>NC_137008.1:28772233-29522233 GCF_032717465.1 Coenobita brevimanus | reverse complement strand
GGAGAGGGCCTTATCCATTAACTATGGCTGTACGGTGTCTATTTTTTCCATCATTCATACTCCCAACAAATGCTTTTATACCAATAAGGAGCCCCCCCTATCCCCAGAGTACCAAAGGGCTTAGTATAATAAGCGGCGGCTTTGGAGCGCCAGAAAACAAACAAAAAAGGTGTATGGTACCAGAAAAGTCATAGCCAGAGAACTACCAGAGATTGACTTATCTCTCGATCTGTTAACTGATGCTGCGTCCATTCCCAGTAACGATTTCGCCCTCCGCGATCCGCCGTCGTCATCATCATAATAAAAGCATCACATTGTACTTCCTCCCATTAAGGACAAGGGGATTGTGTTTGTCGGGGAGGGTGCCGAGTCGTGGGAGGAAAGTTCAATGCTGAATAAAGAAAATCGAACAACATGAGTAAGAAGAATCTGAGGAACTCTGCAACTACTGAAACACATAATAAACAAAAATATTTCTCGGCCTACCTTGCCCTTCCTCTCTTGTCCTGCACTGTCATGTCCCTCTTACCCTGGCCTGTCTTGCCCTATCCAGGTCATGTCTTCCGGCACTCACCCGCCAGAGAGTTTGACTAGTGCCTCGGGTTTAATCCCACATCGGAAATCCTTGTTACGGAACGGGGTAAATTTGTGCATTTAAAAGTAACTCGTACTGGCGCTGTTTATGAGACAACCCCAGCCCAGTGGGATGGGTTGTTTGTCCGAAATACGATGCTATTCAGAATTATCTCCCTTGTTTTCTGTACCAGTTTTCAAGTAGATTGGTTATAATACTCTTTCATGTCGAATAAAGTGCAGCAGTACAAAGAAGCAACGACTTTGAAGCTTTATTAAATAACCACTATGAAACCTCAACACGATAAAAATGCACGAGACAGCAGAGAGTTAAATTATTATTCAAGGCAAAGGATGCGGAGTACAGTATACCCCTTTCGCGCACGATAAGTTTCAATAAGTTTTCTGATCCCGGAATTTCGACTACGAAGCCGCCCGGCCGGTGAGCGCGCGCGCGGCAAATTTGAGCAAATTTGAGCGAATGAAACACATTCTTGCCTTATTTTCGCCCCCAAAAAATCAATGTATTCCCATGAAACCTATGTCCAGGTATGCATGGATGTTTGTTCTATCTGATAAACATGACCAAAACACAGGAAAACAACAGCACAGAAAGTTATGAGCCCTGGAAGGCATGTCGAGTAAACATTTTTGACTTCCCAACATCACCGTTTGAATGTTTTCCATCCTACAGGAAAATGATCTAATATTTTTTCATAGAGAATTTCATCAGCTTTCTAACGAAACCAATCTCGTTTAGATACGATGTATACTTTTCGAGAAAATGGTCAAAAACTGAGAGCCATTTTCGAAAAATTTTCACTGACCTCTGAGAGCTAAGTTTTCCCAGGGACCTAACGTTTTTATTACATAGTAATATGCCCCCATTATCCAGCTTTCCCACTGTGACGGGAAAACCCCATACGCCTCATAGTTCTCGAGTAAATCGAAAAAAAGTACAAGGCACTCCGTGCGTGATTGACTTTCGTGATGCGCGCATGGCGTACGCAATGTTCCCGTCTACGTAACCACGAATTCTTATGAGAAATATTACATTTTTATGTATTGTACATATATAGAATTTCCTGCTCTTCATCATGGTTCAAACGTGAAATCGATACGTCCAATAGTTTCCGAGTAATTGGCAGAGAAAATGAGAGTATTACTACGAGCCTTTCTCAATGGTAACAGCCGGGAAGAGACACTCATTTCCACCGTCTTTTATCGCACAAAACGTAACATAATGCTTACATTTTGGTATTGATCATACGTAGAATTTAGTGGTATAGATCATGGTTGTTACAGAAAATCGATAAGTCAAACAGTTTTCGAGTAATTGGCCGACAAAGTGAGGTTATTACTCCGAGCGCTTGTCACTGATAACAAATGCGAGGAAAAACATTTCCCTCGCCTTTTACCCCCAAAACGCTACCAAAGGCTTACATTCTGGTATTGATCTTACGTAGAATTTAGTGGTATTGATGATGGTTGTAACAGAAAATCGATAAGTCTAATAGTTTTCGAGTAATTGGCCGACAAAGTGAGGTTATTACTCCGAGCGAATGTCACTGATAAACGCGAGGGAAAAAAAAACATTTCCCTCGCCTTTTATCCCCCAAAACGCTACAAAAGGCTTACATTTTGGTATTGATCATACATAGAATTTAGTGATATTGATGATGGTTGTAACAGAAAATCGATAAGTCTAATAGTTTTCGAGTAACTGGCCGACAAAATGATGTTATTACTCCGAGCGCTTGTCATGTCACACAACAACCGCTAGGAACAAAAACATTTCTCTCGCCTTTTACCCCCAAAACGCTACCAAAGGCTTACATTCTGGTATTGATCTTACGTAGAATTTAGTGGTATGGATGATGGTTGTAACAGGAAATCGATAAGTCTAATAGTTTTCGAGTAATTGGCCGACAAAATGATGTTATTACTCCGAGCGCTTGTCATGTCACACAACGACCGCTAGGAACAAAAACATTTCTCTCGCCTTTTACCCCCAAAATCGCTACCAAAGGCTTACATTCTGGTATTGATCTTACGTAGAATTTAGTGGTATTGATGATGGTTGTAACAGGAAATCGATAAGTCTAATAGTTTTCGAGTAATTGGCCGACAAAGTGAGGTTACTCTTCCGATCGCTACCAACTTTTACACACACTGTTTCTTCCTCGTACACCGGCCTGAAGACTATGCTACTAACTTTCTTTTTCCCCTATCTGTACAGACTATTACATCTTCCATGGATGTTTTTCTATTGTTATAACCTACTACACATAAACATAACTCTTCTATAGTTACTGCTGTGGAGATTTACTTTCTTTCATATGTGTAATCTGTAGGAGAAAATGGATATTTGTCTGAAAGTGTGAGAGGTAATGGTAATAGATTATTACATATATCAACAAAATTTGCAGAACTCACTTCCTCCAGGGGTGTTGATCCAGTTAGACCACGGATTTGAAGATAAGGAGTTATGTAGTGTGTGTGTGTGAGTCAGCTTCTCCCTGAGAGCATGAGGCAACGCTATTTTTAGCACACACCACACTCGTTCACGGAAACTCGCAGCTTGTTTGACGTATATTTCATACAATTCCATACGCATTTACACTATCAGAATCACAATAATTCCAGCCCTAAAAACACCGGTAATTCTCCTCCCAACTTCAGGTTTGCCCCTTCACAACACTGTTTCATGCCACACATAACGCTTGCTGGCTCCATAATTTCACCAAGCCATCCACAGTATGTTTCACACAATATATATTTATGCCTTGGCTTCATTTATATACGTATTTCCACTCACGCCATACGGCCTACGGGGGGGGGTGGAGTGGTGCAACCCCGCTACACTGACCATGTGTCTGGCTCCAAGGCCCAACGATTGCTAACGGCCAGAATTGCTTTTCAATACATATATGAATGTTCCATCAACAATATCACATCACTATATGTTCACATACAATGTATTATCTCACTGATTCAATAGGGTCTTTGCCTTGGGCAAGAGGAGGAGAATTATGGACGATTTAAAGGGAACCACGAGCTGTCAAACATCACTGGCTGACTGCTCAACAAACCAGTGTTGCCAGGTGCTGGCCCTAAAATATCTGCAGAATCATCCATAAAATTTCTTGAGATTTGAAAAAAATTCTGTAGATCACAATTTCACACATATATTGACAAAAGGTATGCAAATATAAGTCTTAGAAGTTATATGTGCCTTTATTTAAAAGAAAAAAAAATGATTAATTCCATATGAATAATCTAAAATTAACAGTTTTATTAAGAATATGGTATGAATTTTCATATTTCAAATTCATAAAATGCGGATTAACACAGTTACTATGGGTCAAGTTAGACACGAACCTAACTGAAAACTTAATACTGAAAACAAGGGCTAAAAGAGCGAGCCCCTTTTTCACTTTTCGTTTTGCTCATAACTTTCTAGGCCAAATAACTATAACCTTGTTATATTAGATGACCGTAGGAACAGTCGCTAACACCACTAATATATTCCAAATATGTCCAAACTTCCGAAACTAACTCTGACATACCTGTTTCTGACTCCCTCAGAATGTAAACAAAAATGGCAGTACACCGGCGCATTCGATAATAGAAAAATGTATATATTTAATACTGAAATTTTCGCATTAGTTCACAGATTAAGCAGTTTATAAGTATATTAATTGTTATACTGCAAGTACTAGTCTAATATAGCTTAAGCGACATAATTTGAAATTAAAGAAAATACATTATTTCATAAAAAAAAAAAACTTTACGTTTCAAGGGCTAACTACTGTATACAATACGCTTTCTTTCAGGACTGTCCTCTTGCCCACTGCTAAATTTCTCTATGGTATTTGTAAATTGAATTCCTTTCCATATTGCTTGTAAAATTTCTTGAGAATTTCTGTAATATATCAAAATATCTGTAGATTAAGCACAAAATTCTGTATTTCTGTAGATCCTTCCAAAAATCTGTAGAAATACAGAAATTTCTGTAGACCTGGCAACCCTGCAACAAACACTGAGGTTGGAGGGAGCGGGCTGAGGCTGATAAGGCAAAGCAGTGTTGCCAATGACTTACCTCCAGTAGGCCTTGGCTACCCTAAGACGCGCCAAAAAATCACGCAAATCGGCCTATAAGTTTTTTTCTGACGAATATTTTTGGGCCTTGAAGGGGCCTTAAGGACGCGAGTCGCGTGACTGTGTCTGGCGGAGTGCAAGCCGACATCACGCGAATCGCGCGACTGTGCCTGAAAGGGATACTATTACCACATAAATATCAAATTATCCAGGGAGGACGGTTCTAGAGGGCGAAAAGTTATTTATTTGGCTTTGAATAGTAGAACTGTAATAATCAGATAGATGTGCCTTAATAGAGAGTGAAAAAAATTAGGGGACAATTAATTTGCCCATTCCTATAATCGTGTATCGACTTGAAACATGCTAATGATCTGGTAATTTGCTTCGTTCACCACCCTATTTTCTAAATGAGGCCTTCCTGTCTGGTTTGGGAGGGTCCGAAGCCCAGGCTCACGGCTTATTCAAGTCGGGCTCAGCCGGGGCTCAGCCACCTTGATTCGGTCATATGCAGAATCGAGGCTCAAGTCTGACTTCACAAAGTCGGGCTCAAGTCACTGACCTGGGGCAAACCCACGCAGCTGTATAACATGGAGGGGCTGTCTCTGCAGCGGACGTATGACTTAAGGTCGCCATATTGAAACATCCACACTCGTCGCCTCCACCAAAGTAATGCAACTGGAACTCTGTTCTTAGTTTGCTTTCTCTGTCTCATTGCTGCTTCTTTGTATCATATATATATATATATATATATATATATATATATATATATAGATAGATAGATATAAATAGAAAGATAGATAGATAGATATAGATATAGATAGATAGATAGATAGATAGATAGATTATGATTTCTTTCGTCTTACCTCTACGAACTATATGGGATAAATTTAGCCAAGAGTGTAAATAAAACAACGTCATAGGTTGCCGCAGTGCAAAACATACCTTTTGTCATGTTTCTTAATGACTGCCTTAACCTAATGCTGGTTTAATTCTGGTAGTAACTGTGGCCTATGGGAAGAGCACATCTGTGACAATAATGTGTATTTCGCTATCATAAAGTATATAAGCACATTATATACAGTAAAAATGTGTCATTAGCTATCTGTTATTAAGCGTTATACCTACAAATATCATTATATACATAAATATACCTCCATAATTATTTCCTACTGATTTTTAAATACAATCACCCTAGCCAACTGCTTTTTTACTCTAGTAACAACAGCTCCTCTGAGAAGGATTTCTTTAATGTGTTGTGCCCTGATAAGACAGTAGCACTGTTATAATAGTTTTATTAATCTCTGAACACGATTGTCCTCAGTGGAGGTGTCAAACATATGGGTGTTATAGACAGCCTAATGTTGCTGTACTGAGATGTGTTACACAGCTGTGGAAATAAGCAGTGGCAATGGCTGTTGTTTTAAAAATTTCTTTTTGTTCTTTTGCAAAACTTGAAAGCACTTCTCAGTTTCATAAGAGATTCTGACTACACTCACTAGCATTGAGGAGGCCTCCCCTGTTTCTTTTGCCAATAAAAGTGCTCAAATAACTTGCCTTTATATGCTGATACCAGTGCTTCTTGGCAAATCGTTTATATATATATATATATATATATATATATATATATATATATATAGAGAGAGAGAGAGAGAGAGAGAGAGAGAGATCACCATCATCAGCCGTTGAGGTCCACTGCAGGACCGGCCGATCCCTACCGAAGCAGGGACAATACAGCCAATGTATCTCTACCCAGTGGCTTAGGCTGTCTGGTAGAGACTGTATGTAGGGTGAGAAGTGCTTGTGAGTGTGATTGTAGTGTTGTAGTGGCTTTGGATGTGTGTGTAGTCTGTGAACCAAGTGTAATCGGCCCGCCTTAAGCCGACTGGGTGCAAGCATACTAGTATGCGACACTGGTTCTGCCACAGCACCCCTTGTGTCCGCTAAAGTAGCAAGTGGCTTGGTGAACGCTTCCCAAAGTTTTTACAACTCTGGCGGGAGGCGAACCCGCGCTCACCAGCGTGCGAAACGCACACTCTACCACTGAATATATATATATATATATATATATATATATATATATATATATATAAGAAATTAGTGACTTCGATGCACTTAGCTCTAAAACTATACCACAACTCTCTCTCTCTCTCTCTCTCTCTCTCTCTCTCATCTTTGAACACTTGTTTTTTAGAGTTTTTTATATGTAATGCGAATATCCTGCATGCCGTACAAATGTAAACAAGTGAATTGTGTTTATCAGTAATCATACAGAAATAGCAACACTCTCTGATTTTTAAATCATGAAATGTAATCCCATCTCTCTTCGATGAATTCCTTTGCCCATTTTTGCATTCATAAGCTGCACGGTGGACCATGGCACTATTTTTTCCAAACTCATTGGCCGATTTCAAAGGGTGCGGGTTTCACTGTGGCTACCACTACACCAGCGCCGCCATGGCAGAGGGTAGAAAAAACTTCTCGGCGCAACTCATGGGATAGTCTCCCCATGTGATGCAGCTCACTGGGCATATCCGTCGACTACCCTGACATCGGGCAATCACAATAATGAGTTTTAAATATTGAATGTAGCCAATAAGGCACGATAAACCAGAGAGGATTTATAAAAACTTTAGATAACTGATATCTAAAGTCCATTCCAGCTGGAAATTTCCGTTGGCCATGCCTCCTTCCTCTACCTCATCCATGCTTTTGGGGGGGGGGGGCAGTTTTCGTACGGGTGGCAGCGTCAACGAGGCACTGTCACTGTAGTGAAATATCCTGACTCCCTGAAAATTCTGACTTCTAGTACAATTACAGTGCCAGTTGTACTGTGGAAGTCAGGATATGCTGCTACACTTGCCGCAGGCCGCCTTTTTTTTTTTTTCATGCAAGGAAGAAGGAACCAAAGGCCAGGAGCCTGCAAAACAGTCCCTTCCAAGAAAAAAACAAAAACAATACAAACGAGAGCCAAATTCAAGATTCGTTCATTTCGAAATGCCTGGACACACTGCGTTTGAAAGACTGGACATCATAGGAAATAGAAAATACAGACAGAGGGAGACAGTTCCAGAGACCAGAGTTGACCTGTTGCATAAATGAAGGGCTGGGAGTAACGGTTAACTCTTGCATTAGAGAGTTGGACAGAAAAGGGATGAGAGTTTGTTGACAGAAGAGTGCTACACACCCACCGTAGAGATGCAGGGATGCAAGCAGACAATTCAGAGGAACAGTGACCGTGGAAGTAGCGACAGAAAAGAGATAAAGAGGCAACAGCACAGCAAATAGACAGAGGTTGAAGGGAGCCACTGAGAGGAGGAGAGTTAATGAGAAGAAAAGCCTTTGACTCCACCCTTTTGAGAAGAGCTGTATGTGGGGAGCCTCCCCATACATGAGAGTTGTACTCTACACAGGGGCAAATAAAACCCCTGTATAATGTCAACAACTGTGCAGGGGTAAAGAAGGAATGGAGTCAGCTTAGCACACCTAATCTCTTGGAAGCAGATTTTACAAGAGATATAACCTCTCCAAGATAAATTCCGAGTGAATGAAACCCCAAGAAAGTTTAAGAATGATGCGGGATTGAGCTGGATATTATTAAACATTGGTGGGTACTCCTGTGGAAGATTCTGTCAGGTTGGTAGGTGAAAAAACTGAGTCTTAGATACATTAACCCCTAAAGCGGGCCAATGGACAGCCGACCCCCCCTCGGGTGGCGGGGTTTGATCACGGTCTGAGTACCTGTAGGAAAATATTAGCCAAAAATCAGAGATTAACCCTAGAACATTATACTTGGTATGACAGATAGTACTTACATTCAGCTTTCTCCAGAGACAGGTGTTGAGCCTTCGTGGACTACCCAAGGACTTGTGGAGACATGCAAAGTTGGGTAACAAAATCTTCACTTTCACACCTCCAGCAACCCGATTTCCCCTCTACCACAGCCTCATTCTGTCACAGTAAACTTTATACTACAACATACAGGTAGTTTGGAATCCGTATTTGTAAATAAGCACTGAAAATAAGGCTAAAATCAATGAAGCGTACGGCCGACATGCAGCACGGCGGCGGTCTTCCCGTCACTCAACAAACATTTCCATTTTCACAGCTAAAAACACGTATACTACATTATTTTCAATCATATTACTTCCCAAAAGATCACTGCGGCGTGCTTTATATTCTGCCTTACGCCCGTCACTTTATTCTCGTTCCTGTCGGCCGCTCGCACTGACTCAGAAGAGCTAGAACTCATCGTAATGTCACTTTGAAAGCCTGCGGTAAACTGACGCTAAACAGAGGCAAATCGTGCGAAAAAAAGCTAGTGTGACAACTGGAGAAACAAGCATTTCCTATTAGCATAAACTGCTTGTGAGAGGAGAGCGCAGATTTACTGTTCTGAACAGTCAGAGCACTGCCATTTATTACAGCCAGGCTGGCCGGGCTGTGGTGGGGGGGGAGGGGGGAAAAAACGCGATACTTGGCAACAACGGAGGTCAGTAGTACAAAGGTAAAGTATGCTAATTGTAGCTAATGGGTGGTGGTACTGATAGACAATACCAGCTGGAACATCCTTGCCTGCTTTTATTCAAAATTAACTCGAATCGCAAACTTGACGATCCGCCATTATGTCCTTTTTGGCGAGTGTCGCAAACGCGATGACCCGTGCTTTAGAGGTTAAGAACAACAAGATTATTTTTACCCCAGTCAGAGATATGAGCTTAACACCCCCCATCCCGACGTTTTCTGGGCAGTGGTATGCCCCAGTCCCGACGTTTTTGGACCTTTTTTTTTTTTTTTGCTCAAACATCCGCTTTTGGTGAGAAACATCGAAGATTCATAGAGAAATCGCTCACCTGAGGTTTAAAATACTCGATCCAGGTAGGAGTGCCTCCTTACCTTACAGTGTTTTCTATCAGGCTGGCTGCAAAGAAAACGGGTTTTATGGGAGGAAAACTATTCCATACCACTCATAAATGGTATTTATTTATTTATTTGGTACAAATTTATATGTAGTATGAGAGTATATTGGTTTTCAAACGGTAATATAGGCATTATAAGCATTGTTTCACTCACTGTCTCATCACCATTCCTGACCTTTTTTTGCCACATTACCTGTTCATCATTTCTGACTGTTTCTTTCTCTAATGTTTGTCCTCCATGTTTTCATCGATTGGGGAATCACTCTGGCCCTGAATTTCGTACCGTGGCATGACATGGCTTTACTGGCCAGGTCACTGATAACAGGTGAATTGCTGAGAAAAGGGCATGCAGGGGGGGGAGGAGGTCATGCTGGGTAAGGCATTGTCCCTGCCTGGCATCTTGTAGAGGAAGGTGTCCCGTGTATACATGCCAAAAATCACTCGCGAAAATTGAAAATTGTGCAAATTAGGGACCTTGCAATGTTGCCGCGTTAATTTACGTCTCTGGGATATGAGTGCACATCATGTGAGGACGTGAATTCACGTCTCCAGGACAGGGCGGGTTAAGCAGACATTAGGTGTACCATAGCCTCATCCCTTGTTTGTTGAAGTAACTGCTGAGATGGACATTGCAGGAACCAAATTTTAAGGTGAAGGGTGGAATCATCAGCTTACGAGTGGATAGGGTTACATGTACAGCTTAGAAGATCATTGATGACTAAAAGGAAGAGAGTTGGTGATAGGACAGAGCCCTGACGAACACCACTGATGATAGATCTAGGAGAAGAACGATGGCCGTCTACAACAGCGGCTATAGAACGACCAGAAAAGAAACTGTAGATGAAGGTACATATAGAAGGATAAAAACCGAAACAGGGTAGTTTAGAAATTAAAGATTTATTCCTGACTTGATCGAGAGCCATTGAGATGTCGAGTGCAATGGCAAAGCTTTCACCAAAGTCCCGAAAGGAGGATCACCAGGAGGCTGAAAGATAGGTGAGAAGATCGCCAGTGGAGCATTCCTGACGGAACCCAAACTGACAATCAGAAAGGTTGTGATAGGAATGATGCTTCGAAATTTTTCTATTAAGAATAGACTCGAAAACTTTTGAGGCACAGGATATTAAAGCAATTGGATGATAGTCAGAGAGTTGGGAATGGTCATCCTTCTTTGGGACTGGCTGAATGAGAGCAAAATTCCAGCAAGAAGGAAAGGTACAAGTTGAAAGACAAAGGCGAAAGAGTTTACCTAGGTAGGGTGTAAGCACAGACACACGGTTCTTGAGGACAACAGGAGGGACACCATCAGGCCAATATGCCTTGTTAGTATTGAGGCCAGTGATGGTAGAAAATACATCAGCTGAAGAAATTTTAATGTCAGCCATGAGAGGGGGGAACTGGTGGAGGAACAACACCAGAATCGTCTAAGGTGGAATTGGAGGAGAAAGTCTGAGCAAAGAGATTTGCTTATCAGTAGAAGAAATAGCTACAGAGCCATCAGTGTAGAAAAGAGGAGGGAAGGGTGATGAGGTAAAGTTGTTAGACAGGCTTTTGGCAGGGTGCCAGTAGGAGCGGGAAGAATTCTAGTTGAAGAGTTGAGAGCATTTAGGAAGGATCAAATTATTTTTAACAGAGCAAAGAACAAACTTAGCACGATTCCGGGCAGAAACATACAAACGATGTGATTCAGGTACGGGTTGGCTCTGGTACCTTTTATAGGCCCTCTCCTTGTTGCAGACAGCATTAGAACAAGCGTGATTAAACCAAGGCTTTGTTGCATTAGTCAAAGGATATGAGAAAAGAATGTAGGCCTATACTTCCATGCCCAAGAGAATAACCTCCATAATGTGCAAGGCTCACTCAGATGGCTCCCACCCATGGAAGCAATTATCATTGCAAGAAAAATCAAAGAACTACTGCCTCTGGGCCTCCCAATCCGGAGCTCCAAAGTGCCACAGTTGACGTTCCTTTGGGGGGTCTACAGGCCGAACCGGAGTGATAAGACAGATTAATGTAATAAGGCTGTGATCGGAGGGGCCCAACGGAGAGAAAAGATTAACAGTATAAGCAGAAGGATTAGTTGTAAGGAAGAGGTTAAGTATGTTGGAGCTTCCTCCAGTGCAGTCAGAGATACGGGTAGGGTGCTGTACAAGCTGCTCTAGGTCAGTAAGGTTAGAAAAGATGTCGGTTTGTAAAGAAGGTGGATCAGTGTAAGGAGAGGAGAGCCAAAGGTGGTGGTGAACACTGAAATCTCGTAGAATGGAGTTTTCAGAGAAAGGAGAAATGGATAGAATGTGCTCCATCGTAGAAGTAAGATAGTCAAAAAATTTTTGATAGGCAGTAGAATTAGGGGATAAGTAAACAGTGCAGATATATTTATTCAGAGAATGACAGGAGAGCCGAAGCCAGGGAGTAGAGAGTTCAGAAGAATCAAGTGAACACAAGAGGAAGATAAGTTGTTGCATACATATACACAACAGCCACGTTTGGCTTTGAGATGAGTTTAGAGAAAGTTGGAGGATACAGACACGGGTTTGCTATCAGTTGCCTCAGACAGCTGAGTCTCAGTTAAGAAGAGAAGGTGAGGTTTAGAGGTGAAGTGGTGTTCAACAGAGAGAAAGTTAGCGGAAAGGCCACGAATTTTGCAGAAATGGAAAACTGAGTCAGAGAATGGTTCCAAGCAGCTCGTTGAGTGGTCACCGGGAGACGGGCTGATGGAGGGGGTATTTATGGTCTCCCCCTCTCCCCCTGGGGACTCCGAGGCATGGTTAATGTGCTTCATTTTCTGGTTTGAATTTTGAAAAAGAAGTGTTGTATGCTGTGCTTGTAGATTGGTGCTGATAGAGAAACTTGTATTGGAGAGCATGCTGGCCTACTATGTGTTAATGAAACAAAAAGTTCAGTAAAGGAGGATGGTCAGGTACTAGTCCCGAGGTCTGGGTATGTTTGTCTAGTGGAAGGTTGTCCTTTGTATGGGAGAGTGCTCCGAGGCCCACCACATTCTGAATGCTTCTAATTATCAGAAAAGATTGTAAATATGTTTAAATATCTTGGTTTAGTATGTACGAATATAAATAATTAGCGTAATAGTGAGTATGGAGACAATGGTCAGTGACACTTCAGTGTGCTACACATTAACAAAAGTGAAAGTGGCATTTGCTACAAAGTTTTCCTGGATTATTATAGTAATATAAGTGCCCTATTTCGATGAGGTCACGTACTGAATTTCCTTCCTTCACGAGGCAACTCTGTATAGATCTATTACTTCAGTACCTTGCAAGAGATTTTTTAGTGATAATAATAAGCGATATACATAGGAAGAAAACTTTAAAAAATATAAGAAAACGTTGTGTTGTCACCTCAATTACTGTCAACTTACGTTGCACGTTCGGTGCTAAGTGTAGCACTTGCGAACTTGTTCTAATGGGATATTCATATATCGCTATAATGTGTGAGAGGTGTCTTTATAGCTAAAAATATATGAATATCTTGTTTTTATTGTCAAAAAGCATGGAAGTTACCTCTCATACTTCGTCACGCATGACGACAGTTTGCAACACTGCTTCATGCCTTCCTGGGCGACTTTCGCCTATCAGCCTCAAAAAACACTTTCTCTTCAGTTCGCTCTCCCTCCGGTCCTGGTAAACCTACGAACCTTGAGTTTGTTGCAAAATTTATGGAACGATTGGAAGTTTTATGACCAAGATTTATTTATAGTTGGTTAAATGGGTAAGTATAACTATTGGAAGTACTCTGTTTTTTCAACATTTGCTGCACCAGCAACGTAGCTTAGAAAATGCACAGCCACAGACGAAGCGTTAGTACTGAAAATATACAGATATATGAAGAAGCACACAGTTTTTATGACAATTTCTGCCGCTTGTGACAGTAATACATCACGTATGACCTCCATATATCTTTGACTAAATTCGGTAATGTGGGATGCAAGCAGAGCACCTCCAACAATTAATGGCGTTCTATAAATAACCAACAAATGTCAGAAGCTTGCAGACACCCTTGCGTCCTCAGTATTAACCGTGCATCCCTATCTGATTATAACAGTTTTGCAAAATCCTTTATACCAGGCTTAACTCAACCTAATTAAATCCATCAACAATCCTTTAGTGCAGTGGTTCTTAACCTTTTTTGAGTCACAGACCCCTTCGAGAATCTGGTGAACGCTATGAACCTTTTCCCTACAAAAATGCACATAAGCACAAACGCAGCATTTTGCATGCAATGAATATACATTATTTTATTGAAAACTACCTCACGCAGTGTATCACAAAGTATAAAACAGTCATTACAAAGAATTATGTTTCTCATTCTGTTTCATGCAAAAACTAATGGCCACTCGAAAAAATGAAATACATCAAACTTGAGCAAATCAAACAAAACAAAACTTTAAGTCTGCTCAAAAGTTCATTTCAGTGAGAGGGTTGTTGTTGCTGTTTAGCTTGAATAAGATGAAATTGTGGAGTGGTCATTGACAAGACAACACGAATGTCATCGTTGACATCCAGTTGATTTCGACTTTTTATTTTGATACAAACAAGCGCTGAAATCCCTGACTTCACAAAGGTATGTAGTTGCAAACGGAATCAGAGCACCGATAGCTCGCTTTGCCAGACGAGGGTAAGCTTGTGACAACGAACACCAGAATTCTTCAAGACTTCGATTTTTTTTTTTTTTTTTTTAAGTTAATGATACCAAACGGCATCAAGCAATCTCGCTAAATTGTTCTCAATTATTCTGATCTTCACGGACCCCAGGTTAAGAACCCCTGCTTTAGTGTATGATCAGATACTGCTGCTCGGTGGACCATCCTAAATCAGGGAAATAATATACTTAAAATTGCCTTCCCACAACCATTTACCTGGCTTCTAATATGGATTATAACCCAAACACTCAACCAACAGCTGCTTTCCGAAAATGATACTATTAATCTTATTTGGCCTACTCATATTATGATACAAACCACGCTAATAGGCACACTCACAACTGTAGTCATTTACAACACTTTCAGTAAAGTACCAAAAATGATAAACAAAATCTTGATCTGAAATAATGAGGACAGAGACAAGAAATGGCTGGGCAACTTCCTTTCCAGTAGACAGACTCTGGTACATTGCCAAAAACCAAGTTAGAAATTCACAATAGCCAGTGCAGTCTTACAGGGCTCAGTAATATTTTCTTCAAATGTTAACCTTTCCTTTGTGGCTTGCCATCTCCAGTTGCTTCACTAACAGCATTTCCCAGTGCCAGTGGCCTAGTAATAGCATCCCAACACTCCAAAACTCAACTCGTATCGAGGCAGCTCGAACAGTATCTATGATCATTAAATTATTTATATAGACAAAACAGAGTGAGTGATTTAGCAAGAAACTCTGTATGACTCTTCACTCAGTACAGACTTGGATCTCATTCACACCCTCGGATCTCTCGCTTTTATTCAATCATTTCACCGGAAACACACTGTAAAACTCTTGGACTTCTGTTGGATACACACACTACCTTTTCCCAGCATAACACTAATACTCGTATTTATGCAAAGGTATCTCATAAAGTCGATGCCTTAAAAACACACGCAAGCACTACATTTGGACAACAGGAATCTCTCAAAACTATTACACAGAATTCATAAGAACGACAATTAATTATTGAGCCCGGTTTTTGCCCGTTCCTTATCTGTAATAAACACAGAAAACAAATTCAAAGAACACAAAGTAAAGTATTAACAATATCTACTGGGCCTTGGGATAGGCCACTGCCCCCGAGAAACAGGCCCTGAAGCCTTTGCCCAGAGTCGGACACATTAATATATATATATATATATATATATATATATATATATATATATATATATATATATATATATGGAGCCTCTGTGGTACAGTGGCAGAGTGTGCGTTTCATACACGGGTGAACCAGGGTTTGCGCCCCGCCAGGGAAATAAACTTGTTAAGTGTTCACCCGACCACGTACTGCATTGGCGGACACAAGGGGTGCTGTGGTTGAACCACTGTCGCTTACTATAAAGTATGCTTGCATGCAGTCGACTTGCGGGGGCTGATTACACTTGGTTCACAGATTACGCACACATCCAAAGCCACTCCAACACTACAATTACAATTACAAGCACTTCTCACCCCACATATAATCTCTAACCGACAGCCTAAGTCATTTCGTAGAGATACATTGGCTGTATCGTCCCGACTTCGGTCGGGATAGGTCGGTCCTGCAGTGGATACTGAAACGGCTGACTGAAAAAGACCATGAATACAAATGACTTGCATCGAGGAAGAAAAATACCTTCATTGAAGAAGTATATGTATATGAAAGGTATAAAATTAATTTTTTGGCTCAAGATCATTATCACCTAAATGACTTTATGTTGCATCACGCCTGTCCAAGATGATATATTTAAAATGACCAGCTTCCCAAAATCACACAGGAAGTCTGAATAATACCCCTCCTCCTAACATCAAAGACTTTCCATCAAAAACACGTCCATCAACACATAACCACAACAGCACCAGCAAGTACACCCCTAACATTATAGATACCAATGTACTCATGCCCCATCCCCCATACCATAAAATCTGTCAAGTGACATATGACACTGGAATCACCTTCAAAGCCTAGGTACTGTGTAACACATCATGAGGTGGTGTACCCCAAACTCAAAACTCTCAGGGCAAATACAGGGAAGATACCGGGCTCTAAAATGAAGCAACTGCCTGCCTTGCAAAAATTTTTCACGTCATTGATATCTTATGCCCCCTGGCATAGCTCTCCACCCTGTATAATACCCACAACAACACCCTGCAGACCATACAGAACAGGGCACTATGTATCATCACTGACTGCACCTATACCATTCCCACACTTCACTTTCACTTTTGAAAACAAAGTCCTTCTTGTCAGAGAATATCATGAAATGAGAGAGACTCAGTTCTATGCGGCAGCCTATGCTAACACACGACGCCCTTGTCATTATGTGACAGTACCACATTACACAGCTAGGCACATAAAACAGTCACCAGACAAATGTTTCCAGATCGTCTTCAACATCCCACTTCCAGACACTCAATTACTAACTTTGGTGAACACATATAAGCCCATTTAACCTCGTAATTAGTTTACCTCATTAGTACTGTAATTAGTTTACCTCACCAGTACGCTCTTAACTGATGAGAGTACACTAAAACTTCTAACTTCGGTTCAGACACACAGTTAGGATTTCATTCAGGGGAAAACACACAACTCTTTCAAGGAAGAATCGCAAGCAACTTTTAATCCATTGAATCCAGGGGTCTCTTTTTCACTTAACTGTATGCAATTTGGGAGATAACTTTCTAATTGGAGGAAATATAGATTTCATTAAACTTTGCAACAGTATCGATCTGTCTATTCTTCCGTTGGGGCTAACATATGAATAAATATGTATTTGGATGAGTAAATTGGAAGTGTGTCGTCCTGTCTCGGCTACCTCCCTTTCTTTGGGGGAAGCAGCCTATGTATATCGACAAGCAGATAGACAGATACTTTTTTAAAGTTGAATAAGATAGTTTTGAGGAAACAAACAAACAAAACTTGGAATAAAGGGGTTAAAAAGATGTGAGCCTCCCACTCTAAGACCTGTTCTGCATTAAGGAAAAAAAAAAATCTTTTATAGATGTATTTTCCCTTTGGATCTATTTTTCTCCATGTGCTTCTTTCCTGATCGACCTATTTTTCCAATGGAACCATTTTTCCAAAGAACACATTTTTCCAATGGACTTGCTCATGGATATAACATTCATAAGGGTCTATTGTTCTCCATATACCTTTTTTTTTTTCGGACCCTTTTTCACACAAACCTATTTTTCTCCTGGAACTATTTTCCCTCTTCAACATAGTTTCTCCCCATGAGGAAGCACTGTATCAAAACGTAAATTTGTTTTCTCTCAGGGACCTGTTTCCCATGGACTTATTTTTATCAATTCATCAAGTGTTCCTGCTCAAGGCCATTTCCCCAGGGGTATATTATATCCATTCATCTTTTTTCCCAAATGGAACTCTTCCTACAATGGGCTTATTCATACCATAAACCAGAGCCCCATAGACTTATTCTCATACTATTCTCATACTACCTGCCCACCCACCTAAGTATCTTTACAACCTACCCACCCCATCCCCACCTATTTACCCTACGCACTCATCACACCCACCTCGCCCATATACCCATTTCAACTACCCAACTACTCACCTCACCCACTCCATCTTGCCTGCCAACTTTCCATCCATCTCATCCACTCCCATCCACCCATCTTACCTACCCACCCATTTCTTCCACCTTAACCACCTGCTTCACCCACTCCACTCATCCTGCCCCCTAACATCCCTGACCGTCCCTTCTGTCCCAGTCACCCTTCTTCTTCCTGCCCTCTCAACCCACTCACTCCATCCACCCCTCTCACTCTGGCAACCCCACCAAAACCACTATACTCATCTCATCCATCTACTCACCAACCTAAACACCCAGCCACCAGGCTTAACCAAGGTGACCTGCAAGTTTTATTACACACGAACACAAACAGAGGGAGGAACAGCTGCTCTTATATTACAGGTAATGGTAGACTGAGGGTTTGATTTTTCAATGTTGCTTTAGTGAATGACATGAAAGAGCACTCAATGAATGCAACACCAGCTTCCACCAACTGATCTAAGGGCCGATTATCTGACTTTGTCCTCGGACCTTGACCTTCGACAGATTACTCTCAAAATCGAACTACCGGTACTTCATTCCTTCCTATCCCTTAATGGTTCCATTACCTTTGATTTAAATCAAGCCAAAACTGTATCAGGTGACTTTGACCAATGACCTTGAATTTAGGCATTTTCCTGTGACCCTGACCCTTGACTTATTATTCTCAAAAACACAAAGTTATGCCTACATTAGATGAAAATTTTAAACTGTCTTTACCTTATGACCTGCACCTTTGACCTACAGTTTTCAAAAGCAATCGTTCAATCTCTTGGGTGATTCACATCCATTAAGTTTTATCCAGATCAGAACAAATCCCATTTAGGTATTTTCGTCACGGACATATGGGTCGAACTATTATCTAGCCTTGTGACTTGGACCTATAACTGATTGTTATCAAAATTAAAACCCTTCATTTTGGTATGATCCTTAGCCCTTCTACCAAGCTTAATTCAAGTCAGATAGAAACTTGAGTTACCCTTTTCTTGAGTCCTTGAGCTTCGATCAATTGTTCTCAAATTGGAATCCTTATATTCCTACCATGTCATAATCTCTTCCACAAAGTGACCACAAAGTGACCATGAATTTTGACTTACTTTTCTTAAAAAAAATATATATATATTAGCTTTGCTCTTCGGCAGAGCACACACACACACACTGATCAAACATAAAACTTGTTTTTGTTTTGTAAGCGTGGACAAAATCATGCACTTGGTATATTGTAAATGGGGAGAAATTCAACTTTTATAGGGGTAAAATATGTAACTCCTAACGGGTGGCGATATACAATCTCTATAGGATGTAATATAAAACTTCCAAAGAGGGATACTACACTACTTGTAAAGGGAGGTAATAATCATACATCTTAAATGTCATGACACACAGCTTCTTAAAGATTATCTACAGCTGCTACAGCAAATTAATGTATGTCCTCTTAACGTAGAGTAACAGTCATCATAACCTATAAATTGAATTAATAAAAAGCTTTTAAAGGAAGTGAAGAATAACTGCTACAGCAAAGTGCAGAAACAAAAGAAAAACACATGCTTTGGAAAGGGAGGTAATAGACTTCTTAACCCGAGGCGTCCCATCGATGTATGGATATGTCGGAATATTTTGTCACGGTGACACCTGATGACGTATCCATACGTTTTGCAATTGCAAGGTCCAACAGTTACCCAATTTTCAAATCTCACACGTGATTTTTGGTACATAGGCGCGGGACACTTTCCCTAATCCTCCACCAGGCGGGGACACTCCCTGACCCCACGTAACTCACACGCTCCCTTGTCTCAGTCACTCACATTGTAGCAGTGACCCTGAACAGACATGGCACACAGAGGTCTCTCTGATGCTGAAATTCAAGTCGCCCAGGACTCCTTCACAGGCGACAGCGATTCCCCACTTGATGACAATGTGGCAGACAAGGATTATGTGCTTCCCGAGGATGAAACGAGCAGCAGTGACGAGGAAGTACCGTCCCCGAGGAAGAGGCGATATGTTACATATCGTGAGGATGGAGAATGCCAGCCTGGACCCCAACCACATGCATGCACCTCTCTCCAGACCCTAGAGGAAAGGGAGGGTGAGGGCGAGGGTGAGGACGAGGATGAGGAAGAGGATGGAACCGTGGGACATGGTGCTACCTCGTGGCTCAGGAGAGAGAGGATTTTGCCACATGCAACTGAAAGGGCGACAAGGAGGAGACTCAGGTATGGGCCTAGTGCTTTGTATGGGGAAGGCGGGAGTGGTGTGGCAGTAGTGAGTGGTGAAAGCGAAAGTGGTGTGGTGGGAGTGAGCGGTGAAAGTGAAAGTCGTGGTGTGATGGAGGCAGTGCGAGCACGTGGTGTGAGGCAGTGGGGAGGCAAGGAGGAGCAGCTCCCTAGCATGTCTTTCACCCCTCATCATTTCCACGCTTCCTCCTCACAGCCCCATGATGTGGGGAAAGGAGGGAAAGGGAAAGGAAATGGGAAAGGAAAAGGGAGAGGGAAGAGGTGCGCGAGTGGGGAAGGGCGCCGCTCTCCACCACCCCAACCTCCCCCACCACCCTCTCTGCCCCACTCCGACGAAAGCGATGATGGGGACGAGGCTGGAGATGTAGTGTGTTGTGAGACTGGGAAAATGGGAGTAATTTTCACTCCCATCATTCACCTCTTCACTGAGCAGTGGCAATCTGGTTCCACGGCTTCAGGAATCCACGCCGGCTCCACCAGGGTGGATTTTTTCCACCAATTCTTTGGGGAGGAGTATGTGGAGTGGATTGTGGAACAAATCAATGCATCTGCAAGCAGCCAGCGCCATGAAAGCGAGCGTGAAGGTAGGAGAAGCAGGCACTTCCTCCAGTATGATTACCCAGTTACCATAAGTGAGATGTTTATCTTTCTAGCCCAGGTTCTTTTGATGGGTATTGCCCAAAAAAGACAAATTCCAGCATACTGGTCTACGGACCCTATGTCCAGCACACCTTTCTTTGTGAATGTAATGGGCCGGAGTCAATTTCAGCTAATTCTGAACCACCTCCACTGTTACGAAGCCGACGATCCTGCTAATGCTAATAACATGGATAGAATGAGGAGAACAAGGCTGGTATTTGATCACCTACGGGAAAAGTTCCACTCATCCTTCTATTCTTATCAAGACCTTGTCATAGATGAGAGTCTCTTGTTGTGGAATGGCAATATTTCTTTTCGCCAGGACATACCCAGCAAGACACCTTTTTGGGTTCAAGATCTTTGTTATGTGTGACTGTAAGACTTGTTATGTGCAAGACATAGTCTTGTACACCGGCGCACAGACAAACATAATAGAAGATCGAAGTATTGGACTCTCAGGGGCCATGGTAAAGACAATGATAGAGGATTACCTTCATCGTGGTCACTTGCTCTACCTGGACAATTGGTACACTAGCTCCCTTCTCACACGGTACCTACACCTGCACAACACTGGAGTCTGTGACACCATAAAGAGAAATCATCAGCATATGGTCAAGGTTGGGAGAAAACTTGACAGGAATGAGTTTTTTTTTTTTTTCAAGGCTAATAACATCCTCACCACCCTGTGGAACCACAACAAGGAAGTTTCCATCCAAACGACGGTACACTGCCCCATCATGCACCACACAGACTCCATGGATTACCGCAGCGAGAGGTGGCGCCACGTCTGGAAACCTGAGTCAGTATTGGACTACAATATCAACATGAGGCAAGTGGACCAGTCTGACTCCATGATTTCGAATATGGAGTGTGCCAGGACCATGATGAAGTGGTACAAATAGCTCTTCTTCCACTTGCTTCATATCACGGTCCTGAACACACACTACCTCCACGCTATGACTAGGGAACCTCAGAGACCTTCGAGGGGTTTGTGAGGGAGCTGGCCCGCGAAATCTTCACGAAATATGCAGAGGACAGGCCCCACCACCGCCAACGCCCTGCCAGTGCTGCACAGACTCCCCTACGCCTCACCACATGCCACTTCCCCACCTTCACATCTCAAACAAACCGCCCTAGACCCCAGCAGCAGTGTCACATCTGTAGCCATTCCCGAGTGAGAGAAGCCACTCAAAGAAAAGACACGAGGTACGAGTGTGTGGACTGCAACACTGGCTTGTGCGTTGCGCCTTGTTTCAAAGAATACCACACATTAGTGAATTACTGATACTGTGTGTGCTTGCAATATGATACTCTAAGTGCTGTAAATTTGTGATACTCTGATGCTCACTATAATTGTAAGGTCTGTAAGTACGTGATAACAGTAATATAAGATGGAAACTGGTATAGTATAAGTGGAAAAGTATAATGTGAGTGGAAAAATAAAATGTAAGTTGAAACAGTAGTCACAGCGAGTTCGCTCATTGTGTAAACATGCTATAATCTGACGCTCTCTATAATAGTAAGGCCTGTAAATATGTGATAACAGTTATATAAAGTGCAAACGGGTGTAGTGTTAGTGGAGAAGTATAATGTATGTGGAAAAATGGAATGTAAGTTGAAACAACAGGCCTCGTGGGTGCACTCATTATGTAAATCTGCGCCAACATTACACTAAATATAATCATAAGGTCTGTAATAACGTGATAATAGCTATATAAAGTGGAAATTGGTATAATGTTAGTGGGAAAGTATTATCTAAGTTGAAAAATGAAATTCATTTTGAAACAACAGTCATAGCGAATGCGCTCACTATGTAAATATACGCTAACAATAAGCTTAATATAATCGTAAGGCCTGTAAACATGTGATAACAGTTATATAAAGTGGAAACGGGTATAAAGTTGTTGGAAAAGTATTATGCAAGAAGAAAAAATGGAATGTATGCTGAAACAACAATGTTAGCGAATCATCACAGACCAATTTGGACGATTTCGCTAGGTTCGCCCAATGGAACAATGCTTATTTCACCATTATGTTTGTATTAAAACCAATATACTCTTGTACTACATGATGTTTTGTTTGTAATAAATAAATATGTACAGGTACCTCCACTTCTAACGAGTTCAGCGAGTGGTGTGTTTGGTGAAATGTGGCACCACTGTGTTTGTTTACATCATAGTAATAGTAAGTGAATAGGCAGACCCGGCAGAGCTTCCCCTCCGCTGCAGTATCTAGTACCCACAGAAACAAAGTTCTATCAAGTCATATTCTGTCTGCAAATCCAAGTGTTTGCCACGTATGTAGTGTGGAAGGTAGAGAGAAAAAAAAATGGTAATGCCATTGGATCCCATTGCTTCTCTGACAGGAGATGACTGAGAGGCAAGGTGGAACGGAGGGGAGAGGGGACAGGTGGTGGTGGCGCATGTATCGAAACTGTCGTGTTTCGTTTTGAAAAATGAAGGGTGTGATTATACAGATGTTCTGAGGTGATATGTAACTCCGTATGCAATAACTTGTATTGAATGAATGTTGGAGCGTTAAAGTTCATCATACAATGTGGTGAATAAGTGTAGTTGAGCATAAATGTTAGAAGGTGTGATGTCCTGTGTCTCGAAACGTGGTTCACCATGTGTTTGTGTGACTCAACTGCTGTAACATTTTTGTGGCTGAACCAAGGTGGCCATATATGATTCATGACTAAGGATGTGACACAACGGTCATGCCATATTGTGCATAATCCAGTCTGTTTTATCGTGAGGAAAAAGTCATTATATTCTGAAACCATGGTATAAGTAGATGTCCTGTTGCATAGGATTATAGCTACTTTGAGTGTTGGACAGCTATTGGCTTGTTGTGCGAAAATGTTGAGCAGTCATCATATAGATGGATCACGCGGAGATAATGAGATACTGTATTTCCATAATGAATGCATATCTTGTATTATAATAATTGAAATAACGGTGTTACTGATGTGGATTCCACAAATGACGTCGCTTTCTTCGAGGTGCTATTTCATTAGTCTGGATAGCTGTGACACAACATCCACAAACATTGATCATCATTTATTATAATTTCTTTAAAACATTCATACATTATTTTTCATACAAGTATTACACATTCAGGCCCTCTTTAGCTCCAGGCAGATTATACTATTTAATCATGTGTCTACACTCACACACTGCTCATCTAGGGGGAGCAATATATCTCATACCAATACCAAATATCACATATGTTGGTCATGACCTTACTCCCACCTGCCCATCTCCTCACTCGCTCCTACTCCACAACAGACCACTTCCACACACACCTTGCCACCAAGCAGGGTGGTCAAGCCCTCTCTATTCAAACAACATTTCCTTCAACTCCTACTACCCGTCCCACTGACCAACCTCTCCAGCAGTCCCCACTTACCTACCAAATATTCTGTTTCTAACTTCCTTGGGAATATCATTTTCAGTCTTCATTGTCATCGGACACGGCATCACAGATATCCGTAGTATGAAAATCTATTGTTGAACTTGAGATTATTATGAGTCTCGTATGATGGCTCTAAACAACAATACAATCTACAATCACCACCGTCACAGTGTCCGGTAACCATTAAACATCACATTTTAGGTCCTGCTTTTCTTTGTCCTGCGATCGATGTACCATGTGTGTCCATTGTCTCTATCTATCTATCTATTGCCAGACGCCTTAATCCCGTAAGGGGTGGCCACAAACAAATTGCCTCCATGTCGCCCTTGTCCCCCGCCATTTCACTGCCCTACTCCCAGCTCTCTCCCCCCCCCCCCTCTCATATACCTCTCCACTCCATTCCTCCATCTCATCCTTGGCCTCCCCCTCCCTCTCCCCCCCTCCACCTCACTTACACCCTCCTCTTCAGTCTCTCACTTACCATCCTCTCCACATGGCCAAACCACCCCAGTGTATTTCTCCTAACGCTTCGTATCACATCCACATCCACACCACAACTCTCCTTCACATCCTCATTTGTCAGTCTGTCTCTCCATGTGATTCCACATGGTCCTTTCAAAAACTCATTTCCAGTGCTCTCACTCTTGACTTCTGCCCCTCCGGCAAGGTCCAAGCTTCACTTCCATGCGTTAGAGTTGGTATCACAATAATGTGATGTAGTATCTTTTTCACTTCCATGCTCATGAAATTGCAAGGATAGTACTGTATCGGGCCAGTATTCACTGTTACAGAGGCATTTCTGTGGTGTGGTTTTGCTCGGAAAATTGCGTACTCTAGCCTTGTTTGTGCAAAGGTGCAGTAATGCAACTGGCCAATCCAGATCCATGTTAACAGTGTAGATGAGGTCTGCAACGTTTGTGTGTGCTAAACGGACATATAATGAACTGCAGCACTCAACATTATGAATGTCCGTCCTTTGTCTGCCATTATAGCACAAGGTTTTAGTATGTGGCCACGGCTACACAAAATACGAGTATATCGGTGGCGTGGTGCTGCTGGGAGAGTGTAAAACTGCGTATAGTCTACGGGTGCTTGTGCAAGGAGTCTGGTGATACACGTCACCGACTTATTCACACTCCTGTCAAGATAGCAACCAAGGTCGCGGTTTTGGTGACTTTACTGACTGAGCATTGAACACTCTTTTACCTCTCAGCAGTCTGAATGAGGTCCTGTTTTCAACTAACAGAAACATTATGTTGTGCAGTGAACAGTGCACTGTTATATGAAAAGTAAGGAGTGTTTTTTATGCACCGTGTCATCATACAGGACTATACAGTACAGCACAGCTGGACCTATGGTAGGATGAAGGTTCAGTGCTGCTGGAGCGTCCAAGTAAATGTAAGCAACATTAGTGCACGAGCACCTGGATGGTAAAACCCAACCACCGCGCTTTAGGCAAAATAACCATGGGTTCTGAAGCTGCCCCACGTCATCCAATAGATTTACACAAGGTCACTGATAAGGTTGCAATCTCGTCGTAGTGATGCGATATGATAAGGAAGTCAATATCAGGTCTTATATGGGATAGGCGGTGGCTGAATCGGTGGAGAGGCGGCCTGCAGTCCTAATGCACGCAGGATCGAATCCCGGCTGGGGCAGGGAACAGTTTAAGGATTTGAATTTCCTAAAAGCACAGTTTCCTGATCTACCTGATGACCCGCCGACATGTCGTAAAAATACCCCCGCTAATACCAATACACCAATCCTGTATGAGACAGCCCTAGCAAGTATTCAGTATAGATGGTGGGTGTTAGTGCCGAAGTGGTGCCATGTGGAGGTGTAGGAGGACTACTGGGCCTTGGGATAGGTCACTGCTCCCGAGAATAGGCCCTGAAGCCTTTGCCCAGAGTCGGACACGTAAAAAAAAAAAAATTATATGAGGAAGGGTCGGATTTTTTTGTGTGTGTATGTTTGTGAGAGAGACTCTCTCTCTCTCTCTCTCTCTCTCTCTCTCTCTCTCTCTTTCCTTATATATATACTGTATTCCTGCAACATTTCCTTCCTTTCCCAATATCCCATCCCACTGATCAACCTCTCCTCAAATCCCCCCTTTCCTACCAAATATTCTGTTCTATTCCTAACTGCCTTGGGAATATCGCTTTCAGTCTTTAGCGTCATCGGACACGGCATCACAGATATCCGTAGTATCAAAATCTATTGTCGACCTTGAGGTTATTATGAATCTCGTTTGATGGTTCTAAACAACATTACCAGAACGAGTTTCGTTTCCTGTCTACAATCAAAACCACTGCAGTGCCCGGCACATTACACGTCATGATATTTTAGGTCCTGCTTCCCTTTGTCCTACGACTGATATACTATGTGTCCATTTCTGTCACTGAAATTATAAGGGCAGTATCGGGCCAGTATTCACCGTTACAGAGAGAAGGACCTCCTATCCTTCCCTGGTCCTATTATTATATCGTATTGTAGCAACTTGTAATGACACCATGAATGCACCAGTCTGTCTGTGCTTCTCTCTCTCTCTCTCTCTCTCTCTCTCTCTCTCTCTCTCTCTCACACACACACACACACACACACACACACACACACACACAAAATTCCGGCCCTTCCTCTTATAATGGGTAACGAGACCTGATATTGACTTCCTTATCATATCGCATCATGACGACGAGATTGCAGCCTTAACAATGACTTTGTGTAAATCTACTGGATGAAGTGGGGCAGCTTCAGAACCCGGGAGTATTTTGTCTAAAGCGCAGTGGTGGGTTTTACCATCCAGGTGCTCGTGCACCAATGTTGCTTGCGTTTACTTGGACGCTCCAGCAGCACTGAACCTTCATCCTACCGTAGGTCCAGCTTACCCTTGGCTGTTATGCTATATAAGCCTGTATGATTACACGGTCCATAAAACACTCCTTACTTTTCATATAAAATTGCATTGTTCACTGCACTATTTAATGTTTATATTGCTTGAAAACAAGACCTCATTCTGACTGCTGGGAGGTGAAAGGATGTTCCATACTCAGTCAGTATGTCACCAAAACTGCGACTTTGGCTGCTATCATAGCAGGAATGTGAATAAATCGGTGAAGTGTATTACCAGACTCCCTGAACAAACACACGTAAATTATACGCCACTTTACTCTGTCCAGCAGCACCACGCCACCGATATGATTTGTGTAGCCGTGGCCTCATACTATATCCTGGTGTTATGATGGCAGACAACGGACAGACATGCATGGGAAAGGAATTGTTGCACCCTGTGGATGAACAGTGAGTGTAGAAACAGATTAAATAGTAAAATTTGTCTGGAACTAATGAGGGTCTGAATATGTAATGCTTGTATGAAAACTAGTGTATGAATGTTTTAAAGAGAATATAATAAACGATGATCAATGTTTGTGGATGTTGTGTCACACCTATCCAGACTAATGAAATAGCACCTCGAAGAAAACGACATCATTTGTGGACTGAACATCCGTAACACCGTTATTTCAATTATTATAATACAAGATATGCATTCATTATGCAAATACAGAATCTTACTACCCCCACGTGATTCATCATTATGATGACTGCACAACATTTTCGCACAATAAGCCAATGGCTGTCCAACACTCAAAGTAGCTATAATCCTATGCAACAGAACGTCTACTTATACCAAGGTTTCAGAATATAATGACTTTTTCCTCACAATAAAACAGACTGGATTATGCACAACATGATATGACCGTTGTGTCACATGCTTTGTCATGAATCATATATGGCCACCCTGGTGCAGCCAAAAAAATGTTATAGCAGTTGCGTCACACACACACTAGACTCAGGTGAACCACGTTTCGAGACACCACACATCACACCCTCTAACATTTATGTTCATCTACACATGTTCACCACACTGTATGACGAACATTAAGACTCCAACATTCATTCAATACAAGTTATTGCATACGGAGTTACAGATCACCTCAGAACATCTGTATAATCACACCCTTCATCTTTCAAAACGAAACACGACAATGTTTCGATACATGCGCCCCCACCACCTGTCCCCTCTCCCCTCTGTTTCATCTCGCCTCTCAGTCATCTTCTGTCAGAGAAGCAATGGGATCCAATGGCATTACTATTTGTTTTTCTCTCTACCTTCCAATCTACATATGTGGCAAACACTTGGATTTGCAGACAGAGTATGACTTGATAGAACATTGTTTCAGTGGGTATTAGATACTGTAGCGGAGGGGAAGCTCTGCCGGGTCTGTCCATTCACTTACTATTACTACGATGTAAACACAGTGGTGCCACATTTCACCTAACACTCCATTCGCTGAACTCGTTAGAGTTGGAGGTAACTGTACCTGTTGTGAATGGTTTCCCATACTAAGCCCTACCATAGAAAATGTGACAGCTGCGAGCACCTCCATAGAACACGGTACCAGGTGCATGTAAGGTATACCTGTGTAGGCCAATTATAGACCCCGGTGACCACTTTCTTTGTGATTTTCCATTCTCACCAAAAGCGGAGGTTTGAGCAAAACTTTTTCCAAAATCTGCCGGGATTGGGGGGGGGGGGTCAGTTGGGGAAATTCGGCCGGGATGGGCTGGGTTAACCCTCCCTGTCCCTTCGACGTATGAGTACGTTGCAACGATTTGCATTTGCCAGTCCCGGCGACATACCGGTACGTCGTGGAATTGCAAGGTCCCTAATTTGCACAATTTTCAATTTTCACGCGGGATTTTTCGTACATATACACGGGACACCTTCTCTATTCCTCTACAAGATGCCAAGCAGAGACAATGCCTTACACCGCGTAACCTCCCCCCTCCCCCCCTCATGCCATTGTCTCGGCAATTCACCTGTTACCAGTGACCTGGCCAGTAAAGATATTCAGGGCCAGATTGATTCCCCAATCAATGACAATGTGGAGGACAAAGTTTACATAGCATTAGAAGAAGAAACAGTCAGAAATAATGATCAGGTAATGTGGTAAAAAAAGGTCAGGTATGGTGATTAGTTAGTGAGTGAAACAATGCTTATAATGCCTATATTACTGCTTGAAAACCAATATACTCTCATACTACATATAAATTCGTACCAAGTAAATAAATAAATACCATTTATGAGTTGTGTGAAATAGTTACCCTCCCATAGAACTCGTTTTCTTTGGTGCCAGCATGTTAGAAAACCCAGTCCGGTAAGGAGGAACTCCTACCTGGATTGAGTATTTTAAACCTAAGGTGAGTGATTTCTCTATGAATTTTCGATGTTTCTCACCAAAAGCGGAGGTTTTAGCCAAAAAAAAAAAAAATCGAAAATACCTCGGGATTGGGGGATGTCGGAGGTGCGGAAAACCTCGGGACATGACGGGTTAAAGGAGGTAGATAATGTACATCTCTAAAAAGGTTCTGTTTTTTTTTTTTTTCGCTTAACCTGGTCATACCTGTCCCGGCACTTGCTAACCGCTGGTAACTGCCTTTCTGCGGTCGTCCTATATGTTCCTTACATTATAGGTAATACGTCTGTGTCTTGCCTATTTGTTGAGAAGACCCCTATAATGTGAGTTATGTTGTGTGGTCCTGTTTTACAAGTGGGACCCGTGTCATCTGTAATTTCACCCAGCTAAGATCATGGTTGGTAACACAGGAGACCTGAGTAATGTTCTGATCAATGCCTAGCAAGGTGAACTTGATCAATCCTGTTTCAGATTGTCTCTGATGGATGGATGGGGGGAGGGTGGACTTGTAGTACAGTGTTCTGATCGAGGTTTTATAGTGTCCAGGACTGACACTCACGTTTCAAGCACCAGCAGTAATCAGCCATCATGTGGCTGTCCCATCGGCCTCAATATCGTTTTTCCATCGTTTTAATGTTCTGATGGAATCTCCTCCCTTGTTGTTCGCTTATGACTCTAAAAATTTCGGGGAAGTAGTTTATATGACAATGCAGAATGTGTAGTTTCACCCCCATTTTGCACCCTAGTTTCCGAAAACTTGACACCAAGTCTTCAACAAGACGATTATAGTTTTCAGCCTTGGTTGACCTAAGGAAGCCCAATAACAGCTGGTACAAACTCATTCCAAGCATTCCTTTCATCCGTTTTCTTTGGGTTCGTGATTTGTCGAATTTTATCAGCAAGGTTATTTGTGGGCCAGCAAAAATACCAGCTTTCCGTTTCTCATATCATGGCAAGGGGATTTGGAACACAGGTATTTAAAACAGCCTCCCACTAATCTAAAATTTTCACACAATTGTTTCATTAGACCAGGCTTTATGTGCAATAGCGGAGTCATTTGCTTTCCTGGATCAGCCAAAGACTCAATAACTATTTTTCTCATTAATTGTAAATTCATTCTGACCACTCTTTTTTCAGCCAGTGTTGACACCTCGCACGGACTGTCTCATAAAAAAAAAAAAAAAATACATGAGAAGTTAGTGCATCCCACCTTGCTCTCCCAGGAGCATCGGCAATACCTTGAGATCCCCACAAACCACCCAGTTATGTTCGTTGTATTTGATTTTATTCTTTCTCTTCCTCATATTCTCTTGGGATACATTCAAATGAACTGAATGCCCAACTGGGATTGAAGCCAATTCGTTTCCGTTGTGTAAAATGACACACATTAAACTTCTCTTTGAGCCATTACTGGAGAGACTCCATTGTTCAAGATGATAATGGGTATATCCCATGCTTTTCATGAGGCGTATGATGTCCTCACAAAATACGAATTCTTCTTTCATCTTGAAAATTTCAAGAGGTTCTCTTCTCTGGTTCTGAACAGAGAGAGAATGTTGTTCCAGGAACTTGCAATTTTTTCTTATTCATCCTTAATCCCAGCAGCTCAACATACTCTTTTGGAAAGTCAGCATCTTGCACCAAATCATCAAGCTCAACCTGACTGAACAATCTCGGAACCTTGTCATAATGCAATGAATCACGGTAGTCACTATACTCTTCATCAGTCACTTCAGCTATGTCAGCTTTATCAGAACAAATGAAGGCAGTGGAGACTGGAATAGGTACTTCTCCAGAGTGAGGCATAAGTCTTCTTACCGATGTAAAGCCAGGATATTTAATGAGAGATTTTGCATTTGTACTGAATCCAGGAACGTCGACAAGGCAGATGCAGCAGTCATCAGAGTGCTATTGTGGTTCCTTCCAAACCATGGGAATCCCAAAGCTCAGGTTCATCCTTTTTCCTTTGGTCCATTGTCTAAGATTCTCCACACAAGCTCTGCATGCAAAATGAGGTGCTCAAGTTTCTCTCCTGATCACCAATTTCATCCCAAACCATGCGTGATATGCCTTCCGAAGAAAGTTTGTTAGTTTTGTCGGCTGTTTTGATGTAGCAAAACAACCGCATATGTAAGAAAATGAGTCAGGGTCAACTTTTTCCTTTTTTTTTTTTTTTTTCTTCGTTTATCTGCCATGATTAACCTGAAAAGAAACAAAAAATGAAATCAATAATTATCAATACTCAATGTAAGTATGTAAGTAGATGAGAAATCGACGTATGCATTAATAAAAAAAATACAAGGTTGTGATGGAAATACAATACAGTAAGTGAAATTTCAAATCGAGTAACAAAACTGCATTTTCACTGTAATTTGTTACAACGTTGATTTATTATAACGTCTTTACAAAACGTGACGTCCTGTGTAAAAAAAAGAAAAAAAATTATTTTCGGATTTAGTATCCTCTAATTACCCCAAATCAAGCCTTATTAGTTAGTCAGCATAAACGATGCAGGACTGTGTTATAAAAACTTTCTCTCAAACGTCGTGCTCAATCTACATTGATAACAATCACTCCCGTATTATCAGCACTGGGTGCATTAAGGTATAAGCAAGCCACTAATGTTCGAATGGTCTTTATGGAACACTTGTACCTGTTACATGTGATCAGCCTTAATTCCACATTACAGGGTGTACTATACGATGATACTCGTACAGAAAGGTCAGACCTGTTCTGTCGTCATGTCATGCTTCATAATTTATTCTAAAATATACAGGGGTGTATGTGACTGTTCCACACCTTACTGTACTTCTCTTATGTTTGCAGGAAGATCGAGGGTGAACGCCCGTGCTGTGTACTGATTCAGCGCAGTAGACCTGTTGCCCTCCCAGTTTTTTTGCCCGATGGTCGTGCTCCATCTTGATGTGGTCCGTAAGGGTTTAATTTTCAGAGCTGCGTGTAGTTTATTACTCACGTAATGGCAGTAAGAAACGAGGAACTGGTTCTCTTGCATTAAATGACTGAACTGATTAACCTAGCCTTCGGACCTCTACCCTTCTGAAAGAACACCTCTATGTTGGTAGATGCATAGATGAATGTTGCAAGGGCACTTCGGTATTAGATGATGAGATGATGGAAGGATGACGATTATAACTGCATCAAAAGGAATCAAGAACAGCGATCCAAGGTGCACCACATTCCTGGATGAATAGTAGTCCATCCCGTAACAACCATTTTTAGGTGCAGAGGCCAGTGACAAGCTACCAAATTCCATTACATTTATCGCCTTGAATTCAGTTTTTGAATTATGTTATGTAATTTTAAAATTGTTGCTGATATTTTCAGACAGTTTCATTTAGTTTAGGAAAGATCTGTCTTACTTGAAAGGTTGATAGTCTGTTATCACCAGTTCAAAAGATCTTTCCTGAAGTGAGTATAGTCATCTGGAGGTAGAAAGAATAAATTAATGAACCATCCCCGGTCTGAGAGGGTATTGTTATTGTTGTTGTTGTTATGATAATGATAATGATGATGATTATTATTATTATTACTTGCTGAGAGGCTGCCTTCGGGGGCCTCTGCTCGATGCTGTCACTTCCTATCTTCAGAAATGAGTCGTAACTCGGGAAGCAGTGGCCTGATTGGACTGGAGAGTGTTTTATTCATCGTCAGAGGATTTTAACTGCGCTACGTTGCGCTATCATAGTACCTTTTTTTAAAATAAAACATCCTATAATACGTACTAATTTTGTTCGTATTACATATTTCTAGTTATTCCAAACCAGTTTATCAACATTGATTTTTTTTTTCTCGAAAATATGGATATTTCTTAGTGCAGAGCATTTGCTTAGTTTCAACAGTAGTGTATGCTAAACTCCCTAGACGTCAGTCATAGGTGAACTCAAAGTCCTGGAGTGGTTTTCTAATAATGTATTAAGCACAGTCGTATAATCTCCACACAGCCGTATACTCTCCACCCTTACTCGTCCCCAGGCAGTTACCAACGGGCTAGAGAGAGAGCCGGCTAGGGATGGCGCGCTCTTAACCCGCGCCGTCCCGGCGACGTGAATTAACGAGGCAATATTGCAAGGTCCCTAATTTGCACAATTTTCAATTTTCGCGAGTAATTTCGCGAGTGATTTTTGGCACGTATACACGGGACACCTTCCTCTATTCCTCTACAAGATGCCAAGCAGGAACAATGCCTTACACCGCATAACCTCTCCCCCCCCCCTGCACGCCATTGTCTCGGCAATTCACCTGTTACCAGTGACCTGGCCAATAAAGACATTCAGGGCCAGAGTGATTCCCCAATCGATGACAATGTGGAGGACAAAGTTTACACAGCATTAGAGGAAGAAACAGTCAGAAATGATGATCAGGTAATGTGGGAAAAAAAAGGTCATGAATGGTGATGAGTTAGTGAGTGAAACAATGCTTATAATGCCTATATTACTGTTTGAAAACCAATATACTCTTGTACTACATATAAATTTGTACCAAGTAAATAAATAAATACTGTTTATGAGTGGATAAAATAGTTATCCTCCCATAGAACTCGTTTTCTTTGGTGCCAGCCTGTTAGAAAACCCAGTCAGGTAAGGAAGTACTCGCACCTAAATCTGGTATTTTAAACCTCAGGTGAGCGATTTCTTTATGAATTTTCGATGTTTCTCACCAAAAGCGGATGTTTGAGCCAAAAAAAAAAGGTCCAAAAACGTCGGGATGGGGCGGGTTAAACTCAGAGTATCAGCAGAATTTGAATCAGGCCAGCCCTTAGTAAGCGATCATGGTGCCCTGCTTATATCACATTCACAATACACTCACATGCTATACTTACATACTACATATTATTACAAATGGTTACAATTTTCCCCCGCGTTATAAAGAAGTGTTTCTCCTGACCCAGCGGTGGAGGCATTAATTCGTAATATGGCAAGAGTGTTAGTGGACAGATAATACAGTCAACTGGGTACTACATGGGAGTACAAAAATAAAAGGGGTATTATATTATAAGAAGTTGGATGCGATAAGGAAGAAGTATATTTACAGTACATGGCCATGTTGAAATGGCAAGGAAGGTGATAAGTATTAATAAATGCAACAGTAGAATGAAAACAATGCACTATCATGGTATAGGTTACGATTTACCTAGGCATGTAGTATATGAGAAGCGTAGTGATAGAATACAGGTTTTATCAAATTTACAAATGAATGTCTTTATATATATATATATATATATATATATATATATATATATATATATATATATATTAAATAAGCATAAGCATTGGTAACTATTATGATATTTGTATGAGGAATATATAGCAACTGAATGCACCACTGAATACACTATAGTTTATCTTACATAGAAGGCACTGTTTGAGAGTAATCATACATTTATTTCCCTTATCTTATTTGTAATTTCCCAGTTTTCATGTCCTTGACTCACTGTGTAGTAATTATATTGATATTATTACATTTTATTTCAGTCAGCTCAACTTTCAGTTCTCCACAGGGATATTTTTCCTTCAGTATGATCTTCACATCTTCACCATTTATAATGAGTGTCAGAACTACCAGTTTCCAGGTCTCGTGGCTGTCGCACTAACTTTGCTGCAACACGGATCTCGTGCAGTCTTTTGTCCATTCACTTGACACAACAGTATAGGATACATATAGTAACAAAAAATCCAATAAGACAAAGTACCACTGGAGGAAATACAAAGACTGGATGTATCCAGGAGCAGTTAAAGGCTGAAGAAAACTGGTTCATAAGAAAATCGGGTTGATTGAGATAGTTCAACATACGTAGGTTGTCTGATGTGATGGAAAGCTTATCTGTTGGCAGATGAAAGGTAGTATTAATGGGTTTGAAGATATATTTGTGGGAGCGAAGTACGAAGTGATAATGTGTAGCATGGGCAATTACTGATTCGGACTTCACTGTACAATAATCAGGGGCCTTATACAAACCAGTTGCGGACACTGAGCGGACAGGAGACCCAGAACAAATAAGACTGACAGGAGTTGAGGCACTAAAGAAGAAATAGCGGATGTGATTCAGACGAGCATGGTGCACTTGGAGTTTGGGGGCCGGAACAAAGGTACAGAGAGGTTGTACTGAGAATTTACGGACTAAGGCAGATTCGCAAGGAGCAATGCTGCCAGGAAAGATTGTTAGGAGGTATGCAGCTGAAACACGAGAGTTTGGTTTAAGAATAGCACATCTGTCAAGGTCACTTGAGGAGGTGAAGGCAATGTAAAGATGATAATGGGCGAGAAGGAAGTACTCTGAAGAGATAGAGGCTTGTACTAAGGAATTATTGTTCCAGAATGGAAAGGGAATTATGTGAAAGAGGTCGAATGTGACAGAAGAACGAAAAGGGATATGAACAATTATATCTTTAGTAAGGAAGGTGGCCTCCAGTATTGGGTAGTAGTGTTCTAAGGAAGAAAATGAAATCACTGGAGACAAGTCGAAAGCAGAGTAAGCCCATTCCAATGTAGAGCGAAGGTCAGAGATAGGTACTAAATCTAGGGTGACACGACCATCAACATCATTGACTAGGATACGAATTAAGCTTGAAACTTGGGAGACAAGAGAGTCCAGAGAAACTTGCAAGTTATCTGCATGGTGTTTGACATATAAAAGTTCTGATACAATATTTACTTTTGATACTTCGTGCTTTAGAATTCCAGTAAAATTATTTAACGTGTCTGTTACATCATTTAAATGGTGTATAATCTTTTGTAGCATAGAGTGTTGAACACTTATTACTTTGTCCTGAGACTCTAGGACATTTGCTAATTGAACCAAGTCTTCCTTAAATCCAGAAAGGTCACGGGTAGTTGCTACACCAAATAATCCACTCAGAATTTCTCCTCCAAGATCAAGGAGTCCACGTTTCACTCGTCAACGGCCCGCTAGTGTTTGGTTAGGGAAGGAATCTTGGAGATGAGTGAACTGGTAACGAACGTAATCCAGTTTCCAGCATATGGGTAAGTAGAGTAGGTACCAAAATGTATCTCAAGGATGTTGGTCCTTAATACCTGACAGGATCCCGGTATGTCCTCTAGCTGACGTGCAAAATCAGGCAGGGCGATGGCCACGGTTGCCAGCGGCTCTAGGTCGTAGCGCAAGGAGATTACATCCTTCACCATCATTACCTTGCCTCCTGCACCAACCAAGGCCCCGGGCCGTACAACACCATCGTCCTCACCCGATCCAGACCCGACTGGAGTCAGCATTGCCAGCACGTAGACCCACAACATCTTTCCTATAAAATAAGTTGATGTTAGAGGTGATGTTAATGCAGAGGAGGACGAGAGTGTGAGATGATAGCATTATGCAGAAGACTTAGTGGCAGAACACAATTTTGCATGATAGTTATCAACAGTAGGGAAAGGTGGAGTAGGAGTGTCAGAAGAAAGACTAGAAGAAGTATCTTCTTGTTGAGATGTGGCCTCTCCCAGTGGCTTCTCCAAGACACTGCACTTCGATGCACTTTTGAAATCATCTGCATGTACCCATGTTGTCTCTGCCCCGTACGGACCTTTTATTTCGAATTTATTCCCCTTAAGAGATATGACATGGAAGGGACCGAAGAATTTACTATTTAGTTTTGAATCTCGATCATGATCTAGGGCAAAAACTAAGTCACATACTTGGTTGGTAACATCTGAGGCAGTGGGATGTTGATTGCGTACCATTTCTGCATTTGTAAGGGCCAGATTATCCTGAACATATTTATGAATTTTCTGGAAGTTGGATAAGTGGACTCGCACATAGTCATCATAATTGTACATCAGATCAGGTTTGGATTGCAACAATGAATAAGGTAGTCTTTTGTCAAACCCATAGATGACAAAGAATGGTGTTTCACCAATTGACTTAATGATTGATGAATTAATTGAAGCAGCTACTTGCAGGATCCACTCGCCCCAAGTGGAAGTCTGATTTCCCACTATGTGACACAAACTTTCCAATATCTTCCTATTCTGGTGCTCTACTAGGCCATTCGAGGCTGGATGATGGGCCACTATGTTGCATTTCCTAATTCCCTATCAAAGACAAATTTTTTTCAGTACTGAATTGTTGAACTCTGACCCATTATCAGTTAGAATTACATCTGGTGTTGTGAAAGGGCAAATTACTGAATTAACAAAGGCATATGCCACTGCATTAGCAGATTTGTCACGCAATGGGGATAAGATAACGAATCTAGAGAAATGATAGACTACCACTAATAGACAGACGAAACCAGATTCTGTACGAGGCAGCTTCAGAAGATCAAGAGAGACAGTTTGCCAAGGCTTTGACGGTACTGGGTACTGCAATGTAGGAACAGGTTGACAGGTTGTTCCATTATGACTGGCAACACAAAAAATGGGAGAAATGGAGTTCCCCCGAGCTAAGCCCTGTATTGGACTATATAGCCCCGCTAGGGTTACAGGAGGGAGCTACCCCTCCCGGCACGGCAGCCCGGGCGAGGCTCGAACTTGCAATCCCCCAATTACAAGTCCAGCGCGCTACCACTGTGCTACCGCGTCCCCCTGACGGGCACACAATAAACAGCATCACAGTGAGCTTCTATATCTTTTCGCATAGTGGGCCAATAATACGAAAGACGTGCTTGCTGAAAGCTTCTGTCTTTACCAGGGTGTGATGCATGAGGGGTGTCGTGGATTAGATGAAGAGCAGCAGGAATCAAGTCTGTTGGAATGACTATTTGCTTAACTTCGCGATGAGGTATGTTATTACCTGTGAGTACTGAGTGTTTATAGAGCAATTCATTGTTAAGGAAGAAATCAGAGACAGGGACTGGTAGCTGGAGCAAGAAAGAATCATCGCCTGACTCTAGAAAGTACATGACCTGTGACCATATAGGGTCCACACGCTGGAACACATGGAGTGTGTCATAACTGAATGCTAAGTTTACATCACAACCAGTTTCGACCATGGCTACATGCCGAGAGAGGGCATCAGCTACAACATTGGACTTCCCAGGAACATATTCAAATGTTGGATTAGTCATTCACAGTGACTACCCAACGTGCAAGTCGACCGGTAAGGTTATATCCCCGAAGGAGGTCACACATGGGAAGATGGTCTGTTTGGATGTGAACAGGGTAACTGTAGATGATGTCACGGAAATGTTTTAGAGACCAGACCACGGCTAGAGCTTACGAATGAGTTACACTGTAATTCTTTTCTGCAGAGTTTAACACACGGCTGGCATGGGAAAAGACACATTTCTTCCCTTCGGAGTCATTTTGCATAAGAACGGCACCTAGGCCTACTCTGGAAGCATCAGTACAGAGAAGGAATGGTTTTGAATAATCAGGGTATGCCAAAACCGGGTCTTGTGCCAGGGCATTTTTCAGGGCTGTAAATGCGGTCACTTGTTCATCAGCCCACACAAAAGGCACATCTTTCTTTAGCAGTTTTGTTAATGGCACAGCTATCTGGGTGTACCCTTTGATAAAATGATGATAGTAGCCACTAAGACCGAGGAAACTGCGTACTGCATTGATGTTGGTTCGAGTAGGGAAGTCTGTTACAGCTCTGACCTTGTCATCTGATGTATGAATTCCGTGAGCATTGACATGTCCTAGGAATTGTAGCTTCTTACGTAAGAAGTGGCACTTTGACAGTTTGATTTTAACCGGTACCATCCCAGGCATTTTTGCAATTTTATACCCACCCAATCCCGGACCAAAATCGGAAAAAAAATTGTATTGCATAAAACAATCCAGAAGGACATATAAATCAAGGAAGGGTAAAAAAAAGTACTCCTAATAGGAGAAATAAGAGCAGGATAGCCATCCGTTGTGTTTTTAGCCCAGTTTCCCAAGCTGTGAATGACGTTTTCCCACCCAGCTGGGCGGGATGAGAGAGAACCGGGGAGGAGAATATGGGATTCCCCGTTCTCAGTATCCTTCTCCACTGGCTCATATTCATCCCCAGAAGTCATCCAGGTCTTCCTTTTCTGAAGAATCACTAAATGAAGGGACAGAAGGGTCTGTATGACAATTTCAACAGCCTCCTCCAGCCCAGTGAGGCGGAATAACGGCGTGATTTTCACGACATTCTTACACTATGACGGACAGTGGCAAACTGATGTTATCCAGCCATGCAGAACCAAACTCAGTACTACAACTGCTTGGACACAGTGTTGCCAATACATTAAGCTACTCTTTAGCAAAAAATTAGCTAGATTGAAGCAGTTTGACACGCGCTACATGCTCAAATTTTGCTGTCAGCACCATCATGTCACTGGAATTAATCAAAATGTTTTGTATTGTCGGCACCATGCCGACAGCAGGATTGTACAGGTTAACCCCTAAAGTCCTAATCGCATCAACTGATGCAATTTGAGTTTTATGCCAAAATGCCTAATCACATTACTTGAGCGGGGCTTGTAAAAAACTGAAGAGCACTTCTTCCACCCCAGTTATGACGTACATGGCTTCAGGCCAATGAGAACTCATCCCTGAGGTGGTGTGAGGGGGAATCGGACCAACCCGGGGAGCGGGGGGGCACCCCCCCTCTGGGCTGCCTCCATGTCACCCTCTACCCCACTCCCTCACTCCCTCCTTGTCCCCCATCATCCTCCCACCCTGTGAGCCAGTTAATAAATCATAGGTAACCCCACAAATCTCCAAAATTGTTTAGTGAAACCATAAGTTTGCCATTAACTTCGGTTACCCATTGAGTATCACGGAACAATTGGCGCATCTCAGAACTCATCGCCTTCATCGTAGCGGCTGCTTCAATTACCTTTGCATGTTGGGGAAGTATTTTCATGTCCTCTTCCATCTGTTTAAGAAGGTTTGTCAAACCAATGAGAGATGCTGCATTGGAATGTTGACAACAAAGCTGAATTAACTGTTGGTGGTATGCATCAAATGTCTGACAATCTTTGAAGTGCCCCGTACGAATAGCAGCTCCCATTAGTGACCTGCCATAGTGTAGTCGACCCATTAGTTAAGAAACTTTTAAGGTTTCCATTGTGATTTGCCAATTATGAATGTCTGTTTCGACCTCTCTGAGGAAGTTCTAGATGGAAACTGTACTGTCATCTCCTGTAAATTTGGGTAGGTTAGCATCGTCCAAATGTATGGACTGGGGAGGTGGGGGGTCATGGTTCGGCATCACAGGAAGAGGGTGAGGCTGCAAAGGTGAGGAAGCAGGCACGGTATAAGTTGAGACGGTGCGTGATAAGGAACTGTTGTACCGGTAGTGGTGTGTATTGGGGTTAAGGTAATAGAAGCTAAGGATAGAGGCTGTAGAGAAGGCTGTGTGACTTCAAGAGAATCGGTTGGGGAAGGTGATACAGTATCTGGTGTCGATATATCTGGATTAAGGGTAGCAGTAGTAGGGTCGGTATAGATGGTAGTACGTGCGGTAGGAGAAGTAGGAGTAGAAGTAGCAGTAGTTAGAGAACTTATGGTATGCTTACTATCAGATCTGTCACTACTATGATACGTTACACTATCATCACACACAGGATCATCTGTTTCACTATCAGATTCAACTGGGAAGAGATCTACCCATTTAGAAAAGGACATTAATAGAACAGGAAGCAAGTAAATGAATATATGAATGAAGGAATGAATATATGAAAATATTTATAGTATATGAAGATATGATAAAATGAATTTGGAAGATGGTATTACTATGTTGGTTTCTGGCAGGAGTGATGGAAATCATTACCAAGGAGTAGGCTTACTGCTGAGTAGAGATGCTTGTAAGGCAGTATGTGAGTTTGAACCAATTAATGAGCTCTTGTTTTATGCTCGTTTAAAATCTGACCATGGTAATACCAGTATGGTTGTAGGGTATGCTCCGACAAATGAGGCTGCTGATGAAATGAAGGATGACTTTTATGAGAAGATGCAGGATGTAGTGAATAGTGTGGCAAGACATGATGCGTTATTTTGCATTGGTGATTTTAATGCAATTGTTGGCAGTAGTAGGGATGGCTTTGAAGATTGTATGGTTAAGGAGGGTGTTGGTATAAGAAACGAAAATGGGGTGCGATTTGGAAGCTTTTGTTTGGCAAATGACCTTATAATTGGTGGAACTATCTTTGAGCATAGAAAAATACATAAGACTACTTGGATTTCACCATGTGGTAAATATTGTAACCAGATTGACCACATTGCAATTAGCAGAAGGCATAGGAGTTATTTGCAAGATGTTTGCGTAAGGAGGGAGGCAGATATAGGTCGTGATCATCAACTTGTTGTGTCAAAGGTTAAAATAAGACTTAAGAGAAATGTTAACGGTAATTGTACAGGACGTAATAATTATGATTTTGATGAGCTGAGAAGCGATGAGAACACGAAGGAAAAGTTTCGGTGGGAATGTAGGAACAGGTTTCTAGTCCTGCAGACTTTGATGGAATCTGAAGACAATGATATTAATCAAATGTGGAGAGAGGTAAAAGAGGTTTTGCATGAGAGTGCTGAGGTTACTATCAAGAAAAAGAGAAAAGCGAGAAGGAAAAAGTGGATGTCAGATGAAACATGGAATGGAATTCAGAAAACGAAAGACGCGAAGTTAAGAAGTGAAGAACATGTTGATGGCCAGGTACTTGAAGTACTTAGAGCAAAGTACTGGAGTTCACATTCTGAAGTAAAAAGACTCGTTAGACGTGATAAGAGGAGGCTATATGATGAAAAGGCAACAGAGACAGAAATTTAATTAAGTAAAAATGACGGTCAGAGCACAAGAGCAGCGTACCAGGCCATAAAGGTGTTAACTGGGACTTAAAAGAGAAGGAAGGAAGTACCTGTACGAGATAGAAATAGTAATTTGATGACTAAAGATTTGGATCTAAAAGGAAAGTGGAAAGAGCATTTTGAATCTGTTCTAAACAGACCAATCTCAGGTGAAGAGGACATTTTGCCAGCCGAGAAAGCTTTGCAGATAGAAACAGGGGATATAACCTTAGAAGAGGCAGCAATATCTATAAAGGAGTTAAAGAATTTTAAGGCCCCAGGAGAGGATGGAATATTTCCTGAAATGCTTAAGGTGGAAAATGATGAGTTGATGAATGCGCTTTTGAAACTTTTTAATGTGGCTTGGGATAATGGTGGAAATCCAGAAGAGTGGAAAAATGGAGTGATTATAAAAATACCAAAAAAGGGAGATTTAAGTGTGTGGCAATTGGTGGGGGATAACTTTGACACCTGTAGTTGCAAAAGTCTTTTCCAAAATTTTGTTGAACAGAATAGAGCCAGTAATTGATAAAATTTTAAGAGAAGAACAAGCGGGATTTAGAAAGGGTCAAGGTTGTAATGATCAGATTTTTATTGTAAGGCATCTAATGCAACAAGCTAATGAGACAAAAATGCAACTTAGTATGTGTTTTGTGGATTTTGAAAAGGCGTTTGATAGTGTTTCACGTGGAGCTATGTTGAAATTTATGAGATTCTATGGTATACCAGAAAAGTTTGTAAATATTATTAGAAGCCTGCATGAAGGTACTATTTGTAAGGTAATGGTGGGTGATTCTTTGAGTGATCCATTTGAAGTTAGGTCAGGAGTGATCCAAGTTCTTTCGCCATTGCCGTTTGTTGTCATGAGAAAGGTTGTAAGGAGACCAGGTGCAGGAATTAACTGGAAAGAAAATAAGAAGCTGATGGATTTGGACTATGCTGATGATATTGTACTGATTTGTGGAAGTATTTACGAGATACAGAGGGTGCTTGATTGTCTGGTGGAGGATGGAGAATTAATGGGATTGGTAATAAATTGTGGAAAGACTGAAATTATTAATATGAACGTGGAGAACCAAATCGATTTTGTAATTGGGAATAATGTGATGAAGATTGTAGAAAACTTTAAATATCTGGGAACGATTGTATCATCTAATGGATCATTAAACAATGAAATTTGAGGAGAGGATTAAACAGGCTTGGCGAGCAGTTGGAATGTTGAAATCTGTTTGGAATAATAATATGCTTTCGGTACATACTAAAATTTACATGTCCGTGGTTAGACCAATTTTAATTTATGGGCATGAGTCATGGTACAGTACAATTGCAACAGATCAGAAAGTATTAGGATTTGAGAATAAAATACTGAGAAGGATTCTTAGGGTAAAGTGGCAAGACAGAGTTATAAATGAAAGAGTACGGGATATTACGAGAGTGGAACCAGTTAATGAATATGTGAGACTGTCTCGCTGGAAGTGGCTGGGGCACATATACAGAAAAGAAGGTAGTTTAATACAGGATGTGCCAGAGTGGACTGCTAGAGGAACAAGAGGTAGAGGTAGGCCGAGGGAAACCTGGTTGAGGACAATGAAAAGAGAAGCAGGAGAGGAGTGTTGGTGGGACCTGAAACAGATGGCAAGAGACAAATATTGGAGGAGTTCATCGAGGCCCCATGCATCCCGCGGGGTGCCACAGGATATGATTGATTGATTGATTGATGTGAAGAAATTATTTATATACAATGAATATTGGTGGAAATGGATGCGTTATTTACAGCTGAGTATGAATATAATTGGGAGATAATGGGATGAAGTAGGAGTGAGTGAACGAGAAATTCTGAGTGAACGAAAAATCAGTGACGAAAAATGCAATTAACGAACAGGAGTAAATGAATAAAATAATCACAAACTATAGAGACAGCTCGCCATCTCTGTAAAAAGGAATTGATTAATGTGATGAGATAAGAAAATGCACATATAAAATACTTGTGGTAAGATGTGTTCGATATGATTGCTGGACGTCGAGTGAGCCTCTCACCAGCACTGTCTCCTCCCCCCGACAGCGTTGATTGGGCGGAGATGCTCGTGACGTAACTGGGCGGCAGCCAGGCACTGGGTGAAGCAAGAAGCTGATAGGAGCATGAGGGTGTGATGTACTGTAACTGTCTGTGAGTGGCCATGCTCTCTACATGACGTAGGGCTGTGTGGTGGTGGGGGGGGAGAGACGATGATGCAACGACGTTGGGCGGCGGTTGGGGACTCCTTCCTGGAGTGGGGGTTTGATTGGGGTTTGTGAGGGCTAAAACTAAGCCCGTGCAGTGTGGCAGTGAAGGCAGGTAATGAGGGTAATGGTGGAGGCTTACGTGGCTGTGGTGGTGTGATGGTAGGTAGGGTGTTTGTGTGAAGTCCCAAAACCACACCAAAACTGCAAGGATGTTCCCATAACCACGGAAGAACCACACAAAGACTGCAAAAAGAGCTGGAGGCTGGAACAGAGGTAGGCTGTGTCGTCGTGGGAATAACAACAGCATGGGAAAGTGGGCAAAAAGGCCGAGATTGCCCGCAGGCGACGTTTGTCCCACTAGCTATCCACCACTTGTTAAACTCCATAGACGTCAGTCATAGGTGAACTCAAAGTCCTGGAGTGGTTTTCTGATAATGTATTTAGCACAGCCGTATAATCTCCACACATCTATATAATCTCCACCCTTACTCATCCCCAGGCTGTTACCGACTGGCTAGAGAGAGAGCCGGCTAGGGCTGGCGCGCTCTTGAAATTAGAGTATCAGCAGAGTTGAATCAGGCCAGACCTTAGTAAGGGATCATGGTGCCCTGCTTAGATCACACTTACATGCTATACTTACATGCTACATATTACTACAAATGGTTACATGTATGCAGTCATTTTGCGAATTCAAAAATTGAGTCATAGCCCGGGAACTGGTGGCCCAATTAGACTGGAAATTGTTTTATTGAAGTTAGAACATTTCGGCAGTACATTGCTGTGACAGAAATTGCTCTCAAATGTGCCGTTTTTGCTGTGTTATGGTAACAAATGGAAAAACCAACAAACATACAGAAATCGGATCATTATAATATGGATACACTGATAGACAGATATAGATAGACTATATTAACTGCAACAAGAACAAGCACTCTCAGAGTTCAACACCACTTAAAACTCGGGACTGGTTCGAATCCTTGATACCTTCCTGTGATATGATCATCAACAGATTACTGTCAAAATCCTATTCCTTCATTCTTCTCCAACCGTTACTTCTTCAAACAATTTTGGTTAAATAATTCAACACTTAACTGACTTTGCTTAGTGGCCTTGATCTTTGACCTTTCATTGTGACTTTGATCTTTGCCTTACTGTTCTCAAAACTGAATCTATATATCGTTATTCTAACTTGAACCCATCCACAAAGCTCTTTACCTCGGATAAAATGTGCATATGATGACCTTATTATGTGCTCATGACTTTTGACCCATTGTCAGAATCAATAATTTAACCTTTTTGGTGATTCTTTGGTGATTGTGACCTTGACTTTTGACAGATTCTTCATAAAATTTAGTTCCATTGTTCTTGTCTGACTCTTAACACTTTGACTAAGTCAGGTTCAAATCAGGGGAGAACTGCTTGAGTTGAATTTGACAGCTGACCTTTCCTTTTGACCTTGACCTTCGACTGATTGTCCTTAAAATCACGTCTTTTTTTTTCTTAATTTATGCTTAGTCTTTAAAAGTTTGGTCTGAATAGGGTAAAAATTTTATAAGTTGTCTTTGCCTTGTGACACTGACCTTGACCTTTTCTTATAAAAAACAGTGGGCTTCCTCCTTATCTGACGGTCAGTAATTCCACCCAAGTTTGTTATAGCAAGAATAAACTCTGTGAATTAATTTGTTAACAATCATGTACACGGTCGAAAATTGATCTATCAATGCGACCTCTACCTTCTTTGATTGTTGTTAATACTGAATCGCTGCATTCTTCCCTAACACAAAGCCATTAATTAAAGTTAGTCAGAAGAGGATAAAATATGTTGAAAATTAATTTGCTGTGTCAGAGTTTGACCTAACCCACTTCACTTTACCCTACTGTAAAAATATATATATATATATATATATATATATATATATATATATATATATATATATATATATATATATTTTAATGGTCTCTCCCTACACTCTTCCACTAAGTTTTGTTAAAATAGAATATAAACTTGTTATTTTGTTCACACACACACACACACACACAGAGGAAGTCAATCGAGGCGGATGTGCGACATCGGCCCTCCGTACCGAACCAATACGGCCAGTGGCATTACCTAAATTAGTATCTTTGTATGAGTCAAGCTCTGTACCAGGTTAGACTAAATGATTTTTCATTATTAAAAGAAAAAAATAATAAGTTTAAACAAGACTTGCTCAAACAGAAAAGTGAACCAAGACGAAAGAAAGCGCTGAGTCAGCTGAGGTTTGTCTAGACTACAGCAACACGGGGAAAGTAAGTACATACTCTGTACTCTTAGTATTGCGAAATGGATACATACTTTAATAAAGCAAATTTGGAAAAGAAAAGAGATAAAAGTAAAAAGCAAAATGATGATTTCTACCAAGAACTGGTTGAAGTGGAGACTCACAATAGACTGGTTGAACGTGTACACAAACTAGAAATGGCTTTCAAAAATGAAATTGATGAAATAAAGAAGCAGATGTACTTGCAAAAGGAAGAAATAGAAAAACTAAGAAGGGAGGCCAACAAGAAAGACACAACCATCAGTGAACTAACAGTGGAATTGAGTACACTTAGGAAGAAAATGAGTGAAATGGCAAGTACAGTAGTCAATCACGAGAGTGTTATGGAAGGGTTCAAAACTGACAGAGACAATTAGGCAAGTAAGCAGGCTTATAGACCAGAGCAGTGATATTGAGGAGAAGATAACACAGGTGAATGAAGCTGTGCAAAGCTACAAAAATGATGTGGAAACCACGTATGCTGAAATGGTGAAAGTAAAGAAAGACTTAGAAACAAGGGTGGAGGAAAAAAAACATTAAAAAGGAAGTGAAAAGAATAATCCAAAACAATCCAAAGTTAGTCAGAGATTCAGTAGATATAAACAAATCTATAGTAATCACTGGTATAGAAGAGGAAGAAGGAAAAAACAAGATCACAAGAGACAAAAAGGAGATGGCAAATGTAATGAGCTTACTGAAAGAAGTATCAGAGGAAATCTGTAGTAAAGACATAGAGGAACACAAAAGGTTAGGGAAGTATGAGAAAAGCAAGACAAGACCTCTAAAGGTGACTTTCCAGAGTGTAAACACTGTGGAAGAGATACTAAAAAATGCAAAGAATCTTATGGAAAAGAGGAGTTCAAAAATGTATGGATAAAAAGATGCCTAACACAAGAGGAACTGGAATTACTGAAAGAGAAAAGGGAGGAAGCAAAAACAAAAAATGAGGGAAGATCAGAAGAGGAGAAGAAGAAATTTTTTACAAAGTAATAGGATTGCAGGTACGAAAGTGGTACACAAACAGGATGGAATAAAAAGGAGGAAGGTAGTAGAACCATGTCATGATAAGTATATAAACAAGATGATAAAGTTGATGTACTCAAATGTGGATGGAATGGTATCTAAATTACTAGAGATGAATGATTATGTCAGAGAAAATGAACCACAAATAATATACCTAACTGAAACAAAATTAACACCAAGGATATCCAATGACATACTAAACTTAGAGGAATACAATATATGGAGAAGAGACAGAAATTAAAAAAAAAGGAGGAGGAATTATAATATTAACTAAGAAAAATCTAAAAGTCAATGAAATAAAACTAGATATACCATCACAAGTAGAACTGATTGCAGTAGAGATCAACACGTCTGAAGGTAAAGTAATTGTAGCCAATTTGTACATGCCACCCAGATCAAACAAATGGGAAAGAGATGAATATGAGGACTTGGCAGAGAGTACAATTCAGAGTTTAAGATCATTACTACATAAAATGGAAGAGAAATCGGAAAGAATTATACTAACTGGAGATTTTAATAAAAATATAAATTGGAATACTCTAGATATAATTAGCCAAGAAAGCTGTTGGGACCAAAAGCTCCTGGATCTCGTGCAAGAGGTTTTCCTAACGCAACATGTGAGGGAAACCACCAGAAAAAGAGGACGATGTACCTTCAGTGCTAAATCTAATATTTACTAGGCAAGAAAATGATATTGACAGTTTAATATATCACCCTCCACTCGGCAAAAGCGATCATGCAGTACTAAATTATAACTTCAGGATAGCATATGACATAGTAAACAGCAATGGTAGTTACAAAAAGAGCCTAAACTATAAAAAGGAAAATTATCAAGACCTAAAGAAGTATTTCTTAGAAGTTGATTGGGAAAATGAGCTTAGAGGACAACATTTAAATGCTGTATATAAAAAATTCTGTGAATTTTATGAAATAGGAGTCCAGAAGTACATCCCACAGCACAAAGAAGCAGATAAGAAAATACAGAAATGGTTCAATACAGAATGTAAAAAATCAAAAGAAGGAAGAGATTTGTTGTGGAATAGATACAGAAGACACAATAGTGAAAGGGCGTATAATAATTACAAACAGGCAAGAAACGATTATACAAGAATAAGGAGGGAAGCCCAAAAACAGTTTGAGGAGGATAAAATAAATAAAAGTAGTGATCAACCAAAGCTGTTTTACAGCTATATCAGAAGCAAAACCAAAGTAAAAGATATAATAGAATCCATTACGGACGAGGGAATCACTTATACACAAGAGAAAGATATTTGTGAAGCACTAAATACGAATTTCCAATTAGGTTTTACAGAAGAAAAAATTTTGAGAGGGACTATGTGGAACATGCATGTCCACACATACTACCAGATATACAAATAGCAGAAAAAGTAATACAGGAGGAGTTAAGTAGATTAGACAGAGGAAAAGCAAGTGGTCCTGATGAAATTTCATGTTGGGTACTACGAGAATGTTCAAAGGAGTTATGTAAACCATTATTTTTAATTTTCAAGAAATCCTTGAGTCAAGGTAAACTACCTGATATTTGGATAACAAACAAACATTGTCCCCTTATTCAAAAAAGGAAATAGACATAATCCACTCAACTACCGACCAGTATCACTGACCAGTGTTGTAAGGACGGTATTAGAAAAGCTTATAAGAAAAGCTTGGGTAAATCATCTAGAAGAACACAGTATGATAACAGAAAGACAGTTTGGTTTCAGAAAAGGAAAATCATGTGTTACTAATCTGTTGAGCTACTATGACAGAGTAACAAACACAATACAGGAAAGGGAAGGATGGGTGGACAGTATCTATTTAGATTTCAAGAAAGCTTTTGACATAGTACCACACCAAAGACTTTTATGGAAACTGTACCATCAAGGAGGGATTCGAGGCAAACTGTTTTGTTGGATGCAAAACTTTCTCATAAAAAGAGAAATGAGAGCAGTACTAAGAGGAAACTACTCATCATGGAAAGAAGTGACTAGTGGAGTACCACAGGGTTCAGTGCTGGCACCAATCATGTTTTTAGTGTATATAAATGATATAAACAGTAACACTGGAAATGAGAGCTATTTGAATATGTTTGCAGATGATGCAAAAATACAAAGGAGAATTACTAACAGACTCTTGTAAAGAGCTACAAGAAGAATTAAATAAACTTCATGAATGGAGTAGTACATGGCAAATGGAATTCAATGTGGACAAGTGTCATGTAATGAAGTTTGGTAAAAGTGGAAAAAGACCTGATTGGGATTATAAGTTAGGAAATAAAACCCTATACACATCAGAAAGAGAGAAAGACCTAGGTGTGATTATCAATAACAGACTATCTCCGGCTGACCACATCAGCGAGAAGGTACGGAACATGTATACACTGCTTGCAAATATGAGAATAGCATTCACATACATAAATGAAGACATGCTAAGAAGGATAATAATATCATTCATTAGACCAACCCTGGAATATGCATCAGTAGTCTGGAGTCCTCATCTCAAAAAGCACATAGACAAGTTTGAAAAAGTTCAAAGGGCCGCTACAAGATGGATGCCAAGCTTAAGGGATCTAAGCTACGAAGAAAGACTAAATAAACTGAATCTACCAACACTACAGGAGAGAAGGAAAAGAGGTGACATGATAATGCTATGTAAGTGCATATCTGGGAAGGAGAAAATAGACATAAATGATTACTTAACATATGGAGAAGCATCAGCAAGAGGACACTGCAAAAAACTGCATAAGAAGAGAGGTGATAAAGACGTAAGGAAATTCAGTTTCCCAAACAGAGCAATTGATCAATGGAATGCACTACCGAATGAAATAGTGTGTGCCAAAACAATTCACAAATTTAAGGATATGTACGATAAATATGGTTTAAGACACGGGACAGTACGAGCTTGACTCATTCCTGTAAAGATACAATTAGGTAAGAACATTTAGGTAAGGTAAGAACACACACACCTATGCTGCCCAAAGCTTAGCATTCGGGATTAGTGGGTGGAATACTAATCCTTTAATAAAAATAACAATAAAAACAACAAGAAACAATAACAACAACAAGAACAATAATAATAATAATAATAAGAAGAAGAAGAAGAACAACAACAACAACAACAGCAGCAGCAACAGCAGCAACAACAACAAGAACAATAACAATAATAATAATAATAACGATAATATAATCATCATCATCATCATCATCATCATCATCATCATCATCCATCCATCTATCATTAAATCCAGTATTGTCCCATGAGAAGTGTAGATGCCCGGGGATAGGCAAGCTGGTTCTGACGCTTGCGATGAGAGTGACCAGCCTCACGCATCCCTGAGTGGCATGACGTGAGTGGTAAACCCATACCACCTCTTGGATATAAAGCTGCACTGGCACAATCAGATAGGAGCGCCTTAATTGCCCACTAAACCACCAGACATCATAATCTGATTATGAGGTTACCACCCTTCGTAGTAAATGGTTTCCTGGTGTACAGGAAACCATTTGGCGTTTCACTCAGTGTGGAGTCACCCGTAGGCAGAAGAAAGAGGAAAGAATGAAGGAAAGAAAGACAGATGAAGATGACTGGAAAGAAAGAAGGATGAGAGGAGGGGGTAGGTACCCAAGAGCAACACTAATGTATATCAAGAGAGTGGATGGTGAGAGCCCCCACCAACCACAAATAACAAAAACAACAACAACAATAATGATAATAATAATAATAATAATAGTAATAATAATAATAATAATAATAATATTATTATTATTATTATTATTATTATTATTATTATTATTATTGTTGTTGTTATTGTTACTATTATTATTATTATTATTATTATTATTATTGTTGTTATTGTTACTATTATTATTATTATTATTATTTGTGGTAGGTGGGGGTGCTCACCATCCACTCACTCGATGTAGTGCTGCTCTCTCCTCCATTCTTCTTTCCTTCCGTCCTCTTCTTTCTTTCCTTCATTCCTTCCTCGTCCTTCAGCCTATGGGTGACTTTACACCCCCTCTTCTTTCTTTCCTCTTCCTTCTGCCTGTGGGTGACTACACTGAGTTACAAACCAAATGGTTTCTGTAACACCAGGAAACCATTTACTGGGCTGGGTGGTAACCTTATAACCAAATTTTGGCACATGGTGGTTTAGTGGGTAGTTACGGAGCTCTAAGCGGATTGAGCCGGTGCAGGTTTATATCCAAGGGGTGGTTGAGGTTTATTGCTCACATAATGCCGCTCAGGGATGAGTGAGGCTGACCACTCTCCTCTTAAATGTCAGGACCAACTTGCCCAGCCCCGGACTCCTACGTTCCTCAAGGGGCAACGTAGGATTGGATGATGAACGAATGATGAATTTATTATTTATTATTATTATTATTATTATTATTATTATTATTATTATTATTATTATTACCGGTATTATTATTATTATTATTATCAATTAGCATGTATTTCCTTATCACTTTGGATTACATAAATGTATCTAAATTAATACTACAATTAACTAAATTTTCACAGACGTTTTGCTTATACAATATATAGCTGCAAGATTTTAAACTCTTTCGTGAAGCATGGCAACTCTTTCAGCTAAAATCAGGCGATTTTAATGTACCTAACTGAACTACGACAGACAACATGTTCAAAACGGGCACGGTTACAGTTCAGTTGAAATATATGGAACTAACTTTATTCCAGTCTGCGACTGAAAATTTTATTCAGCTCACTGAATCCACCGCAGACAAAGGATTAAGTGATCTATGGAGAATGAGAGAGTGAGAGATGAGGACTTACTTAACTTAAGCAACTACAGTGCAGGGTCAGTGGCAACGGGCTGTACCAATATAATATTTAGTACCTAATTGTTAGAGCTACCTTGTTAATCCATTCATCCTCACTAACACGGTTACGAAACCAAGCTAGAGTGAAAAATAGTAGTAAATAAATGTCATTCCCTCAACTTACGACATTCGACATTTTAAAGCATTCAGAATTATAAAAATAAAAGTCAAACAAGGTCACATAGTGCATCATTCAAGGTAATATCACTCTTTGCAGTTTATTAATAAAACACTGACTGCTCACCGTCATAATTATTTGTGATTCTGGAAACTTTGGAACATAATGAAGGAAACTAACGCTTAAAAAACAAAAGAATAGGGATGGATTTGTCCTACCCCGAGCCACGTTCCTTAATGACATAGGAGGGAAGATAAATGCCTCTGAGAAATTTCTTATATCTGGATCTGGAGCTTTACTGAATCTAGGTCTGTATCTCTATTTTGGTATTTTCGAAACTGAGTGATTGTGGTAGGGTGACAGCACATGAGATGACTGACTGGTGAAAATAAGGATAGAGAAAGAATGAAATGTTAACAATGGAAGGTCATTGCACAAAAATAAATCGTTTTGATTATTACACTAACCCGGTAGCCTATTAGGTAGCTCTATAATTTATCTCAGTACAGGTAATTAGGTAATACTGCCCATGCGAGTGGGGGTAGGTTGTTGGTGTATGGTGTCGTCTGTTGGTTCCTAGGTGGACTGCATACGCATCTGTCTTGCACACACACACACACACACACACACACACACACACACACACACACACACACGAAAGAATACGCTGAGTCATCTCTGAGGTTTGTTTAGACTACAACAACACGGAGATTGTAAGTACATGCTTTGCACTTTAAGTATTGCAAAATGGATACATACTTCAGTAAAACAAATTTGGAAAAGAAAAGGGATAAAGGTAAAAAGCAAAATGATGATTTCTACCAAGAACTGGTTGAAGTAGAGACCCACAATAGACTGGTTGAACGTGTAAACAAACTAGAAATGGCTTTCAAAAATGAAATTGATGAAATAAAGAAGCAGATGCACTTGCAAAAGGAAGAAATAGAAAAACTTGGAAGGGAAGCCAATAAGAAAGACACAGCCATCAGTGAACTAACAGTGGAATTGAGTACACTTAGGAAGTAAATGAGTGAAATGGCAAGAACAGTAGTCAATCACGAGAGTGTTATGGAAGAGTTCAAAAATGACACAGAGACAATTAGGCAAGTTAGCAGTCTTATTGACTAGAGCAGTGATATTGAGAAGATAACACAAGTGAATGAAGCTGTGCAAAGCTACAAAAAGGATGTAGAAACCACGTATGCTGAAATGGTGAAAGTAAAGAAAGACTTAGAAACAAGGGTGGAGGAAAAAAGCATTAAAAAAGAGGTTAAAAGAATAATCCAAAACAATCCAAAGATAGTCAGAGATTCAGTAGACATAAACAAATCAATAGTAATCACTGGTATAGAAGAGGAAGAAGTTAAAAACAAGATCACCAGAGACAAAAAGGAGAAGGCAAATGTAATGAGCTTACTGAAAGAAGTATCAGAGGAAATCTGTAGTAAAGACATAGAGGAACACAAAAGGTTAGGGAAATACGAGAAAAGCAAGACAAGACCTCTAAAGGTGACTTTCCAGAGTGTAAACACTGTGGAAGAGATACTAAAAAATGCAAAGAATCTTAAGGAAAAAGAGGAGTTCAAAAATGTATGCATAAAAAGTTGCCAAACACAAGAGGAACTGGAATTACTGAAAGAGAAAAGGGAGGAAGCAAAAACAAAAAATGAGGGAAGATCAGAAAAGGAGAAGAAGACATTTTTTTACAAAGTAATAGGATTGCAGGTACGAAAGTGGTACACAAACAGGATGGAATAAAAAGGAGGAAGGTAGTAGAACCATGTCATGATAAGTATATAAACAAGATGATAAAGTTGATGTACTCAAATGTGGATGGAATGGTATCTAAATTACTAGAGATGAATGATTATGTCAGAGAAAATGAACCACAAATAATATGCCTAACTGAAACAAAATTAACACCAAGGATATCCAATGACATACAAAACTTAGAGGAATACAATATATGGAGAAGAGACAGATATTTTTAAAAAGGAGGAGGAATTATAATATTAACTAAGAAAAATCTAAAAGTCAATGAAATAAAACTAGATATACCATCACAAGTAGAACTGATTGCAGTAGAGATCGACACATCTGAAGGTAAAGTAATTGTAGCCAATTTGTACATGCCACCCAGATCAAACACATGGGAAAGAGACGAATATGAGGACCTGGCAGAGAGTACAGTTCAGAGTGTAAGATCATTGCTACATAAAATGGAAGAGAAATCGGAAAGAATTATACTAACTGGGGACTTCAATACAAATATAAATTGGAATACTCTAGATATAAATAGCCAAGAAAGCTGTTGGGACCAAAACCTCCTGGATCTCGTACAAGAGTTTTTCTTAACGCAACATGTGAGGGAAACCACCAGAAAAAGAGGACTCGATGTACCTTCAGTGCTAGATCTAATATTTACAAGGCAAGAAAATGATATTGACAGTTTAATATATCACCCTCCACTCGGCAAAAGCGATCATGCGGTACTAAATTATAACTTCAGGATAGCATATGACATAGTAAACAGCAATGATAGTTACAAAAAGAGCCTAAACTATAAAAAGGGAAATTATCAAGACCTAAAGAAGTTTTTCTTAGAAGTTGATTGGGAAAATGAGCTTAGAGGACAAGATTTAAATGGTGTATATAAAAATTTTTGTGAATTTTATGAAATACGAGTCCAGAAATACATCCCACAGCACAAAGAAGCAGATAAGAAAATACAGAAATGGTTCAATACAGAATGTAAAAAATCAAAAGAAAGAAGAGATTTGTTGTGGAATAGATACAGAAGACACAATAGTGAAAGGGCGTATAATAATTACAAACAGGCAAGAAACGACTATACAAGAATAAGGAGGGAAGCCCAAAAACAGTTTGAGGAGGATATAATAAATAAAAGTAGTGATCAACCAAAGCTGTTTTACAGCTATATCAGAAGCAAAACTAAAGTAAAAGATATAATACAATCCATTACAGACGAAGAAATCACTTATACACAAGAGAAAGATATTTGTGAAGCACTAAATAAGAATTTCCAATTAGTTTTTACGGAAGAAAAAAATTTTGAGAGGGACTATGTGGAACACGCATGTCCACACATACTACCAGATATACAAATAGCAGAAAAAGTAATACAGGAGGAGTTAAGTAGATTAGACAGAGGAAAAGCAAGTGGTCCTGATGAAATTTCATGTTGGGTATTACGAGAATGTGCAAAGGAGTTAAGTATACCATTATTTTTAATTTTCAAGAAATCCTTGAGTCAAGGTAAACTACCTGATATTTGGAAAAAAAAAACAAATATTGTCCCCTTATTCAGGAAAGGAAATAGACAAAATCCACTCAACTACCGACCAGTATCACTGACCAGTGTTGTAAGGAAGGTATTAGAAAAACTTATAAGAAAAGCTTGGGTAAATCATCTAGAAGAACACAGTATGATAACAGAAAGACAGTTTGGTTTCAGAAAAGGAAAATCATGTGTTACTAATCTGTTGAGCTACTATGACAGAGTAACAAACACAATACAGGAAAGGGAAGGATGGGTGGACAGTATCTATTTAGATTTCAATAAAGCTTTTGACACAGTACCACACGAAAGACTTTTATGGAAACTGTACCATCAAGGAGGAATTCGAGGCAAACTGTTTTGTTGGCTGCAAGACTTTCTCATAAAAAGAGAAATGAGGACAGTACTAAGAGGAAACTACTCATTATGGAAAGAAGTGACTAGTGGAGTACCACAGGGTTCAGTGCTGGCACCAATCATGTTTTTAGTGTATGTAAATGATATAAACAGTAACACTGGAAATGAGAGCTATCTGAATATGTTTGCAGATGATGCAAAAATACAAAGGAGAATTACTAACACAGACTCTTGTAAAGAGCTACAAGAAGAATTAAATAAACTTCATGAATGGAGTAGTACATGGCAAATGGAATTCAATGTGGACAAGTGTCATGTAATGAAGTTTGGTAAAAGTGGAAAAAGACCTGATTGGGATTATAAGTTAGGAAATAAAACCCTATACACATCAGAAAGAGAGAAAGACCTAGGTGTGATTATCAATAACAGACTATCTCCGGCTGACCACAGCAGCGAGAAGGTACGGAACATGTATACACTGCTTGCAAATATGAGAATAGCATTCACATACATAAATGAAGACATGCTAAGAAGGATAATAACATCATTCATTAGACCAACCCTGGAATATGCATCAGTAGTCTGGAGTCCTCATCTCAAAAAACACATAGACAAGATTGAAAAAGTTCAAAAGGCAACTACAAGATGGATACCAAGCTTAAGGGACCTAAGCTACGAAGAAAGACTAAATAAACTGAATCTACCAACACTACAGGAGAGAAGGAAAAGAGGTGACATGATAATGCTATATAAATGCATATCAGGAAAGGAGAAAATAGACATAAATGATTACTTAACATATGGAGAAGCATCAGCAAGAGGACACTGCAAAAAATTGCATAAGAAGAGAGGTGATAAAGACCTAAGGAAATTCAGTTTCCCAAACAGAGCAATTGATGAATGGAATGCACTACCGAATGAAATAGTGTGTGCCAAAACATTTCACAAATTTAAGGTTATGTACGATAAATATGGTTTAAGACACGGGACAGTACCAGCTTGACTCATTCCTGTAAAGATACAATTAGGTAAGAACAATTAGGTAAGATTAGGTAAGAACACACACGAAAAGGGTGAGTGATAGTGTCAGACTAAATGGATAAGTGATGCGTGGGGGATTAGGATAGCGGTCTTGAACTTGAGGAGAGGGTAACTGAGATGCAAAGGATGGAACAGTGTCCTGAGATTTACTGAGGTCAAGAAAGTTTTTTTTTTTTTTTTTTAAATAAATAACAGAACGGAGGAAGGAAAAACAAATGGGTAAAAAAAAATAATCCATACACCTGATTACTGGTGTCCTCTGTTCATAAAATATCTGTAACAGTTAGACTTGAACAGTTGTGGGTTGAAATTTGGAGGAAAACAACTCTGGGGAAGCGAGTTCCAGAGAGATGCAGTTCGGGGAATGAAAGAATTCTGATAGGCAGAAGTTCTGCAATATGGTTGAGTGACATTCCAGTCATGTGCGCTACCAGATGCCCGTGTAGCACGAGGGAAGGCATGGAGAGGTGGCACCATGGACGCAACTTCGTCTGAGCATTTGCCAAAAAAATATCTGTAAAATAATGCAAGGGAGGCAACATTCCTTCTTACTTGCAGGGGAGGTAGTTTATATGTAATGGCAGGGTTGTTAATGATTCTAACAGCTTTATTCTGAATTTTGTCCAGTTGTCTTAATGCAACCTCTCCACAACCATTCCACAAAGGTGAGCAATATTCAAGCTGAGCGCACATGACTCTTATAAATTATAGCCAACTGCTCATCGGCGAAGAAATTACGGACTCTGTATAATAATCCAAGTTTCTTTGAGGCGGTTTTAGCAAGTGATCTGACGTGAGAGGTCCAGCTGAGGGCACTGTTAAGTGAGACACCAAGAATTTCAATACTTTTGGAGATGGGAATATTAGTAGCACTGAAGGTAATGTACAAATCTGGCAATATCTGTCTATTAGTAAACTGTATATATTTAATTTTACTAGCATTAAAAGAGACAAGGTTGTTTTGTCCCCATTCACTGATTGTAGATAGATCTTGATTTATGGAGATGGCTGTACTGAGTTGAAAGGTAGAGATATTAGACTTTGTAAATGGATGTCTGAGTGTGAATGAACTATGTAGTGTTGAGTCATCTGCATATGAGTGAATGGGATTGTGAGTGACATAAGAGATCATTAATATGAACCAGAAATAGGGTTGGCGCCAGAACTGATCCCTGCGGCACGCCGGCGTTAATTGAGTGGAAATTCGAATATACATCATCTCCTTTTACTCTTATTTTCCTGTCACTAAGATAAGAAGAAATCAAAGGAACAAAAGACGTTAGTCCATAGCAAGGGAGTTTGGACAGCAGGCAATGGTGCCATACTCTGTCGAAAGCTTTAGAGATATCAAGAGCTACTGCATGAGTTTCTCCAAAAAGATCAATTGATTGATGGATGGTATGAGTTAAGAGATTGAGTATGTCAATGGTGGATCTTTCGTGGCGATAACCGTATTGTCTATCACTAATTAAGTTGTTGGATTCAAGATGTTTAACAATATGCTTATTAATTAAAGTTTCAAATACCTTACCCAGAGAAGATGTGATAGCTATTGGTCTGTAATTGGAGGGGTCAGACGAACTCCCTTTCTTCGGAACTGGGTGGATATTGGCTTCTTTCCATGAATTTGGGAATAAAGAAGTACGTATGCATAGTCTGAATAATTTAGCTAGGACAGAGGCAAGTTCAGGGGAACACTTTTTCAAAACAATTGGTGGAATTCCATCTGGGCCTGGAGCTTTGTTGGTAGGTAAATTGTCCAGGATGGATTTTACATATCTTGTCTGTATTTTAAGTGGGGCAGTTTCGGGAGAGTCAAGTTCCAGTACTGTGACATTCTGGCTGGTATCATCTATGGTAGAATTTCTGGCAAAGGTACTAGCAAAGATATGTGCTTCCCCACGTGGGTCATTTGTAATATTGCCATATGAAGATTTTAGTGGGGGAATGGAAGATGACTTGTTAAAGTTATTATTGAAAGAATTAAGAGTTGACCAGAATATTCTATTGTCATTAGGGTTGTTAAGTAGTTTTGATGCTTTCTTTTGAAGGAAGTTTGATTTAGATAGATTTAATACAGCTTTTGCATGATTTCTAGCAATTTTAAATTGGGAGAGTGATTCAGATGTTTTTGATTTTAAGTAAGAGTTATATGCTAATGACTTTTGGGCTGTTGCTCTGGCACAATTGCCATCAAACCATTTTGGAGAGTTTGATCTTTTAGTGAATTGTTGACTTGGTATGAATAAATCCATACCAGCTAGTATTAAGTCGCAAATGTGGGACTGGGTAGAACTGGGATCACTAGAGAAGAAAGACTGCCATGGAACATCAGCAAGATAATTTCTAAATCCATCCCAGTCTTCCCTGTCAAAGTGCCATCGGGTCACCCCGACAGGTTCAGAATGGGGAGGTGTAGGAGGGTTAACTAATGAGGCTTTGATGAGATTGTGGTCAGAGGATCCAAGTGGTGACAGTACCTCTATCCTGTATTGATCTGGATTATTTGTCAAGAATAAATCCAAGAGATGGGCATTATGGTCAGGATTATCAGGTATTCTGGTTGGTTGCTTTACCAACTGGGTGAGATTAAACGATTCCGCAAACAGCTCGCACTCTAGACCAGCGTCGTCAATCCGGGCAGAATGCAATAACCATTCAACATTGTGTATGTTAAAATCACCCAAAATGGTAATTTCATTGCCAAGGGCAAGGTCAAGGTTACTCAACTGAGTGGATATGGAATCAAATTCACTGGGTTCCGAAGAAGCATTGGGGGAACGATAAACTACACAGATATATTTGGTAATATTTTGGCAATTTAATTTATATAATGAGTAATCAAAACTGGATGAAGTGAAGTTTAAAATAGTGTCAACTGCATATTGGGATTTGATATAACAACAGGTGCCGCCCTTGTTACGAAAGTTTGTAAGGAGATGGTAAACGGGAAAACAAAATGGAGATATATCGGTAGAGGGTGAGATTTGTGGTTCTGTGAGGAAAAGGGCCAAAGGGGATATGGACTGAAGGAAAAAATGAACTGAGTTTAAATTTGTGGTAAGGCCGAGGATGTTGGTAAAGAATAAGGCCGCACCGTCACCTCTTCGCCGACGAGCATTCCCGGAAATAGCAGCAGTCGCTGCCGGCACAGTCGCTTGATGGCGACCGGGAGGACCCTGTGCCTCCAGCCCTACCCTGCCGGTGGTGGCAATCTGAGGTACCACCTCATTTGACAGTAAGATTGCAGTGGCCATTACTAAAGATGTGAATAGAAGGTATGATATGTTATGTGCATGTAGTGTGGTGTAGACAGTTGAAGGTAGAGGTATTATGAGAGCATGCTGGCCTACTCTCTGTGTAAATGAATGCACTGAAAATGTTCAGAAAAGGGAGATGGTCAGGATCAAGTCCTGAGGGCTGGTGAAACGGGAGCTCCAGCTCTCCCTATCACCAGCTTGCCATCAACCTCGGGAGTACTGCCCTGTTCGACTGGTGCTACAGTCTACTCCACACAATGTAAGTGTATGAGTACTCATGAACATTTATGAAGAGATATCAGGTTTACTGAAACCCACCAGAAGGTACAATTGCGAACAGATGACTCGAGGCCACCCACTTCACCACATTCGTGGTGGGATGCTCATCTCACCTGGCAACAGTGGCGTGACAGAGGCAGGGGTTCAGGTTGCTGCCGGTTCGAAGCAGACTTCTCCAGGTTTGCAGCCGAGAATGGTTTTCGCTGTAATATATATGTATCACAATAAGTTATAAATCAAAGATGCATCTGTGCATTATGATATGTTATATCTGATATAAATCTAGAGGATATTTAGGTGTAATCCTCAAAAGTATATTGCTAGGGCTGAAGGGCTGCAATGTTTCCTAGGATAGCGGGAATACGGGTATATTTTGGATTCAGTATTGATTAGTACTACACTGGCAAGTCGCTATGGAGTATCTTTACAGTGCCAAGGTAAAATATTTTATTAGAAAAGACCTAACAGCTTAGGCAGGTTAACTAGCTTAACATTATTCCCAACTCTCTCTATACAAACTCACAGTGAGGGCAATATGTATGGCACGTAAATAAAACCTAGTCCGGTTTACTGGAACGAATGATATGAGTGTCAGAGAATACTCCCCTATTCCACTTCAAGTCCCCTATGGTTATCCTACCTAGTGACTCTTGTGTAGATCTTTAGCATAAATCTGTTAAACACCAACAATTCTGGACTACCTTAATTACAATGCATTTACCATGGAACTTAGTGAAGCATGCCTTTATGTTCATGTGACAAACACCAAACGTTTTTCGCAGTTCACAATGGTCATTAATAGGCAGTGAAAAACACAAATGAAATAGCAATTATTTACTTAGTTTCCCAATTATATCTAATAATATGGACTATAAGTTGTCCAGAGTGTGCGTGCAAAAAATACGAAAGATTATATATATATATATATATATATATATATATATATATATATATATATATATATATATATATATATATATATATTGTGTGTGTTGCACTGTATCACTAAATGCATACTGAAAAAAATAACATATGTAATATATGTGACAATATTAAATACTGTACTGTATAATTAAAAACCGAAGTGCATAATATCAGTCATTTTCTAATACTAATATCCAGTCCAGCCTTCCTGCTTCTCAATAACAGCCTGTAACCGTCGAGGTATACTAGAAATGTAGTTATACACAAGACGAGGATTGGCCACAAACAATCGCCACTGCTCCTGCGTGTGCTGCACAAGTTGTCGGGTTGTCCTCTCTTGTGCTGGCTCCCACGAGTTCACCATGTTTGCCTACAAGCCCTCAATTGGGTTTAAATCACAACCCTTACTGGGCCATTCAAGCATCTGTATGTTAGGATGATTGGCAAACTACGCGGGCCGTATGGATGGGACTTCTGTCATGAACGAAAAGTATCGGACCAGTAAAAGGGAAGTTATTTTCCTGGAGAGAAGGCAGAAAGCTCTGTTCCAAAATCTCTATATACTTGGCAGCTGTAAAGCGTCCTTCAATAGGGGTTAGGTTTCCCACACCGTGGACACAGATCCAGCCCCAAGCATTGCAGGTTACATGGCCGCTGCGTGCTTCGTCATATATATTTTGTCTGGCATACCTGGGAGAAAATAATATTTTCATTTATTAATAATCAGGCCCACTGTTTCGATTAGAATAGTAGTAACCTATGTTAATAATTTACTTCCTAGTAGTCAGTTTGCTGCTATGCAAATCACAAAACTACACTTCATGCTACACGTAGAATGCAGCTTAGTGATACGGTGCTTTTGAACCTACCGAGTAGTTTGCTCTATCTATCTATCTATTGCCAGACGCCTCAATCCCGTTCGGGGTGGCCACAAACAAATCGCCTCCACGTCGCTCTATTCCCCCCCATTTCACTGCCCTGCTTCCAACTCACACCCCCCTCTCTCATATACCTCTCCACCCCATCCCTCCATCTCATCCTCGCCCTGCCCCTCTCTCTTCCCCCCTCCACCTCACTCACATACACTCTCTTCGTCACTCTTTCACCCTCCATCCTCTCCACATGGCCAAACCACCTCAGTGTAATCCTCCAAACGCTTCCTATCGCATCCACATCCACACCACAACGCTCCTTTATATCCTCATTTTCAGCCTGTCTCTCCATGTGACTCCATAGGCTCCTGTTAAATAACTCATTTCCACTGCTCTCACTCTTGACTTGTGTCCTTCCAGCAGCGTCCAAGCTTCACTTCCGTACGTTAGAGTTGGTATCACAATACTGTCATGTAGTAACTTTTTCACTTCCATGAACACTTCCCTGCTTCTTATCACTGCTTTCAAGGAACCAGCAACCTTTCTTCCCTGCTATACCCTTTCAAGCACTTCACTCTCCAAACCTCCATCCTTACTCATCACACTACCCAAGTACTTAAACGTGCTCACATTTTCCAATTCCTCACCATCCAATCTCACTGTACATTCACTGACCTCACCTCTCTCAAAGACCATCACTTTACTCTTCCCTACATTCACCTTTAGATTCCGTTTCTTACACACTCTCCCAAACTTATCCACCAAGCCTTGCAGCTCTCCTCCGTCTTCACTCAACAACACAGTATCATCTGCAAACAATAGTACAGGAAGTTTCCAAACACTACCTTCTCTCACCAGGGCCACTCCAACATCCACTACCCTACCTTGTACCTCTTTTATTACCCCATCCATGTACAGATTGAAGAACCATGGAGACATGACACATCCCTGTTTCAACCCAACCTTCAAAGAGAAAAATTCACTCACTTCACCATCCACATGCAGCCTTAGCACCATCATACATACTCTTCACAGCATTCAACAACTTGCCATCTACTCCATATATTCTTAATGCTTTCCACAATCCTTGTCTATCCACCCTGTCATATGCTTTCTCCACATCCATGAAAGCCGCATACAACTTCTTTCCCTCCTCTGGAAACTTTTCCACTAAAGATCTAAGAATGAATATCTGATCAACACAACCTCTTCCCTTCCTAAAGCCTCCCTGTTCTTCTCCAACTAATTCCTCTGTTCTTTCTCTAAATCTGTCAATAAGTATCCTACCATACACTTTTCCTATTATACTAAGAAGACAAATGCCCCTGTGATTACCACACACTTCTTTTTCCCCTTTTCCTTTGTACAAGGGAATAATTATATCTGACTTCCAATCCTCTGGGACTCTACCTTTCTCCCAGGCCAATCTGCACATTTTCCACATCCATTCTACTACTATCTCTCCCCCATACTTCAGCATTTCACCACACACTCCATCAATTCCTGGGGCTTTCCCCAATTTAACTTTCTTCATTGCTTCCACAACTTCTATCCTACCGATTTCTTCCTGTCTTTTCACCTCCCTCCTTCTCCCAGCCATTCCGCAGCCACTTATACTCGCATTACTTCCATCCTCTATGTTCAACAATTCCTTAAAGTGTTCTCTCCATCTGCTCACTTTTTCTCCTTTCTCCACTAGTAATCTACCATTTTTATCTTTCACTCCCCTCATAACTTCACTTCCACCCTGTCTTACTCTTTTCACCTCTTTCCAGAACATTTTCTTTCAGTCCCTCCACTTTACACTCAAGTTCCTTCCAAATTCCTCATCCACTCTCTTCTTACTCTCTCTTACTAATCTTTTCACCTCTCTCTTTCTTTCTACATATAACTCTCTCTTCCGCCTCTCAACTTCTTCCACACCCCTATTTCTCATCCATTCATCATATGCTTTCAACTTTTGTGCCACATCCTGTCTCACCTCTTCATTCCACCACGCTGTTCCTTGCACACCCCTCCGTCTTCTCTTCATCCCACACACCACATCACATGCTGCACATATTTCTTCTGTAAATATCCTGCACACACCTTCCATGTTCCCCATCTGCTCCAATTCATATTTGCCCAATCGTTCCTCCACTTTTCTCTTATACTCTGCCTTTTTCTCATCCTCTTGTAACCTTTCCACTCTCTTTACAAATACTCTTTCTTCCCATCCTTCCCTTTTTCTATTTCTCCATTCTAATTGGACCTTGATTCTGGCCGCCACCAAGTAATGGTCAGAAAGTCCACTCCCCCAACCTCTATAAGCTCTTGCATCCATTACACATTTTTGCATCCTTTCATCCACACACACATAATCAACCATTGCCTTCCTTTCATTCAGTTCACCACCCACCCTTCTCATCACTTGTCATGTATACCTGTGTATCATTTTGTGCCTGAAGAGGGAATTGGCTATCACCAACCCCCTCCCAGCACAAATGTCCACTAACGTACTGCCATTCTCATCTGTCTCAGCAGGCACACCCTACTCACCAACTATTCCGTCCACCTTCACATTTCTTACTTTACCATTCATATCACCGATCAAAAACACTCTCTCATTCCTTCCAAACTTTTCCATGCACACTTCCACATTTGTCTAGAACTCTTCTCTCACTCTGCTTTCACGATCTTGCCTTGGCACATACACACACACAATCGCCCACATTTGTATTCCAACTTTCAATCTTACCCACACAATCCTAGACCCAACTGATCAATACTCTCTTATGCTCTTCTTCCATCTTTTACTCACAACTATACATACTCCTTCTTTTGCCCTCTCATTCTCACCTACTCCTGCACATATACTCCATCCATACTCCCATTCTCTCACACTCTCACCCTTCCATTTCGTTTCAGTTATTCCACATACATCAACTTTCGCACCCTCAAGCACATGGACAATCTCTTTCTCTTTCACCTCATCATTCGCTCCCCGTACATTCCAAGTTCCGATTACCATGTCCTTTGTCCGTCCTTTGGTCGTCTCTTTTGGTCAGTCCTTGTCCGAGGCTTATTGTTTGTCTTTTTAGTTAGTTGTTTTCCGGGGAGGGGCACTAACCCTCTGCCAACACTTTTAGTCGCCTTTTACGACAAGCATGGATACTGGGGGAGTATTCTTGAAAAAAAAAACCTACCCCCAGGGGGTAGTTTGCTCACTACGTATTATTCCACTCTAATCGATAAAACAAAGATCAAGCAACACATAACTATTAGTATCAAGAAGAGGGTAAGTTCCCTATATTGATATTGGCAAAGTGGTGGTGACTATGAGGTTTAATGAAGGAATGAAATGTCAGCTTGCTCGATGCTACACAGTAACAGATTACTTAATACATATCTCTCGGTGAGCCGTGGAAACTTCAGCACAGGTGCTAATGACTGGTATAGCGTTTTTATAGTAATTAATAATAAATTTATAGTTATTTCATGCAGTATTTCATGCATTTCATTTCAGTTTTCATAAGTTTTCCATAGCATCTAGCTGCACAATTGAAACATATTACCTGGTATCATTTCTTCTCCAACAGTGACGCCTGCCATGTGATGTTGATCAGAAGATCTCATCAGTGAAGATGACACGTCTCCCAAAATCTAGGACTCTATCGACATACTGCTGTGCGAACTGTAGTCACATGGCACGATGGTCATCCGTCAAAACCTGCTTTACTGCTGGTGTTCGGTGATGAAGGCTTCCTTCACGAAGGCGTCGCCTGACGTTGCAGTCTGACACATGGAAATGCAGCTCCTTCCGTATCCTGACAGCATTAGTTAGGAGCTGATCTTCAGCAGCCTGTACAGTAAAATCAATCGGTCTTGTTCAAATGTTGTAGCCCTAGGAGGTAGTCCTCTTCCACAGTCTGAAAGATTTCCACTCTCTTCCCATCTATGGATCCATCTTTGCACAGTTGGTCTTGCAATTCCTAATTGATTACTTATCGCTCGAACGGACAAGCCTGCTTCCCATAAACCAACAATGCTGGCTCTTACAATGATGTGTTCTTGCATGCGTTTCATGGTCCTTCTTGGTGGTGTCTAGGCCAATTTCCAGGATCGCAGCTCCGTTATCACGTCGGTTTTGTAACAGATGAACCCATTCTCTGCATGAGACAGGTGTAGGAATTGTCTCGTCCCGGCATCTTAGTGAACCCGATCAAAAACATGTGTCTAATTCCCTACTTCCCTACCTCCATAGTAACTGCCATTATACGCTTGTATCATCCCCCTACACTCACATTGTATTATGTCAGACAATATGACATAGGGTCTTAATATCTTATATCAAACTGCAGTAAATTTCGCTTCTGTGTTCACGGTCCATTCGTCAAACTTCCCTGTCATTAGGACCACATACCCCGTTATCAGTAAAGTATTTTGTTTGCTGTTATTGATGTCTGACATAATATGTCAGGTAGAAATATCTGTCATGTTAATGTAAATCCCAACAGTAGTACAGTCCAACGTCGGTATTGCCCCTCCCCTACATAAAAGCCGTGCTGCCGGAAAAAGATGACTTCAGCCTTCTGATGATTCACTATCACCTCCAGCCACCTTCCTCGTAACAGCTGATAAGCGCGATAACCTAATATTTGATAATTCAGATAAGTGAGAGTAATACCCACAGCCTAAAATTATTAGGACTAATTAACGAACTCACTGTCTGGCACGAGGATAACAGTCCATTCCATATGCCCATTCTTAACGCCCATTACAAACATTACCATAACCTGGGATATAATTGGAGAATGACAACATATATATTATTCCAGAATGCAGTTGTATAGTTTTTAGGAATTATTACATTCAGACGAGAGTAAGGCATCCTGAATCAGACACGTAAAGACCTAAACAAATTTTATGCTAAAGATCTACACAAGAGTCACCAGGCAGGATAACCATAGGAATAGGGGAGTATTCTCTGACACTCATATCATTCGTTCCAGTAAACGGGACTAGGTTTTATTTACGTGCCATACATATTGCCCTCACTGTGATTTTGTATAGAGAGAGTTGGAAATAATGTAAAGCTTGCTAACCTGCCTAAGCTGTTAGGTCTTTTCTAACAAAATATTTTCCCTTGGCACTGTAAAGATACTCCATAGCGACTTGCCAGTGTCGTACTAAGCAATATTTAATCCAAAATATACCCGTATTTCCGCTATCCTAGGAGACATAGCAGCGCTTCAGCCCTAGCAATATACTTTTGAGGATTACACCTAAATATCCTCTGGATTTATATCTGATATAACATGTCATAATGCACAGATGCATCTTTGATTCATAACTTATTGTGATACATATATATTACAGCGAAAACCATTCTCGGCTGCAAACCTGGAGAAGTCTGCTTCGAACCGGCAGCAACCTGAACCCCTGCCTCTGTCACGCCGCTGTTGCCAGGTGAGAGGAGCACCCCACCACGAATGTGGTGGAGTGTGTGGCCTCGAGTCATTTGTCTGCAATTGTACAGTCGTGGTGATAATCACCCACGCTCCGGTACCCCGTGCCTCAGGCTGGCTCCTTTAGGCGCGGCACGTCACACAGGAGAGCGAGGGGCTGAGAGGGAGGGGCCCGAGACAGAGGGGAAGGTGGGTGGGGGGACGAGTGATGGTGCTGGGGTGGAGTGAGGGAGGGGAGGGCTGGTAGGTAGGGGAGGGGGATTGAAATGCGAAGTGGTGGTCACATTATTTACCTCTTTTCTGTCATCCAGGGCATGATATAAAGGAGTTAATAGTCGGTAGATTATGCTGCATTACACCTTGCATAACGGCGTCAGATAACAAGGTTAAGGGCAGTGATATCAAGGGCTGGTTCGTGACAGAAATATACTCAAGTGACAGATCAAATATTAGTTCGGAGCCAGATATTTGTGTTTATTCGTATATTTTGACTTCGAATGCGGAATGGAATCTGGATGGCTTTGACTTCCGTAATGTTTGTGTAAGAAACGTTTCTTACCCTTATATGTAATTAATTTTTGGAACTAAATATCATATGCAACATGACTCTGTCCACAGTAAATATGATCATCTTCCCGGTATACAGTCCCTCTATACTGTCACCATCATGTCAACTATTTTGTGGCATCTCTATATGGAAAGGCTATTTTAAATAACTTTGCATAAAAGGTAAGTAAATCTGATTTCTGTACACATGGGTGGATACGATAACGATATCTCATAATTAATCTGGTAGAAGAAAAATTAAACAAAATCCTACCCAGACTCCCAAAATATATCTATGTCAATGTTTACCGACAGTGGTCAAGCCAACGCAACCAGAAAAGCCTTAATAAGTAGTCCAGTGGTCTCCTGCCTTAATAACCTCTTGCAGTCTTCTCGGCGGCGAGGAATTAATGTTGATGGTTTGCTGGTTTCGTCTGAACAACTCTCACTCGTCCTTGGTGTGCTGGAGGAGGTGGGCCCATGTCCTCTCGTAATCTGACATCCATGTGTTGACAATCTGTGCCCACACAGTCTAGATGGCTCTGCACTAATATCTGATCTGTCACGCCAGTATATTAGTCTCACAAGCCAGCCCTTGATATCACCACCTGTCTAAAGCCTGTGATCTGACGCCGCTATACAAGGTGTAATGCAGCATAATCTACCGAATATTAACTCCTTTATATCATGCCCTGAATGAAAGAAAAGAGGCAAATAATGTGACCACCACTTCGCATTTCATTCCCTCTCCCTTACCTACCCGCCCTCCCCTCCCTCACTCCACCCCATCACCATCACTCGTCCCCCTACCCACCTTCCCTTCTCTCTCGGGCCCTTCCCTCTCAGCCCCCTCGTACTCCTGTGTGAGGTGCCGCGCATAAAGGAGCCAGCCTGAGGCTCGGGGTACCGGAGGATAGGTGATTATTTATGTCCACGACTGTACATAGTGTTCTTCAGTTTCTAGTTTGAAGAGCCTACATTTTATTTTTGTGTATGAATTAAGTGCTGTGTAGTTTCCAGTACAGCAATGGACAGCCTTGATCAGCTCTGTTACTCTGTTGCCTATATGACCAATTAGTTCTGCGAAATAGCAAAAATGATGCATCATACCACTGAGAGGTGGTGGGTAGTCGAGATTTTAATTGCTGTGAACTTTTATGTTGATCTCTGCATTCTCATGTGATGACTATTATTACCGCCTGTAGTTGGAAAATTAAAGACCTCATTAATTTTCCTCTGTTTACTCAGCAGTCAGTTTTTCTGTCTCAGGGCAGAAAACACTAAATGTTTTTCCCAGAACTACGCAGAGACCTTTGTCCTTGACCATACGCGGGTGTGACAGATAGTGTGGAAGGGGCAAAATGAGTGTTTTCCCAATAGCAGTCCAGTTCCCACATTCTTGATCGCTCATTTGCTCTGTTTGGGATGTGTTAATTCGTGATTGGTGGCAGGTGCCTCCACTGTTTAATACTGGCTGAAGATAACACTTCAGACACCCTAGTGGCTAGTTAGCCAGAAGAGGCGGAGTAAGGCTATTATAAAGCTCGCGGACTGCACTTTTCAACACGTTGTCACACATTACTAAACACGTTACTTGGCTTACAAAACACACTATTTGTGCACCATTTTCCGTTTCTAGTTCACTTCTCCATATAACACCAGTGTGTGGATTATATCTGGATTATATCATCGACAAGTTCTCCTAGTTCCTCTAGCTCTATAAGTACGTAGCCTCCACTGGTTGTAATCTGGTTAGGTTAGAGAAATAACTTGTTTTATATTTTGTATTGTGAGGCCTATGTGATTTCCCCTTTGTAAAACGAATCCTGGTTTCTTTTTTGGTATGTGTATGTTTCAGCGTATCGTAAAGTAAGTTAATTTTCTTATGAGCTTTACCTTAGCCTTTTGGTGAGTGATTAAGGGTTAAGAGTATACCGTAACATATACCTCCATAATAATTTGGCAGCCTCCTGCCAGGATAGCTCTGTGACATAATATTGGCAGTCTTGGCCAAATACAGTGCTTACTCTTACCCACTTAAATACAGTCAGTAATCATGGCCCTAATGAGTTCGTTCGTTCGTTCGTTCGTTTTAAGATATCCTTCACCTGTAGTGAAGGCCGGGCCATACATTAGCCCGGTACCCTAATGAATGAGTGATAGTGATGTGAAAACATTTTTGGATTCTAAACCTTCCCCAACCAGAGTGAAAACACTGAAAAAACACGAACCCATACTGATTGCCCAGGCCTTACAGTTGAGATTTTCTGCCTCAGTCAGTAAGACTAATTAACTTATTCTAACACTGGACATCATGTTTGAGCAAAGCGAGTCCTTCATAGTTAGTCCTGAGCCACATAATACTGCACAAGGTTTTGACCCTGAGGTTTTGGCGTCAGAGATACTTGGCTCCCGTGATTTTTTCTGCTCATGATACTGGTGACAAAGTGCAACTTGAGCTAGCCAGAATTAAACTAAGAGAACTATATGTGCAAGCTAAAGTGAGAGAACTAGAATTACAAGCTCAAATGAGACAGAAGGAAATGGATCATGAATTCAGCCTGAAGGACCCGGATAGTTCACCTCGAGCTAATAATTTGTCTGCCAAGTAATCATTTGATGTTGCCAAGACCATTTAATGAACAAGATGTGACTAAGTACTTCCATTTGTTTGAAAAGGTGGCAGGTCGTCTTTCTTGGTCAAAAGACTCTCGGACAGTACTCCTGCAGAGTGTTTTGAAAGGAAAGGCTCATGAGGCTTATATTTATTCATCAGTTGATCAACGTCCTACCTATGATTGTTTAAAAGATGCCATTCTCAAAGCATATGAACTCGTGCCAGAGGCATATAGGCTTAAATTTAGGTCTACCTTTAAACAGAAAGATCAGACTCATGTGGAATATGCTAGAGTACTCACAGACTTATTTGATCAATGGTAAGTAAATTGACGACTTCTCTAAAGAGAGAGAATTAATGATCTTAGAGAGCTTCACTGGTAAAATAGATCAGGATGTTGCTGCACACCTAGTAGGGAAAGATTTAGATATCCTAGCTGAGGCTGCTGTCGTAGAAGATAACTATAGTATAATTCATAAGCATGAACGTAAACCTCAGTCATTTGTCAAGGGTAGGAGAGTGAACCAACCAGTTTTTGCGAACCCTTCTTCTAGCAAAGGCAAGTTAATGTCAAATGACACTGCTGAGAACATTGTAACCCCAGAGCATGTTAGTTCCACAAAAGTATGTGAGGACAGTGTTGCCAGAGGGTCATGAAAAAGTGTCAAATTTTGCCAGTATTGCCAGAAAACGGAGCACCTGGAGGATTGGTGCTGGAAAAAACGAGGGAAGAGTTCCAACGTGAAACTTGTTTGGTAAACTCTTTCGGATCTTTTGACACCAACAGAGAGCAGCCATCCACAGATATTGATAGCGGTTATCAGTTACCCCCCCCCAGCAGGCACATGTTGTTGATAAGGCAAGAGTGGATCAGTCTGCGGTTGACAGACAGATTCCTGTAGAACTGTTGTGAGACACTAGTAAGACTGGAGCAGTGCAGCCGCCAGGATCAAGTGAGAGTGATAATAAGACTCCATAAGTGTTCCCCCTCAAGCAGTACAAAAAGTGACTCCTCCTCATATCATTTATTTGCTAACTTCATATCTAAGGGTTAGTTTCACTTGATGAAAAAGGTGGTAAGGAAGTAACTACACTTAAAGACACAGAAGATTTACAGTCACTTATGTTGAAGGGGATTGTTGATGCAGCTGACTCTAATGAATGTGTTTTGTTGCAGGGTATAGCTGAATCTGTATCTTTCCCCTACTTGAGGTGAGACTCCAGTCAGAGTTAGTTACTGGTTCAGTGCGTGTGGGTGTTGTTGACCAGCTACCTGTACAAGGAGTCACTTTTCTTTTGGGTATTGACTTGGAGGGAGGACAAGTGAGTCCTGTTCCCTGTGTGTCAGATACTCCCCTGAGTGAGGATAGGACTAAAGAGCTAGAGGTTTTATGTCCAAAACTGTTTCCCACGTGTGCTGTAACTAGATCTATGATGACGAACGCCAGCCATGAGAATGTTGACAGTAATGGCACTGGCAATGCGACGATGATATTGGTCTTGGTGATACCTTTTTCGCTCAGTTAACCGACTCAGAGGTTGATGATACTCCCTAGATTGATGTAAGTGCAAGGGTAGCTGATATGCAAAGATCTGATCCGCAGTTTGCCACCTTAATTGACTCAGCAGTTAGGGAAGATGAATGTGAATCTGAATTGACAGAATGTTATTTTTTAAGGTCAAACGACGTCTTAATGTGAAGATGGAGACCTCCTAGTGTTACTCATGATAACGAGAGGGTGACTGTACATCAGGTGGTGGTTCCAAGACCCTATGGCCAAAAAATTGTGTCCATTGGTCATGACTCTTCTTTAGCAGGTCACTTAGTAGTAAGGAAGACTCTCTCCCGCATCTGGCAGCATTTTTACTAGCCTGGAATCCGTCGAGATGTCTCCCAGTTTTGTAGGTCATGTCACACCTGTCAGCTAGTCGGTAAGAGCAATAAGCCCATCCCTGTGGCTCTTTTGATTCCTCTACCTGTGTTTGAGGCCCCATTCATTACAGTCCTTGTGGGCATTGTTGGCCGTTTACCTAAAACCTCCTCAGACTACCAGTACATCCTCACAGTGTTAGACATGACCACTAGATATCCTGAACCCACTCCCTTGAAAAATATGAGTATTTCAGCTAAATTGGTTGTAAAAGAGATGATGACCTTCTTTACTCGCTTTGGTCTCCCTAATGAAGTTCAGTCAGATCAAGGCAGTAATTTTAATTCCAGACTGTTTAGACAAACCCCTAAGGAGTTAGGAATCTCCCATATAATTTCCTCAGCATATCATCCTCAGAGTCAGGTGCATTAGAGAGGTATCACAAAACACTGAAGAGCATGGTTAAAACATTGTTGTTGATGAAAAGTAATGGGACAAATGTTTGCCCTTCCTGCTTTTTGCAACCAGAGAGGCACTGAGCGAGTCCTTGGGCTACTCCTCATTTCAGTTGATCTTTCAAGTAAGAGGTCCTCTTAAACTCCTCAAAGAATGATGGGTCAAGGATGATGACCAAATTAGCTTGCTAGAGTATGTGTCAGATCTTAAAGAAAGACTTACCTATAATGTGGAAGTAGCCAGGGCACAATTGGAGTCATCTCAGAAGATAAAGAGGCGGTATGACCACTCTAAGAAAGTTAGGAACAGTGTTTCACCCAGTTCATCAAGTTCTTGTCTTACTTCCCTTAGATATAAATAAGCCTAGATACTGCATGACACTACTTTAGATGCGTCTGCGCGGCCACCGTCTTGGAACGGTCGACACAGACAATGTCGTGTTCCTGACAACGGGCAAAGTTGACCACTATTTACCTAGAAATGCAGCAGCACTGTGCTGCTTTTGGGTGTAGAAAGCATCAGAATATATTTGTCTATGGTGACACCGATAGCACGAGTGACTCAACTGCCTGGTTATGCAAACTTCCCTCAGCTGCTTCCCTATCCCCCAAAAAGAGAATGGTGGGTTGCAGAAGGGAAATGTAAGCCTGCAGTCCACCGAGTTCACGTTTCAGATGAACCAGGAACCACAACCATTACCACCACAACAACAGCCACCACCGTAACAAAATCCACCACCACAACAACAACCACAACAACAACCAGCACCACAAAGCAACCACCCCCCGAAAACAAATTACCACTGCCACCACAACCACCACCACCACCACCACCACAGCAACAACAACAACAACAAAAACAACAAAAACAACAACCACATCTACCACCACCACCCAACAGCAACAACCATAACCACCACAACAACAATCACCACCACAACCATCACAACAATAACCACAACCATCACCACAACCACCACCACATCAACAACCACCACATCAACCACCACCATCACAACAATAACCACCACCACAACCACCACCACCACCAACACAACAACAACCACCACACAACAACAATCACCACCACAACAACAATCACCACCACAACAACAACAACCACCACAACAACAATCACCACCACCACCATCACAACTGCCACCACGACAACAACAACCACATCAACAACCACCATCACCACAACAATAACCACCACAACCACCAGAACCACAACAACAACCACCACCACAGCAGCCACCACCACCATAACCACCACCAGTACAACCACCAACTCCACCACCACAACCACCACCACAACAACAACCACAACTACCACCTCAACAACAACCACAACAACCATCACCACAACAACCACCACCACAAAACAACCACCACAACAACACAACCACCACAGCAAAACAACCATCACCACCACCACAACAACCACCACCACCACAACAGCCACCATCACCACCACCACCTTAAGCACTCATCTGGCTGTTGACCAGACAACATAAGCAACATACACCTTTAACACCTTGGACCACAAGGCATACAAGCACTCACCAACATATCAAACTACAGCTGTTCACACAGCATAATACCCAACATCTGGAAACATGGCGCTATCATCACTATCCCCAAACCCAACAAAGATATCCACGTTACCTTCCTCACGCCGCCTCATCACACTCCTCTGCACTCCCTCCAAAGTCACTGAACGACTGGTACTACAAGTTACACCTCACACCCCGCTAGCCCCATCACAATATGGTTTTAGGCCACTACACTCCACAAACACTCTTCTTACAGACCTTACACAAAGAGTTTTTGATGGTATGAATTCAGCTAGGCCACCACACAGAACACTCCTAGTCACACCAGACATTAGCAAAGCTTTTGATGCCATTCCCTGCCACAACCTCACAAACAAAATATTCAACACAAACATGCACAATAACACAAAAAGATGGCTGGCAAAATACTTAGCAGGCTGATGTGCACATGTAATATTTGCTGGTCAGTCTTCGAACATCAGAAACTTAACAAATGGCGTCCCCCAAGGATCTGTTTTTGTTTTGTCCCGTACACCCTTTAATCTATACATTAACGACATATCCACCTTCCACACACCACAGATGCACATAGCTTCCTATGGAGACGACATAACACTTACATGTACACACCAAAACGCAAACACAGCAGCACACATCCTCCAACCTTACCTCAACATACTACACGAATGGTTCACCACAAACAGGCTCAAAATAGCCCCAGCCAAATCTACAGTGACCTTTCTCACAAACTGGACAGCAGAACACAGTCACATTCTGCAGCTCACCACAAACACACTCTCTAACACACACACACACACAGACACACACACACACACACACACACACACACACACACACACACACACACACACAAAATCCTTGGTGTAACATACAATACATCAATGTCATTTAAACAAAACATCACAAACATTAAAGATAAATTAACACCAAGACTCAAAGCCCTAAGGTCACTTGCCCATACAACATTTGGACACAACAAAGAAACCACCACCACAGTATACAAACAATATATACGCTCAGTGATGAATTATGCAATCCCTGCTTGGTCTTCTAACCTCACTAAAACACACTACAACACTCTACAGACTATACAGAACAAGGCCTTAAAAATAATCACAGGCTGCACAGCTACTACACCCACAGACCACCTACACCAAGAAACCAAAGTCCTCAAAGTCAAGGATCATCTAGACATGAGAGGCACCCATATTCTCACCGCAGCCTCCACAAACCCTCACCATCCACTATGCTACATGGCAGCACATTCACACACACACCAAGGACCATCAAAACAACACTCAGTACACAATATCATACACAAATACTGTCATCACTCCCCTTCACCCGCCTTACACTGGCTTCCCGAAGCATATCCATACTCAAATCACTCGACGCTCCATTCAGTCACTTAAAGACAACACACAGCTGCATGGATGGCCTCCCGATATCCACCCTTTTGAATCCTATTATCCCTCATGAGGACAGGATCCACCTGGCCAGGCTGAGATGGGGACATCATCCAGCCCTCATAAGTTATCAGATAAGGCTGGATGACTTCATCGCTGATGCCTGTCCAGGATGCAACACAGCACCCCATACTACTCATATTAAGCACATTATGGAAGACTGCACGCACACAATCACCTATGCCAACAACACAACATACACTCCTTGAGAACTCTGTGGGAAAGCCCGGTCTCGGCCGTGGCCTTCCTTAGGGAGTTGGGGCTGTTTGGCCAGACTGCCTAGGGAACATCCACTACTACTACAACCATCACCATAACCACTACCACAACTACCACCACAATCACCACCACCACTACAACCATCACCATAACCACTACCACAACTACCACCACAATCACCACCACCACTACAACCATCACCATAACCACTACCACAACTACCACCACAACCACCATAACAACAACAACAGCAACAACCACAACCACCAGCACAACCACCATCACAACAACCACCACCATAACAACCACCACCACAACCACCACCACCACCACCACAACAACAACCACCACCACAACCACCACCACCACAACAGCAACAACAACCACAACCACCACTGCAACAGCCATCTTTATAACCACCATCACAACAACCACCACCACCACAACAACAAAAAACACCACAACAACCACCACCACCACCACAACAACAACCACCACCAACACAACAACCACTACCACCAACACAGTAACCACCTCCAACACCACAGCAACAAGAACCCCCATCACCACCACCACCACCACCACCACAGCAACAACCACCACTACCAGTACAATAACCACCATCACCACCACCACAACAATAACCATCATCACCACCTCCACCAAAACAACATTCATTTTCATGGTCTGAATTCACCCTAAAACAAGCCCCACTATTACGTGCTTGACCGCATCAAGATGGCGGCCACACAAAAGCATCTAGCCTTAGTTTTATCTATGTTGCTTCCCAGTCATGGTCAACCTCTACAGGCAAGTTTCACAGGCCTTTATATTGTAGAGAAAAGGGTAGGTGAAATAAATTATGTCATCTTAACCCCAGGCCGGAGGAAGGAACTAAGATTGTGCCATGTGACTATGTTAATGGAGTACCACAGGTGAGATGTGGACCCCCTTAGTGCTGCATGTGTGGTGTCGGCTCTCGAGTTAATGGAGGACGAGGACTGCCCTTTGACTTTGGACTAGATGACTAGTTGGATGCTTGGAGTATATTAACTAATAAACTTTCCCACTTGACTGCAGAGTGGTGTACCGATCTTGTTGCCCTTCTCGGGAAGTTCCCTGTCTTCCGGGACACCCCAGGATGGACAGAAGTGGCACAGCATATCGTGAATGTTGGAGACATCGGCCCTAAAAAGCAGTCACCCTACTGGGCTAGTCCTCAGGAGCAGACCATCATCCAAGAGGAACTGAATTACATGTTGCAGCAGGGGTTGAACTGAGTCATGTCAAGGCGAGCATTGCTTCCTGGTCATAGCAGTTCCAAAACCCAACGGGTCATATCGTTTTTGTATTGATTATCGTTCTGTCAACTCCCTTACCAAGATTACCAAGACTGACACCTACCCATTTCCTAGAGTAGATGATTGTGTGGATGTGATAGACAGTGCATAGTTTATTACAAAGTTAGATTTGATGAAAGGACATTGGCAAGTCCCACTCACAGAAAGGGCCCAAGAAATTTCCTGTTTTGTAACTGGTGGCAATACTTATAAATGTAAAGTCATGCCTTAAGGTATGAAGAATTCTCCTTCCACCTTCCAGAAGGTGATGAATGATCTCACCAAGGACCTGAAAAGTTGTATTACTTAATTGATGATGTAGTTATTTTTAGCAACACCTGGGAACAACACTTGAGCCAATTAGATGACTTGCTGCAGAGTCTGTCCTCTTCTAATTTAGTGCTTAATTTAACTACATGTGAAATTGTAAGGGCTCGAGTGCGGTACCTAGATTATGTGGTCGGATTAGGCCAAATGAGTCCAGCTGATGTTAAAGTTCAGATCATAGTCTATTCCCCCAAAAAATAAGAGAGAGTTGCAGTGATTTTGGGGTATGGTAGGGTACTACAGACGTTTTGTCCTGAACTTCTCTGATCTTGTAGCCCCCTCACTGATTTGTGATGAAAAGGAGTCAATTATGAGCGGATGTCAGAATGTGAGGATGCATATTCTAAAGTCAAACCCATCCTGTCGAGTCACGAGTGACTTGACAGCCATCCGGTTTTTGATATACCATTTAAATCAGCTGTTGATGCCAGTGGGCTAGGGACCGTCGCAGTTTTGCTTCAGGATAATGGTCAAGGTTTTGAGATGCCTGTGTGCTATTTTCACAAAAAATTCAATAAGACCCAGAGAAATTATTCAACTATTGAGAAAGAACTCATTGCATTCATACTTGCCCTTCAACACTGCTCTGTTTATATTGGCCCTGGATCAGGTGATGTGGTAGTGTATACTGATCATCACCCTTTGAAATTTTTGTCCAAGTTTAAGGACAAATATCTTAGATTGACCTGCTGGGCCCTATTTCTTCAGGAATACTCCTTAGAGGTGGGACATATAAAAGGTGTTACTAATATCTTAGCAGATTACCTGTTCAGGATTTAAATTTGTCCAGTATCCGGAAATTTTCCCTTAGTAATTTTCTTCCCTCAGGAAGGAAGGTGTCTTTGGCATAGTTACCCCAGTAGTGAATGAGTGAAATAGAAGATGGGAAGATAAAGTAGGGAGATAGGGCTAGCCGTCAAGAACGTTAAATCTTTTTTCTTATCAGTTTTGCTGCCTGTAGCTGAAGAATTCAAGACCTCATTATTTTCCCTCTGTTTACTCAGTGGTCAGTTTTTCTGCTTCTGGGCAGATAACACTAAATGTTCTTCCCATAACTACGCAGAGAAGAGACCGTTGTTCTTGACCATAAGTGGGTGTGACATTTAGTGTGGAAGGGGCAAAATGAGAGTGTTTTCCCAATAACAGTCCAGTTCCCTCACTCTTTATGGCTCCTCATTGGCTATTTTTCGATGTGTTAACTCGTATATAATTGGTGGCAGGTGCCTCCATTGTTTAATAATGGCTGGAAGTTACACTGAAGAGAGTCTAGTGGCTAGTTAGCAAGGACAGGCGGAGTAAGGCTATTATAAAGCTCAAGGACCTAGTGAGAGAGTCACAATTTTTGCACTTTTCAACACATTTTCACACATTACTAAGCATGTTACTTTCCTAACAAAACACACTGTTTGTGCACCATTTTCCATTTCTGGTTCACTTTGCCATATAACACCATTGTGTGGATTATGTCTGAATTATATCATCGACAAGTTCTGATAGTTCCTCAAGCTCAGTGAGTACGTAGCCTCCACTGATTGTAATCTGGTTGGGTAAGAGAAATAACTCGTTTAATATTATGTATCATGAGGCATACGTGATTTCCGCTTCGTAAAACGAATCCTGGTTTCTTTTTGGTGTGTGTGTGTGTGTGTGTGTGTGTGTGTGTGTGTGTGTGTGTGTGTGTGTGTGTTACAATGCATAGTAAAGTATGTTAGTTTTCTTGTGGGCTTTACCTTACCTCTTTTGGTGAGTAATTAAGGGTTAAGAGTGGGCCATAATATGTATCCCCACAACACTATACACAAATGGATAGATTTTGTGTTTATTTTTTGTTATTATTTATTTATATATTTTTAAATAAGCCGTTACCAGCGGCAATGATAAGAGTTGGTAGAAACATGACATGTAATATCGCAAATGATATAATGTGTAATAGCTCCTTGTTTGTTATTCAAAGCCTATTTATGCACTGACAGGACACGCGAGGTGAGGTAGGCCGCGTGCCTTGGATGTTAGTTTGAATCATTGAACAATATTGTTGTTTCCTTTAAAGAGTCTCATGTAAGAAAATAATTTTATACTTGTTACCTTCTGATAAATACTACATAAATCATCAAGAGAAATTAGTAATTTTGGAAAATAGTTTTAAAAGCAGTCAGCACAAATAGGCAGTTCATGCCGTATTAAAATCATCTGTGGTGGACAGAAGATACCAGAAAGTACATAATCGGACTGAGGAGTTCATTTATACATTGATATTCAATTCCATGAACTAAACATAATCATCTGTATTAGTATTAAATGCGTTTGTAGGGAATATGAGTAACTAAATCTTTTGTGATGATGATAATCATGATGATGATGATGATGATGATGATGTGCATAATAATAATAATAATAATAATAATAATAATAATAAACTAGAAAGCACACTGAGTGTGCATAGTTCCGCCAGTGCCATTGCCATTAAAAAGGATCTGGATTCTGATCCAAATCCACCCCAAAGTTTAATCAATTCTTTCTTGGTCAATGGCCGTCCTTTCCACAAATTTCACTGAAATTCTTTGAGAACTTTTGGACATATTGTGCGGGATACACCTCCAATGTTTGTTTCTGAGCTGGTGAAAAGTAGAGTGTGGAGACTGTTTTTTTTTTTTTTTTTACATAAGAGGAGAGGTTGTCGAGAGGACAAAATATTTTTTTACATAATTTTTTGTATGTATGTACTGGAGTTCGAGGACAAAATACAAAATACCCTCTACTCGGTTTTTTTGCAGCCGATGATCTTTCGTGAATGTGGCATCTTCGCACGCATCCCCCGTGATTGGTTGATTTCATTTTCATACCTGAATCATATTTACAAAAAACAATTGTATCTTATATTCCAATTCTCATTTAATGCTGTTTTGCATTGTCATTGCACTATACAAATAGACATGAAACGAGTAGTATATGTGCTTCACCTAAACGGACAATGAATTTGAGGAAGTTGAGTTTGAATTGAAATATTTGGTGTTGTAAAAGGTACAGAGTTGTTGCATCTCAAATAAACAAATAAGTATATGTACTTACGGATAATATGGGCGAATGTATCGAAGCAATGGCGTAGGTGTGATCCATAATAAAGTCTAACATCTTGCGAGACGAGACAACTGGTTTTTCCCGCATGGGCGTCTTTCGTGTCCCCCCCCCCTCCTCACTGCAGCGACTGTTCCATTCGCCTTCCCACTTCCACCATCTTACCACTGACAAGACCTCAAATTTACTTAGAATGATACTATCGTCAAATGTAACAAGTGCCTAAGTATCAAAATACTTTTTATTTGCATTTACTCAGCCCCATGCTTTTATTATTATTATTATTTTTTTTTTAAATATAGCGAGGTGCAACAGCTCTGTACCTTTTACGACTGTAAATATTTCAATTCAAATTCAACTTCCTCAAATTCATTGTCTGTTTGGGTGAAGTACATATACATACTCGTTTCATGTCTGTTTGTACAGTACAATGACAATGCAAGACAACATTTATGAGAATTGGAATATAAGGTACAGTACAATTATTTTTTTGTAAATATGATACTTCAGGTATGAAACTGAGACCAACCAATGACGCGGCAGGAGTACGCAGGTGCCACATTCACGAGAGTGGATCATCAGCTGGAAAAAAATCGAGTATAGTTTTCCTCCCATCAGGGTACTCTAAGCCAAAATCAAGTACTGTACCATAGTAATCAAGGTGCCTGGACCTGGACCCCCTTCACCCCTAGAGCGGTGGCGAGGTGGGGGGGGGGGGCAAATTTGTATGCACTTCTGCTACTGGTCTAGTCATAAATAACTGCAAATGTCGTGACTGGGTAAATTAGTTTAATCAGACTACTGAATAATTTACATGGTGTCTTTATTCTTGTCAACAATAATTCATGCTTGGGTTCAAGTTCCGGTGGCTTTACTTAAGTACAAGTACCAGTAAAAATTACATTGTCATTTACTTGTTTTGTTTATGATACCTATATACTTCGTCAAACCGTAACACCGAACAGATCAAGTTGGTCAGAACTGTTTTTCCACCCCACCACCCTCAGCCAAATACTCCTTGGGCCATCACTGGATAATGGATCCGGATCCGGATCCGGATTCGCTCTCAAATTTAATCAATTCTTTCTTGGCCCATGACACACCTTTCCACAAAATTTTATTGAAAATCATTTAGAAGTTTGGAGATACTCTGTGGGATTCTCCAGATCCGGACCCGGAACTGGCCCCAAATTTAACCATTTATTCCTTGGCCCATGGCCCACTCTTCCACAAAGTTCATCAAAATTCTTTCATAACTTTTGAAGTAACCCTGCTAACAGAGAGACAGACAGACCAACAAACCAACGGAGGATAAAACATAACCTCCTTGGCGGAGGTAATTAATAATAATGATAATAATAATAATTACTATTATTATTATTATTATTATTATATTTCTATTATTATTATTATTATTATTATTATTATTATTGTGGTAGGTGGTGGCGACCATCATCCACTCACTTGATGTAGTGCTGCCTACTTCTTCCTTAGCCTTTATCATTCTTGACCCTCCCCTCCTTTCTTCCTATTTCTCCCATCTTTCCTGTCACTTCTTAATGGTTTTCTTTCCTTTACAGGTGGCTTTACATTGAGTGACAAGCCAAATGGTTTCTTGTAAGCCAATAATCCATTTACAACGCTGGGTGGTAACCATATAACCAAACCATACGTGCTCCCTACATGTCAACAAGTGGGTTGGTGGAGGGTTAGTGCCCCTCCCCGTAAAACAAATAACTCAAAGTCAAATGGCCACCCCTTGCGTGATTGTGGCGTCTGGCAATAGATAGATAGATAGATAGATAGGTTATTATTATTATTATTATTATTATTATTATTATTAATACATTTTCAATCAAAGGAGCCTAGAGGACGGGGCTAGGCTACGTAGTCCTAACATCTAAGGTGAGGGTGACCAGCCTCTCCTTAATGATATTATGTAGAAAAAAAAGTCACACAAGCACTCGGGTATAAACATTTACAGGCACAATCCAGTTCAAGCGCCTTAAACACTAAACCATCAGGCGCCATTTGGTTATATAGTTATCACCTAATGCAGTAAATAGTTTTCTGGATTGCAAGAAACCATTTAGTTTGTCACTCAGTGCAAAGTCACTCAGAGGCAGCACTACGTTGAGTGGCTCGTGGGCCCCCGCTCCTATCACATTACCACCACCAACAACAACAAGAACAATAATACAACAGTAGTAATAGTGGTAGTAGTAGTAGCAGCAGCAGTAGTAGTAGTAGTAGTAGTCACAGTAGCTGCTGCTGCAATCACTGGAGAATGTTATTAGGGAATCATTCCTTCCATTACTGACCAATGGCCACATACCCACAGTATAAGAGTTGGAGCTTCTAGCACTACCACCCAAGATGGAAAGATGGAAGACCTTGACATTATGAATTCAGCAGCCATAACAGGCTATGAACAAAGAAATTCACTTAGACTTACCGAATCCTTGTCACAGAAGCTTTGTGCCCAGGTTGACACAAGTGAAATCGACCTACATCGGCAGAAAGATATATAGACACAGATAAGCAAAGAGAAAGAAGCTAGACAAAGGGACCAGCTGCAGCACATAACTGAATATCTTACATCAGACCATTCCAGAAGAGTTGGAATGGCACAGGAGGTTGGGGCATCGAACTGACTGACAACCCTTACTCTCAAGACAAACGGCTTCCACTGAAACAAACAATAATTTAATGATGCCATATCCTTGAGATATGGGTGGTCAATAGAGAATCAACCTCAACAGTGTGCCTGTGGCATTGTCTTTGATACAAACCATGGAATGGTTTGCATGAAGGGAGGCTTTGTGTGCATTTGACATGATGAAGTACGCGACCTCAAAGTGCATATGCTACAGGAAATATGCCATGATATCACCACAGAGCCAGCTCTGCTCCTTCTAGACGGTAGGCACTCCATCCACAGAACAGCAAGCGCATCAAGTGATGCATGAGTGGATGTCAGTGCTCGAGTTTCTTGAAACGTGGAAAGATGGCTTTCTTCGATATCAGTATATTTGATCCTATGGCAGCATGTCACCTATTGATTACGAAGCTACTGTGGTTGTCAGCCGCATTGACCAGCGACTCCAACAGATTAAAGTCTTTTTTATCAGTGTAATATTAACGAAAAAAAATCAAGTAATAATAATAATAGTATATGTTTGGTAACCACAGCCACTGGCGTGTTTGGGGCCAACAGATTGCATTATGAGGGTTAGTGTTAACCTTCACAGTACAGCTCCAAATGGTGAACTATATTATGAAGGTAGGTTTTCATCTACACAATATTATTCCCAGATGGATGGATGTGATATATTAAAAAAAAAATAGTGATAGTAGCAGTGGTAGAGGTAATATTAATAGTAGCTTTAGTAGTATTAGCCGTAGTTATTGTATATGGAGATGGCCATCATCAATTCCGTTGACGCAGTGCTGACTTCGCGTGAGAGGTTGACTGATGGCAATGTAACCCCTCCAGTCCGTAGTCTCACCAAAGCTGAATATCACTATCTAGGGATGGAAGAAATGAAATGTACAGTATGTCATAATACTGAATTGCTTCATAATAAAGTGAGCATGCATGTGTATATGTATGTATGTATGTATGTATGTGTGTGTGTGTGTGTGTGTGTGTGTGTGTGTGTGTGTGTGTGTGTGTTGAAGATTTAAATTCAAATATAAATTTAGATCATGCCAGCAGGCACTCCCTCTTTCATCTCCGGTGTGGTTCCTACCCCACCTTATTGCCCATATCATTGAAAACATCTTCACTCACACTTTCCACTGCAGTACTTCATAACCGTACGGCAGTTACACGATACAAGATGCCTGATGAAGTTGATGGAACACCTTAACCGGACTAACAGCCTTTCATTAGTTGATCTCCAAGAGGTGACTGAATGTTTACAATGTGATGGCACTCAGGGAGAAAACCTGGCCACCTTCCCGAATTACACAAGATTTAGTTAGCTTATATCAGACCCCTACACGTCGAAGTTCGTAGAATGAGGCTAACGTCTTTTTTTTTTTCTTTTTTTTTTTTTATGATTTAAGCTGATTACATGAACGTGTGTGCAATCCCTGTTTTTGATGGCCAGTTATGAAATACCAGTAAGTGTTAAAAAGTGATTATTTTACATCCACATGAATAGTTTAGCCATCACTAATACAAAAAAATGAGACGTATTCTTTTATCATTATGTGCCTGGGAAATTAACGCCAAAAACTGGATAGGGGCTTACAGACACATTGTTACTCTCAGTTATGTTAATATGGAAGGCTTCGGTCATCTAGGAATGGATGGTACGCCTAGTTACGAGTTGAGTAGGTTGATAAATTCCCAGTGTGATAAAGACATTAAACAAAAATCACACTTCGAAATTGACCCCCTCAATGAATATTGTTCAGAACCTTCCTTTCGTTGAGTCAGTTTTTAAGCGACCCTAGGACCTGTTTCCACTGAAGCCGGGAGCGGATATATTCCAATGCACAGGATCCGATGGGTACTTCGGGTTAATAGTTGGAATAAAAACATTCATATCTTGACCTGTTCGATGAGATTATTTGCGAAAGAATATGTCCAGTTTCGGCCTCATTGTGGCGAGGTTCTAAGAGTCTCTGAATATATTTTTTGATGATTAAAAAATAATCCATTGATATTTCAACTAAACATACATGCGTGTTGTAATTAGTCTGAAATAAAGATCGTAGTCAATTGACAAGAACTAGAGACTGTGAAACAATTCAAATACCTTGGCACCATCATCAGTCAAGATGTATTATACACCAAAGTCCTCACACAGACAGCAGTCATCATCAGCACTGGCAAAACTCAGATCATTCTGGAGAGAAAAGAACATCACTCCCAGATTCAAGCTGAATCTCTTGCAAGAACTTGTAATATACATCTTCTTGTATGCATGCAAATCATGGATGCTGACAGCAGAACTGCAAAGAAAGATCCAGGCAGTGGAGACGAGATGCTTCAGAAGAGTTCTTGGCATTTCCTATACTAAGCATGTGACAAACGACATAGTCCGCAGAACCACCAGGCAACGTGTGAAACACTATGAAGAAATGTTTCCTACAGTGAAAAAAAGGAAGTTGAAGTAGTATGGGCATGTGATAATATCAAGAAGACTCTCAAGAACAGTTTTCCAATGAAGTGAAGGGGAAAAGTAGACAGGGTAGAAAGAAAAAGGGGTGGATGGATAACGTTGCTGAATGGATCGGGAAGAGCTCTGCTGCAGACTAGGCGCTAGCCCACAAACGACAGAGGTGGAAACAACTGGTACAGCATTCATCATTGATGTGCTCCCACGGCCCTTGTGGGCTGCAAGGCCAGTGACCAGTGACGTCAGTGTAGACTATAGCTGTATGAAAACAACTCTGCATTTCCTTGGGATTAATGGCAATTTGCTTTGCGTGCGCGCGCGTGTGCGCGTGCGTGCATGTGTGTATGTGTGTGTGTGTGTGTGTGTGTGTGTGTGTGTGTGTGTGTGTGTGTGTGTGTGTGTGCGTGTGTGTGTGTGTGTAGGTAGGTGTGTGGGTGTGGGTATGTTTCCTGATGCCAGTATTGTAATTCATGTCAAATGAAGTGATTAAAAGATTAACAATATCAACGAATGGGGATGAGAAGAGGAGAAACGGAAAAATATAATGTTTATTTAATGGAAAGTGTGTCTGCCCTTCACAGTTGCATACGTCATACCGATGATATTGGTATTAATGATAGTGGCAGTGGTTCTAGTGTTTGTGATGGCAGTGAGTGGTAGTGGTGCAAGTATCTGTCATGGTAGTGATAGTGATGTTGGTGGGGAGGAGGCTGGAGAAGTCACCTGGTGTCGGAAATGAACCGAACTTATATTTTCTTCAAAACAAACTTTGCTGGTTACAAGACCGAGCTACACCCTTCCTAATATCAATGAACTAGTCCTGAATGAGACTGCCCTAGCTTGTATTCAATGTGGACGGTGGGTAATAGTGCCAAAATGATGACATATGCAGGCATGAGGACGTACGGGGACTATTGGCCTAAAGGAACGGGCTGAAAAGCCTATATCCTAAGTAGGACAACACACACACACACACACACACACACACACACACACACACACACGCGCACACAAGAACCACCATGCACCGCTCTCTGGCGCAGTGGTAGCGTTCTCGCTTGCCATCTGGTAGGCGAGAGTTCGCGCCTCGCTCAGGTTGCGAAAAGTTTCACTGACGAAGTGGGTGGTTACTGTCCCCTTTGAGCAAGGGGACGGGTGTGTGCGTGTGTGAAGGTCACAGCCTTGCCCTTAGATCGGATTATATGAGCTCTCAGCTCCCTTCCGGGAGGGTAAAAGCTGACGATCACGACCATCAAGTGATCCTGACCGACCCGGTGAATTACACACACACACACACACACACGACCATCAAGTGATCCTGACCGACCCGGTGAAATACACACACACACACGACCATCAAGTGATCCTGACCGACCCGGTGAATTACACACACACACACACACACGCGACCATCAAGTGATCCTGACCGACCCGGTGAATTACCTGAAGTTGTAGACAGCGGTATTAATGGCGTTGGTAATGAGAATTATAGCGGTGGTAATAGTTAGTTTGATCATTTTTCGGTAGGAAAGCGATATTTTGCACACCGTCATAACTCCTCTTTCATCAGGTTTCAGGCAAGGTGTGACCCCGGTGAGCTCTCCCCTATGTGAGGGTAGCCCGGTGGGTTTCAAGCGATGCTGGTATCGGTCGCCTTTGTTTTACCAGACAACGTCGGTTACCTCTGTATGTTTAATACATTACACGATTTTCAATTATTTGTCTGTCATAATAGTATGGAAGACACAAAAGCAATATTAGTAAATACCCACTCGCATACACGTTTCCAATTTATCCTATTACTTACATACATGCACATACATAGTGGCAACCAACATGGAATTGTAAATTTCTTCAGCAAAACATCTTGCAGGACAAAAAAATTTCGTTGACACACAATGACAATTCATGATCCACCTCTGCTAAATGTATAGAGTACAAGAGAATTTGAAGTACTATCAGTAATAGTCTGGAAAATAAAACCAAACTTTGCATAACAGCGACTAACAATACTCACAAACTTCTAGTCTCGTCACAAGTATGTTTGATAAGAAAAACATCACCTATAATACACACACCTCATACATTGCTAACTTTGCCACATCTGAGACATAAATTGTACTGGTCCTTGAACCTCTTAACACTTTTGGAATAGAACATATGAGCATAAGTTTCTTTTATTTTTTTATCAGACCTTTGTTTGAGGTTTGAGAAAGTTAAAGTAATCTTTCCTAATTTTAAAAATAAATCTGGTCAAGTTATCTCAGCTTCTGGCACCATTTGGCCCATCCATGCTCCTCATTGGTTACTGTAAATCAAAGTCTTGCTGGCAACTAACTGAAGCATAGGTTATGTGGTAGTTTTTAGTGATTTACTGTCATGCTAATGACTCCAGACTGTACGAGCAACATTTCTATAAAGGATAACTGAGACGATCCTGAGAGTGTTAAGGACGAATGAGCTATTGAAATAATACAGTCTCTCAGGATTTTATCCTGCAGTGGATTAGAGGAAGGTATGTATTAAGCTGACCAAAGAAGAACAAAGAAAGAAAAACAATCAAAGGATGTCTAATTCAGATATTTGAAATTGTAAGCATTTTCAGAGCAGCTAATCATTGATATTCGTTTGAAAAAGAAAGATATTGCAACTGTAAGGTTAATTATTATATTCGTCACTGGTAAAAAATTTTATACTAATATCAGTGACATTTACTTAATATTCATGAACTGACTCTGACATAAGCTGACCAAAAACTATAGTTCTATATCTATATCTATATCTATCTATCTATCTATCTATCTATCTATATATATATATATATATATATATATATATATATATATATATATATATATATATATATATATATATATATATACATATTTATGTGTCCGACTCCGGGCATAGGCTTCACAGCCTGCTTTCAAGGCCCAGTAGTCCTCCTACGTACCGCACACCTCTACATGTCACCACTTCGGCGCTAACACCCACCGTCCATATAGAATACATGCTATGGCTGTCTCATACAGGACTGGTGTATTGGTATTAGCGGGGATATTTTTACGACATGTCGACGGGCCTTCTGGTAGATCAATAAAGTCTGATTTTATGAAATTCAAATCCTTACACTGTTCCCTGCCCCAGCGGGATTTGAACCCTGGTCCGTCAGGACTGCATACCTAGGCTGCTTCTCCAAAAGAAAGGGAGGTAGCCGAGACAGGACAAAATTCCCAATTTACTCATCCACACACACACACATGCATTCGCATATTGGCCCCAAGGGGAGAAGGGACAGATCCTCACCACACCACACTGCGCAAGGGTCAACTGCACAGTGCAATCAGCAACATCTGCAGCAGGACCTGACAGCAGAGCTGGTTTACCCCTGTCACATCATAATGGACCCATCCCCTTACCCCCACATGACCTAATCAGCTGATCAGACCAAATGCGGGAGAATATCCCCTCAGGGCTGCGTCATAATTTATTCAATCACAGTTTCTATTCCTTCATTCCTGTCACATTTAGCCACTCTTCCTTGCTCAACTGACATCCTTCTAGCATCCAGCGCTCTCTTCACACTGTCCATTTATCCTATTCATGTTCCTCTTGTCAGCCTTACACCTCTCACATCCGATCCAGTTATCTTTTTCACCAGTGACTCATCATCCATTCTCTCCATATGCCCAAACCATCGCAACACCCTCTGCTCAACTCAATCAGCCATCTCCTGCACAACTCCAGTTCTCCTTCACACTTCATAATTTCTCACTTGATCCATATACTTCACTCCACACATACTCCTCAGACACCTCATCTTCATTACATTCAAACTTTTCCTATCTGCTACACCCATATTCCATGTTTCAGCCCCATATAACGCAGTCGGTACAACAACACTCTCATACAGCCTTCTCATTACATCCATTCTAAGCAAACGACATTTTTTTTTTCATTCCTCCCAGCACCTTTCCTACTTCATTCATTCTAAACTTCACTTCTGCAACTATTATTCCATCCACAGCAACATGTGATCCAACATACTTAAAACACTCTACCTCCTCAAGCAACTCACCATTCAAAACTATATTCATCGTCCTACCATCTACCAACCTCGTACACTTCGTCACTTTACTCTTGTTCTCATTTACTCTCAATTTCCTCCTTACACACACCCTTCCAAACTCCTTTACCAACCGTCTCAGTCTCTCCTCTGAACCAGCCACCAGTGCAGTATCATTTGCAAACAGCAGCTGATTCAGATTCCACTCTCTACTATCAGCATTCACCAGACTCAGACCTCCACCTAACACTCTTGCATTCACCTCTCTTACAATACCATTCAGATAAATATTAAACAACCAAGGCGACATCTCACATCCCTGCCGCGGACCCACTCTCACGGGAAACCAATCACTCACAGTATTTCCCACTCTTACACACGCTCTGCTATTTACATAAAAACCTTTCACTCCTTTTGGCAACCTACCATCAAGTCCATACAATCTTAAAACAGTCCACAAAAACCTTTCTATAATTTCTGTCATATGCTTTCTCTAAATCCATGAACACCCAAAACACATCCTTACTTTTCACTAAATGCTTTTCACACACCTGTCTCGCAGCAAACATATGATTCACGCATCCCCTGCCACTCCTAAAGCCACACTGCTCTTCACCAATCACTCCCTCTGTACCCTGTCTCTCTTAATTAACACTGCAATACATCTTACCTACAACACTCAACAGACTTATACTCCTAAAGCTAGAACATTCATACTTATCACCCATACCTATATAGAATGAAACCACACAAGTACTTGCCCAGTTAACCTGCCCCTTACCGACTAAATATATTACAACCCCCCCCCCCCCCAAACCCCGACAAATTTTCGACTTTTTTTTTTTTTTTTTTTTTTTTGCTCAAACCTCCACTTTTGGTGAGAAACAATGGAAAATCACCAAGAAAGTGCTCACCTGAGGTTAGAAACTGTCTAGACAGGTGACCCTCTGAACACCTGATAATATGTTTTCTGTAGCTGTGCTGCTACTGTCGAGTTTTCCACGGTAGGGTAACTATTGGAAACCACTCAATATATGTAGAAATTTATTAATGTGGTACAAATTTACATGTAGTACAAGAATATATTGGTTTTCACACAAAAATATAGGCCATATATGCATTGTTTCATTCACGAACACATGAAAATTGCTGAAATCTTGCACAGGTGACTCACTATGACTGTTGTTTTTCAACTTACAGTCTATTTTTCAACTTACATTATACTTTTCCACTAACATTATACAGTTTCCACCTTATATAACTTATATATTTACAGGCCTTAGTATTATTGTGAGTGTCATGTTATCGCATATTTACAGGCCTTACTATTTTAGTGAGCCTAGTATAATCTCAAGCACACACAGTATCAGTAATGTACTAAAATGTACTAAGGTGTGGTAGAGGAATGTGTCCCGTGTATATGTACCAAAAATCACACGCGAAATTTGAAAAATGTGCAAACAACGGACCTTGCAATAGCAAAACGTATGCTGTACTTCGTCGGGACTGAGCATGAAAAAAAGTTGCGATATGCATCGTACGTTGTGGGTACTGGGCAGGTTAACTGGCACCATACCTCTCACAAGACACACATTCAACAATCTTACTAACCAACAGTGGTCACTCCACCACTTTTCAGGAATTTCACAGCACACCCATCCATACCTGCACCTTTCCATGTTTTCATCTCCTTTCCTGCCTCCTGCACTTCCTCCATCAAGATCAAAGAATCATTCAACTGTCCCAACACATTTATTCCTAGCACCCTTCCAACTGTCACAATCTCAGCCTCCCTTTCCTCCTCTGCATTTAACAATCTTTCAAAATACTCCACCCATCTCTTCCATACTGCACCCATCTCAATTAAAATCTTCCATCCTCTGCTGTTACCTGTTCTTCTTTCCCAGACTCTCCCTTTTGCACCCTTTTCACCTCCTTCCAAAACATTTTCTTATTCTGCTGAAAATTCCCAGTCAACCACCTACTCCACCTCTTGTCTGCTGCCACTTTAGCATCAGGTACAGCCCTTCTCACTCTATTCCTCTTTTCCTTATATCTCTCATATGACACCTCATCCTTCCTCTGCAGCCACACTTCATATGCACGCAGTTACTGTTGATAATTAACAACACATTCAAGATTTCATTAACTAGTTTTTATGACTGTAGGTGTCAGCTGTATGAGTGTTCTGTTTTTGAGGCAGACACAGGCACAGAGGATTTAGAGATGATAGAACAATAACCACCCTGTTCACGGATTCTTTGTGTTTGTTTGTTTTTTAACTTGAAGAGAAGTACAAAAACATAGACCTTCTCTTTTGTCTTTAAAAAAAATAAATAAATGTTGTTTCTATTAGTGGAGGCATTTTCCTGTCTTGTGCCATTGCCGAAGCTATACTCACACTCTTACCTGTTATGGAAGGAGTGGAAAAAGTCAGTCTATGACAAGGTGAGTCATATGGTGTTCCACAGTGACCTTGATTAAGAAGAGTTAGGTAACTTCCTGACTCCGGTGGCGATCGGTGTGCCTTGCTTTGATGTGTAGTTCACTGCACGCCTACCCAAAGCAAAATGCAGCTCGTCCATCCACTAGGATTGAACAGTAGACTTCAAACTCCCATGCTCAGATGACCTTCAAACCGACCTCGCTGTGTCTAGTCATGCAAAAATAATTAACAATGCCAGTTCACCAGTTTCAGGAATATGCATTCACACAGTTATGTATATATCATGATTCTCACATTTCTACTTACGGCCCATTACACGCCTGAGGATATTGCTCGTTAGGCAGAAGGAATTCCACCAGTGGTGGGTGTTATTCAATTGACAGTAAGCAGCTTGGAACAGAATGTTTGGGAATGCAAAAGGGTAGCGATCAGTGAAGACATTCCTTAATTATATAGACTGCTGAAATGCTATTAAAATTGCCCTACCCTAATGAATAGCCCTCCTGCCATCCACATTTCCGTTTTATTTTTTCGTTCTGCAGTCGATTTGCTTTCATTTTATTTCTTTTCTCATACCTTCGTTACCCCTTCCCCCCGAACTTATGTTTCATTTAGTTGACAGTTTGCTTCCTTTCACTGATCAATACCCCTTCTACATTCCCAAAAAATCTGTCTTGCAAGCTACTTAACTTGCAATTGAATAACGAACCCAACAGATTGAATTTCTTCTGCAGAATGAGCAATTACCGCGGGAGTGTAATCGGTCGTGAGTGCAAATGTGAGAATCTTGAAACAGAGATTTCCGTGTGATTACATATTCCCGAAGCTGATGAAGTGGAATGATCAATTATTCTTGCCTACCTAGACACAGCGAGGAAGGCTTTGAAGGCGTCTGAGCCTTGGAGTTTGATGTCCTGTGTTCGGTGGTTGGAGGAGCTGCATTTTGCCTTGGGTAGGCTGAGAAACACCTGAAGATGCTAAATTTCTAGTGACGACTTGAGTGAAGATTGACTTCTTGACTTCGTTCAGTTAACAGTCTTCACTATCAAGTGGCAGTGACAGTGGTGGCTACAGCTTAGGCAATAGTAAATATTACTTGTACAACACACACACACACACACACACACACACACACAAGTAACCACCATGCACAAAATGAGCTGAGGGAATTTTTACTTGACATGTATCTCGTTTGTCACAACTCACATAATCTGTTGTTGAAGGTAAGTTCACACAGCAACCAGCACACCTGCCCAGAAAGTAAAGAAGCTCATCGTCCGACCCAGATAATCTCCTACCAGAATGAAACGACAACTGCCCGAGGTAAGATGGCTACAACAAAACCATTCCCAAAAGAACAGGACAGTAATATACAACCTATGCAGCATCTGTCACCAACACAACAGCATCTTCACTGAAAACCGTTCCCTTGCCACCGAGAAGAATGAAAAAAGAGGGGAAGATGAAGATTGAATTTACTTAAGAAAACCATGATTTATTTAATTCATATTAAGGTAAAATCTTCTAAAACAGTAAACTGTTATATGAAACCATACCAGCAATCTATATTATAATGATCCGATTTCTGTATGTTTGTTTCCATAACACAGCAAAAACGGCGCAACGTAGTGCAATTTTTGTTAAAGCATTGTACCGTTAAAATGCTCTAACTTGAAGTATTCAACAATTTCCGGTCCAATGGAGCCACCGGTTCCCGAGTTACGACTCATTTCTGGCCCCTTGGTTCAAATTTAATATTTGCTTTTAGTGGAGGGGGTGGGTTCGTTCTTGGTCCGGCATTGATATTACCAGCACGACAGAAGATAAAACAGTGATGTGTTTGTTGTATTATCATTATCTCTCCTCTCCATCCTCTCACTTTATACGCCTAAAATTGTATACTGAAATTCTATAGTATAATTTAGTATAACAGCACACACTACTGGCTCCACATGAGAAACTCAAATTTCTGTTACATTTCAACTGAAAATAGGAACTGACTTGACATCGAGCAGAGGCCACCAAAGGCAGCCTTTAAGCGAGTGTTAATATTTGAAAAAATGCTGTCAATGACAAACACCAAAATTTTTATATTTGGATCCCTGGTCAGCTCTGTCAATATTGCAGTCGCCTGGACCGGTTGACAGAAGTAGGTAATAACCCAACACAGGACACACAAAAAGAACAAGAGGATAGAGAAGTGACACAAGGCAATGAGTTAAGAAAGAACACCACTGGAATAAGTAGTGGAATGAAGAAGTAAATCTATTATTGCCAGTATTCAAAGGAAATACGAGATGGACTCCACACAGCAACAGGAGAATACTGCTGTGAAAACAAGAGGATACTCACAATACTTTAATATCCACCATTATTATTATTATTATTATTATTATTATTATTATTATTATTATTATTATCATCATCATTATTATTATTTTTATGTTTTGACATTTGGCCCGATATATCTCTTTAAATTGTGTAAATAAAAAACGGTAAAAGTGTCCGTTGATGTTTGCCCAAGGAACAATTATAACATTTTTTGAAACAAGCATAGTGAAGAAATAAAGAAATGGCACCAAATTGAATGGAGTTGAAAGGGAAGATGAGTAAGTGCATCATGTCTCCAACAAAGATGTGGAACTGTAAAATGCAAACACACACACACACACACACACACACACACACACACACACACACACACACACACATATATATATATATATATATATATATATATATATATATATATATATATATATATATATATATATATATATATATATATATATATATATATATAAACTAGAGATGGGGAACATGTATGCAAGAAAAAGGAAGACGAAGTACCCAGTGAAAAATACGAGGACGTAGAAAATAGGACCAGAGAGGCAAGTGAAGAAGATACTAAAAATGTGAGACAGACAAAGACGCACAATACAACTAAAGTTAGATCATTGCAGAACTATTACCTGCTGATGGAGCAGTGTGGAGAAAACCTTACAAGATACATTAAGGACCCACTGCAGCCAACACGAAGGGGGGAGAACGACAGAGGATTACTGTAAATCACTAACGTATAACACCAACTCCCTAGCATCTTCCGCTCGAGGATGCCAAGTGTACGTCATTCTTGCTTCCAAACAGTTAAGAGGGGTTAAGGGAAACCAAGTCTACCCTGCCCTTAAATTTTCCATCTTAAACTTTCTCTCTGGCCGACAAGAATAGTCTGTCCGAAACAAGAATAAAATTAAATGTACGTCATTGGGTTGAATGGCTGCCTATCACTCGTTTATTTTGATATGACATAGATCCCTAGCTCCTCCGACGTCGGCTGATAGGCAGGTGCAGAAAGCCAATTATCAGTAACGAAGGAGATTCAATGCAAACTAAAGCTCATAAAAGGTTTTGCAATCGCAACCTACTACCGAAAGAGAATGGCCTAATTTCGTCAGCTGAATGGAAACCGAATCTAGTAACTTCCATCCCCGCCCTAACTTATTATCTTTTACTTTCCTTGCCCCCTCATCTTAAATAATATTTCATATCCTTTTGCTTGTGTTCGTCCCCTTCCATTTTCGTCTCTCTCCTGTTTTTCTCCCTGGCTTCTCTTTCTTCGTCTTTCTCTTGCTCCTTCATCTTCCAGCTTGTCAGGGAGGAACTTCTTTACACGGTCGCCTGACAGAGACAACAACATAGTCTGGCAGTGTCGTCGTTGTCTTTTCTTCTTCTCTTCTTTCCTTTTATCTGTTCTCTTTCTATTCTATTTCTTGCGTTTGCTATTCCTTTTCTCCTCCTCTTCCTCTTCCTCCTCCTCCTTCTTCTTCTTCTTCTCCTCCTCCTCCTCCTCCTCCTCCTTCTTCTTCTTCTTCTTCTTTTCTTTTTCTTCTTCTTCTTCTCCTTCTTCTTCTTCTTCTTTTTCTTTTTCTTCTTCTTCTTCTTCTTCTCCTTCACAGTCTCTTTCTCCTCATCCTCATCTTCATCCTCATCCTCATCCTCATCATCCTCATCCTTCTTCTTCTTCTTCTTCTCCTTCTTCTTCTTCTTCTTTTTCTTTTTCTTCTTCTTCTTCTTTTTCTTTTTCTTCTTCTTCTTCTTCCTCTTCTTCTTCTTCTTCTCCTTCACATTCTCTTTCTTCTCATCCTCATCTTCATCCTCATCCTCATCCTCATCCTCATCATCCTCATCCTTCTTCTTCTTCCTCTAAGCCATTCTCCTTTCCTTCAGCTGCAAACTCCACTCATCTCCATGTTCATCCAGCTCCCAGTTTCCTTAGCATCATGTCCTCGTTACTCCTCACTCCCTGACTGGTCTCCTATTGAATTTCTCCCACTTATATCAAGAACACCTCTCCCCTGCCTAGTTCTCGCTTAGTTCATACGTTTAATGACAACAACAATTGTCCCACTTTACTCCCAATCACTTCGGCCCTACGCTCTTAACTATCGTTTTCCACCACATTTCTCCCAGTTACTTGTCCCACCTTTCTCCCACTCCCTTCCTACTTCCACTTCCACACAACTTATTCCCACTCAGTTTCATTTCATTACACCTCAGAACATGAGACGAACAACTCACGTGGACTTCTAATGTTTTCAGATACCCCTTTCGTACCAGTTCATTTCCGCGCACTGAACGTGTGTGTGTGTGTGTGTGTGTGTGTGTGTGTGTGTGTGTGTGTGTGTGTGTGTGTGTGTGTGTGTGTGTGTGATTCTCATACAACGCTCCTCTTTCACTCCCCTGCCGATTAGCTGTGTTTTGATGAAAAATCTCGGTTAGTTCCTTAGTGAACCATGTGTGGTCGATTTCCATTAATCTGAGCCTCATTCATTCATATATATATATATATATATATATATATATATATATATATATATATATATATATATATATATATATATATATATATATATATATATATATATATATATATATATATATATATATATATATATTGTTATGGAACAGAGAGAGATAATGAACACTTCAAGTGAGAATACTAAAATCACTACTGTCCCGCAAAGTTCCAGGTTCAAAACAAAAGAGTTAGGTAAAATTACAAGTTTAATGCTCAAACTAACAACTACACATTCAGGACTCATAAGGATACTGTAATGGCAAAAACAGGTTAAATATATGGTTAACTGCAATAGCCTCTATTAACACGAAATTAGCAAGAGTAAATTTATCTAAGTCAGCCCTGACAAAATGAGAAAACCGGATAATGCTCAGTTAACGCAAGATATATTTTTACACATACAAAATATTATTAATAATGGCTGACATCAAAAACTCCACATGAATCACAAAAACCTCACCAGGCCTACGAATTAACACCTTAGGCCATACAGTACAAGAAAAATGGTAACAACACTTATACTCAAATTATACAGCAGCTAGATGGTTGGAGACTTCCTGAGCACTCACAAAGATAATACACTATACAGGGTAGGACAGAGATGTGAACAAAATGAGGAGTAGATCTAAGTGGCAATTACTGCAGAGACTGAGCTCATTATATAGGGGCCGGCAGAGCTTGATTCAACTTGCAAGAAGGACGCGGAAATGAAGGCACAGGGGAGGAAGAGTTGATATTCCTGCTCTGAACAACAGAAAGAACGACTTACTCTACTATAAGGGGGAGAAGCGGGGAGTGAGGTAGAACACGCAAGCCTGGTCACTATGCAAGGCACGAGGCGAATCGTGATCAAACATGCAGCATACTGTACGTTAGAATTATACAAAGGATGATGAAATCATAGGCTATGTAACACCTCCCCACAAAGAAAAAGAAATTTACAAAGGAAATTTCTTATTACTCTAAATTTAAAAGAATCTGTCTAAAGTCTAGAAAAGCAATCTGCAATAACATTTTCTTTCCCCTTGACATGTTGTATGTCTAATGAATACTCCTGAAGAGGTAGACTCCATCTTGTCAATCTCTGACTTTTATCTTTAAACTTACTAAGGAATTTCAGTGGGTTATGATCGGTATAAATGACTCTGGGGTCAAAACCAGAACACAAATAAAATGAAAAATGCTGTAAACCCAAAATCAAGGCCAAAAGCTCTTTCTCAATAGTTGAGTAGTTCTTTTGAGGTGGAGTGAACTTCTTACTGTGATAAGATACAGGGTGTTCAATACCCTGATCATCCTCTTGCAGCAAAACAGCCCCAGTTCCTGTATCACTTGCGTCAACAGCCATCTTAAAAGGCTTAGCAAAATTTGGAGTAGCGAGCACTGGCTGACTTAATAGGATAGCTTTAAGTTTGCTGAAAGAGGATTCACAGTTATCGGTCCAGACAAATTTAACTCCCTTTTTCAGTAGGTCTGTAAGTGGTGATACAAGAATTGAAAAGTTAAGAACAAATCTCCTGTAATAACCTACCATTCCCAAAAATCTTTGTAGCTCTTTCCTACTTTTAGGTCTGGGAAGATCACTTATAACCTGAACCTTAGCTCCTGGTGGTGCAATGTGTCCATCACCAATTACGTAACCAAGATACTGAACTTTAGCTTGACCAAACCCACACTTTGATAAATTAGCTACAAGATTAACCTGAACCAAACGCTCAAGAAATTTATTAACATGGCATAGGTGATCTTTCCAGTTGTCACTGAAGATTAATACATCATCAATATAAACAACACACCCTGCCAAACCCTCTGTTACAACATTCATGAGCTTCTGAAAAGTGGCTGGTGCATTCTTCATACCATATGGCATTACAGAAAATGCAAAAGTCTTTCCTAGTGTTACAAAACATGAGATCTCCCTAGCAGGTTCAGTCATAGGTACTTGCCAGTATCCCTTTAACAAATCAAACTTACTTATGTACCTAGCCTTCCCGATCTTGTCTATGCAATCTTCCACGCGAGGGAGAGGGTAAGTGTCTGTTTTGGTTATCTGATTAACACGTCTGTAGTCGATGTAAAGCTGCTGTGACCCACCTAGCTTAGGGACTAGAGTGACAGGAGAACTCCACTCGCTCTGACAGGGCTCAATCATCTTGTGGTCCAACAGGTAGCCAAGCTCCTTCTGGATGAGAGGAACTTTCACTGGGTTCACACGGTAAGGAGGCAGTTTAATTGGCTTTGCGTCTCCAACATCGACATCATGCATCAACACAGTGGTTCTTCCTGGAGTGGCACGGAACACTTGCGGGTACTCCTGCAGTAATGCCGAAAACTCCTACCTTTCCTCGGGAGATAGATGAGAAAGCTTAGTCTGGAGATCATTCATGATATCAGGATTCTTCCCCAAACTATCACTCAGGCTCATGCTGCATGGGAGAACTTCACTTGCAGACTCGGGTGGAACAGCTACAGTGCAGACTGGGTTATTTTCGTCCCGCCTGTGATATAACTCTAGCATGTTGATGTGACAAAGTTGCTTGTTCATTCTACGATCTGGTGTGGTGATGACATAGTTGACATCACTGAGTTTCTTCTCCACGAAATAAGGACCACTAAACTTGGCCCATGCACCGGTAGCAGAATCAAAACCTGATCTCCTGGCTGAAAGTGGTGTAACCTGGACTTCTTATCATACCAAGTCTTCATCTTCTCCTGAGCAGCTCCTAAATTCTCTCTCGTCAGCTGTAAAGCAGTGGACAGCCATTCTTTGAACTTCATCACATACTCCAGCAGGTTGACGTCATCTTCCTCCGACAGCCACCATTCCTTGAATAGCTTAAAGGGTCCTCTTACTTCATGGCCAAACAGTAGTCAAAGGGTGAGAGGCCCAGTGATTCATTTGGAGATTCTCTTGTGGCAAATACAACGAATGGAAGACCTTTATCCCAGTCTTTCTGATGTTCCAAACAGTATTTCTTGAGCATCGATTTGAGTGTTTGATGATATCTCTCCAACGCTCCTTGGGTCTGGGGATGGTAAGCTGAAGAAGTGATCTGGGTGATGCCCAACTCTTTCAGAGACTGCTTGAAAACATTTGACATGAAATTACTTCCCCGGTCTGACTGTACCTCCTTGGGCAGACCAAACTTGGTGAAGAACCCTAGCATTTCCTTAACCACGTTCTTTGCTGAGATATTTCTAAGTGGAATGGCTTCAGGATAACGAGTAGCCATATCAATCAGGGTCAACACATAAGAAAATCCTGAAGAAGTCTTAGGAAGAGGGCCCACAATATCCACCAACACACGGGTGAATGGCACCTCAAAAGGAGGAATGGGAACTAGAGGTGCAACCTTTTCAGTCTGATTACACTTCCCCACAACTTGACAGGTGTGACAAGATTTACAATACCAGGAAACATCTCTGAAGATACCTGGCCAGTAGAAGTGTTTCAAAATGCGTGCCACAGTCTTCCTCACTCCTAGGTGTCCTGCCAAACTGGAATCATGAGCCAGTCTAATGATATCCTGCCTACAAACACGAGGGATGACAACTTGATGTACAACCTCCCATTCACAGTCGGCTGATGCTGTTCGGGGTCTCCACTTTCTCATAAGTACTCCTGACTTTATATAATAACAAGTAGAAGCACCAGCTGACTCTTCCTCACTGCCAGCAGAGTTAGCTAGACCTTTCAACTCAGGGTCAGCAACCTGCAACTCAACCAACTCTTGACGAGACAAATTATCAACACTACGGGGTACTGCCTCATCTGGTGAGTGGTCCAAATTAGCAAGAAAAGTGTCAGCTAGGATAACATCATCATCATCATTATCCTCTAAATCACCAGTAACTTTAGACTTAGCCCTAGTGACAGCACATGCAGAGAACACATCAGGGACATCACAATCCTGGGTCGCAGCCACTGGTTCCCCAGACAACTGAGGAGCCGGACACACCTGATCTCCACCAATATCATTTCCAAGTAAGAAAGTTACACCTGTCATTGGGAGTGTCTCAACCAACCCAACCATAACGGAACCATTAACAAAACCAGACTCTAAATTCACTCTGCACAGAGGGACAGAGAAGTAATTATTCCCTACACCTTGTAAGATTACAGTTTCATCAGAGGAATTAACATTAGAGCCTAGAACACTGGTCAGCATAAGGGATTGGCAAGCACCTGTATCACGATATATTTTAACCGATTTCCTGTCATTATTGTCCAGAGGACTGACAAAACCATCAGACAGGAAATTAGCACATGAACTCTTGAGAGTGTCACCCACGTTACTGCTCAAAAGAGGAGCTTCATTATGAGAATTTAATTTACCCCTCAAAGCAGGTTCAGTTAACTCGGTTAAAGATTTCTGGGAACTCTCAAGAGTGGACACTAGACCAATTGACTGAATATTTAAAGACTTTTTTTTGTTCACGTCACGCTGCCTCTTGAAACATTTCTCCTTAGTATGACCAATCTTACTACAATAAGTACATTTACTTTAATGAAATCTAGAGGTGAAGCTGGTATTTACTTCCTGAGAAACATCATCTTTATTCTCTTTCCTGTTACCTGTACTCTGAGTAGAGGCAACGTACTTACTCTCAGCTTTCCTATTTTCTTTAGAATATCTCTTGTGAGTGAGAACATATTCATCATCTAAAACTGCAGCATCAGACAAATTATCTATTTTTTTCTCATCAAGATATAGGCTTATATCTTTATTGATACACCTTTTGAAGTCCTCCAGCAAAATCATCTGCTTAAATTTGTCAAAATCAGAATCCACATTCTTAGAATTTAACCACTGCTCTAACGGATCTTCCTTGATTTTTGCATACTCAACATGGGATTGCTTATCTTGCTTATAAGTTGTCCTAAATTTTACTCTATAGGCTTCAGGAACAAGCTCATAGGCCTTAAGAATCAAGCTCTTAACTACATCATAATTATCAGATTGATCCTGAGGCAAAGATGCATAAGCTAATTGAGCTTTACCGGTGAGAACACTCTGAAGGAGTACTGGCCAATACTTTTTGGGCCAATTAAAACCTGTAGCTACCCTCTCAAACAACTGAAAATACTTTGTTAAATCAGATTCATTAAAAGGAGGGACAAGTTTAACATTTTTAGCCACATCAAAATCATCAGAGCTAGATGATCCAGTTCCACCTTGTTTCATGCGATACTCATGGTCTGCCTGAATCCTAGCAAGTTCAATTTGTGCCTCCTGAATACGAGCCTGAGACTCAGCCTGTGCCTGTGCCTCCTGAATACGAGCCTGAGACTCAGCCTCCTTAGAACGTGCCTGAAACTCAGCCTCCTTAGCACGAGCCTCCTGCAGGGTTAGCTGTAACTTAGCTATTTCAATATGCGTTTGCTCATCTGGAGGAGTTACATCAAACAAGCTTTTATGAATCATGCCAACAATTTGATCTTTAGAATGATGAGAGTGAACAGCAATTCCCAATTGTTGAGTAACAAGCTTAAGTTCATTGTTTGTTCTGCTTTCTACATCACACACTGTTTGCACATTTGACAAAAATTTTTTGGCTTCATCAAGAGTAGTAATAGTAGACATCATGAATAAATCACAGTCACAAAATATCAAGGAATATCCTTATAATAATATCCTGAATATCCTGATAAGAGGTCGCCAAATTTATATTACGGAACAGAGAGAGATAATGAACACTTCAAGTGAGAATACTAAAATCACTACTGTCCCGCAAAGTTCCAGGTTCAAAACAAAAGAGTTAGGTAAAATTACAAGTTTAATGCTCAAACTAACAACTAAACATTCAGGACTCATAAGGATAATGTAATGGCAAAAACAGGTTAAATATATGGTTAACTGCAATAGCCTCTATTAACACGAAATTAGCAGGAGTAAATTTATCTAAGTCAGCCCTGATAAAATGAGAAAACCGGATAATGCTCAGTTAATGCAAGATATATTATTACAGATACAAAATATTATTAATAATGGCTGACATCAAAAACTCCACATGAATCACAAAAACCTCACCAGGCCTACGAATTAACACCTTAGGCCATACAGTACAAGAAAAATGGTAACAACACTTATACTCAAATTATACAGCAGCTAGATGGTTGGAGACTTCCTGAGCACTCACAAAGATAATACACTATACAGGGTAGGACAGAGATGTGAACAAAATGAGGAGTAGATCTAAGTGGCAATTACTACAGAGACCGAGCTCATTATATAGGGGCCGGCAGAGCTTGATTCAACTTGCAAGAAGGACGTGGAAATGAAGGCACAGGGGAGGAAGAGTTGACAGTCCTGCTCTAAACAACAGAAAGAACGACTTACTCTACTATAAGGAGGAGAAGGGGGGAGTGAGGTAGAACACGCAAGCCTGGTCACTATGGAAGCCACGAGGCGAATCGTGATCAAACATGCAGCATACTGTATGTTAGAATTATACAAAGGATGATGAAATCATAGGCTGTGTAACAATATATATATATATATATATATATATATATATATATATATATATATATATATAACATCATCATCAGCCACTTGAGTATCCACTGCAGGACCGACCTATCCCGACCGAAGTAGGGACGATACAGACTATGTATCTCTGCCTAGTGGCTTAGGATGTCTGGTAGAGATTGTATGTAGGGTGAGAAGTGCTTGTAAGTGTAATTGTGGTGTTGTGGTGGCTTTGGATGTGTGTGTAGTCTGTGAACCAAGTGTAATCGGCCCGCGCAAGCCGACTGGGTGCAAACATACTTTACAGCATGCGACACTGGTCCAACCAGAGCACCCCTGGTGTTCGCCAAATCAGTATGTGGCCGAGAGAATGCTTCCAAACTTAATTACCCTGGCGGGGCGCGAACCCTCGCTCTCCAGTGGATGAAAATGCACACTTTACTACTGTACCATAAACGCTCATATATATATATATATATATATATATATATTTTGTGAGGAAGAAGGAACCAAAGGCATCGAGTCCGCAAAACTGTTGCTTCCAAGAGAAAAACAAAATAAAAGAGGAAGCCAAATTTAGGATCCATTCATTTCGAGATGCCTGGACACACTGCGTTTGAAAGACTGGAGATCACAGGAAGCAGGAAATACAGACAGAAGGAGACAGTTCCAGAGCTGACCTGTTGCATACATGAAGGCCTGGGAGTAACGGTTAACTCTTGCATTAGAGAGTTGGACAGAAAAGGAGTGAGAGTTTGCTGCTAGACGGGTGCTACGCGCCCGTCATAGAGGTGGAGGAATGCATGCAGACAGTTCAGAGGAACAGTGACCATTGAGGTACCGAAAGAAAAGAGATAAAGATCCAACAGTGCGGCGAAGAGACAGAGGTTGAAGGGAGTCAGTAAGAAGGGGAGAGTTAATGAGATGAAAAGCCTTTGACTCCACTCTATTTAGAAGAGCTATAGGTGGAGAGCCTCCCCACACATGAGAGTAAAACCCCCATATAGAGTCAACAATTGTGCAGGCATAAAGAAGGAACGGAGTCGGCTTAGCACACCGAATCTCTTGGAAGCAGATTTTACAAGAGATGTAATATGATCTTTCCAAGATAAGTCCCGAGTAAATGAAACCCCAAGCATGTTCAACGATGATGAAGGAATAAGCTGAATATTATTAAACATTAGTGGGTATACCTGTGGAAGATTTTGTCAAGTTGATAGGTGCAATAACTGAGTCTTTGATACATTAAAAACAACCAGATAATTTTTATCCCAGTCAGAGATACGAGCCAAGTCAGACATTAGGTGTGCCATAGCCTCATCCCTTGTTTGTTGAAGTAACTGCTGAGATGGACGTTGTGGGAATCAAATGGAAAGGTGAAGGGTGGAGTCATCAGCGTATGAGTGGATAGGGTTAGATGTACAGCTTAGAAGGTCATTGATGAATAAAAGGAAGAGAGTTGGTGATAGGACAGAGCCCTGAGGAACACCACTGTTAATAGATCTAGGAGAAGAACAATGGCTGTCTACAACAGCGGCTATAGAACGACCAGAAAGGAAGCTAGAGATGAAAGCACAGATAGAAGGATAGAAACCATAAGAGGGCAGTTTGGATATTAAAAATTTATGCCAGACTCAATCGAAAGCCTTTGAAACGTCAAGTGCAATGGCAAAGCTTTCACCAAAGTCCCGAAAGGAGGATGACCAGGAGTCTGAAAGGTAGGTGAGAAGATCGCCAGTGGAGCGTCCCTGACGGAACCCATACTGATGATCAGAAAGAAAGTTGTGATAGGAATGATGCTTCAAAATTTTTCTGTTACGAATAGACTCGAAAACTTTTGAGGTACAGGATGTTAGAGCAATTGGACGATAGTTAGAGGGTTGGGAATGGTCACCCTTCTTTGGGACTGGCTGAATGAGAGCAAACTTCCAGCAAGAAGGAAAGGTACAAGTTGATAGACAATGGCGAAAGAGTTTGGCTGGGCAGGGTGTAAGCACAGAAGCACAGTTCTTGAGGACAACAGAAGGGACTCCATCAGGCCCATATGCCTTATTAGTATTGAGGCCTGTGATGGCAGAAAATACATCAGCGGAAGAAATTTTAATGTTAGCCATGAGGAAGTCAGAGGGGGGAAGTGATGGAGGAACAGCACTGGAATCATCTAAGGTGGAATTGGAGGAGAAAGCCTGAGTGAAGAGAACTGCTTTATTAGTAGAAGAAATAGCTACAGAGCCATCAAAGTAGAAAAGAGGAGGGAAGGATGATGAGGTAAAGTTGTTAGATAGGTTTTTGGCAAGGTGCCAGAAGGAATGGGAAGAATTCGAATTGGAGAGTTGAGAGCATTTTGTATGGATAAAATTATTTTTAGCAGAGCGAAGAACAGACTTAGCATAATTCCTGGCAGAAACGTATAAAAGATGTGATTCAGGGGTGGGTTGGCTCCGGTACCTTTTATAGGCCCTCTCCTTGTTGCGGACAGCATTAGAACATGCGTGATTAAATCAAGGCTTTCGTGCATTAGTCAAAGGATATGAGAAAGGAAAATATGCTTCCATGCCCGAGAGAATAACCTCCATAATGCGCAAGGCACACCCAGATGGCTCCCGTCCATGGAAGCAATAATAATTCCAGGGAAAATCAAAGAAGTACTGCCTGAAGGCTTCCCAATTCACAGCTCCAAAGTGCCACAGATGACGTTTTTTTGGAGGGTCCACAGGCCGTCCCGGAGCAATAGGACAGGTTAAAGTGATTAGGTTATGATCAGATGAGCCCAACGGAGAGAAAAGATTAGCATTGTAAGCAGAAGGATTAGTTGTAAGGAAAAGGTCAATAAGTATGTTGGAGCTCTCTCCAAGGCGGTCAGGGATACAGGTAGGGTGCTGTACAAGCTGCTCTTGGTCATTAAGGATAGAAAATGTGTAGGCTTGTTCACCAGGTGGATCAGTGAAAGGAGAGGAGAGCCAAAGGTGGTGGTGAATATTGTAATCTCCTAGAATGGAGATTTCAGGGAATGGAGAAATGGATAGAATGCATTCCATCATAGAAGTAAGACAGTCAAAGAATTTTTGATAGTAGAATTAGGAGATAAGTAAACAGCACAGATATATTTAGTCAGAGAATGACACGAAAGCCAAAGCCAGTGTGTAGAGAATTCAGAAGAATCGAGTTCAGGAACACAAGAGCAGGATAAGTTGTTGTGTATATATACACAACAGCCACCTTTGGCTTTGAAATTAGTATAGAGAAAATAGGAGGATACAGAAAAGGGTCTGCTGTCAGTTGCCTCAGACAGCTGAGTCTCAGTTAGAAAAAGAAGGTGAGGTTTAGAGAAGGAGAGGGGGTGCTCAACAGAGCGAAAGTGAGAGGCAAGGCCACGAATGTTGCAGAAATGAAGAAGAAGAGAGTCAGACAGTAGTTCCAGGCATCTTGAGTCGTCACCGGGAGAGGGGCAAAAGGTGGGGGCATTTATGGTCCGCCCCCTGGGGACTCCGAGGCTACGTTATTCGACGCCATTTTTTTTTTTTTTTTTTGAAAAGGAAGTGTGGTGTGTACTGTGCATGTAGTTTGGTGTTGATAGTTTGAGAAATTTGTATTGGAGAGCATGCTGGCCTGCTCTCTATGTTACTGAGACACTGAAAAAGTTCAGCAAAGGGGGATGGTCGGGACCTAGTCCCGAGGGCTGATGAAACGGGAGCTCCAGCTCTCCCTGTCATCAGCTTTCCATCCACCTTGGGAATTCTGCCCTGCTCGACTGGTGCCACAGTCTACTTATATATATATATATATATATAATCATCATCATCATCATCAGCCGTTTGAGTATCCACTGCAGGACCGGCCTATCCTGACCGAAGTCAGGACGATACAGCAAATGTATCTCTACCAAGTGGCTTAGGCTGTCTGGTAGAGATTGTATGTAGGGTGAGAAGTGCTTGTAAGTGTAATTGTAGTGTTGTAGTGGCTTTGGATGTGTGTGTAGTCTGTAAGCCAAGTGTAATCAGCCCACGCAAGCCTACTGGATGCAAGCATACTTTATAGTAAGTGACACTGGCTCAACCACAGCACCCTTTATGTCCGCCAATGCAGTACGTGGCCAGGTGAACACTCTCAAAGATTATTACCCTGGCGAGGCGCGAACCCTGGTTCACCAGTGTACGAAACACACACTCTACCACTGTACCACAGAGGCTCCATATATATATATATATATATATATATATATATATATATATATATATATATATATATATATATATATATTGTTACATAGCCTATGATTTCATCATCCTTTGTGTAATTTTAACACACAGTATGCTGCATGTTTGAGCACGAGCGTGTTCTACCTCAGTCCCCCCTTCTACCGTTATAGTAGAGTAAGTCGTCCTTTCTGTTGTTCAGAGCAGGATTGTCAGCTCTTTGTCCCCTATGGCTTCATTTGCGCGTCCTTCTTACAAGCTGTATCAAGCTCTGCTGGCCCCTATATAATGAGCTCAGTCTCTGCATTATTGCAACTTAGATCTGCTCCTCATTTTGTTCACATCTCTGTCCTCCCCTGTACAGTTGTTACTGTGAGTGCTCAGGAAGTCTCCAGCCATCTAGCAGCTGTGTGTAATTTGAGTATAACTGTTGTTGCATTTTTTCTTGTACTGTGTAGCATAAGTTTAATTCTTAGGCTTAGTAAGGTTTTTTGTAATTTATGTAAAGGTTCTTATTGTCAGCCATCATTAATAATATTTTGTATCTGTAATAATATATCTGGCATTTACTGAGTATTATCTGGTATCTCATTTTAACAGGGCTGACTTAGATAAATTTACTCATGCTAATTTCGTGTTAATAGAGGCTATTCCAGTTAACCATATATTTAACCTGTTTTTTGCCATTACATTATCCTTATGAGTCCGAATGTTTTGTTGTTAGTTTGAGCATTAAACTTTAACTTGTAATTTTACCTAACTCTTTTATTTTGAACCTGGACCTTTACGGGACAGTAGTGATTATTAGTATTCTCACTTAAAGTGTACATTATCTTTCTCTGTTCCGTAACATAAATTTGGCGACCTCATATCAGGATATTCAGGATATTATCATAAGGATATTGCTTGATATATTGTGACTGTGATTTATTCATGATGTCTACTATTACTACACTTGATGAAGCCAAAGATTTTTTGTCAAATGTGCAAACAGTGTGTGATGTAGAAAAGAGAACAAAGAATGAACTTAAGCTTGTTGCTCAACAATTGGGAATTGCAGTTCACTCTCATCATTCTAAAGATCAAATTGTTGGCATGATTAATAAAAGCTTGTTTAATGTAACTCCTCCAAATAAGCAAACGCAGATTGAATTAGCTAAGTTACAGCTAGCCCTGCAGGAGGCTTGTGTTAAGGAGGCTGAATTTCAAGCACGTGCTAAGGAGGCTGAGTCTCAGGCTAAGGAGGCAGAGTCTCAGGCTAAGGAGGCGGAGTTTCAGGCTCGTATTCAGGAGGCACAGATACAGGAACAAATTGAACTGGCCAGGATTCAGGCAGACCATGAGTATCGCATGAAACAAGGTGGAACTGGATCATCTAGCTCTGATGATTTTGATGTGGCTAAAAATGTTAAACTTGTCCCTCCTTTTAATGAATCTGATTTAACAAAGTATTATCAGTTGTTTGAGAGGGTAGCTACAGGTTTTAATTGGCCCAAAAAGTATTGGCCAGTACTCCTTCAAACTGTTCTCACTGGTAAAGCTCAAGTAACTTATGCATCTTTGCCTCAGGATCAATCTGATAATTATGATGTAGTTAAGAGCTTGATTCTTAAGGCCTTTGAGCTTGTTCCTGAAGCCTATAGAGTAAAATTTAGGACAACTTACAAGCAAGATAAGCAATCCCATGTTGAATATGCAAAAATCAAAGAAGATCTGTTAGAGCAGTGGTTAAATTCTAAGAATGTGGATTCTGATTTTGGTAAATTTAAGCAGATGATTTTGCTGGAGGATTTCAAGAGGTGTATTTATAAAGATGTAAGCCTATATCTTGATGAGAGAAGAATAGATAATTTGTCTGATGCTGCAGTTTTAGCTGATGAATATGTTCTCACTCACAAGAGATATTCTAGAGAAAAAAAGAAAGCTGAGAGTAAGTACGTTGCCTCTACTCAGAGTACAGGTAACAGGAAAGAGAATAAAGATGATGTTTCTCAGGAAGTAAATACCAACTTCACCTCTAGATTTCAGAAAAGTAAATGTACTTATTGTAGTAAGCTTGGTCATACTACGGAGAAATGTTTCAGGAGACAGCGTGATGTGAACAAAAAGGAGTCTTTAAATATTCAGTCAATTGGTCTAGTGTCCACCCTTGAGAGTTCCCATAATTCTTTAACTGAGTTAACTGAACCTGCTTTGAGGGGTAACTTAAATTCTCATGATGGAGCTCCTCTTTTGAGCAGTAACGTGGGTGATACTCTCAAGAGTTCATGTGCTAATTTCCTGTCTGATGGTTTTGTCAGTCCTCTGGACAGTAATGACAGGATATCAGTTAAAATATATCGTGATACAGGTGCTTGCCAATCCCTTATGCTGACCAGTGTTCTAGGCTCTAATGTTAATTTCTCTGATGAAACTGTAATCTTACAAGGTGTAGGGAATAATTACTTCTCTGTCCCTCTGTGCAGAGTGAATTTAGAGTCTGGTTTTGTTAATGGTTCCGTTATGGTTGGGTTGGTTGAGACACTCCCAATGTCAGGTGTAACTTTCTTACTTGGAAATGATATTGGTGGAAGTCAAGTGTGTCCAGCTCCTCAGTTGTCTAGAGAGCCAGTGGCTGTGACCCAGGATTGTGATGTCCCTGATGTGTTCCCTGCATGTGCTGTCACTAGGGCTAAGTCTAAAGTTACTGGTGATTTAGAGGATAATGATGATGATGATGTTATCCTAGCTGACACTTTTCTTGCTAATTTGGACCACTCACCAGATGAGGCAGTACCCCGTAGTGTTGATAATTTGTCTCGTCAAGAGTTGATTGAGTTGCAGGTTGCTGACCCTGAGTTGAAAGGTCTTGCTAACTCTGCTTGCAGTGAGGAAGAGTCAGCTGGTGCTTCTACTTGCTATTATATAAAGTCAGGAGTACTTATGAGAAAGTGGAGACCCCGAACAGCATCAGCCGACTGTGAATGGGAGGTTGTACATCAAGTTGTCATCCCTCATGTTTGTAGGCAGGATATCATTAGACTGGCTCATGATTCCAGTTTGGCAGGACACCTTGGAGTGAGGAAGACTGTGGCACGCATTTTGAAACACTTCTACTGGGCAGGTATCTTCAGGGATGTTTCCTGGTATTGTAAGTCTTGTCACACTTGTCAAGTTGTGGGGAAGTGTAATCAGACCGAAAAGGTTGCACCTCTAGTTCCCATTCCTCCTTTTGAGGCGCCATTCACCCGTGTGTTGGTGGATATTGTGGGCCCTCTTCCTAAGACTTCTTCAGGATTTTCTTATGTGTTGACCCTGATTGATATGGCTACTCGTTATCCTGAAGCCATTCCACTTAGAAATATCTCAGCAAAGAACGTGGTTAAGGAAATGCTAGGGTTCTTCACCAAGTTTGGTCTGCCCAAGGAGGTACAGTCAGACCAGGGAAGTAATTTCATGTCAAATGTTTTCAAGCAGTCTCCGAAAGAGTTGGGCATCACCCAGATCACGTCTTCAGCTTACCATCCCCAGACTCAAGGAGCGTTGGAGAGATATCATCAAACACTCAAATCGATGCTCAAGAAATACTGTTTGGAACATCAGAAAGACTGGGATAAAGGTCTTCCATTCGTTGTATTAGCCGCAAGAGAATCTCCAAATGAATCACTGGGCTTCTCACCCTTTGAACTACTGTTTGGCCATGAAGTAAGAGAACCCCTTAAGCTACTCAGGGAATGCTGGCTGTCGGAGGAAGATGACATCAACCTGCTGGAGTATGTGATGAAGTTCAAAGAACGGCTGTCCACTGCTTTACAGCTGGTGAGAGAGAATTTAGGAGCTGCTCAGGAGAAGATGAAGACTTGGTATGATAAGAAGTCCAGGTTACGCCACTTTCAGCCAGGAGATCAGGTTTTGATTCTGCTACCAGTTCATGGGCAACCTCTTCAAGCCAAGTTTAGTGGTCCTTATTTCGTGGAGAAGAAACTCAGTGATGTCAACTATATCATCGCCACACCAGATCGTAGAAAGAACAAGCAACTATGTCACATCAACATGCTTAAGTTATATCACAGGCGGGATGAAAATAATCCAGTCTGCACAGTAGCTGTTCCACCCGAGTCTGCAAGTGAAGCTCTCCCATGCAGTATGAGCCTGAGTGATAGTTTGGGGAAGAATCCTGATATCATGAATGATCTCCAGACTAAGCTTTCTCATCTATCTCCCGAGGAAAGGCAGGAGTTTTCGGCATTACTGCAGGAGTACCCGCAAGTGTTCCGTGCCACTCCAGGAAGAACCACTGTGTTGATCCATGATGTCGATGTTGTAGACGCAAAGCCAATTAAATTGCCTCCTTACCGTGTGAACCCAGTGAAAGTTCCTCTCATCCAGAAGGAGCTTGGCTACCTGTTGGACCACAAGATGATTGAGCCCTGTCAGAGCGAGTGGGGTTCTCCTGTCACTCTAGTCCCTAAGTCAGGTGGGTCACAGCGGCTTTGCATCGACTACAGACGTGTTAACCCGCCACGTCCCGAGGTTTTCCGCACCTCCAACATCCCCGAGTCCCGAGGTATTTTCGATTTTTTTTTTTTTGGCTAAAACCTTCGCTTTTGGTGAGAAACATCGAAAATTCATAGAGAAATCGCTCACCTGAGGTTTAAAGTGCCCAATCCAGGTAGGAGTTCCTCCTTACCTGAGTGGGTTTTCTAACATGCTGGCACCAAAGAAAACGAGTTCTATGGGAGGGTAACTATTTTATCCACTCATAAACGGTATTTATTTATTTATTTGGTACGAATGTATATGTAGTATGACAGTATATTGGTTTTCAAGCAGTAATAAAGGCATTATAAGCATTGTTTCACTCACTAACTAATCACTATACCTGACCTATTTTTGCCACACTACCTGATCATTATTTCTGGCTGTTTCTTCTTCTAATGCTATGTAAACATTGTCCTCCACATTGTCATCGATTGGGGAATCACTCTGGCCCTGAATAACTTTACTAGCCAGGTCACTGGTAACAGGTCCTTTGCCAAGACAATGGCGTGAGGGGGGGAGTTGGGAGGTTATGCAGTGTAAGGCATTGTCCCTGCTTGGTATCTTGTACAGGAATAGAGGAAGGTGTCCCGTGTATACATACGAAAAATCACGTGCGAAAATTGAAAATTGTGCAAATTAGGTACCTTGCAATTGCACAACGTACTGGTACGTCGCCGGGACTGGCAAATGCAAATCGTGGTGACGTACCCATACGTCGTCGGGATGGGGCAGGTTAATCAGATAACCGAAACAGACACTTACCCTCTCCCTCGTGTGGAAGATTGCATAGACAAGATCGGAAAGGCTAGGTACATAAGTAACTTTGAGTTGTTAAAGGGATACTGGCAAGTACCTATGACTGAACGTGCTAGGGAGATCTCATGTTTTGTAACACTAGGAAAGACTTTTGCATTTTCTGTAATGCCATATGGTATGAAGAATGCACCAGCCACATTTCAGAAGCTCATGAATGTTGTAACAGAGGGTTTGGCAGGGTGTGTTGTTTATATTGATGATGTATTAATCTTCAGTGACAACTGGAAAGATCACCTATGCCATGTCAGTAAATTTCTTGAGCATTTGGTTCATGCTAATCTTGTAGCTAATTTATCAAAGTGTGAGTTTGGTCAAGCTAAAGTTCAGTACCTTGGGTATGTAATTGGTGATGGACATGTTGCACCACCAGGAGCTAAGGTTCAGGTTATAAGTGATCTTCCCAGACCTAAAAGTAGGAAAGAGCTACAAAGATTTTTGGGATTGGTAGGTTATTACAGGAGATTTGTTCTTAACTTTTCAATTCTTGTATCACCACTTACAGACCTACTGAAAAAGGGAGTTAAATTTGTCTGGACCGATAACTGTGAATCCTCTTTCAGCAAACTTAAAGCTATCCTATTAAGTTAGCCAGTGCTCGCCACTCCAAATTTTGCTAAGCCTTTTAAGATGTCTGTTGACGCAAGTGATACAGGAACTGGGGCTGTTTTGCTGCAAGAGGATGATCAGGGTATTGAACACCCTGTATCTTATTACAGTAAGAAGTTCACTTCACCTCAAAAGAACTACTCAACTATTGAGAAAGAGCTTTTGGCCTTGATTTTGGGTTTACAGCATTTTTCATTTTATTTGTGTTCTGGTTTTGACCCCATAGTCATTTATACCGATCATAACCCACCGAAATTCCTTAGTAAGTTTAAAGATAAAAATCAGAGATTGACAAGATGGAGTCTACTTCTTCAGGAGTATTCATTAGACATACAACATGTCAAGGGGAAAGAAAATGTTATTCCAGATTGCTTATCTAGACTTTAGACAGATTGTTTTAGAGTAATAAGAAATTTCCTTTGTAAATTTCTTTTTCTTTGTGGGGAGGTGTTACATAGCCTATGATTTCATCATCCTTTGTGTAATTTTAATGCACAGTATGCTGCATGTTTGATCACGAGCGTGTTCTGCCTCAGTCCCCCCTTCTACCGTTATAGTAGAGTAAGTCGTCCTTTCTGTTGTTCATAGCAGGATTTTCAGCTCTTTGTCCCCTATGGCTTCATTTGCGCGTCCTTCTTACAAGTTGTATCAAGCTCTGCTGGCCCCTATATAATGAGCTCAGTCTCTGCATTATTGCCACTTAGATCTGCTCCTCATTTTGTTCACATCTCTGTCCTCCCTTGTACAGTTGTTATTGTGAATGCTCAGGAAGTCTCCAGCCATCTAGCAGCTGTGTGTAATTTGAGTATAACTGTTGTTGCATTTTTTCTTGTACTGTGTAGCATAAGGTTAATTCTTAGGCCTAATAAGGTTTTTTGTAATTTATGTAAAGGTTCTTATTGTCAGCCATCATTAATAATATTTTGTATCTGTAATAATATATCTGGCATTCACTGAGTATTATCTGGTATCTCATTTTAACAGGGCTGACTTAGATAAATTTACTCATGCTAATTTCGTGTTAATAGGGGCTATTGCAGTTAACCATATATTTAACCTATTTTTTGCCATTACATTATCCTTATGAGTCCTGAATGTTTTGTTGTTAGTTTGAGCATTAAACTTTAACTTGTAATTTTACCTAACTCTTTTATTTTGAACCTGGACCTTTACGGGACAGTAGTGATTATTAGTATTCTCACTTAAAGTGTACATTATCTTTCTCTGTTCCGTAACAATATATATATATATATATATATATATATATATATATATATATATATATATATATATATATACATGGAGCCCGGGTAACGCCGTACCCCTGCAGCCCAATTTTTGGTGTGGAGACTCACATGACCTCTAGTTCGGACATAGACTATGTGAGGTTGGCTTTCTGTCAGGACTCTAGAACATCGTAATACATAATAGCTGGTAGCATACATATGTCACCTAGAGGTTAAGTCAAAGTCATAGCTAGGGCTACAGGAAGTGATGTTCGCACATTCTCTTTGCAGGATTGCCACAGGCAGCACAATATGCAACATATAGCACCTCGTGGTGCCTGATAGGAAAGTCCCCAGGATTGAGAAAATTCTACTCAACAGTGCAGTACACGTAACACAACCTCTCCTATACGTGAGAGAAGGAAGGAGCAGGCAGGAGACAGGAGAGAGAGCGAGAATAGGGTCTAGTCTCTAGACTAGAGAGCTGCACCGTGGGTAAAGGGGCAGGCTCGCGAAGTTAGGAAGCATAAAACGTGTTCACCTCAATACGTGGGACATACTTAGTATAAATTATGAGATATCCCCTTTCAAGAAATCAACAACAGACAAACCCCAGTACTAATCTTTATCTTTCTCTTGTCAACTAAGATTATCTACTACGGATCAACTCGCTGTTAACTACAGGTCGGCTGCCACTACGATATAATTAACTATAAGTTTGATACTACGAGGTCATTTGAGGTTATTGGTTGGAGGTCATTTGAAGACGCTGGAAATAGACGCTCGAATGACTGGACCCCGCAGTCCAATTTCAGGCATGGAGACTCACATGACCTCCAGTTCAGACATAGGCTATGCTAGGTTGACCTCTGAGGTCATTTGAGGTCACTGGTTGGAGGTCGTTTGAGGTCACAGGAAATGTTTGCTCGAACAACTGGACTCAGCAGCCCAATTTTTGGCTTGGAGACTCACATGACTTCCATTTTGGACATATGCTATGTAAGGTTGACCTTCGAGGTGATTTGGGGACACCAGTTGGTCATTTGAGATCACTGGTAATAAACGCTCGAACGGCTGGACCCAGCAGCCCAATATTTGGCACGGAGACTCACATGACCTTCAGTTAGGACATAGGCCATGTGAGGTTCACCTCCAGGTCACTTGAGGTCACCAGTAATAGTAAACAAGTGCACACAAGTACTGTGTATTAGTATGCAAAAACTGAAATAGAAATATCCTGCGCCTCTTACAATCCCTCCTCGGAAGCATAAGAGGTACATAGTATTTCTGGGGTAGAAAGAAAGATTGAATCAGGACAAATAGGATTAGTGTTTGCCTCTTTGGCCTGGCAATGCCAGGTATCCCTAAGTACAGAGAGACAGACAGACAGACAGACAGACAGACAGATACCGTATATATACATATACATTATTAATATTACCCGTCCCCTCCCCAGAGGGGCTTGGGGACGAGTATTGTTTTCACTCGGTTTGTTTATTTGTCTGTCTGTCTGCTAACAACTTTACGCGAATACTACCGGAACGATGTTGACTACAGTTATTGGGATGATGAGGTATGACCTTCTCGTCACCTAATTAAATTTTGGGCCAAACTGTGCCAAGGCCCAGACTGTAGGCCCAAAAAAGGTTTTAAAATGGTGTTCTCACCATAACTCTTTCAACTACGTCATATCAAAATTAAACCAAACCTACAGGTGCATCTTTCATTTCTGCATCCTATAATATGCCGAATTACATCAAGGGGTCACCCACAGTTAGCTGTAGGGGGTTCAGTGTCAGGTGGGTCGGGCCTAAAATTTCAAAATTACTACGCTGGGTGGTAACCATATAATTAAATTATGGCATCTGGTGGTTTAGTGGGTAATTAAGGCTCTCCAGTTGGACTAAGCCTGTGTAGATTTATATCCAAGGGATGATTGTGGTTTATTGCTCATGTAATACCACTCAGGGATGAGTGAGGCTGGTCACGCTCATCTTCAATGTCAGGACCAACTAGCCTTGTCCCGGGCTCCTATGGTCATCATAAGGCTGCATAGGATTGAATGATGGATATAGAGTATATATATATATATATATATATATATATATATATATATATATATATATATATATATATATACACAGTATATGTATATAGATAGATAGATAGATAGATAGGTAGATAGAGATTGACAGATAGATAGATGGATAGATAGATATTTGTCGTATCCTCCACTCCCACGCTACCTATGGTAGGCTCTGTGCTCGGCTTGGCTAAGTACAGAGAACGACTGTTATTAATGTGTAAAGTGGTTGCGTGACAATAACAGCAGAGAGTGGGGAGACAAGCCCAGGGAGAGTATCAATTGGAATAATAAAGCAATAAACATTCCCTTAAGTTCTTATTTTCCCAGGACTACCATAAGTTACAGTTCCACATTCTGAGGATCTGAAACACAAGGACAATTTTTAATTTTAATGTTATGATGGATACAAGATATCAACAATCGTTAAGGGTTTACTGGTATCTTAGCTTATGGCACTACAATCTGTCACCAAGAGATTAGTTACCCATTATAGTTCTTGTGTGTTACTTTAAACAACTCTATAGTTACGTACATTACAGTCACTAGTACATGAAAGGCTATGCGCCCCACATAACAGCTAGACTAATTACTCGTATTTCGAGTATTCAATATTCACTTATGACTACGTACCTTGAGGTACATATCAAGTAAGTCTATTTCACGGTCAAGATCACCGCGGCCAAGTACATAAGACTGGATTTTGAGTAAAGGTTTATCTTGTCTTAATTCTCGCAAGTTACTACAACTTCAGCTGCCTCTACTCACCAATTCTGTGATGCCCATGACCGTGAAAACTTGCCCCCTTCGGCAATAGAGTCTGGACCTCTACCAGCTCGTATTCTTAATTCTACTCCTACTGAGTAACTAAACCTAAAATCCTGCTTATATACCCTTGTTGGGCTTTGTCCCGCCCCTTTACCTATGTCACTGCTACGTGTTCAATACGTCATGGATGCTAACTTTATGCTAGCTGACGTCCACTTGCTTTTGTCCTTCACCTCGTCCTCTCGGGGACTTTCCCTTCCAGTTTTTCGGGTTAACCCTAATGGACTATTGATACCAAGCTTGTTTCTCACCCCACCCCACAATGATAGCCTATTAGTCATTCTTTACGATGTATACAAATGGCCCTATGATACCTTCTACGCTAAATGCTGTTCCTCACTAGTCAGTTGATCCTATCTCCGTCTCCTTATGCCTTGCTTAATACGGCGTCCTATCCGGTTCCTCCTCAATTCTCTCCATCCCCCTCCGTCCTCTAGCCTTGTCGCTCATCCCTCATACCTCTCGTGCTTTCGCCTTTATTTCGTTATGATGCTTACGCCGCAGCGTTCTATACGCCTCCTTCAGCAGCCTACGATGCTCCCTTTCCGTGGTCAGTGCGTCTTCTTCGTTTTCTTCCTCGTCCTCGCTTCTACCTTCTTCTTCTCCTATTCCTTCTATACTCCAACTCTGCCCAGGCCTCTGTCCCAGGGGACCGTGTTGGAAAGTTGACAGTCGTGGCCGGACGGGCTTGTCCACTTGATTGATAGTTTCGCGACCGGCACCCTCCACAATACGATCGTCGGAGAAGGTCACGTCGCCCACGGAGCGACTGTTGCCATCCCGACATATTAGTGGCAGGATCCCATTGCTATCTGTCGCATTCCCAGGTGGTGGATAGGGGAACGTCTCATACTGTAGATATTTGAGATGCCGTTTTAACAGGCAAAGATCATGCACCCGCTATAGGGATATAGGGCTCCACCGAATATGCTGAATAAGGTGGTACAAACTACACATCAAAGAAAGCCACAGTGGCCGAATCAAAGTCAGGAAATTACCCAACTCTTTTTAATTAAGGTCGCTGTGGAACACAAGAAGACGCTGATTTTATAGTGTTGAGCGGAGTGAAAACTGACATTTTCCAGATACCAACCTTCCAAAAGTTGTGAGTGTGGCTACAGTTTCGGCGTTGGCACAAGACAGGAAAATGTGTGCAGTGCTAGACGCAACATTTATTTTTTCTAAAAGACCAAAAGAAGGTTCTGTTTTTATATTTCTCTTTAAAAAAGCATACACACACACACACACACACACACACAACAAAATTGCCAACATTCCCAGGTGAATGCAGAATGGTTTTCACAAAACTATAAACTACACTGACATCACTGGTCACTACCCTGTAGCCCGCGGGGGCAGTGGGAGCATATCAATGATGAACACATCTGTCTCCACCTCTGACGGTTGTGTGCGAGTACATAGGCTGAGGCAAAGCTCTTCCCAATCCATTCAGCAGTGTTACCTGCCCACCGCTTTCTCAGTCTACCCTGTTTCCTTTTCCTTTTCACTGTTCATTGAATAATGGTCTTTGAGAGTCTCATTGATATCGTCACGTGCCCATACTTCAACTTCCTTTTCTTCACTGTGGGCAACATGTCTTCATTGTGTTTCAGATGTTGCATGGTGGTTCTGTGGACTTCGTCGTTTGTCACATGCTCAGTATAGGAAATGCCGAGAACTCTTCCTCCACTGCATGGATCTTTCTTTTCCAGTTTTGCTGCCAGAGTCCATTATTCCATATTCCCTTGCAGACAGGGAAATGTATAGTGCAAGTCCAAGAAAAAGCTGCAGCTTGGATCTGTGAGCGATGTTTTTGTCTCTCCAGAATTATCTAAGTTTTGCCAGGCTGCTGATGATTGTGCTGTCCATGCAAGGACTTTGGTACTTAATCCATCTTGACTGATGATGGCACCAAGGTATTTGAATTGTTCCACAGTCTTTAGTTCTTGTCCACTGGCTGCAACCTATATGTCAATTGATACTGTGGTGTTCATCATTAGCTTTTTTTTTTTTTTTTCTACACTGACTTTCTTGCTGTATCTTGGGATTTCATTCTCTCGGGATTTGTCTTGGGAAGAACATGTTACCTCTCTTGTAAAATCTGCTTCCATGAGATTGGGTGTGCTAAGCCGACTATGTATCTTCTTTACCAGTGCAAAGTTTTTGACTTTATACATGAGTTTTCTTCACCCCTGCGTAGAGTACTCTTCTCAATAGGGTGCAGTCAAAGGCTTTTTGTCTCATTAACTCTCCTCCAGTTACTGAATTCTTCCAACCTCTGTCTCTTCGCTGCACTGTTGCATCTTTATCTCTTTTCTATCGCTATTTCAGTGGTCACTGCTCCTCTGAACTGTCTGCTTGCACCCCTCCACCACTACAGCGGACACATAGCATCCGTTTAGCCCCTCAAGTGCTAATCTCATCGATCTGGTTTTTTGCGCAATTTCTTAAAGGACAAGCAACACCGATCGTACAACATCCACAAAAAACTGGCGGCAGCTGGCTCCACCCCAGCTGTGATGTAGATGGCTTCTAACCAATCAGAACTAGGTGTTGGACACACCGGAGGGGGGACCCAGGCCCGTAACCAGGCGGTGGGGGGTGTACCCTCCATCTCCCTCTCGCCACGTCCCTCTACTCCACTACCATGTTACTATCCTACCTCCCACCATTCTTACCACCACAACTACCCCTCCCACCCCCTCCTCATGCATTCCCCCCTCTCACGTGGATCCCTCCCCACGTCCCCCCCCCCAGTCAACTGGGAGGAGGTTATTTCCCCCCTACCGTCCCTCCATGTCCCTGTACTCCACTTTGGCCCTTCCTTTGTGTCTTGTGGTGGTCTCCTCCCATCCCTCCATCCCCATCCACCCCCTCCTGGCCTTACCAGCTCCCTCCACCCCCCACCCCCACCCCCTAGCACCTCCCCGGCCTCGAATATTTTGTGCATTCTTTACGCTTTATAGCACGTGTTTTTTATTCATCACCTGAAATTTATTGGTGTCTGCATACAGATATGCACACCACAATTATTTTACTTGTCTTTAGTCGAAACCCACTTAAAAAAGACATTTTATTTTATGCCGACGCATGGAAGCATGTTGGAGCCTTCAAAACGAAACGAAATGAAACGAAAACTAGATTTGACAGCTCGGAGGGGAGGGGAGACGGGAGGGGAGGATAGGCGAGGGGAGGGGAGGGAAGGAGAGGAGAGAGGACGGAAGGGAAGGGAAGGGGAGGGAGGGGATTGGAGGTTCGAAGAGGGGAGAGAAGGGGAGGATAATTTTTACTATTTATCATATTTTTATTGGGGAGTTCATGACCAATTTCCCTTGCTAGATTTGACAGCTCGGCGGGAAGGGAAGGGGGGAGGGGAGGCTAGGCGAGGGGAAGGGAAGGGAAGGGGAGGGAGGGGATTGGAGGTATGAGGAGAGGAGAGGAGGGAAGGATAATTTTTATTTATCATTTATTTGGGGGATTTGTCACTATTTTATTTTTTCTAAGCACATTACAATGGTTTATAACATCTATACACACCAAAAAAATTGATTTTGGTGATTTTTGTACGTATTGTTGCGAAGAAAACAGGTGCGAGCGGCGTATTCTTTTTCTCGCCGGGGCCGCGACGGGTAACTAATAAACTTTGACGGGCCATAGCTCGGTAACTATTGGGTCTAGGAGGGTGGGGTTTGCGTTTTCATGTTTGTAAATTCAAGCTCTATAAATCGGGCATAAAACTTTTAACCTTTGAGGAAGTCGAAAAATTGGCCTCTTTTTGCGTCCTGGGGGGCAGACGAGGCTGGGGAATTGCGTACCCTAGGGGTTAGCAACAAACTCTCATCCCTTTTGTATCCAACTCTCTAATGCAAGAGTTAACTCTACATCCAGTCATTCATGTATGCAACAGGTCATCTCTGGAACTGTCTCTCTCTGTCTGTTTTTCCTACTGCATACGATCTCCAGTCTTTCAAACGCAGTGTGTCCAGGCATCTCGAAATAAATGGACCTTGAATTTGGCTCTCTGTTATTTGTTTTTGCTATTTTCTTGGATGGAGCAGTTTGCAGGGCCCTGGCCTTTGGTTCCTTCTTTTTTCCTCAAAAAAAAAAAAAAAAAAAAAAAGGTGTTTCATCCAGGCAATTCACCAAGTTGGGACGTTCCATTTTCACTTCAAGCCAGCCCGTTGACGTCATCAGCCAGCCTGAGGCATATGATCTTTCCTCTAGTCTTCACTGTCAGGATGGTCTTCCATGTATCTGTCATTTTTGGTTCCAAGACTCTGAGCAATGTCGGTGATAAGAGATATCCTTGGCAGATTCCAGCTGATGTATGGAACCAGTCCCCCACAGTGCCTTGAATAAGTACCGCATTACTGACCTTTATGTACAGCTGCTTCAAGGTTTGGATAAGCTTTAGGCCCATTTTTTATATCTTGACTACGACCCACATCGCATCGTGCCACACCCTGCCAAACGATTTTCTTGAAGTCTGGAATACATGGTAGGTATCCTGGTGATGATCATTGTATTTCTGCCATAGATCTGGAAGACTGAAAATTAACTCTGTTGCACTCCCTCCACTAAGGATTCCAATCTGTTCTTCAGCAAAGATTTCTTGCACCTGCAGTTTCGCCCTGATTAAGATAACTTTCACCATTATTTTGCTTTCATGGATGATGAGACTAGTGGTTCTGTTATTCTGAAAATGCTGTAAGTTGCCTTTTGGGGAAGGGTAATGGTATGTGGCTGAGTCTATGGTGTTGGCGATTCTTCAGTCTAGCAGATCTTATTGCAGATTCCGGTGAGGATAGCTGCTACTGTTTTACCTCCTCGTTTTATCGTCTCAACCAGGCTGTTTTCAGATCTTGCAGGTTTTCCGTCTTCGGTGATCTTTAGTTTTTTCCACCTTAAGAAAAAACTGAGAAATCATCGTCGTTTTATGATTCCAGTATTGCAAATACGCTGATGTCTCCGATAATCCAACGGCTGTAAATGTCTGAACAATACTCAGTCCACCTGTTCATGATGCCTTGATCTTTCGTGAAGCAGTTTCCATCGTTGCTCTGGATAGTACTAAATCTTCACAACCTTAGCTTTGTAAGATCCATCACAACTCGGAATGCTCCCCTGCTGTTGTTCTTGTTCCGATTCTCAATTTCTGTTCACTGCTTCTCGATCGACTCCTCCTTGGCCTTGTTCATGTCTATTTTGATGATCTTGCTGATTTTTTTAATATGCTACATACTTTTATGGAAATTCCCACGATGGTTTATGAACATACAAGAGCATATCATCTGAAGGTTTTGTTTGTTTGTAAGGTCTGACCTCTTTTAAAAGACCTTTATAAAAAGTCTAGAGGTACAAGTTTTAAGTGCACTAGTAAAGGGGAGAGGGAATGGCAACATACTGAAAATGAAGAAAAGAAATTGAGCGGATACAGGTGATCTCCATCGTACTGTGGATGTTAATTACGTGAGGATTAACCAACGTTTATCAGGGAAGAAATTCATTATTAATAGAAAGGAAAAATAATCACGATAATATCTACGTATTCAAGTTTGTGCAAGGTAATTAATCCTCGAACGATGACGAAAAAAAAAAATATAATATTTTAGTCTTCCAATCGTCAGACCTCTGTTTGCCTATGAATTATATACCAGTCTCCGTTAACTCTTGTGATTTTACATGAAACTCAGAATGCCTTGAAACGTGGTCCAGGCGGAGGTCTAAGACTGAAAATTTCGTTTTCTTAGGTGAAAAACTAATCGTGGACGTACATCAGTCGTCAGGAACCCTTTTCATGTTTGTCATAAACCTAGAATACCACACTGTGGTTCCAGAATGGGACCTCAGTGGGCCGAATTTCTGATGCAACCCTAGGGAGTACCACACTGCCAAAACCACTGTCTGGGCGTTGACATTGTGCGTTTTTGCAGGTGTGTGAACTCTGCAGGCATATTTATAACGCTAGTAGTGTGCGTAGTGTAGCTGGCATATAATGTTGTAGATATGTTGTATCACAGGTGTGTATTGTTGCAAATGTGTGTTGTGTCGCAAATGACCAGTGTTGTGAGTGTACCCCCTCCACAATATGTCTACCCCCGATGTATATATGTCCCCCCCCCAATGCATACATGCCCCCACTAACTTTGCTAGGTCAGCATGCTTTCCCACGCCTGAAGACGGCGTTATTGCATCAGTTGATAGCAGACATCCTAGCCGGGCAGACTGTTTTACTGTGAGCTTGTAATAAACTCCTTATCTAGCTGTTTGTACAAGGAGTTTCTATCACCAAAGTATTGGAAGTTACATTTGGTAGCAGCGGTGTTTCGAACCATCACATTTTGACCACCTCCTTGGATTTTTAGTGATACAACAAGATACACGATGTCTCGCATCTACCAGCCTCGCCCCTTTCTCCGTGCCTCTATACCTTGGCTGTGCTTTTCGACTGTACCATTTTTCTCGCCAGTGCTCACCTCTCAAACAACCGCACCTATACGCCTTCTTCCTGACCGCAAGTGTCACCGTCGCCGACCTACGCACCTGTTGCACCTGTTCCCAGCACCTGTTCCGGACTCATCATAGCTCCTGCCCCCACGGTGCCACTTATCACTGTCTGCCCACTGTCTGCCCACCACCATTCTCTGCATTTGCAACTCCCCAGCTCTACACCTGCCTTGCGCCAACATCTGCCTCACCACCCGCCGCCGGCCTCCGCCGTCGCCCGCATCTGGTCTGCATTACGGAGCCTCCTAAGACCGCCACTCCCTGCCGGTGATTCATCGCGGCGTCTCCTCTCCTCTCCGCCCAGCTGTCTCTACCCCGCAGCCCAGCCCCGCCCAGCCCCGCCCCGTCGCCCCGCCCCTCCCTGCCCCGCCCCAGCCCAGCTACGCCCAGCCACCCTGCACGTCATACCTCTCAACACTCCCGTTTCTACTGTGTAACTATAGTATATCTTTCCTTTCTATAGAGATTATCCTCGATTTTCTCTACAGATTGGTTATTGTAAATATTCCATCTCATTTCCATTGCCCCATTTTCATCTTCACCTACGTTATTTATTATCCATCTCATCCTTCGCATTTTATTTAAACCATCCATGCCCGCACCTTTATTCATTTTCACACCTAGTGTATTCCATTCTCTCATTGTTATTTATACATTTCCACCTACGTATCCATCTTCATCCTTTCATCTTCCATTGCCGCATTAAATGTCATACTTTCCCCGTCAACCGCTTACCGCCAGCCCTCTCGACCCGGAAACATCACCTGATCATACCCCGTCTGCCGACTCTAACACAATCACTCATTTACGAAGTGGCAAAGAGTACCACCGCCCTGTACCTGAGACTCCCGTTTCACTTCCCGCAGAATCACTTACTACCCGTCCTACCCTCGTAAATCCAGATACTTCCTCCTCTACTCCTGCCTCTACTCTCCCTTCTTCTTCCTCTACTCCTTCCACTGTCGTTACTTCTCCTGCCTCCCTTCATACCCCGTCTTCCTCGCCCTTAACTGCCACTACCTTCTCTCTCTCCCACACCTCTCCTCCCGCCACTTTTGCTCTTCCAGCCATGGCCAACCCTCCACAGTCTATCTATCTCGACGATGCCAATCGTCCCAAATTTACCGGCCAGGACCCAACTTGGTCTGTCTATGATTTCCTCAGAGAAGTCGAAACCGAAATAAATAATAGACAAATTACCGAGGAATCGCTCAAAGTAGCTTACCTCCTCGGTCGCTTGCATCACGGTAAATCAGACATCGGATCCGCGATCTGTGCAGGACATTTCGATAGCATTCGTACCTTTGCTGATTTTCGTACGGAACTCATCAGCCTTTGTTGCCAGCATTCAAATACCGCGTCTCTCATGGGATTCATTAATCTCCTAAACCAACTAGATGAGGACTTGCGCGACCCAGCGCCAATATGCCAAGCTCCGCGAAGCTGCCGCCGCCATGAAAGCAACTAGTAGCGAGATGCTCTAATTACTGGTAGGCACGAAATGGTTAGAAGACAAGAATGGCGTTCCAATGCTTTCACTCACCAACTTTGCTGACTTAATTGGTTACCTCAGATTCCTTCACTGGCTTACTCCTAAACAGCGAGAGCTAGCCTTGGAAATCGGTTTCAATCCAGGAGATAAAATTATTCAGGTCACTAAAGCCATTCATGAAAGAACAGGTTCGAACTACACGCGTCAGGGCACCACCCAACCCTTGGCCTCCTCAGTCTGTCACACCTCCACTACCCCAGACCAATCTCGCTCCCGTCCCACCACACGCGGCAGACCTGCCACACATCGCTCTCCTACCGCAGGCCGTGATCAATCTAGCGCCCGACGGAACAGACAATCTTCGATTCTTTGCTGGTACTGTGGTCATCCTGGACATCGAGCATCCAGTTGCGACCGTACATACAGACGTCCTCACTCCCAAACCAGACAGCATACGCCTTCCCGCTCACGTCGTCCACACTGCAAATACCACAAATCAAGCACGACTCACACTACTGAGGAATGTCGTTACCTCAACCGCCCACAGTCGGGGGAAGCGCCGCGCCCGTATCGGACCAATATCACGTAGAACCAGAAACCCAACTCCCCATCCGCCATGTAGGTCCCATAACATCCTCGGGTTTAGTCATTCTCGGAAGCAGTCATGACATACCAACATCATTCTTCTTGGACACAGGATCTATAGTAAATCTCATCTCCGAAAATTCCTTACAAATTATTCATCGCCATCACAACCACGTCAGTTTCCTAGAACCACCAGACATTCGCCTATGTGGTGTTAACGGCTCAGAGTTTAAGGTTAAGGGAAGAGTCACCCTTGAAGTCAAACTCCACAGAGCTTTGCCCCCTATCCTCATTGAATTTCATGTCACTAATGACTTGCAGTATCCCGCAGATGCCCTTATTGGTTTCTCCACCATGGCACAACATTCCATTGCATTATTACCTGCTTGTGGTAGTATAGACATTTCTGGATTCCCGGTTTACACTATGGAATGTCCCCGTCCTGTTCTTACGATCAAATCAGTCCTTCAATTACCTCTGTCCCTATCACTACCAAAAAGTCCAACCCAGCCCAAACCACCACCATCATCATCTGAGAATACAGAGATCATTCCTTTACTGACTGCGAGCAAGGACATAAATTCCTCAATGTCTCCTGATACATCATCTCAGCCCTCGAACATGGCTCTTACATCCTCTCCCGACAACACTATCGCTGACTCAGACATGTCTCAGTTACCTACCTCACACAGTCTGAATGATCTTCTCCAACACGCAGAGACGAAACGTGCAGTAACGAATACGTGCACAATTTTGTTACCGCATGAGTTCACCAAAGTCTCTGTTTGTGTTGCCGGTGCGAAAGAAGGAATGGATGTACTAACCCTACCCGAGACGTGTTGTGTGAATGGCTTGACTTATGAGTCAGCGTGGTGTACAGTCTTAGAGGACAGTTTATGCTACCTGTACTTGCTCAATGTCACAAATGCTCCACTAAAACTTAAAAGTGGTGTAAAGATTGGAGACTTCCTAGTATACCCAGCGGCCTTAAAGGTGTGCCAGGATTCCTCAATTCCTACTATTCAGACTGATGATACGCCAATCGGTGTATGTACTATTAACTCTACGGGATCTGTGCCGACGCATTCACCCGATATGCTCTCACATCTCACTTGCACAGATTTCCCAGAACATACGCCTCAACTCCTCGACCTTCTGACCTCGTACAGAAACGTGGTTGCCTTACCCGGTGAACCGATGGGTAGAACAGACCTTGTCAAACATACGATTGAACTACTCCCAGGAACTCAGCCGATTTACATACCAGCGTATCGATTGCCTCACAGCCAGAGAAAGCAAACAGATCAAATGGTACAGAACATGTTAGACCAGGACACTATTGAACCCTCCGTCAGTCCATGGAATAGCCCACTTTTCTTAGTACCAAAGAAGGACGGCAACCTTAGACCAGTAGTCGACTATCGTAAGGTCAATTCTGTCACCGTTCCAGACCGTTTCCCGCTACCTGTCCTCACTGATTTGCTAGAATCACTTGGTGAAAATAACGTAGTCTTTTCATCTTTAGACCTCCTCAGCGGGTACTGGCAGGTCGAAATGGAAGAGTCCTCTCGCCCAGTTACAGCCTTTAGCACCCCTTCCGGACATTTTCAGTTTAAGAGACTCCCTTTTGGTCTGAGAAATGCTCCTTCCGTGTTCATGTGACTTATCCATTCAGTCTTCAGCGGTATGATGGGACACTCTTTTTGCTTACCTAGATGATATCATTGTTGTGAGTAAATCCATCCCTGATCATTTTACCAAACTCCAGCAAGTCTTTGAACACCTCCAGCTCGCAGGCCTGAAAATCAATCTCAGTAAATGTGACTTCCTGCGAAAGAAAATCAAATTCCTAGGCCATGTCGTAGATGCACAAGGCATTCGTACTAATGAGGATAAAACTAAGGCGATCATTAACTTCCCAGAACCTACCACTACCGACGCTGTACGAAGTTTCCTGGGCCTCAGTGGCTATTATCGTCGCTTTATCCGCGATTACGCGAAGATCGCCGCTCCTCTGACCCACTTACTCAAGCAGAATGTGCCCTTTGTTTGGACTAACAACCAGTCACAGGCTTTCCAAAAGCTAAAGACAGCTCTTGTAAATGCCCCTATTCTAGCGTTCCCTGATTATGCCACACCATTCCTTCTCTGCACAGACGCCTCAGGCACTGGACTTGGTGCCGTTTTGATGCAACTCGATGAAGCATCAAGGAAGCGCGTAATAGCGTATGCTAGTCGCACCCTTACAACCGCTGAACGTAACTACAGTGTCACAGATCTCGAAGCGCTAGCGGTAATCTGGTCCTTGAAACATTTCAGAGATATCGTCTATGGTTATCCAGTGCATATCGAAACAGACCACCTTCCACTATGTGATTTGTTCAAAAATCGCAACCTAACAGGTAGGTTAGCTAGATGGTCTGTCATCATCCAGGACTTTAATCCCACTTTTCAATATGTACCAGGCAAGTTGAATGAAGTCGCAGACGCACTCTCACGTCACGTAGCAGCAGCTATAACATCACTGCAGCCTGAAGTAACTGAAAACACTACACTAACGTCAGACGTTGTTCGAAACTTTCAACGCCAAGAACCCATGCGGTCCGAAGTCATTTGTTTCCTAGAATCTGGTGATGCCTCGACCTTACCTACTCTGCCAGTATCACTAGATGAGTTCATACTAGATGATGATCTCTTGTACAGGAAAACACTGCTAACAGGCAAAGATATGCCCAATCGCGAAGTACGCCAACTTGTTGTCCCCACTGCCCTGATACCAAAGGTTCTTCATATTGTTCATAATACTCCTCAAGCTTCCCATCCAGGTAAAGACCGATGCTTGCGCCAAGCACGTCTCAAATACTATTGGCCAACCATGCACCGCGATATCAATGCCCACTGTGACTCTTGCCTCTCCTGCCACCACCACAAAGGATCAACCGGCTTACCAGCACCTCTCTTACAATACCCAATCCCGTCACGACCATGGGAAACTGTCTCAATCGATCTCTTAAAACTACCTCTCACAGAATCTGGCGCTGAGTACTTGTTCGTAGCGGTCGACCACTTCTCCCGCTACTGTGTCCTCGTCCCCCTCTCCGACAAGACCGTGAAGAGCGTTGCCCGTGCCTTTGTAGATCACGTAATTTGCCCATTCAGTACCCCTCATACCATTCTTACTGACAACGGTACAGAATTCAACAATAGCCTTCTCGATGAGATCTGTCGCCACTTTCATATCAGTAAGTGCAATGTCATGCCTAACCATCCAGCTTCCAATGGCCTTGTAGAACGCCACAACCGTAAAGTCTTAGAGTGCCTCAGACATCTAGGCTCCCATAGTTCGTCCTGGGATGACTGGATTCCCCAAGTGGCATCCTCCATCAATAGCTCCATCAATGCATCCATTGCTGAATCTCCCTACTTCGTCCTTTTTGGCTTTGACAAGGACCTCCCACACTCTCTCTTATCCTCAAAGCCAGAACCCATCTACAACATGGATGATTATGTTAAACTAAAATTGGCCAACTTCCAGACAATCCACCAGTATGTCCAATCCACTTTGGCTTCCTCTCAGGAGGACATGCTGCAGCGCCAACATAAGTCCGCCTCTCCTATCACTATCAGTGTAGGCGATCTTGTCTTTGCTCATTCCCATACGCGTTCCTCTAAGTTGGATGACAAATTTACAGGGCCCTACCGCGTCTTCACTCAACAAGGCAACAAATTTCACCTCCAGGACCTGTCCACTAGGGACACCAGATGGGTCCACGTCGATGACTTAAAGCGAGCACCCTGTGGCCTCGTGTTGGAAGAGTCACTTACACAACCTCCTGCCCCCTCTTCCCCTCCTCCCATCCCTCAGTCTACCTTGTCTCCACCTATCCCTCAGTCTACCTTGTCTCCACCTATCCCTCAGTCTACCTTGTCTCCACCTATCCCTCAGTCTCCTTCCTCTCCATCTCCACCTGCTCATTCATCAGTCAATCAATATCGGTCCAAACTGCGCTCTGCCCATCACCCTCTTCACGACCTTCCCCATTAACTCTACCCTGATTTTCTAGGTACGATGTTAGCGATCTCCCTGCTGGCAGTGCTGACCCTCCTGGGGTCTGGGTCAGGTCAGGACGATGGTGGAGTACGTCCCGGGGCCTTGGTCGGCTCGGGAGGCGAGGTAATGCTTATCGATGACATCGCCTCTTTGTGCTACGATCTTGCGCCCCTGGCCGACGTAGCCATTGCCCTACCTGCCTAAGCGCACCAGCTCCACGGAATCAGGAACCATCTCACGGCCCTCATGGGGACACGCAACCCGAATGAGTATCTCTATAACCTTTTCCTCCCACTCTCCTGGCAATTCCAATACATAAGTAACAGATTCACTGAGCTCAATGACACATTTTCCATTCAGACACCCGTGGGTCGTTCTCATGTGAAACGAGGTCTCTTCGACTTCGGCGGTGAGATTCTGAGTGGCTTGTTTGGCGTTGCTACAGCCCGTGACATTTCTGGCTTCAAATCTGATCTCACTCATTTAGCTTCAGCCCTAGAATCACAACGCCGAGTCATTAAAATCCAACACACTATGTTACAGAAGCTCACAACCCAACTCAATGAAGTCACGTCCACTCTAAACAATTTCACCGATATCTTACAACGCCACCTTTCAGATCTCAACGTTATCTCCCAGTTCTTCTACCTCAAACTCAACATGGATAATCTCCAACTGGCCGTTGACTCTCTCCTGTCTCAAGTCTCTACCTTGGTTCGTATCCTGGTCGATGCTATCAATGGACGTGTCACTGCCGACTTAGTACCTGTCTCAGCTCTCCGTTCTGTCCTGGAATGGACTCACTCCACCTTCGGTCTCTCGCCAGTCCTCCCTTACTCCTCCCTTGAATATTATTATCCTGTTCTCGAAGCCACTCTTCTCACTACATACGTCGTCGTCCATATTCCTCTCCGTTCTGCCATAACCTTTAACCTTTTCCACATCATTCCCTTCCCTTTCCGCCTCAACAACTCCTTGTTACAGGTATCTGTTCCTTCAGAATATTTCCTCCTCTCCCATGATCATCTTTCCGTTGCCTTCCTTTCTTCCACAGACCTCCAGCAATGTTCCTCCCTTACTTAAACCTCTCGTCTCTGTGCTGCCCACCTTTTCGCTATCTTCCCTAGCAGTGCTACACCCTGTGAGTCTGCTTTAGTTCGCAACCATTCCATCTACTCGGCCTGTTCTTTTGTCCCAGCTCCTGACCTCCCGGTCCACCATGCTCACCTCAACCATGTCCAGTACTTCTTCTTTGCTGTTCCCATCTCTGTCACAATCATGTGTCCTGGTTCTTCCGTTCGCTCCGTCCCCGCTAGTGGTCTCTACAAAGCACCTGACTATTGTACCGTCAAATCAGAGTCCGTCATCACTTACGCCACTCGCTATCACCAAGCTGTTCGTAAACACTCCTATGACATCTTTCAACCAATCGACATGCCTTCAACCCTACCATCTGCCAACATTACCATCACCTCCCCTCACTTGCACTTGCTCACCTTCCTTAATGACAGTGATTTCATTATGGATCAATTTTCTCTGGCCTTCAGCCGTTCATGGGTTCATCCAACAGTTGTGTTTCCCCCTGTGGTTATCGCTTTCAGAGGTTTTCTACTCGTCATCTGTGCAGTGCATTGTTGTGTCAGAAAAATGGAACGTCGACTCCAGGAAATCAGAGTCGCTACCGGCATAGTACGCCCTACCCACGACGTAGAAACTCCCCGTACTTAGTGCCCTCACATTCCGTGACTACCATTGCCATCTACCATTTAACCAAACTGTGAACAGCACTCTGCCTACTAGAAAATGATGGTATTTCTTTCGTGCATTACTGAGTGACAGTGTATCCTACAAAAAAAAAAAAAAAAAAAACTGAAGGAAGAACAACAATAGAACTCTCATATCTACTCCTTGTTTCTCATGTATCAAACTATTATTGTGTAATTCCCATTATGTTTATATATACCTTCGACCATTACCGAATTTGTACCTATTAATCCTTGTATATCTCATCTGTATATATCGTTCTAATTCCCTCCCCTCAACATGGCCATGTCTCCCCTACTGCCCCTGTATCATAATTATCCCTTGTACAAACCTCCCTGGTCCTGCCTTACTCCTATAATCAAACACCTTTTCACTCCCGGTGTCAGGAGACTCCGTCTCAGCTACCCGGGGGAGTAGTGTACCCCCTCCACAATATGTCTACCCCCGATGTATATATGTCCCCCCCCCAATGCATACATGCCCCCACTAACTTTGCTAGGTCAGCATGCTTTCCCACGCCTGAAGACGGCGTTATTGCATCAGTTGATAGCAGACATCCTAGCCGGGCAGACTGTTTTACTGTGAGCTTGTAATAAACTCCTTATCTAGCTGTTTGTACACGGAGTTTCTATCACCAAAGTATTGCAAGTTACATGAGTATGTAAGGATATTGGTGCATGTAGTACTGCAGCTGTGTGCAGTGTTGCAGGTGTGTGCAGTGTTGCACGTTTGGTGTTCCAAGTGTGTAGGGGAGACAGGGTCTAGTTGTGACATTTTTATTTTTCCTCATTGCTTCATAAGTTAATGGTATAAGATAATGATTTTTTGTGTGGAAGCAGGAAAATATGTCCTCTTATTGTAAATATCTATACAGACAAAATAAACAAAGACATTTTTGTCATATGGTTATTTAAAGGTTTATGATGGCATGTCATGCGTCACAATTTACCCCAGACACGGGGCAACTTGTTATGCACCCCGGGGTAAATTGATATGCATGTTATAGAACCCAGATATGTCCGTAATTATTCTATTGTCATTAATATGTGAATACATGCGTAGTGGCATAGTGGATGTAGTGTAAGTAAAATTAAATTTTATTACTGTCATGCATTCAGTTACTCATCACAACCTCTGTCAGTAACTGAAGCAACTATCATTCAATTACTCCCCCACCGTCACCAGCACTCATGGAATCACTCGTTTGTTCCATTTTGACTATTTATAGATAGACAGAGAGAGACAAAGAGATAGATATAAATAACTTGACTTATATAGACAGACTGATTGACTGATATAGATATATAGATGAAGGAATAAATTCATAGTTTGAGGCAGACATTTAGACAGATAGATAGATAGATATATTGACTGACAGATAAGCTGACAGATAAACACAGATACCGCCTAGATCTACATAAGATTACCTTTGCCAACACAGTTCGTTAACCAGTATGTTACTGTTACATTACACTGTACTGATCTGCAACACTTTTATTTGATTGTTATCCATAACTCGTTTGATTGCTGCCTCCATGACATTCTATTTCCATGGGTAATTTCAGGCATGGCTGGAGTGATTAACTGAAAATACTGGAATAATTTACTACAGTTGTTGTCGAATGGGGTAAATTGATACCGTAGCAACTAACTCATAACAATAAAACCCAACCCTGGTGTTCTGCATACTTTGCCATTTTATATTTATAAAAATGACGCCACCACCATAAACCTTTGCTAATGTCATAGGCTTTTCACATATGTGGTTCCACACACCAAGTGACTTAGCTGCATCAATATGTGACTTTGATATATCAAAATAACTCTGAGCATGGGAAAAAAATTTGACTTAAAATATCTACTTTTTCCATTAGCTCTTACTCAAGCAACGCCTTCAAGCTGCCACTTCTAGCTCTACCTTTGCATGAAAGCTGCATAACATGGCAACGACTATTCCTTCATCTATAGACTAATTTTGAAGATGCTGAGGGTGTAACAATTTGGACGTGTAACAACGAAACCCGGTCTCCCCTAGTACTGAAGGTGTTCATTCAGGTATATAATACTGTAAGCATGTGTAATATTGTAGGTGTCTGTACAGTAATAGGTGTGTAGTGATGTTAGAGCATGTGGTATTACAGGTGCTTAGTGTTGGAGATGTGTAGCATTGCAGGTGTGCTCAGGTGTGTTGGTTGTTCTACGTCCACTGCTTTATTGCCACTCCAACACTCGTGCCTCGTAGAGGAATGAAAATTTCTTTCTCTGTCTCTCTCTGTCACTGTATGCCTGTCAGTCTGTCTAATTGTCTGTGTTTCTAGTGAAATGAAATGTAACTCGTTACAGGTCCACCCTGGATACGTGTTTTCAGAGTAATGGATGCTGATGCAGAAATTACTTTAAAAATTGGTTTACCTCTTCATTATCATACATACGAGGTGAGGCTGTATCTGGTAAAATGGAAAACCCTTACACTCCGGGGTGAAAACTAAAAGCTGATTCTGGATACTTACAAAAACAATGGATGCAATGGCCCATACGGACATATATTATTTGCTTGTGTGAAAATGAATTCATTATGAAACAAACTGTAGACAATTATATATCAAATGAATGCTTAGAATTTCTATTTTGTGATGACACAAACAGAAATTTAAAAACTGATAATGGATAATCTCACAAAAAATAAGATATAAATCACCAACTCTGGTCAAAAACATAAAATATACATCTTATACAGACAAAAAACTTATATTTGAAAGCAGTGTTGGGTAGATGCTTGTATAATGGTGGTACTTTACAGCTGTAGCTTTTCATGGTGTCTGATATAACATTGTGGACAGAATCATGTGTCACGCTGCCCACTTCCATCACTGTCAATGATCATCATCACTGCCTTCACTTACAGCATCACTGTCACTATCTACTGATCATCACTGCCTTCACTTACAGGAAGAGTATCACTGTCACTACCTATTGATTCACTACACACATCATCAGCATCAATTTCTTCATCAGTAGTGCAATCATGGTCCTCTTCAAGCACCTCTAAAGAGTCAGAGACATGGAGAATTATTTCTCCATCACTGGCAGCCATGGTCAACACTGGATGCAGGCTGTCTTATTTCAGTAGATCTCCACACGAGACAGCACTGTCATCTTTATAATTGCTATGAATATTACCCCTGACACACTCATTTATCTGTAGAATACATAATTATTATTTATTTCACTTACAAACCTCCGAAATGTGATGAAATCTAAAGGATATCACGCAGCCACTCACTCCTGGGTAAAATAAGGCGGACATACAGCTGTCTTTATTACGAAACTTTAAGCTGTCTTATGATTGGCTGGCTGCATCAGCTGGATGAAACGATGAACCAATAGTAGGGCTGGATGCATGACATTTAGACTTGGATCAAAACAAACTTCAGTCTCGGTGATGACTGGGAGATTTGAATTGTGTCAAAATTATGGCCTAACGGAGTCTGCTGGTCGGGCTATTATTTTGGCCACACGGAGTATAAGGGTAGAAGCGGGAGTATTTTAGAGGAATGACCCGTGATATGGAGCCCCCTCGTGTATATATATATATATATATATATATATATATATATATATATATATATATATATATATATATATATATATATATATATACTTTATAACATCATGATCATCATCCGGACCTCCTTTCCCACTCTAGGGTAGGGTGAGGAGTAGCAATGTCCAGACAACCGAGATTTGCCCAGTCCATGGGGCCACGCTTCCATTCACTCTTCATTGAAGCCCCCGGAATCCTGGCTCTATCGGATACACCAAAAACATTCACCACGTTCTGTAGCTTCACAAAAACATATCCGATAAAGTCAATCCAGACGCTACCACGTAAAACGGGGCGCCAAATCCCTGATTATGCACTTCTCCTCGCAACATTCATCCAGCCAGCTCGATCTCTTGTCAGTTTCCTAGCTTCACCGACTTCTAAACCTCTCTTTCTCACACACACATCCACCATATCTCTCTATCTTCTCCTTGGCCTACCTTGCCTTCTCCCTCCTTCAAATTCGCTCAGATTTACCTTTTTCACAACTCTACAGTTACCCATTCTCTCCACATGACCATGCCATCTCAGTACACTCTCTTCGATTCTGGTGTCCACCGACTTCCTCACTCCACGTCTTTCACGAATCTCATTATCCTATTCGTATCCCATCCACCCTCTGTACTCCACATATATTCCTCAGCAGTCCCGTCCCCACTGCTCTTATTCTTGACTTTTCATTTTCATGCAACGCCCTAGTCTCACATCCATATTTTAAAATTGACACTAACACTCCTTTATATATATATATATATATATATATATATATATATATATATATATATATATATATATATATATATATATATATATATATATATATTTAAAAGATAATAATTCAGGCTCTAAGTAATGATGAGTGTGGCACTGATAAGTTGAATGACAAACAAAAGTGCTAAGAGAATCAGCGGAGGTAATAGTGAAACCTAATACAACCAAAGCCAAGAAGAATTGGGAAAAGACACTCTAGTTCTTGAAAAAAAAAGAAAAGAAAAAAAAAAAGGAAATGACTGTAAAAACAAAGAAAGACGAAATACAACGAGCGAAATTAAATAAGCTTATCAACACGAGACGAATAGAAGAGAAAAGAAAGTGAAACAAGGATCAGATCAGAGAAACCATCACAAATGGGAAAAGTCTGAAACAGGTCCGACGTAAAATGTCACTAGGGAAGCAACAAATTTCATGAACGGTAAAGTCATTAAATGCAGAGATAAGATGGTGAAGAGTTGAAGAATTTTACGAAGAACTGTATGCATCAAGGACTGTAGTACCAATAGCTAACTTTTCGGCTGATACAAGCGAAATACCTGAGGCAACACCAGGCGAAGTAAACATTACTCTTAAAAATGTGAAAAGAATGAAGACTCCGGGAAAAGATGGGATTGTAGCAGATTTACTGTTGGATGCAGTAATAGAAATACAAAACAGGCTTGCCCGCTTATTTACTCAATGTATAAAAAGGAAAAAAAATCCCAAAACGTGATGAAATGCAATAGTTATTTTACTTTACAAAAACAGGCGTCTCAAAAATCTTAGTAACAACCGACCCATCAGCATATTATCAGGTATTTACAAACTCTTCACTAAAGTCCATACGAACAGAAGAACATAAAATTTGGAAGGAAACCAACCTCGTGAACAGGCAGGATTCCAAAGCGGGTATTTGACTACGGATCATCTACTCACAATGAACCACTAAACTGAGAAAACTGCAGAAAATAATAAACCACTGTGCTTACGTTTTGTTGATTACGGAAAGGCTTTTGGCTCAGTTGGGTATATAGCAATTACAAAATAATTGCAAGAACAAGGAGTAAATAAGAACATTGTAAAACTGCTGAAAGCTTATAAGAGGGAACTACTGCAGTTAAATTGCATAATGGAAAAAAATTAAGACTGAGAAGGGCGAGCGTCTAGGAGATAAAGTTTCACCAAATTTATTTACAGCATGCCTAGAAAACATTTTCAGAAAGTTAGACTGGGAAAACAAAGGAGTAACATACGGAGAAAAGATAAACCCGTTAAGATTTGCAGATGAATTTGTCCTAATCTCAGAAACAGCAGAGATATTGAAAGACATGTTAAATGACCAGAACAGAGAAATTCTCAACGTAGGGCTAAGGACGAACCGGAGTAAAACTAAAGAAATGTTTAATCCACATACACCAAACAGCGTCATCACAATAAACGAAGAAATTCTTGTAGAAGCGAGGAGTATAATTACTTGGGGCAAATACTAAAATTAACGAAAGACCGTGAATGAGAACTAAAAAGATGCATTATAACTGCATGGAAAGCTTTCTGTAAACAAAGAGACATTATGAAAAGTCGTCGCCAATGTGTATGAAATGGAAAGTAGGTAACAAAAGTATATTTCCAACTATGAGGTACGGTTGTGAGATCTAGATAGTGAAAATCGGTGGAAATTAAACGAATCCGTTTTCAGAGAGCAATGGAAAGGACAGTGTTGGGAATATCTTCAAAGGACAGGAAAAGATGAAGTTGCGTGAGAGAGCAGACTACAGTCAAAGACATTATAGAAATTGTAAACAGAACAGAAATGGAGATGGGCAAGCCATGTAGCAAGAATAATGGATAACCGATGGAGCAAGAGGCTGACTGACTGTAAACCAAGAAATTCTAAGCGTAGCAAAAAAAGGCCAGAGAGGAGATTGAGAGATGAGATAGAGAAATTTGCAGGGAATTCGTGGCGAAGGTTGGGAAAGGCCTTTGTTCAGAAGTGGACTTGTAATGGCTGATATATATATATATATATATATATATATATATATATATATATATATATATATATATATATATTACAGGGAATTTATGTAACCATTGATTTCATGAAACCCGTAAGGAATTAGCGAAATTAGTTTAAATTTGGATGAATTAATTAAACTTGGGTTAATTTTAGCTGCAGTTAGGTTTGGCTGGGATAAGCTAGGTTAAGTTTAGGTTAAGTTGAGGTAGGTTAATTAGGTTACATTAATTTAGATGAACGCTTAAGAGAAGTTTGCAGTCATCTAAATTAAGCTATCCTAACCTAACTTAACTAACCTATCATATATATATATATATATATATATATATATATATATATATATATATGTATGTTTATGTACATAAGTTATGTTAGCTTACCTTAATTTAGATGGCTTTTAAGTTCTGTCAAGCGTATATATATATATATATATATATATATATATATATATATATATATATATATATATATATATATATATATATATATATAAATATGCTTGACAGAACTTAAAAGTCATCTAAATTAAGGTAAGCTAACATAACTTATGTACATATATATATATATATATATATATATATATAGTGTTTGATTACAGCTTCATGCAACAGGTCCAAAAAGGGAGCACGAAAGGGTAAAGAAATATTGATTTTCATAACAAGAATAGCACAGAGGCAGGTGTGTTGTTTCGCCGGTGTGAAGTGTTATGGTAGTAGTGCCGTACGTGTGTAATGTTGCAGGTTTATGGTGATGCATGTGTGTGGAGTTGCAAGCACACAATGTTGTAGATGCCGTGTGTAGTGTTGCAGGTGTATAAAGTGTTGCAGGCACATAATGTTGCAGATATGTCATGTTGAAGGTGTGTTTAACATTGCGCACGTGTGTAGTGTTACCTATGTATTATGTCGCAGGTGTGTGTAGTATTGCACATGTAGGTAGTGTTCCAACGCCAGGGTTGTAACACTAAGATATTAACCCGCCGCATGCCAGTGCCATTTCAAAACGGTCTGACATAATTCCACTGCCAGTGCCAGTGCCGTTATAAAATGGTTTGAAGTGAAAAAAATTCACTGTGACCGCTTTTTTCAAGATGTGCGGGTAAAAATTAGCAGGCATGTATGGTATAAGTGGTTGGGGAATGGCTGGGAGAAAAAGAGATGAGAGGAGGAAGAGATCAGTAGGGTGGAAATAGTGGAAGCAATGAAGATCAAGATGGGAAAGGACCCAGGAATTGATGGAGTGTGTGGTGAAATGCTGAGGTACGGAGGTGAGATTGCAGTGGAGTGGATATGGAAGTTATGTAGGTTGGCCTGGGAAGAGGGAAGGTTCTGGAAGACTGGAAATCAGGTATAATTGTTCCTTTATGCAAAGGAAAAGAGGAGTGAGAAGTATGTGGTAACCATAGGGGTATTTCCCTTCTTAGTATGACTGGAAAAGTATATGGTAGAATACTCATTGATAGGGTTAGGCATATAACAGAGGAGCTAGTTGGAGAAGAACAAGGGGGATTTAGGAAGGGAAAAGGGTGAGTAGATCAGATATTTGTTCTAGGATGTTTAGTGGAGAAGTATCTAGAGAAGGGAAAGGAAGTGTATGCTGCCTTCATGGACTTGGAGAAAGCTTAAGACAGAATAGATAGACAAGGTATGTGGAAGGTATTGAGAATATATGGAGTGGAGGGGAAACTGTTGAGTGCTGTGAAGAGTATGTACGAAGGAGCTAGGGCTATGGTGTGAGTGGATGGTCAGCTGAGTGAGTTCTTTGATCTCAATGTGGGACTGAAACAGGGTTGTGTAATGTCTCCATGGCTGTTTAATATATATCCATATCCAGTACAATTGATATCCTAGGTGTTGCTCTAAACCCCAACCTCAGCTGGACAGCTTAAGTTTAATCCCTTGCTAAAAATGCTTCTAAAAAACTGGGACTTATGTACAGAGTTCATGAGTTCTTCATTGACGAGCAGATGGCCACAATGTACAAAAGTCATGTGCGTTCTCAGATTGAATACTGTTCACAACTGTGGAGTGGATATGGAGCAGTTGCATTGAGGCAGTTGGACAAAATTCAAAATAAAGCCATTAGATTAATAAATAATCTTGCCATAACGCAGGACCTTCCTCCGTTATCAGGACGTAGAGATGTTGCTTCTTTAGCACTACTTTATCGATATTTTTACCGTAAGTGCTCTAACGAACTGACTTCAATTGTGCCTCCCCTTCACATTTTCTCCCGAAATACTTGGGCAGCTGGGAGCGCCCATGAACTCACACTCTTTTCCCCACAATGCAGAACCTCTGCTTATCAAAATTCATTTACCCACAGAACTACTACTCTCTGTAATTCACTTCCTGGGAGTTGCTTCCCACATACATTTAATCCTCTCAATTTTAAATCCAATTGTTATAAGTCTTTTATGAATGGAGGATGCCTTTAGGCACATGGACTTTTTTTCTTTTCCTTTGTTTTTCCGTCCTCCATTCATTATCAAAAAAAAAAAAATATATGGATGGGGTTGTAAAGGAGGTGCAAGGTAGGGCAGTGAATGTGGAGGTGGCTCTAATGAATGAGGGTGAGATTTGGAAGATTCTGGTGTTGTTGTTTGCTGGTGGTACAGAGTTGTTGAGTGAAGATGAATGGGAGTTACAAGGGTTGGTGAATGAATCTAGGACAGTGTGTAGGAAGAGGAATCTGAAAGTTAATGTAAACAAGAGTAAAGTTATGGTGCTTGAGAGGATTGAAGTCACAGAATGCACGGTGAGGTTGGATGGCAAGGATATGGAGAATGTGAGTGCTTTCAAGTACTTGGGTAGTGTGATGAGTAAGGATGGAACTTTGGGGGATGAAGTGCGTGAAAGGATACAGCAGGGAAGGTTGTTGTTTCACTGAAACCAGTGATGAGAAGTAGGGAGGTGAGTATGGAAGTTAAGTAGTCACTACACGATAATATTGTGATCCCTACCCTGACGAATGGAAGCAAGGCATGGACCTTGCAAGAGGGAAACAAGTCAAGAGTGAGAGCAGTGGAAATTAGTTACTTGAGAGGAGCATGTGGAGTGACATGGAGGGACAAGATGACGAATGAAGAACTGAAAGAACGTTGTGGGGTGGATGTGGATGTGGTTGAGAAGATTAGGAGAAATACACTGAGATGGTTTGGACATGTGGAGAGAAAGGAGAATGAAAGACTGACAAAGAGGGTGTATGTAGGTGAGGTGGAGGGAGGGGAAGACCGAGGATGAGGTGGAGGGATGAAGTTGAGAGGTATATGAGGGAGGGGGGAGTGAGTTGGGGGATGGGTAGTCAAATGGCGGGTGACGGAGCGACCTGGAGGAGTTTTGTCTGCAGCCACCCTTTGCGGGATTACCGCGTCGGGCTATAGATAGATAGATGTATGGTAACTTCTTCTACCATCCCCAGGCTGTCAAGGCCATGCACTCACTCGCTCCCCCCCTCATGCTCGCTCTGCTTCACTGCCTGCATGCCTCACCCAGTGCTGTACAAAGTGAAGGCATTTTGTAAATATTTTCTTGTAAGTGTATGGACTATAGTGCGAAGTCAAGTCGTTCTTGTAAGTGTCAGGACTGTATGTAATGAAGTCAGGTTGTACCTATCTTCAATTAAGTGTAAGATAATGCATTCACAGTGAGAAAGACATGCAAATTGTGATAGATGTTGAAGCAAAAAGTAATCAGAAAAGTGTACTGAACATTGCCATACCTTCCCAGCATAAATACCTGAGTAAACCTTACATAGAAAACGGCTTTCTATCACCTACGTGGTGAGCGTGAGAGAGAGGGTATACCTGTATACGAGTATGCAAGACTCAATAAAACCTATTTCCGAGCCTCGGTGAGCATTTTAATGTTCAATTTCGTTGTTTCCACATTAAAATCTATCATTTTACCCCCCAAAAAAAAGGTCGAAAAATGGCCGGCACTGGGGTGACCCATAGGGCTAAAAATAGCTGGCATGCGGCGGGTTAAGTTATGCATTAGGGTGTAACTAATGGGACTAAGGCATGTAAACAAAATGGAGAGAGCTAAATACTGGAATATCCAAAATACTTGAAAATATCAAATGCATGTGGTGATGGTGGAGCATCCCAGTGGGCACAACTCTTGAATTCCACATCTTTTAGTCATGGATATATGCTGAAATATCGTGTACACCAGTATTCACCAGATTTCTACAACTTTTCCAAGTGGAAAGTTACCAGAGAAGATCTCGTGTAAAACTGGATGAAGAATTCGTGTGAATTCTCTCAGAATAGTATGAGTTTTATATGTGGTGGTAGAATTCACATGAAATAGATTAGTTGGGATTGTGACTCTGTATAGAGCAGTGACGTGAGTTTATGCTTTTTTTTGGTATATATGAAAGTAATTACGTAGCCTGGCTATTAGCACTTTATAATATTTATTGACTGGAAATTAATATATATATATATATATATATATATATATATATATATATATATATATATATATATATATATATATATATAAGGACATTCCCAACATTGTCGTTTCTATTGCTCTTTTGGAATATCTTTGAAGGACAGAAAAACATCATCTTTGGTGATTTGATCGTCATCCCCGAGCTAGGCAACTATTGCCATATAGCCCAACTAAATTACAATGGTTGCCCCTGAGAGGCTCGAACTCGCAACCTCGCGATTGCGAGTCGGACGCTCTACCTCTGAGCCACCAAGCCCTCTTCATCTTTGGTGAGAGAGCAGTCTAAATTAGTAAAAGGTATTATAGAAGTTGTAAAAGAACAGGAATGGAGGTGGGCAGGTCATGCTGCTGCTGATATATATATATATATATATATATATATATATATATATATATATATATATATATACACAGTATATCATCACCAGCCATTTAGTGTCCTGAACAAAGGCCTCCCCAAACCTTCTCCATGAATTCTGTATTAGAGACAGACAGACAGACTGAAGTGGTTGTGGATAATTCGTTACCGGTACCTAAAATGACCATCTCTCTTAATTAAGCGATATAAATGATGGTACAGTAGATATTCATGATATTCAAAGTAATACTTTTTATGTGCTTATTAAACATTTTCTTTATTATTATTATTATTATTATTATTATTATTATTATTATCATTTTAACGAATGCGAAATAATACTAGATCACATCGACGTAAACAACACGCCTCAAACACAGTGTTGCCATGTTCGTACAATCTAGCCAAACTTTCTCGCTAGATATAGAGGAATTGACTTTGATCATGTATAAATATTTACTTTTTACATCTAATGACATTCTATAAATGTTATAGTTATTTGAGCCATTTTCAATGATATTTTAATATCTGTGGCATTATTCTAGATACTTTGCGATTCCATCTTGCTACCTATAGCGAAGTTTGAGTATTTTCAATGGTAACCTTGCACAAACATTCAAATCCCGCATTTACCATACGTACAAAGGCACAAGCTTTGAGGGAAGGTAAGATTTTTGAAGTACTCTATCAATTTTCAATATCAAAAGTTAATCATATATAAGCTTAGGTATAAAGACCAGTGTGTTGAAATTTGCCTTAAATAAACTATTCAATCACACAGGCTCGGTCTAAATAGCCTAGCCTATCCGCATGATGTACAGGGCCTAGGCTAGCCTATAGGCTAGGTATTAATTCTGTCATGTGCCTGTTTAGTGCTAATTTAGGTAGTATTACATTTCATTTGGTCACACCCTAGGGGAATTCCAGCCTTTCCAATGATATTTACTCCTCAACTTAGGGGGAGTTTCATATATGACATTTTCCTCGCAAATATGTCCTTTAGGTGTTTTTGTTCGTGCAGTATCAACTCACTGTATAGTCATGGCTTGGGGAGGGCGACGTTAGCCCATCCCTGCCCTCAAATTTATGAGCTTTCACAGTTAATGTAGGTTAGGTTGAGGATTAAATTTGGTTGGATTAGGTCTGATTTGGTAGGTTAGGTTAGATTAAAAAGCACTTTGTTCAATTTTAATTCCTTTTTTTTTTTTTTTTGGATGTCTTCAACCACGTACAGGGATTAGGCCAGGTTAGGTTAGGTAAGATGATTTTGCAGTTAATGTAGGTTAGGTTGGGGGTTAAATTTTGTTGGATTAGGTCTGATTTGATAGGTTAGGTTAGTTTAATTAACCTGATAGCTGCTACATACATCATATGAAGAATAGCATGCAACTGCTACATACATCATATGAAGAATAGCATGCAACTGCTACATACATCATATCCTCAAGCTCTTATTTTTTAAAAAATGGACGCTACATTTTTCACCCAAATGTCCACAAATAGAGTACCACAGCCAAACTAAGGTAGATTATGAACTCATATTTGGTTTCCTATTCTTTTCCATGCACTCTTTCATTTATAAGAGCAAAAATGATTTTTGAGGAAAAAAAAGTCCCATTTTTTTGTGCATGGGGGGATTGACTGTGAAACCTAATGCCACAGTTAACGGGTTAAAAAGCACTTCATTCAGTTTTATTTCTCTTTTTTTTATTTCATATATGACTTCAACCATGCACAGGGATTAGGCCAGGTTAGGTTAGGTTAGGTTAGATTAGATTAAGTTAGGTTAGGTTAGATTAGATTAAGTTAGGTTAGGTTAGATTAGATTAGGTAAAGGGTAAATAATTTGTTCGATTTTACAGTTTTCTACTTGTATTTGACTTCAACCCCTTAATGGGAGTTAGGACACGTTTGGATAAGTATGTGATCATATGTGGTTGAAAGTATTGTCAATTAAAATCAAAATATGGGTAAATCCTCCCTCCAGAGAAAAAATTAAATTTGTATATATATATATATATATATATATATATATATATATATATAGTACCATATATATATATATATATATAGTACCAGTTTAAGGATATTATTTCGAATTTGACTTCACCCAATTACAGGCCTTAGGATTTGTTTGTGGTGGAAATTGTTCCCTAAATCATGCAAAAAAGGGTTACTTCTTACCAATACTGAAAAAAAAATAAAAAATAAAATAAAATACAGTGGGCTTGCACAGTACAAGAGTGGATGGGCAGTCCTTGTCCTCGCACACTTTGAAATTGCGCACTGTGAATACATAATCTTATGAGAAAAATTACATATGGGCGGTACTCCCTCATATCTTGACATTTTTTGACCCTTAGAGACATAATAAAGGGAACATTTTTCGGACATATACTGCAGATATAGCTACAGTAACAAAAATATGGTCAGTCACCTTAACAACAGTAGACAACATGCCTGATGGACGTAAATAACAGGGGTTCCGAGGCATGGCAGCACATTAAGAGTACCCCCGCTGCACCATCCCCCACACCATGTGTGGTTAACAGTTGCCGGTGTTGTATTACTCCAGGCTTTGATGAAGAAAATTATGGCCTTTTGAATGTTATATTTCCTCCAAAATGCAGCAAGTCATTATGGTGGGGGTTGCAGGTATGCCAGGTGAAACAGGTGGGACTGTGGAGGTGGAGGCGGCTGGTGAGTCAGGAGGGGACAGTGGCGGGCAAGTCAGGGGAGGTGGTGAGGGGAGGATCCTCCATCTCCTCGCTACTGCTCACATTTTTGGCAATTTCCTTCATTTCTTCTTGTTTGTCTGCTTCATTCCTTATCTCGTTATGGATGTATTCACTGTATAACAACTTGGCATTCGCAAAATAACTGTCATTCATTGAGTCCAAACATTATTAAAGACTAAGTCTACTTATACCAAGTCGGTTCACTTTCCATCAGGACGCAGGGAGGTATGGCTTGTGTGTGACGTCAGTTGGCTTAAGTAACAGAAAATGTTTAAAACTGCAGATTCAAATTAAACATTTATGACAAGGGAAAACGAAGCAGGGGAAAAAGTGCTTCCTTCACACCCCTACACCTTCCATCACACATTTCAGTCCCTTCCCTCACTTCACCGAACCAAAAAAATATGTTATGATCTGAGTAGTGGAGCAAACATCCATCCTCCATCATGGTCAGGAATCAACTGAGCTGGTGTTTCGTGCCAGAGCCAGTCGACGTCACTACGATGCTCCGCCCCCTGCGTGAGCTTGGAGCCGTTTTTCAAAGGAAGTGAACCGACTTGATATTAGTAGACATAGATTAAAGAAACTGGGTTTCTGTTCTAACTTACAGTTATTGCCGAAAACATTATTGTCGAAGTCGTTATTGGCGAGATTTTACTGTAGAATCCTCTTGAGCACCTTCCCCAAGAGCCTCTGAAGTTGCAATGGGCCCGTTGTGCGGGGAGGGGGGTCGCTTAGTCAGGGAAAATAGTAGTTTTGGGCCACTCCTTGCCTCTACCTCGCGGATTCTGGGCTAAACTCGCGCAGTGAAGGTTTTTTGGTTATTATTTTGGTCACTCGCATACTATGCGATTTGCGTACTGTGTGAGTCCACGGTACTATGAACTAAACAAAAAAAATTCCCTAATTTAATGTACTTATTGTTGTCTTGAAACTAATATCTATGTTTTATTCTTTCTGATAATCTAACACTGTAATTCTCCTACATGTATAGAACCGTATAGAACCGCACATACCACACAGCCAGCACTGTCCTTAAGAGGATGGACAGCTTCTCCACTTATCACACAGAACCTACACTGTACATTATTATTCCTGGTGGTAGCACTTAAGTAGGGTTTTGTTTTTCACAGTGCTCCCAGGATTTCTTATTAATTGTTTGTAGTCTTTATATTTTCTTTCGTACTCTAAGAGGAGCAATGGATCTGGCTACTACGAACACGCAGCTGAGTGTGCTGATGGTTGTTGGTTGTTTACTATCCTTACCGTCCTATCTGATCCCCTGTTAACCTTTAGTATACCGTTAAGTTCCCCTATGGCATTTTATTTTTTCCCTAACGAGTTGCCTCAATTAATTTCTGTGATTAATTACTTTCTTTTTATCACACTGAGCTCTTCTGGAGAAAGTGGAATCCAAACCTTTTCACCTCATCAACTCATTACGATAGCAATGTGAATGATTTGCCTGTAATACACAATATATAAATTAAACAACTACTCTGTATTTTAATTTAAAACATACGTATATTCATTAGTGTCCAATCTTGTGCAGACTATTGATGTATTGCACCTTATAGTCACAAGTTTCATGGATTCCGTTCACCATTAACTATACCTTAACAATACTGATGTAGTTACAGTACTGAATGCAGTATATGAATCTTGCAGGACATTTATATAGTTTGCACATTATTGAAAATTAACCCGTTGATGATTATGATACATCTTGACTGTCAATTTTATCTATCATTAGACAAGTTTATACGACTTAAAATAGGAAGGCTCTCTAGAAATCAAATGGACAAAAATAATATACATTCAATCCCTAGATCCCACAAGGTCTTCCCAAGCTGAACTGATTGTAGTCTGTATGAGTTAATCGACTTGTAAGTTAACAATGCATTGATGATGGATGAATTTGATAATTTATGCTGGCTAAATTATTACTTTTATTCAGCATAGGAAGACCTTGTTGGAGTGAGGGAGTGAATGTTTTTTTTTTTTTTTTTTTAATCCATTTGGCTTCTAGAGAGCCTTTCTAATTTGCATGCATGTGATTTATTCCACCAGATATTACTGTGTATTACTCGTGAATTTCAACACGTCTATTACACGTGTTTAAATTCTCGTGAAACGAACTATCACAAAAGATCAGATATCCACATCTCTCAGACATCTCCAGTCCACATCTTTTCCACGTGAAAAATGTGACATTTGCCCACTGGGATGATTATCTTTTCTGTACCTCTGCTGATGACACTCTGTAATATGGGATGCAGGTTGATCACACTCAACATTTGGAGGTATTGTTGACTGCATTTGTAATATGGGATACAGGCCGATTATAATTAGCAACGAATCTGCTTATACCACTACACAAAGTTTTTATTAGAACCACAACAGTTCACCTTCTTTCCATGTTTATTTGTGATGAAGAGCAATGATAACGGTATTTGTGCGAGAAAAAAGCACTAATGCATCGAGTATATAAATTATTGTTGAGGTCGGAGTAAATGTTGGATGCAGAACACCGTATTTCATTGGGTCATGTTCCAGGCATTTTGTTTTTAGTGCCAGACTTGTTGGTGAGGTAGGTAGGGACGCTCACCACCCACTCACTCGATGTAGTGCTGCTCTCGGGTGTCTGCCCTCTCCTTTCCTGCATCCTTCTTTCCTTCCTCGTCCTTCTGCCTGCGGGTAACTTTGCACTCTCTCTTCTGTCTTTCTTTCCTTCATTCTGTCCTCTTTCTTCTGTCTGTGGGTGACTCTACACTGACTGGCAAGCCAAATGGTTTCCTGTACGCAAGGAAACCAATCACTACGCTGGGTGGTAACCATATAACCAAATTTTGGTGCCTGGTGGTTTAGTGGGTAATTGCGGCGCTCCAGTCGGATTGAGCTGGTGAGGGTTTATATCCAAGGGCTGGCTGGAGTTTATTGCTCACGTAATGCCACTCAGGGATGAATGAGTCTGGTCACTCTCATCTAAAATGTCAGGATCAACTTGCCCAGCCCCGGACTCCAACGCTCCTCATGGGGCAATGTAGGATTGGATGTTGAATGATGAATGAACGTATTGTAGGTTGTAACTGATACGATTGTCGGTAACAAGTGGTACGAGAAAACTTGGTTAGGATTCTAGTTAAGGATGTAGTGGTAGTATTAAACAGTTGTTTGAATCTCTGTTCGTAACTTTGTTTTTCTCAAGCATATTTTGCGAGGAGCGCAAAGGAGAGAAGTGTGAGTCCAGACTGAGACACTTCCACAACACCCATTGTTCGGACCAAATAGTTTTTTTTTTTTTTTTTTTACGTGTCCGACTCTGGGCAAAGGCTTCAAGGCCTATTCCCAAGTCCCAGTAGTCCTCCTTGGGGCCCAGTAGTCCTCCTACATCTCCACATGTCACCACTTCGGCGCTAACACCCACCATCCATAATGAATACATACTAGGGCTGTCTCATACAGGACTGGTGTACTGATATTAGCGGGGGTACTTTCATGACATATCGGCGGGTCATCTGGGAGATCAGAAAAGTCTGCTTTTTAACAAATTCAAATCCTTAAACTGTTCCCTGCCCCAGCCGGGATTCGAACCTGGGACCGGAATGACTGCAGGCCACCTCTCAACCGACTGCACCACCGGCTTACAAGACTAGGAAACTATACTTCATTGAAAAATGCTTTTTGGACAAACGAAATATTAGTAGAGTGTCAGTGTTTAAGTGCAGCAAAACAGGAGAATGTAGGGTTTCCGGTTGCGTTATTTTCTTTAGGTCCATATAGTCATCAAGTCATGTATGCAGCATTGGAGCGAGTTCAGCGAAATATGATTCAGCAACATGACGCCTTCGCTCGGGAATAAATGAAGCAGTTCAGCTATTCATACCAAAAACTCATCAGAAAAGCCGTGTTTTGATGATAAACCAAAATATACGTAACCAACTTAGGCTTAACATATCATTAATCTACCATAATACCTAATTTGGGGGGGGGGGGTGGACGAAGGTGTGATGTTGCCGAATCAATTCTTGAAGCACTCGATCCGACGTTGACAATATGACTGGATGACCACTTATACCCTGAAAAAAAAAAAAAAAAAAAAGGCATCCCAGTTAACGCTGGTGTTGGGCAGGGGTCATAAGATTTGGGGCAATACATTATATTACCTGCGTATACTGATAACTGCTACTAGTTATTTAGGGAAGAGCTACCTTATTGACTGAAAATATGGAAAACTGGCTTTACCTTGCTACTGGCCAATCTTCACATTTACTAAGTAAAACCTATTTAACTGCTTTGTGAGGAACAGTAAACTGTCAGAAACTCAGCAATGGTTGTAGATGCTTAAGGGTTTATATTCCCATGTAAGGTATTCTGTACATAAATTTGTATATATCATGATTATGGTGATGGTTCATTTAGTGCTAATGTTTTTCGTGTTTTGTTCCCCCTCCCCTGGGGTAGGACGATCTCCTGGGTGCAGAGGAAGTAGAAAACTTATATATATATATATATATATATATATATATATATATATATATATATATATATATATATATATATATATATATATATATGCAAGAAAGATGGAAGCAAAGGCTAGAGGCCCGCAAATTGTTCCCTCCAAGAAAAAGTCAAATGATAGTAGAGAGCCAAATTCAAGATCTATTCATTTTGAGATACCTGGACACAATGCTTTTAATAAACTGGAGGTCATAGGTAATAGGAAATACTGATAGAGGAAGACAGTTCCAGAGTTGACCTGTTGCATACATGAAGGACTAGGAGTAACGGATAACTCTTGCATTAGAGAGTCGGAGAGAAAAGGGATGAGTGTTTGCTGCTAGATTGGTTTTACACGACTGCTGTTGTGGTGGAGGAATGCAAACAGAGAGTTCATTCGAGAAATGACCGTTGAAGCAGCGACAGAAAAGAGATAAAGATGCAACAGTGCAGTGAAGAGACAGAGATTGGAGGGAGCCAGTAAGAGGAGGAGAGTTAATAAGACGAAAGGTTTTTGACTCCACTTTGCTGACTCCACTTTTTTGAGATGAGCTGTATGTGGGGAGCCTTACCACACATAAGAGTTGTACTCTGAACAGGGGCGAATAAAATCCGTACATAAAGTAAACGACCGTGTAAGAGTAAAGAAGGCACGGAGTCATCTGAGGACACTCAATCTCTTGGAAATAGATTTTATAAGAGAGATATTCCACAAACTTCGTAAGAGAAGAGTAAAAAGGAGGAGGAAGTGGGGGTGGGGAATCTCAACGCCTTTTAGATAGGGTCTCCATCTTACTTTGATCCTATCATCGCCCACTTTCTCATCCTCGACACTGTCTTTACATCTTGCATTTAATTATTCTGCTTGCCACATTCTGCTTAGGTGCCATATAGCCATCGTAACGCTTGGTGCTAGTTCTTTGTAATTCCTTCCTTTCCCTCATGTTTTGTTATCCTTGGTGAATCCTAAATTTTTAGTATCCTTGCTGTAATAAAAGAGTCTTGGGACACTCAGGCAGGAGTGATATAGGTGAATGTGTGAAACAGAATGCCTAGAGGGCGGCATAATGATTTGAGAAATTTTGTCAGCTTTACTCCAGTCTAACTAAGTCTGATAATTCTTGTATGGATATGTCTGATATCATCCTCAGTGTGAAGGACAAAAATAAGAAGGTTCCTCTAAAGGTGTGGCCACACTTGTTCCAAACATGTGATAGTCAAGAAAAAACGATGCTCAGGGGTCCGTCCAACGTTCAGACTCGGATACTGCGGTAGCTCTAACCCGGTGCTTCGTTTCATTTTGTCGATCACATTTTTTCGGGCAAGTGTGGCCGCACCATAAGCCTCCAAATACTGAAACCGAATTAACATAGTGAAGGCAAAAAAGAGGGAACGTTATGCAGTACAGAAAAACACATATAGAAAAACTTAGATGCACCAATGAATGCAGAAGCGAATTTTGCCAAACAGTTTGCTTGAAAAGCTGAGGGAAGATAACTGTCAATTTCTTTCAGTTGGTCTTATTATACCTCTGCCATTCTTTTAGAACATCCGTATCACTGTCAAATAAATACTTTGGCATCCGTCTGGAAACATTTGTTGAATAATTGCAGACACATCTGATTATGCATATCCATTACTGTTAGGAGGCTGCAGCACCAACCAACAGGACAGTATTCCGGTAGATGGATGGATGGTGATATCAAGTAGTGGAGTTACTGTGACACTAACCCTCAAAACTGGAATTGGATCATCTTCTGCTGAGCTTTTCCAGTATCTTAGTGTCATGGAAAGTGGTCCAGTGTACTTTCCAGAAATTTTTGGTCAAAATCCGCCAACCTACGAGCATATTGCTCATCACACATTCCAACAAAAAAGAAGAAAAGGTAAAATAATGTCTGTCCAACACTCTGTCTAGTGACAAGTACTCCCACCATTAACCCTTATCCCTGTGACGACCAACAAAATGTTCTGGTCTGACAATTTCTGTCAGATAATCCAGCATTCATGGCCCATCTTCCACCATCCTTACAGTAGCACACCACCCATCCTCCTCTCAGCCTCATCTTTTCCTCACTGAAGCTTTGCTGATGAAAGTGCTGATAGCATTCTGTTTTCTGAATCCATATGCTCTCTTTATACTCTTTTTAAATCTAAAACTGGCTGTTGCTTGGAGGCACATAAAACCCCAACAAGCCCTCATGCCCCAGAAGCTTTTGATTTTCTTAATTCTTTTCACTCTCGCTGTCGTTATCCTGTCAGTCCCAGATTAAAATTTAAGACTTTACAAATTCTTTGACTCTCTTGCTTCATAAGTGGAACACTTTCTTTCCACATCCACCTTTCTTGTCTCCATGTTAGGAGTTTCTGTGATTACCACCTCCGTTGCCTCTTGTCTCCACTCACTGGCTCACCTGGAGAACAGTCTATGCCTTTTTTATTATCACCGCCAACGAAGTTGGGCGGAGGTTATGTGATCTCCCGTGTCTTTTCAAAAACTTTCTCAAAAGTTAAAGTCGAATTTTGATTAAATTTTCTTGCAGATATTAGGGTTTGAAGTAAGGGTGTTCTTGCCAAAATCTTGGAAATACCCCTTAAGAAGGAGTGGGTGATGGCCAGAAACCCCCGGCAGCTATGTGTTAATGACACTGAGCAGCTTGCACATCATCTTACATCTATCCCTGACCACGTTGGAGAGAGTTCGAACATACAGTTTCTTACAACAAGCTTTTATAAAAGACGAATCCCCACCATATGGTAAAGAATATATAGATATGAACTAATAAGTATGACAATATTATAGGGGCATGAACTAGGCCTCGCACACTAACGGAGGGGATAACATAACAATAATAAGGACTAACTCTTGAAAATCGGTCTGCCAGGTTTCATCTTCAGATTACTCGTGCAGGTCAGATTGAAATCTCCAGCAGACACCACCATCTTATCAAAACATATTTTTCTTTATATGGTCATAGCTGGTAAAGTACAGACAATATGGCAATTATACGTACATGGGCATCAACTACGACATACTTTATCTTTCTGTGTGATATGAAGCCAATCCACCTGGTACTTTCTGTGATGCAGGTCTACAGTAGACAGAAAGACAGAGACAGATAAACAGATTCTTCTTTATATGGTCATGGCTCGTAAATTACAGACAATATGGCAATTCTATATATATGGGCATCATCTACGATATATACTCTACCTTTCTTTGTGACATAAAGCAAGACCACTGGTAGTTTCCGACATACAGGCTGAGAAGGAAAGATGGAGACAGGTAACACAAGACAGATTTTTCCATATATGATCATGGCTCGTAAAGTACAGACAGTATGGCTATTTTACTTATTGGGTCATCAACTACGACACATACTCTATCTTTCTGTATGATATGAAGCCAATCCACGTGCTACTTTCCAAGATACAGGAGTGGATGGAAAGACAGACACGCAGAATATACAAAACAGAGTTTCCCTTATAAGGTCATAGCTCATAAAGTACAATGTGGCAATTTTACATATACGGGCATCAAGTACAACTCTATCTTTCTCTGTGATATGACGCCAATCCACTTGGTAGTTTCCGATATACAGGCCCAGACGGAAAGACGGACACTGTGTGATATGACGCCAATCCACTTGGTAGTTTCTGACATACAGGCCCAGACGGAAAGACGGACATTCTGTGTGATATGACGCCAATCCACTTGGTGGTTTCCGACATACAGGCACGGACGGAAAGACGGAGAGATGGACAGACGGATAAACAGGACCGATTTCTATATCCACACCATATGGAATAATTGCAGGGATAACTAATCCTTCTACCAGTCTTATCATTTCTTTGGGCAACTCCGTTCGCATCTTTATCCCAGTATGAAGTCTTACTGTTCCAGTAAGGCCTGTGGACCGTGACAAAAAATGGCAAATGTGGCACTACGATACTGCCGATTTGTAGGCCGTCATGCAGTTCCTTGACTTTATATGGAAAAATTATTACTTTCATGAATAAAAACCATCTGAAAGTGATTCGTTTATTATTTGAGAGGTACTTACCTCGGGCATGGGAGTATAAATACCTTTCTTTTGCTCTTTGACTAGTTTAAAAAAAATAAACTTAGTCACACCCCTTCAAATGCTGTTTACAAGAAAGCAGCTTGCAAAAGGTAACAGCGCCAGCTTACCCTGAAATCACATACTGATATATTATACTTTCCTTAACTCGCTACTTTAAATTCTTTCCTCTCTTTGTGATACGCTGTCAAAAAGGTCTCTAATAAGTCTGGTTCTTCCTACTTCCTTCTTCTTCTCCTTTCTTATGTCCGTGTTAAGATTATGTTCTCGAATTTACATTGGATGTTTCTGGCGCTTTTCCTCAGTCTCCGTTCCCTCTCTGACTTTCTAAAACCTTTAATTTGAGTTTCTGACAAGTTGTAGTTACTGTACAAAATTACCTACATACAATGAATGCTGTTAGAGATATTGTGATGTTAGAGTCACTGACTTTAATTGTCAAATCTTTAGGCATGCTGAGGTAGGCCGATAAAAGTGGCATACTGACTTTAATTGCCACATCTTTAGGCATGCTGAGTTAGGCCGATAAAAGTGGCATAGACCATAAATCTACACAGATGTTAGCTAGGGAAGTAAATTCTGTGTGAGGCATCTTCGAGGCATCACACCAGCTCTCTTGTATAACTCCTCCAAAAAACCTTGTTATACAACGCCTTTTATACAAACCCGAGAACTATAGTAAAGAGGGAGAAGAGAGATGAAGAGATACTGAGCAGAGCAGCATATGACTATATCATCCAACAGTTATAATGTCATAAAGACTTTGTAGTTACTTGTAGAGAAGTATATTTTAGACTTGTGGTCGAGCGGCTTTTATATCTTGTAGTAGTTTCCCCACCAGATGTCATGTAGTGACGGGAGAGGTAAAGAATAGTATGGGACTATTTTTATTTGTCTTAGAAATATTAAACAGGTTTCTCACATGGAAAGAGTATAAGTCCCGGGTAGCTACCTCCCTGTCTCGCTATCTCTCTCTCTCTCTATTCTAAGGCTAATCTCCGTCTCGACCTCTCTCTAGGGTCGCTTGTCTCCTTCTCCCTAGCCTGTTCGGTGGCTAATCTCCGTCTGAGCTCTCTTTCCTAAAATCTGGTGTAGCAGGGGTGTGTCACGTATGTTCCTCATGGTTACCAGATCTTTCTCACGAGAGGACTGCTGACAGCTAACTGCATCATCTCCTTACTGGCCGCTGTCGTCAGCTTTCCTCCGTGTAAGCATGTTTAGCGCTGCTCGATTCTCGCAGACACAACACCTTCTCATCATTTGACTTCCTGCTTCTATCTGTCTCTCTATCTATCTATTTATCTATCTATCTATTATGTAGTCCTATATTTGCTCGGCCGCGCGAAAATGGCGTACCATCGACATTTAATAGTTATAACATATTAATACATACTACATACACATTATAATGAACTTATAAGCTAATTAAGTGAAATACATAATATTGTAAGGTAACATAATTGTATGAATATTGTATACATATATTATTCATAGTAAATAGTGATTATTCAGTAATATTACATTTTAAATAAGTTGTATACGTATTTGAATAAATGCATTAAAGTAAATTATTTAACTGTAATACAGTATGTACTTGGGATATTTTAGTGAAATGCATACATGCAAGAATAAAAATAGTTTAAAATTAAGATTATTGTAATAGTTATTAATATTTCATTTAAAGATAATGGTACTGGTCTGTCATATATGGGTCATTCTTCTTTGTATTATTATTATTATTTATTTATTTTTTTTTATATATATAATTAATACTATATACAAAATATATACACTTCATTCAGGGTGGTTAACTGTGATGTTAACTCTCCCCCCACTAAATAATGACTCCAAATTAGCAATTCTTGCATGCATTCTGTGCAATGGTAATACTGCTAGGTTATACAGTACATATTTGAGTTATCACTTTAGTAATGTCTAATATTTCACCTAACTTGTATGATGATACTGGTAATACAGAATTGTGCTATAATTGTATGACTTATATTGTGTTAATGCATAATTGTGTTGGCCTTATAACTGTAGTTACATTTTGTTAATGCAACTATTACATAAGTGTCTTGGCCTTATAATTGTAGTTAAAGTTACATAAAATTTACATCCTGTTAATGCAACTGTTACATAATTGGCAAAGTGTAACATAATGCAATCGTTTGTCGTTACATAATTGTTACATATCGTTTGTAGGTACATAATTGTAGTTAGTGTAACATAATGCAATCGTTTGTCGTTACATAATTGTTACATATCGTTTGTAGGTACATAATTGTAGTTAGTGTAACATAATGCAATCGTTTGTCGTTACATAATTGTTACATATCGTTTGTAGTTACAAAATTGTAGTTAAAGTTACATAAAAGTTACATCTTGTTAATGCAACCGTTACATAATTATAATATGGAGTAACATAATTGTAATAACTGCAGTCCTAACATATGCTGCGGTCGATGATATCGATGATGTGTCATGCCACTTGTCTGTGGAGACACAATTTGCTTTTTTGTTTGTAGTTTATGTGGTATTTTGGCATATGTAGTAACACTTACACTTATTTTCATTTGTTTGTTATGTGATCTTACTCTATTTCTCTTTTTTCCTTCTTAATTTTCTTTCTTTTTTTTTTCTTTTTTTTTTTGTATGTATTGATTTTCTATAGTTTGTTTCTCTTTGCTTGTGTACACTTTTTTTTTTTTTCATGTTGTTCATGGTTACATAATTACTGGCTAATTTCCTTGGGATACTTTCTTAAAGTTTAGTTTATATTACACAGATATTATTGAAAATGATATTATATAGTCCCATATTTTGTTATTTTATATAAAAAAAATATATACACTATATACAGTATTAACTATACACACTGATTTGTTGTTCACCTGTACCTATCGTGAGTAATATGTGTGTCAGCACTGTGTGGAAATCATTGTCTTCACGATTGTGTTGAAGATGTTCACTCTTGCTAACGGCATTTGTGTTGGCCATTTTTTTTTTTTTCTAGTTTACCTTGTAACTTAATTTATATGTTTCCACTAGGTAGCTTTAATTAATAAATGTTAAATACAGTTCTTTTAATCGCTCACTGAGTAACTGTGATGGTATATTTTCTTTATCACTTTGTAGATGTACTAATGTATAGTTGTATATATGAAACACGTATTTTATGTAGGTATAAATGGTAACACTCTTTGGTAGTAAATAAATGTTATAATAAATGAATGAATATATACTATGTAGAATATTTATTGTTGGTGCAAGTATTTAATGATTGAATTATGAAGATAATTGAAGCAAGTATGTGTATTTAAGTTGTAACTATACAACACGTTTTATATGTTTGTGCAGAAGCTTATTGTCTATCACTGTGTATTGTATGAATGAAGTAACTATGTAACTCACTAATTTTTACCGTGGTGAGAATGGTGTGAGTGGTGTTGCACGTGGTGATAGCGTTGTTCTTCACGGGTTGATTGGTGTGTTGTCGTCTCAGCACATGGTGACGTCGGCTTCCCACACTGGTAGCTGTGGTGAGTGAATGAGTAGCAATGAGTAACTTGAGTGAAGACGAGTGAGTAAGACGAGTTGTAAATATGGACTTGGTGTTTTGCTGCGTGCATTGACCTCTTCACACCTGCGTAAGCGGTGGGGGTTTGGTGGATGTAGCAGAGAGAGGAGGGTGAGGTCTGGTGGTTATGAGTTGTGAGTCGTCTCTCACTCTTCGTTTGTTTGTTTGTTTGTTTGTTTTCTTTCTTTCTTGATGTATTCTTGGTCCTTTTTTCTTGTGATTTACTCGTTGTAGGATGAAGACTGCCGCTTCTTGTAGGTGCGTGTAGAAGATTATACAGACGACGTAGAGTTGTTAATTGTAGTTGATTGTAGATAGCTGTAGTTCGCTGATTCGTCGTAGACTTGTAGACTATTTGCACTGTAGGCTGTATTTTGTAGGATTCAATGTAGAACTGAAGCTAATCTTGTAGTCTCGGTTGCTTTTGTAGAAATTTGCTTTTAATTCAGAGACGATGTCCGCAGATTTGCTGGTTTGTCGTTAAGCTACTTGCAAGGCGTCGAGTGATCTCTTGACCTCTGCATCAGCGTAATGATCTGGGAGACGGAGGGGGCAGGATGGAGAGAATACTGTCAGGAGCTGATGTTGTTGGTTGTTTTCAATCTTGATATTTTGTAGTAATTTAATGTTGATTCGTAGACGAGGTTCGTATACGTTCGCTGCTACCAAATGTCATAAAGACTTTGTATCATAAAGCAGCGACTTTGTATTTGCTTGTAGAGGCATATATTTTAGACTTGTGGTCGAGCGGCTTTTATATCTTGTAGTAGTTTCCCCACCAGATGTCATGTAGTGACGGGAGAGGTAAAGAATAGTATGGGACTATTTTTATTTCTCTTAGAAATATTAAACAGGTGTCTCACATGGAAAGAGTATAAGTCCCGGGTAGCTACCTCCCTGTCTCGCTATCTCTCTCTCTCTCTATTCTAAGGCTAATCTCCGTCTCGACCTCTCTCTAGGGTCGCTTGTCTCCTTCTCCCTAGCCTGTTCGGTGGCTAATCTCCGTCTGAGCTCTCTTTCCTAAAATCTGGTGTAGCAGGGGTGTGTCACGTATGTTCCTCATGGTTACCAGATCTTTCTCACGAGAGGACTGCTGACAGCTAACTGCATCATCTCCTTACTGGCCGCTGTCGTCAGCTTTCCTCCGTGTAAGCATGTTTAGCGCTGCTCGATTCTCGCAGACACAACACCTTCTCATCATTTGACTTCCTGCTTCTATCTGTCTCTCTATCTATCTATTTATCTATCTATCTATTATGTAGTCCTATAATAATATACAGAGGAGGCGACAGACGACAAGAGGGAGGGACAGTAAAGTCAGTGAGGAGGCGAGTTTAAGTAAATGGATACTGCCTAACACAAGTGGTAGGTGCTGACTGTAATATAACTTTCGTAGCTGGTTCTTACATATTATTTTCTCACTGGCCTCAGTAATAAAGAAGCACAACACTGTCGTAATGGGGCTGCTCCTGTTGTTCTCCATAGCTATAACTTTGTTACAATCCATCTTAGAGCAAACACTATCACCTTTGTCTGACACCATATACCTTTCATTCTTGCTGGAAGTTTGTTGTCGATGTTCTGCTAGCGACTTCCTTACATTCTTCACTAATTCTTAGTTCATAATTATCTTCCAGGATTTCATTAAAACTTTGCTGTTAAGATAATTATTTTCATTTTTAACAGAATCTGCCACAATATCAATCTGATATAGTCTTCTTTAATTTTTATCACTAATTCTTTTTCTTTGTCATTCTTTTTTTTCTACTCTATTTTCATCTCCAGTCACTAACATTACACTGGTCACCAGCAATATTGTTCCAAGGGTATGGATGGATGCTCTTAGTGTACCTGTACTTTTTCATGCTGAATCCAAATATAAAATCAGAATTTTCCTATCGGGCTTAGTTTTCTTGTGACGTCATGTCACCAGCAATATTGGTCACCAGCAATATTGTTCCAAGGGTATGGATGGATGCTCTTAGTGTACCTGTACTTTTTCATGCTGAATCCAAATATAAAATCAGATTTTTCCTATCGGGCTTAGTTTTCTTGTGACGCCATGTTCATACGTTCGTCATTTAGTGTAATCATGAGATACAAAATTGATAATATACGTTTTAATATTAAGTAAAAAATTTTTTCTGAAAAAGTAATACAATATATTCCTGATAATGCTGGCAGGATAAATTGGGTCAGTGCAGCAGACTGTGCACGTTGAAACTTGTTAAGACCTGTTCAGCTATGAGTCTAGTTTCTCTGTGTTGAGCAGCTTCAAGTCAGTCTGCCTGTAGGTGGCACAGTGTTAACAGCTAGTGCACTGGATGTTAACCTTTTTTTAGTCACGGACCCATTCGAAAACCTGGAGAAAGCTATGAACCCCTTCCCTACAAAAATGCACGTAAGCACATAAACACGGCATTTTACATGCAATGAATATATTTTATTGAAAACTACCTCACGCAGTGAATGACATGTACACAGTATAAAACAGTCTTTACAAAGAACTATGTTTCTCACTCTTTTTCATGCAAAAACCTAATGGCCACTCGATGAAAAAATGAAATACATCTAACTTGTGCAAATTAAGCAAAACAAAACTTTAATTCTGCTCAAAAGTTCTTTTCAACGAGAGGGCTGTTATTGTTTGGCTTGAATAAGAAGATGAAACTGTGGAGTGGTCTTTGACAAGGAAACACGCATGTCATCGCTGACATCCAGTTGATTTCGACTTTTAGTTTTGATAGAAACAAGCGCTGAAAACTCTGACTCACAAAGGTATGTAGATGACGGAATCAGAGCACCCATAGCTCGCTGTGCCACATGAGGGTAGGCTTGTATCAACGAACACCAGAATTCTTCAAGATCTCGATTTTTTTTTTTTTTTTAGCTAATGATGCCAAATGGCATTATGCAATATCGCTAAATTGTTCTCAATTTTTCTGACCTTCACGGACCCCCTGAAGCCCATCCACGGACCCCCAAGGGGTCCATGGACCCCAGGTTAAGAACCCCTGAGCTAGTGTGTGTTGCTGTGTTCATAAGTGTTATTTCTTTTTATTCTACACCAGTGTTGTGTTTAGCTAGATGCTCTCTCATGCCGCGGAAATGCCTTCATCACCCCAATTCCTTCTGCTATGTATGTGGTGAGCAAAATTTAAATTCCAGAAACGGAATTTTGCACCATTCGTATGAAAAAACAATGAACTTTCGTCTCGGATGTAACGTGGGTGATCAAGACAAGAGTTGGGCCCCTCCAATTTGTTGCGTGACATGTGCAAGATTACTCACAGGATGGCTAAACAGTTCACGTCACATGCCATTTGCTGTTCCAGTGATTTGGAGGGTATCCTAAGATCACAACAAACTGCTATTTCTACCTTGGAATTCCAAAAGACCGAGGATCAGGTGAAGGGATGGAGTTGAGAGGTATATGGGGGTGGGGGGAGTGAGTTGGGGGGAGGGCAGTCAAATGGTAGGTGACAGAGCGACTTGGAGGCGATATGTCTGCGGCCACCCTTTGCGGGATTAGGGCGTCGGGCTGTAGAAAAATAGTTCCAAAAGGGATAACTTCGGAAACAATGAGCTTAGTCAAATATCCAAAACTACCATCTGCAGTGAGACCAGTTTCACACAGAGCTGAACTTTCATTACCAAATCCTCCAGAGCATGTAACTTCAAGTGATGAGAAGACAGACGAAGCAGGAGCAAATCACGTGGAAAAAGATGAAGGCATTTCTGATCTAACATTCTAGGCTACCTGTTCTTTCAGTGACTACATTAACTGTCACAAGATCAGAATGACCTTGATCGTGCCCTGGATTTATCTAGGAAGCAGGGTGATCTAAAAGTTCAAGATTATAGGGTTGGAATCTACTGCAGCACGATACCAGAGTTTGTTTCTTCCCCAGCCACCATGATGATGTAAACAAATGCTTCTCTCAAGAGGATATACTTGAGCTTCAAGATTATAGGGTTGGAATCTACTGCAGCACGATACCAGAGTTTGTTTCTTCCCCAGCCACCATGATGATGTAAACAAATGCTTCTCTCAAGAGGATATACTTGAGCTTTGTAAATATGGTCATTCAGTCATTGAGGCTCATGGTTATGAACACAGTGTGGACGAGTTGTGCTCGTTCCTTGACTCCTCAAAAGTCAACTTGAAAGCAGTCCTTCTTCAAAACGGAAAAAATTTCCTTCTGTACCTACTGCACATGCTGCAAACATGAAAGAGTCATACGACAACATGAAGTTGCTTTTAGAAAAGGCTAAGTATCAGAAATATGAGTGGACATCTAAAGGTCGTTGCACTTTTCCGAGGATTGATGCTATGCTCTACAAAGTACTTTTTTTTTTTTTTTTTTGAGTGGAAAGTAGAGACAAGCAAAGATATTGCGTTCAAAAGGATTAGCCAAGACGAACTGCGCAGTCACTCATAAAAGAAGTGATACCCGCCAGCCCCTCTGTGTTTGGTACAGTGTGGTAATACTGTAGGTCTTACTGTCTCAGATGATTCGGGTGATGATATGAGCTCTTATGTATGAGTGGACCCCGGTTTCTGATATATGTTTTCATTTCCTGGTCGACTAATGTAGCATTCGCAAATGTTAAAATACTCATGATTTTGCTTTGATTATTAACATTATAACAACATCATATTGGAGGCACTGATGACATTCCGTACAAAGATAATTGGAAAAAATATTCCAACTCTTTTTTTTTACACTGAAACGAACTGACCGAGCATTTCCTTATGAATTCCATATTCTCTAAACGGAGTCAGATTTACTCATGCAGTAATGATAACATCTCATCCTGTAACCTGTGATGTTACGTATCATAATTCATGGTGACACTAGCAACTGGGAGCCGCCCTGTTAGAACATATCCCAGGAACGTCATTAATTATGTATGTACTGACTTGCATTCTGCTATCTTCAGCTATTAAAAAAATCTCTTGAGGTTACGAATATTTTTAGGCATCATGATCGGATCTTGAATTTGGCTCGCTCTTGTATTTTGTTTTTCTATTGGAAGGAACAATCTTCCGGGCTCGCGGCATTTGGTTCCTTCTTCCTCACATTAAAAAAAAAAAAATGGTAATTTTTAGAGAAACTACTTAAGTATGATGTAGTAGTGACTCCCTGTTTACAATTATGGTTTGATGTGTTTTGGAATGACTTATAAATAACTGTGATCTCGATGATCATCTGGATTAGGTTAAATGATGTCCTATTCCATGAACTGAATAAATGCAAAACAAATGCTAATAGCACGAATTTATTAATCACACCAAGGGTACAAAATAATACGCCCAGCAGGCTATGGGTGCTTGCTCTGTTTACTGACAACACTATATTCACCTCATGACTCATTACTTGTCATAATATGTTTTTATTACCGTGACATTATCTGGTTTCATAGGCTACGGTACGTTTCTGATGAAGCATTTATTGTTACTGTAGTGAATTTATGGCGATATCAGAGTTTAAATATACATTACTGTCATGATTTTATGTGATACTTAAGGCCGTGCAGCCTCTTATCTTTCAGATATCAATTTGGGTTCACTGTAGGCCTCATGCTGATTATGAAATATAAGAAATATTGAAGTGAACTGGATAAACCATCACTGTTCGACATGTTAGTCTTAATAACCCTCATCTTATTTCACCTAATACCCATTTCAGCCCAAACAATGCACAGATTATGTCCTTTCCCACAAATATTTCTCATAAGGGTTTAATTGCTTTGTGTGTATCACAGTAGTCGAGATTGTGTTTGTCATAAAGGTAAAATCTGCCCTCATCGTGGTATGTGATTTAACATCACATACCCATGGACTAAATGTTTGTGTGAGTTATTCCCTCCCCCCCTCTCCCTCCCCCCCCAAAAAAAAAGTTCATGCAGATGAAAGGGTTCAAGACTTACAGTATATACAAGTATGGGTATGGGCGTGTTAAAGACATTATTTTCTCACTCAAGTGATATCCACTACAACACAGCTTCTATGCACTTCTCAACCTGCATTCGCATGCGTGAAGCACAGGATGGAGTAAGTCAGATTTTTAGTGAAATAAAGGTGTGTTCACCAGCCCAACAGATTACTTGTCTTTCACGACTTCTAAAACATTACATGCAAATAGAACGGCCCTCCATATCAGAGGGAGTGCAAGCCGACTCTTACAATTCAAACATTATCATTGCTTTAGGCTAGAGTACTTATATACTGAGAGTAGCGACAACTCCCCGATAGGACGCCATTTTCCTGCCAAACGTGCAGCGCGCATCGACTCCCTGCCTGGCGACCTGCTGTCCTCTCTCTCTCTCTCTCTCTCTCTCTCTCTCCAGCTGGTGATAGTTGCTATAAATACTGACGAAAGCATAATATAAGAGAAGATGATGAATGAGAGGTAGGATGCTTACAATCAATGTTTATAAGGGAATGTTTAACAATATACTATATTATAGCAGTAACCTGTTGAGGGACAGGACTTGATTATATTCTGTACAAGTTTCCTCATGGCTACACTTTTACTGGTTCTGTATTTTTCTTCTGTGTTTCTTTTTTCTTCTTCATTAATCTTTTTGCAGTAGAAATGCAAGCGAGCATTGATAAACTTGCTTAGAAGTTTGTTTTTGAGGTTGTGACTGGTAGGAATATCATAAGTTTTGGTTAGGTTTACTGCTTCATTCATCAGGGTTTTCTTAATGTTATCCTTTCCTGTCAAAAGCACACTGACCTTTCCTGAACATCAGCTCGACTATATGCAGCATCTCATATACTTTATAAGTCCTCCTTTTTTGTATTCCTTGAGTAAAGTGAAGTCTGCTGCTTTATGAGCTGTCTGATGGGGTGATGATATTACATCTCCCAGGCACTCGTCACAGGTGGTCTCCGTGTTTTTTACAGTGAACACAGTAGCCTATAAACTTGTACAAAGAATCACTCTCTGTCACTGACAAGTCCTGCTGACCTTCATCTGTGAAGGTTATTATGCTGACTTCAGACTCACGTGAAAAAGTGTTACAGCTTCTAAGTAACCAATAATATTAGAAGTAAACTAGAGTACCTATATAGGTACTCTCAGGTAAACTGTATGTTCTACTGGACCCCTTAGAAACTTGTAACATTCATAGACGGTTAACTGAAGAGTCACGTAGGTACACGTCCACATAACATACAGTACATAAAATGCACGTAGTACACGTATACAGTAGCACACGAAAAAAAAAAAACACGATGCACGTCCCACGTATTGTCAGAACACACGAAATAATAAGAGTACATGTAGAATACACATCAGAAGATTCTGTACGGATAATGCACGTAAGAATATGCGTAAAAACACAAGACATGTGATAATAAACACACGAAAGGTAAACGTCATACACATATGAACAGTAGCCTACGACAGTATAAAAGTAGGATAGTATAATGGTAGGCTACCTTGGTATGAAGAGCGCACTATTATTTTGTGAATAATACTTTTTTTCCATGTAGGCATAATACACAGGTAACACAATGCACTCATATGAACAGGAAGTATAATAATACATATGCAAGATATGCATAACCAACCATAAACAACTAATATCAACATAGTATGAAAAAACCGTGAATTTGTGAGTCATCACTTCTTACGCAAATTCATTCTCAATGATTAACCCGTCCTGATACTCTTACCCACTTTAGTGGTTCCCTCTTACACCGACAGTTCATTTATTTCTACGGCAGAGAGGAACAAACTTCCAGCAAATTACATGAAAATATTCATTAAGCATACCATACCTCACATAAGATTGATTTAGAAGTTGGTTCCCACCCCAGACGATTGACTTTATTCCTCCATAATTTCCTTCTTTTTGGGTCAGATGGAAATGTGAACATTTTAAAGCCTTTCTCCGGTCGATTGGCACACCCATAAGCAGAACAGCCCGGCATCACGCTCACTCTCAGCTACAAAAAAACATGAACTAATGCTAACGGAATGCTTGCGCCTGAGTCTCAGTCAGGCGGCATGCGAATTTGGCAGGAAAATGGCAGTCATCAGCTGAGCGTCCGGTACCTCCTATGTCGCTACTCTCCCGGTATATAGGTACTCTACTTTAGGCTATATACATAAAAGCCCAGGCATTGACTGATGGAACATGAACCCATTTTTTTTTTAAATACCTGTAATCCAATACATAGGGTTTATCTTTGTCCACTATGTGATGCTTAACCCGTACCATCCCAGGCATTATTGCAATTTTATACCCACCCAATCCTGAACCAAAAATGGAAAGAATTTTTATTGCACAAAACAATTCAAAAGGACATATAAATCAAGAAAAAGCAAAAAAAAGTACTCCTTATAGGAGAAATAAGTGCAGGATGGCCGTCCATCAGATTTCTAGCCCAGTTTCCCAAGCCGTGAGCTACATTCTCCCACCCAGCTCGGCGGGATGAGAGTGAACCAGGGAGGAGAATGGAGGAATCCCCATTCTCAATATCCTTCTCCATTGGCTCATATTCCTCCCCAGAAGAGTTGTCCAGGTCTTCCTCTTCTAAAGAATCACTTAATGAAGGGACAGAGGGTCCATGTGACAGTGTAAACCACCTCCTCCAGCCCTATGAGGCGGAAAAATGGCGTGACTTCCGCGACATTCTAACGCTGTGATGGAGAGTGGCACACTGAATTGTCATCCAGCCATGCAGAACTAAACTCAGTGCTACAAGTGCTTGTGCACAATGTTGCCAATACATTAAGCTACTCCTCAGCAAAAAATTAACTAGAAGCAGTCAGAGAAGCGCTACAGTGCTCGAATTATGTTGTTGGCACCATCACATCGCTGGGATTACTCGAGATGTTTTGTACAGTCGGCACCATGCTGACAGCGGGATTGTATGGGTTAACATGGAGTATGGAATAATTGTGATATCAGAAGGTATGAATTTCCATATCAGATATGCCACCAACTTTAGCTCAACGTTTGAAGAGTTTTGAGAATCATACCCATAATCTACAGCTAGTATATTCAGAAAATATCACAGGTGCGAACAACGATGATCATTAAAATAAGAGATGGTCATTACCCCGCCCCATCCCGAACGATTTTTCACCACTGACTCCCCCAAATCCCGACCAATTTTGGAAAAAAAAATTTTGGCTCAAACTTCCGTTTTTGGTGAGAAACATCGAAAATTCATAGAGAAATCACTCACCTGAGGTTTAAAGTACTGGATACAAGTAGCAGTTCCCCTTACCTTACTGGGTTTTCTATCAGGCTGGCTCCAAAGAAAACGAGTTCTCTGGGAGGATAACTATTCCACACCACTTATAATTGGTATTAATTTCTTTATTTGGTACAAATTTTTATGTAGTATGGGAGTGTATTGGTTTTCAAACAGTAACATAGGCAATATAAGCATTGTTTGACTCATCAAACACATCAACATACCTAATCTTTCTTGGTGACATTACCTGATCATCGTTTCTGACTATTTCTTCCTCTACTGCTACGTAAACTTTGTCCTCCACATTGCCATCGATTAGGGAATCACTCTGACCTTGAATCTTGAACCATGGCACAACATGTCTTTACTGGCCAGGTCACTGGTAACAGGTGGATTGCCGAAACAATGGCGTGTGGGGGGTGGAGGTCATGCGGGGTAAGGCATGGTCCCTGCCTGGCATCTTGTACAGGAAGGTGTCCCGTGTGTACGTACCAAAAATCACGTGCGAAATTTGAAAAATGTGCAAATGACAGACCTTGCAATTGTGGCGCGTTTATATACGTCAATGGGAGTCACCATGATAAAACGTTCGGATGTATATATACTGTACATCAACGGGACACAGCGGGTTAAAATACTCTAAGAGATGGCCATTCTTGAATTTTATTTACCATTTTTAGAAACACATGGGAAGGACATGTTAATGTAGGATTTCTGCTTAATTTTATATTCGAAATTTATTGCCTAGGAAGTTCCTTAACCATTGTTTTATGCAAGGAAGAAGGACCCAAAGGCCAGGAGCCCGCATATTGTTACCTCTAAGGAAAAGCAAAAACAAGATCACAAGATAACACTGCTTAAGTTGTCTGTTACGATTATGGAATACTCTGCCTATGATGTCAGAAATACAGTGAGAACAGCTGGCACTTGGCATCCATTGCACACAACCACACAATATCTGACAAATTTAATTACTCCAGTACTTAACCCCTCCGTGCCGAAGGCCCAATATTTTCCGTACATACCAGGCCGATGCCCACGCCATTGTTTGAAGTTTCGAAAATTTATTTTATTTTCTTACCATATTGAAGAGAAAGTTCACATGCACCTAACAGCACAAATCCCAGCTTCCTAGACGCATTTTATGGCTTGCAATGGAGCACAGAAGTTGCAGAAAAATCGGCATCCGATATCGCCGCTCAGGGGCACTGCTGCAACACAACTGGGCAGGGGTTGTTATTTTTTTCTTACCTCCAAGAACAATGCGAATGGTGTTGAAATGTTGTGCATATATGAGATATGATGATATCGAATGATTTCAGTACATAATCTGTTAGGAATGGCTGGAATAAAAATTGTTATGAATATTTTTTCATCTTTTTGAAATAAAATATATGGTCGTTTCAAGTTATTTTTTATGTTATCGTTGTGCCCATGCTTGGAAAAGGGAGCGAAAGAGTTGAATTTTCGGTCCTAAATGAGAAAACTGCACGTCCTCCAAGGTTAGACTCTGCCACAGGAGAATAAAGTGGAAGGTCAGATCCGATTAGCAATACGGAAGTTGAGTCGCAACTTCCAGCTCCCACACCACGAGCATGGCTACAAATAGAATCGTTATGCAGTTTCAGAAATCTAATTATTACGAATACGGATACAAAGCAGAAATAAATAAGTTTACAGACGGGGGAAAATGTATTTTTTCCGTAATAACATGTTCATCTTTCTCTATCATTTTACGTTCATCTTTATCATTTTACCTTGTTATTATCGCAATATATATTGCTGTCTCGTAAACAGGGTGGTTGAATGTGTTTTGCAAGGGAGGAAAAAGATTGTATTTTCTGAGTCGAGATAATGAGTGTAACTATGTGTGGCCACGAGCGAAAAAATCGTACATCCTCTCATCATGACAGCAGGTGGTGAACTGACAGATGTTATGTGAGAGGGTGAAGTCAAGGTCAGTCTCATGTCCCAGATTTTCGTTCACATCCCGAAGGTTTTCACAGTTTTCTACAAGTTGCACTGCATCAAATGATCCAAACCATTACAGCAAACCTGAGCAAATAGGTAAAGATACCAAGGCAAAAATGTATTTTTCACTTATCATGTCTTTTTTGTATGTGCCTGTAATACTTCATAATCATAAACAGGTGGCTGTGTGTGTTTTGCAAGAGATGACAAAGATGATAATTATGTTCTGCCTGGGTCGAGATAATGGGTGTAGTTGTCCTTGTTTAGGCATGGCTAGGAGTGGAAAAATCGAAAATCCACTCATCACAGGCAGCAGGCTTTGAACTGCTTGATGAGGTGTATGGGAGTGTAGTGTAGGTCAGTGTGAAGACGTTCAGGATGTTCGTTCAGTTCCCAAAAATTCTTGCAGTTTTTTAAAGGCTGCGCTCAAACGACGCCTGCGGCCATTGATCGGCTAAACGTCATTAAACGCCGGCAGCCATGCAGGGGTTAGAAGGGTAGTTATCATGTGATAAGTATACTTACACATCACTTTCTTGTTTACCCTAGATTTTTTTTTTTTTTTTTATGCGTCCGACTCTGGGCATAGGCTTCACAGCCTGCTATCAAGGCCCAGCAGTCCTCCTACATACCATACACCTCTACATGTCACCACTTCGGCGCTAACATCCACCGTCCATATTGAATACATGCTAGGGCTGTCTCATACAGGACTGGTGTATTGATATTAGCAGGGGTATTTTTACGACATGTCGGCGGGTCTTCTGGTAGATCAGTAAAACCTGATTTAATGAAATTCAAATCCTTAAACTGTTCCCTGCCCCAGCCGGGATTCGAACCTGGGTCCGTTAGAACTGCAGGCCACCTCTCTACCGATTGAGCCACCGCCTCCCCAAAATAATATATCCAAGTGAAAAATTACTCACTGCACAATGATGGCAATTGTTCTTACTGCTGTTAGTCTTAATTATGCTGAATAAGAGAATATAAAATAAATGTGTCATCATATTCTTATATTAAATATATTATAGAAAAATGGGATATATCAATACAGACGGATCTTTTTTTTTTTTTTTTTGGTCAAAATGAATAATACGCCAGTAACAAACTAAACCGGATACTTTTGGGTGAGTAGACACGACATACAGATAAAGCAATGATGGAGTTCCTTGGTGAAAAGACATGCTTTGATATATATATATATATATATATATATATATATATATATATATATATATATATATATATATATATATATATATATAAAACCCATTGGATCCAAGGGGTGCTGGACGAGGCATTGCACTGGGAGGGCCCTAAGCGTACCACTCACCGCCTGTTGGCCCATAGTCGTGAAGCTCATAGGTCCCTACCCGGGGGTTCACTACTTTATATAGACTTGAAAAATCCAAGTTCTGTCCAATTCTTGTGACACTGGGCTTCACTGGGATATATATATATATATATATATATATATATATATATATATATATATATATATATATATATATATATATATATATATATATAATCATCAGCCATAACAAGTCCACTGCAGAACAAAGGCCTCACCCGACCTTCTCCACTAATTCTTTGACTGCGCCAATCTTCGCCACATTTTCCCTGCAGTATTCGTTATCTCATCTCTCCACTTCTTGTCTGGCCTTTTCTGCAACGCATACAATCTCTTGGTATCCAGTCAGTCAGCTTCTTGCTTCATTGGTTATCCCTTATTCTTGCTATTTGGCCTGCACAACTCCTTTTCTGTTATTTAACAACTTATATAATGTCTTTGACTTTAGTCTGCCCTCTCACCCAAGTTTATCTTTTCCTGTCTCTTAAAAATATTCCCAACGCTGACCTTTCCATTGTTCTCTGAGAAAGAATTTGATTTATTTTCCATCGATTTTGTCAGTTTCCAGGTCTCACAACTATACGTCATAGCTGGAATTATGCATTCGTTATATACTTTTCGTTTCATACAAACTGGCCAGCTACTTTTCATAATGTCTTTATGTTTACCGAACGCATTCCATCCAATTGTAATGTGTCTTTTTATTTCGCCATCATGATCTTTCGTTAATTTCAGTATTTGCCCCATTTAATTATACTTCCTTGTTACTATTCCATCTCCCGGAGCCTTCCCTGTTTTCATATTTTTAAGAGAAATATTTACTATGATGTTACCTCAGGTATTTCACTTGCGTCAACTGAAAAGTTAGCTACTGGTACTGCAGTCATTGATGCATATAGTTCTTTGTAAAATTCTTCAACTCTCTTCATCATCTTATGACTTCACCGTTTTTTTCTTTCAGTTATGAAATTTCTTGCTTTCCTCGTGACATTTTACTTCGGACCTGTTTCAGAACTTTTCCTTTCTTTGATGGTTTCTTTGATTTGATCCATGTTTCTCTTTCCTTTATTTTCAGCTTATCTCTTGTTAATTAGCATATTAATTCTGCTCGTTCTGTTTCATCTTTCTTTCTTTGTACTTTCATTTTTTTTTTTTTTTTCATGAGCTCGAGTGTCTATTCTGAATACTTCTTGGCTTTGGTTGTATTAGGTTTTCCTACTACCTCCCCTGATTCTCTTAGCACTTTTGTTAGTCTGTCATTCAGCTGATCAGTGTCACATTCAGCATTACTTAGAGCCTGAAATCTGTTCCTTATTTCCAACTGAAAGACTGCTTTGTTTTCGTTTACTTTTATTATGCGTATCTTTTTATCTTTAATCATCTTTCATTCACTTCTGAAATTGAATCTGGATGTGTAACCCACCATTCTGTGGTAATTTCCTATATTTACTTTGTTGATAACTGTGACATTTGTGATCGTGTTATTCTTATCTGCTATAATGAAGTCAATTTCATTCTTTGTTTCTCCATTTGGGCTTCTCCAGGTCCACTTTCTCCCTGTTCTTTTGTGAAGAATGTGTTCATTGTTCTCATGATATATATTTTAGCAAAATTTACCACCGTTTCTCATCTCTCATTCCTTTCTCCCACTCCAAATTCTCCAATACATGCTTCTCCATTTTTTTTATTTCCCAACTTTTGCATTGCAGTCTCTTATGAGTATAGTATATGTGGTATTTTCTTGTTTCAATATCTGGGAGATATCGTCATAGAATGTTTCTATTTTTTCATCTGACTTTTGAAAAGTTGGTGCTTATAGTTGTATTACTTTCAGGGCATATTTTTTGCATAGTCAATTTTTGTTTAAATAACAGAACAGAGGAAGAAAAAAACAATTGAATAAAAAAAATAATCCATACACCAGATTACTGGCGCCCTTCATTCATAAAATATCTGTAACAGTTGGACTTGAACAGCTGTAGGTTGAAGTTTGGGGGGGGGGAAACAACGCTGGGGAAGCGAGTTCCAGAGAGTAGTTCGGGGAATAAAAGAATTCTGATAGGCTGAAGTTCTCCAATATGGCTGTGTGACATTCCAGCCATGAGCGCTACCAGATGCCCGTGTACCACGAGGGAAGGCATGGAGAGGTGGCACAATGGCCGCAACTACGTCTGAGCATTTGCCATAAAAATGACTGTAAAATAATGCAAGGGAGGCAACATTCCTTCTTACTCGTAGGGGAGGTAGTTTATTTATAATAGCAGGGTTGTTAATAATTCCAACAGCTTTGTTCCGAATTTTCTCTAGTTGTTTTAATGCAACCCCTCCACATCCACTCCACAAGGGTGAACAAGATTCAAGCTGAGAGCGCATATGACTTTTATAAATTATGGCTAACTGCTCGTCAGGGAAGAAGTTACGGACTCATTACAATAATCCAAGCCAAGTTTTTTTAGGCGGTTTTAGCAAGTGATCTGACATGAGAGGTCCAGCTGAGGGCATTGTTAAGTGAGACACCAAGAATTTCAATACTTTTGGAGATGGGAATATTAGTAGCATTGAAGGTAGGCCAAGGATGAGATGGAGGGATGAAGTGGAGAGATATATGAGACAAGGGGGTATGAGCTGGGAGCAAGGCAGTGAAATGATGAGGGACAAGGCGAGATGGAGGCGATTTGTTTGTGCCCACCCCTGACGGGATTAAGGCGTCTGGTAATTGATAGATAGATAGATAGACTGAAGGTAATATACGAATCAGGCAATATCTGTCTACTAGTAAATTGTATATATTTGGTTTTACTAGCATTAAATGAGAGAAGGCTGTTTTGTCCCAATTCATTGATCGTTGATAATTCGTTGTTTATGGAGACTGCTGTACTGAGTTGAGAGTTAGAGATATTAGACTTTGTAAATGGGTGTTTAAGTGTGAATGAACTGTGTAGGGTTGAGTCATCTGCATATGAATGGATGGGATTATGAGTGACAAATAAGAGATCATTAATATGAACAAGGAACAGGGTTGGCACCAGAACTGATCCCTGTGGCACGCCGGCATTAACTAAGTGGAAATTGGAATATACATCATCTACTTCTAGTTTTCTGTCACTGAGATACGAGGAAAGTAGAGGAACAAAAAACGTTTCTCCTTTGCAATGGAGTCTGGACAGCAGGGAACGGTACCACATTCTGTCGAAAGCTTTACAAATATCAAGGGCTACTGCATGAGTTTCTCCATGTTGGTCGATTGATTGGTGGATGGTATGGATCAGGAGATTGGGTATGTCAATGGTGGATCTTTCGTGGCGAAAACCATACTGTCTATAGCTAATTAAGTTGTTGGATTCAAGATGTTTAACGATTTCAAATACTTTACCAAGAGAAGATGTGACAGCTATTGGTCTGTAATCAGAGGGGTCAGAGGAACTTCCTTTCTTTGGAATTGGGAGGCTATTGGCTTTTTTCTATGAATTAGTGAATGAAGAACTTCGTATGCATTGAGTGAATAATTTAGCTAGAACAGAGGCAAGTTCTGGGGAACACTTTTTCAGAACAATTGGAGGACTTCCTTCTGGGCCTGGAGCTTTGTTGGTTGGTAAGTTGTCTAGGATGGATTTTATGTATCTTGTCTGTATTTTAAGTGGAACAATTTCGAGAGCGTCAAGTTCTAGTACTGGGACACTCAGGCCGACTTCCTCCATGGTAGAATTTCTGGCAAAAGAACAGGCAAATATATTCACTTTCTCACGCGGCTCACTCGTAATGTTGCCACATGAAGATTTTAGTGGAGGAATGGATCATGACTTGTTAGAGTTATTATTGAAAGAATTGAGAGTAGACCAGAATATTCTATTGTCATTAGGGTTGTTAAGTAGTTTTGAAGAAAGTTTGATTTAGCGAGATTTATTACAGCTTTTGCATGGTTTCTAGCAATTATAAATTGACAGGGTGATTCAGAGGTTTATTATTTTAAGTAAGAGTTATATGCTAATGACTTTTGGGCTGTTACTCTGACACAGTTGCTATCAAACCGCTTTGGAGAGTTTCATCTTTTAGTGAACTGTTGACTTTGTATGAATAAATCCATACCAGCTAGTATTAAGTCATTAATGTGGGACTGGATGGAATTGACATCACAAGAAAAGACGACTGCAATGGAATGTTAAGATAATTTCTAAATCCATCCCAGTTTGCCTTATCATAGTGCCATCGAGTCACTCTGACAGGTTCAGAATGGGGAGGTTTGGGGGGACTAATGAGGCTTTCATGAGATTGTGGTCAAAGGATCCAAGTGGTGACAGTACTTCTATCCTGTATTGATCTGGATTATAACAAATGCTGCTCTGTCAGATATATTGCTGAATTTAACAACGCTGTCTGTAAGATTTGTGTTAAGTAGAAATCCTACATGACTACCTCTTTCATTTTGCCTTCCTCTGTAGTAAAATAGGTGGTCGCTGTCTTGGAGCCGAATTACTTTTTCTTCTTTTCTGTGGGTCGCACTCAAACCTACAGTATGTTTTCCGGTTCAATCATTAAGTTACGAAGTTTGTAATCTACTGCGAGGTTTCTTACATTGTATCCATAGATCCTCATGGATTTCAGTTTGTATATTATCCCAGTCTTTAACTGCCATATATATATATACATATGTATCTGTCTATCTATCTATCTAGACACACACACATACACACACACACACACATATATATATATATATATATATATATATATATATATATATATATATATATATATATATATATATATATTGTTACGGAACAGAGAAAGATAATGTACACATTAAGTGAGAATAATAAGAGTCACTACTGTCCCGTAAAGTTCCAGGTTCAAAACAAAAGAGTTAGGTAAAATTACAAGTTAAAGTTTAATGCTCAAACTAACAACAAAACATTCAGGACTCATAAGGATAATGTAATGGCAAAAAACAGGTTAAATATATGGTTAACTACAATAGCCTCTATTAACACGAAATTAGCATAAGTAAATTTATCTAAGTCAGCCCTGTTAAAATGAGATACCAGATAATACTCAGTGAATGCCAGATATATTATTACAGATACAAAATGTTATTAATGATGGCTGACAATAGGAACCTTACACAAATTACAAAAACCTCACTAGGCCTAAGAATTAACCTTATACTACACAGTACAAGTGAAAATGCAATAACACTTATACTCAAATTACACAGCTGCTAGATGGTTTGAGACTTCCTGAGCACTGTACAGGGGAGGACAGAGATGTGAACAAAATGAGGAGTAGATCTAAGTGGCAATGATGCAGAGACTGAGCTCATTATATAGGGGCCGGCAGAGCTTGATACAACTTGTAAGAAGGACGCGCAAATGAAGCCATAGGGTACAAAGAGCTGACAATCCCACTCTGAACAACAGAAAGGACGACTTACTCTACTATAACGGTAGAAGGGGGGAACGGAGGCAGAACACGCTCGTGATCAAACATGCAGCATACTGTGCGTTAAAATTACACAAAGGATGATGAAATCATAGGCTATGTAACACCTCCCCACAAAGAAAAAGAAATTTACAAAGGAAATTTCTTATTACTCTAAAACAATCTGTCTAAAGTCTAGATAAGCAATCTGCAATAACATTTTCTTTCCCCTTGACATGTTGTATGTCTAATGAATACTCCTGAAGAAGTAGACTCCATCTTGTCAATCTCTGATTTTTATCTTTATACTTACTAAGGAATTTCAGTGGGTTATGATCGGTATAAATGACTATGGGGTCAAAGCCAGAACACAAATAAAATGAAAAATGCTGTAAACCCAAAATCAAGGCCAAAAGCTCTTTCTCAATAGTTGAGTAGTTCTTTTGAGGTGGAGTGAACTTCTTCCTGTAATAAGATACAGGATGTTCAATACCCTGATCATCCTCTTGCAGGAAAACAGCCCCAGCTCCTATATCACTTGCATCAACAGCCATCTTAAAAGGCGTAGCAAAATTTGGAGTAGCGAGCACTGGCTGACTTAATAGGATAGCTTTAAGTTTGCTGAAAGAGGATTCACAGTTATCGGTCCAGACAAATTTAACTCCCTTTTTCAGTAGGTCTGTAAGTGGTGATACAAGAATTGAAAAGTTAAGAACAAATATCCTGTAATAACCTACCATTCCCAAAAATCTTTGTAGCTCTTTCCTACTTTTAGGTCTGGGAAGATCACTTATAACCTGAACCTTAGCTCCTGGTGGTGCAACATGTCCATCACCAAGTACATACCCAAGGTACTGAACTTTAGCTTGACCAAACTCACACTTTGATAAATTAGCTACAAGATTAGCATGAACCAAACGCTCAAGAAATTTACTGACATGGCATAGGTGATCTTTCCAGTTGTCACTGAAGATTAATACATCATCAATATAAACAACACACCCTGCCAAACCCTCTGTTACAACATTCATGAGCTTCTGAAATGTGGCTGGTGCATTCTTCATACCATATGGCATTACAGAACATGCAAAAGTCTTTCCTAGTGTTACAAAACATGAGATCTCCCTAGCGCGTTCAGTCATAGGTACTTGCCAGTATCCCTTTAACAAATCAAACTTACTTATGTACCTAGCCTTTCCGATCTTGTCCATGCAATCTTCCACACGAGGGAGAGGGTAAGTGTCTGTTTTGGTTATCTGATTATCACGTCTGTAGTCGATGTAAAGCTGCTGTGACCCACCTAGCTTAGGGACTAGAGTGACAGGAGAACTCCACTCGCTCTGACAGGGCTCAATCATCTTGTGGTCCAACAGGTAGCCAAGCTCCTTCTGGATGAGAGGAACTTTCACTGGGTTCACACGGTAAGGAGGCAGTTTAATTGGCTTTGCGTCTCCAACATCGACATCATGCATCAACACAGTGGTTCTTCCTGGAGTGGCACGGAACACTTGCGGGTACTCCTGCAGTAATGCCGAAAACTCCTGCCTTTCCTCGAGAGATAGATGAGAAAGCTTAGTCTGGAGATCATTCATGATATCAGGATTCTTCCCCAAACTATCACTCAGGCTCATGCTGCATGGGAGAACTTCACTTGCAGACTCGGGTGGAAGAGCTACAGTGCAGACTGGGTTATTTTCGTCCCGCCTGTGATATAACTCTAGCATGTTGATGTGACATAGTTGCTTGTTCTTTCTACGATCTGGTGTGGCGATGACATAGTTGACATCACTGAGTTTCTTCTCCACGAAATAAGGACCACTAAACTTGACTTGAAGAGGTTGCCCATGAACTGCTAGCAGAATCAAAACCTGATCTCCTGGCTGAAAGTGGCATAACCTGGACTTCTTATCATACCAAGTCTTCATCTTCTCCTGAGCAGCTCCTAAATTCTCTCGCGCCAGTTGTAAAGCAGTGGACAGCCATTCTTTGAACTTCATCACATACTCCAGCAGGTTGACGTCATCTTCCTCCGACAGCCAGCATTCCTTGAGTAACTTAAGAGGTCCTCTTACTTCATGGCCAAACAGTAGTTCAAAAGGTGAGAAGCCCAGTGATTCATTTGGAGATTCTCTTGCAGCAAACACAACGAATGGAAGACCTTTATCCCAGTCTTTCTGATGTTCCAAACAGTATTTCTTGAGCATCGATTTGAGTGTTTGATGATATCTCTCCGACGCTCCTTGGGTCTAGGGATGGTAAGCTGAAGACGTGATCTGGGTGATGCCCAACTCTTTCAGAGACTGCTTGAAAACATTTGACATGAAATTACTTCCCCGGTCTGACTGTACCTCCTTGGGCAGACCAAACTTTGTGAAGAACCCTAGCATTTCCTTAACCACGTTCTTTGCTGAGATATTTCTAAGTGGAATGGCTCTCAGATAACGAGTAGCCATATCAATCAGGGTCAACACATAAGAAAATCCTGAAGAAGTCTTAGGAAGAGGGCCCACAATATCCACCAACACACGGGTGAAAGGCGCCTCAAAAGGAGGAATGGGAACTAGAGGTGCAACCTTCTCGGTCTGATTACACTTCCCCACAACTTGACAGGTGTGACAAGACTTACAATACCAGGAAACATCTCTGAAGATACCTGGCCAGTAGAAGTGTTTCAAAATGCGTGCCACAGTCTTCCTCACTCCAAGGTGTCCTGCCAAACTGGAATCATGAGCCACTCTAATGATATCCTGCCTACAAACACGAGGGATGACAACTTGATGTACAACCTCCCACTCACAGTCGGCTGATGCTGTTGGGGGTCTCCACTTCCTCATAAGTACTCCTGACTTTATATAATAACAAGTAGAAGCACCAGCTGACTCTTCCTCACTGCAAGCAGAGTTAGCTAGACCTTTCAACTCAGGGTCAGCAACCTGCAACTCAACCAACTCTTGACGAGACAAATTATCAACACTACGGGGTACTGCCTCATCTGGTGAGTGGTCCAAATTAGCAAGAAAAGTGTCAGCTAGGATAACATCATCATCATCATTATCCTCTAAATCACCAGTAACTTTAGACTTAGCCCTAGTGACAGCACATGCAGGGAACACATCAGGGACATCACAATCCTGGGTCGCAGCCACTGGCTCACTAGACAACTGAGGAGCTGGACACACTTGACTTCCACCAATATCATTTCCAAGTAAGAAACTTACACCTGACATTGGGAGTGTCTCAACCAACCCAACCATAACGGAACCATTAACAAAACCAGACTCTAAATTCACTCTGCACAGAGGGACAGAGAAGTAATTATTCCCTACACCTTGTAAGATTACAGTTTCATCAGAGGAATTAACATTAGAGCCTAGAACACTGGTCAGCATAAGGGATTGGCAAGCACCTGTATCACGATATATTTTAACTGATTTCCTGTCATTACTGTCCAGAGGACTGACAAAACCATCAGACAGGAAATTAGCACATGAACTCTTGAGAGTGTCACCCACGTTACTGCTCAAAAGAGGAGCTCCATCATGAGAATTTAAGTTACCCCTCAAAGCAGGTTCAGTTAACTCAGTTAAAGAATTATGGGAACTCTCAAGAGTGGACACTAGACCAATTGACTGAATATTTAAAGACTCCTTTTTGTTCACATCACGCTGTCTCCTGAAACATTTCTCAGTAGTATGACCAAACTTACTATAATAAGTACATTTACTTTTCTGAAATCTAGAGGTGAAGCTGGTATTTACTTCCTGAGAAACATCATCTTTATTCTCTTTCCTGTTACCTGTACTCTGAGTAGAGGCAACGTACTTACTCTCAGCTTTCCCTTTTTCTTTAGAATATCTCTTGTGAGTGAGAACATATTCATCAGCTAAAACTGCAGCATCAGACAAATTATCTATTCTTCTCTCATCAAGATATAGGCTTACATCTTTACTAATACACCTTTTGAAGTCCTCCAGCAAAATCATCTGCTTAAATTTACCAAAATCAGAACCCACATTCTTAGAATTTAACCACTGCTCTAACAGATCTTCTTTGATTTTTGCATACTCAACATGGGATTGCTTATCTTGCTTATAAGTTGTCCTAAATTTTACTCTATAGGCTTCAGGAACAAGCTCATAGGCCTTAAGAATCAAGCTCTTAACTACATCATAATTATCAGATTGATCCTGAGGCAAAGATGCATAAGTTACTTGAGCTTTACCGGTGAGAACAGTTTGAAGGAGTACTGGCCAATACTTTTTGGGCCAATTAAAACCTGTAGCTACCCTCTCAAACAACTGAAAATACTTTGTTAAATCAGATTCATTAAAAGGAGGGACAAGTTTAACATTTTTAGCCACATCAAAATCATCAGAGCTAGATGATCCAGTTCCACCTTGTTTCATGCGATTCTCATGGTCTGCCTGAATCCTGGCAAGTTCAATTTGTGTCTGAGCCTGTACCTGTGCCTCTTGAATTCGAGCATTTGCCTGAAATTCAGCCTCCTTAGCACGGGCCTCCTGCAGGGCTAGCTGTAACTTAGCTAATTCAATCTGCGTTTGCTCATTTGGAGGAGTTACATTAAACAAGCTTTCATTAATCATGTCAACAATTTGATCTTTAGAATGATGAGAGCGAACAGCAATTCCCAATTGTTGAGCAAGAAGCTTAAGTTCATTCTTTGTTCTGTTTTCTACATCACACACTGTTTGCACATTTGACAAAAATCTTTGGCTTCATCAAGTGTAGAAATAGTAGACATCATGAATAAATCACAGTCACAAAATATCAAGCAATATCCATATGACAATATCCTGAATATCCTGGCGAGGTCGCCAAATTTATGTTACGGAACAGAGAAAGATAATGTACACATTAAGTGAGAATACTAAGAGTCACTACTGTCCCGTAAAGTTCCAGGTTCAAAACAAAAGAGTTAGGTAAAATTACAAGTTAAAGTTTAATGCTCAAACTAACAACAAAACATTCAGGACTCATGAGGATAATGTAATGGCAAAAAACAGATTAAATATATGGTTAACTGCAATAGCCTCTATTAACACGAAATTAGCATAAGTAAATTTATCTAAGTCAGCCCTGTTAAAATGAGATACCAGATAATACTCAGTGAATGCCAGATATATTATTACAGATACAAAATATTATTAATGATGGCTGACAATAGGAACCTTACACAAATTACAAAAACCTCACTAGGCCTAAGAATTAACCTTATACTACACAGTACAATTAAAAATGCAATAACACTTATACTCAAATTACACGGCTGCTAGATGGTTGGAGACTTCCTGAGCACTGTACGGGGAGGACAGAGATGTGAACAAAATGAGGAGTAGATCTAAGTGGCAATGATGCAGAGACTGAGCTCATTATATAGGGGCCGGCAGAGCTTGATACAACTTGTAAGAAGGACGCGCAAATGAAGCCATAGGGGACAAAGAGCTGACAATCCCACTCTGAACAACAGAAAGGACGACTTACTTTACTATAACGGTAGAAGGGGGGGACTGGGGCAGAACACGCTCGTGATCAAACATGCAGCATACTGTGCGTTAAAATTACACAGAGGATGATGAAATCATAGGCTATGTAACTATATAAATATATATATATATATATATATATATATATATATATATATATATATATCTGTCTAACTATCTGTATAGATCGATAGATAGATAAATAGATAGATAGATATAGATATAGATTTATTAATAATGTGCATGTTAATCTTATTCGTGTTAAGTAGTAATCTTCCATGGCAAAGATGTCGCAGAAATTCGTGATCCGTTTATGAAACAATTACATTTAATTTTAATATTCATACTTGACTGAAAATGCTATATTTAGCTACATGCATACATTAAAATTTCAGCAAATTCAGGCGTATTTAAAAAGTCAGTAATTCATTTATACAGTATGCATTAGTCTACACTATCAAGTAAGTAATTAATATCTTAAACATTACGTTTTCCTCTGGGGAGAAAGTAAGATTCCAATAGGATATTGGACTGAATAGTGGCAGCGTATGTCTAACCAAATCCGACTCACATTTGACAGAATCTGTGTGATCATAGAGACAGGTGGCCGGTAGAAAAGATAACGGTAAGTCTGAAGCATGTAATGTCATGCTATGTGATCTTCAGTAGTTTACAGACCCTTTGTTTAATAAAGACTAAAATCAAAATATTAATGATGACACGAGTGCAAATGATTATTTAAAAGCAATCTGGAGCAAAATAGGGCATAAATAGTTGTTGCAAATAAATAGAAGTCCTTGTTGAATACAGTCGTCGAGGGTCAGTGAAGATATTTCTGATCTAATGCTTACTCCAAAGGCCATTTTCTGATATAATTATATCTTACCTCCACTGCATTAATCCAACAAATCACTGTGAATCGTTGGGAAGGCGTGCGAAGACATTTCATTTGTCTCTTGCAAAATTAATAGTCGTGGCAAGGGTCCTTTTGATCTCCGATGCCCTTGTCCTAACCATCATGGTCCACACATTCTTAGTTGCATTTATATCACACCCTGGCAAGTTAACTACTTCATTTCGTTGGTCCTTAGTCTATTCCTACTATTGACGAGCTACTTATTCAACCTAGGGAAGTTTTCTGGAACTGAAATTCTAATGGAGATTGCTCAAAAACCCTTACCATTATTGTTTCTTTTGTAGCGTAAGCACAATCATTTATGTTAGTAAAAAAAAACTGCACCATAACGAATGTTTAAATATTATATCCTAATTATACAATTCGTGTCAAAAAGGATAGATCATACCTATAATACGTAGGGTTTGAAGTGCCGTTGTTACGAATACAGGCATACCTTTTTTTTTTTTTTCATTATCAATGAACTTATCTCCATTACTGATGCTAGAATATTTGTCAAGTCCTTTAAACCAATGACTTTATCAACGATGTTTTCCTACCCCGTGAAGAAGCCACATCAGGTGTAGGATATATTAGATATCGATGTAAAAACACTTTACAGTAGAAACAGACAGACACAGTCTTATAATACAGCTACGAGTATTATGCTGTGTCAGTAAAAAGATATGTAAATCTGACATTATCTTAACTGGTAAACTTGGAAGACTTAGTGTCTGCATTTCACTAAAGCTGGAACTTACTTTTCTTTATTTAATGCCTTATGTCATCCTTCTATATTTATTTGTAATTTTGGAGTTGGTCTATTTAACCCAAGCTATAGTTCCCTTTATCCTTAAGAGTAAATTTATCCTTGGTTACGAACCACTGCCTAAGACCTCGTGTCCGCATCCTCCCATTAAGTGATGAAGTGATTTGGTTATTCCATTTTTCGATACAGAACACTTGTTTGTGTGTGTATGTGCGTGTGTGTGTGTGTTTGTGTGTGTATGTGTGTTTGTGTGTGTATGCATGTGTCTGTGTGTGCTTGTGTGTGTGCATGTGTGTGCGTGTGCGTCATATGTGTGTATGTGCATGTGTATATTTGTGTGTGTGTGTGTGTGTGTGTGTGTGTGTGTGTGTGTGTGATAATTGGTGTGTGGTGTGATGTGGTATGAAAGTGCTATATGTGCAATGTGGTGTATTCAGTGTGGTGGTGTATGTGGTGTGATATGTGTGGTGTGTGGTGTGAATGCGTGTGTGGTGTGGTATGGTGTGATTGTGTGTGTGTTGTGTCGTGTGGTGTTAATGTGTGTGGGTGGTGTGGTGTTGTGTGAATGTATGTGTGGTGTGGTGTAGTGCGAATTTATGTGTGGTGAAGTGTGGTGTGAATGCGTGTGTGGTGTGGTATGGTGTGGTTTGTTGTGGTGTGAATGTGTGAGTGTGGTTGTGTGGTATGGTGTGGTATGAATGTGTGTGTGTGGTGCTGTGTGATGTGGTCCAAATGTGTGTGTTATGTGGTGTGATGTGGTATGGTGTGAGTGTGCGTGTGGTGTAGTGTGGTGTGAATGTGTGTGTGGTGCAGCGTGTTGTGTGTAGTGTGACGTGGCGTGGTGTGGTGTGGTGTGGTGTGGTGTATTGTGGTGTAATGTTTTGTGGTGTGGTATGGTGTGTGATGTGGTGTGGTGTAGTATGGAGTGCTTGCTGTCTCAGTTTTGTGTTTAGCGGTGTGGTGAGATTTATTGTTTCTGGAAGTGCGTCCTCGTTTGTAGGGTGGTGTGATGTAGTGTGTGTTGAGTAGCAAAAAAAGACATGTTGTGGTATGGTGTGGTATATGTGCTGTGTGTGATGTGGTTTTGCGTGGTGGTATGTAGTGTGGTGTGGTGTGGTGTGATATGGCGTAGTGGTGTGCCAGGTGTGGTTTGGCGTGGTGGTGTGTGAAGTGCGAGGTGTTGTGTGTTTTGCCGTGTGTGTGATGTACGTGCTGTGGTGTGTTTTGTCTTGTGTGTTATGTGTTTGGTGTTCTGTCGTGTGTGTGATGTGCATGGTGTGGTGTGTTTTATCGTGTGTGTTTGATGTGCGTGGTGTGATGTGTTGTCGTGTGTGTGATGTGCATGGTGTGGTGTGTTTTGTCGTGTGTGTTTGATGTGCGTGGTGTGATGTGTTGTGTGTGTGATGTGCATGGTGTGGTATGTTTTGTCGAGTGTGCGTGATGTGCGTGGTGTGGTGTGTGTTGTGTGTGTGAAGTTCATGGTGTGGTGTGTTTTGTCGTGTGTGTGTGATGTGCGTGGTGTGGTGTGCTCTATCGTGTGTGTGAGATGTGTGTGGTGTGGTGTGTTTTATAGTGTGTGTGTGTGTGTGTGTGTGTGTGTGTGTAATTCACTGGGTCGGTCGGGATCACGTGATGGTTGTGATCGTCAGCTTTTACCCTCCCGGAAGGGAGCTGAGAGCTCATATAGTCCGATCTATGGGCAAGACTGTGACCTTCACACACGCACACACCCGTCCCCTTGCTCAAGGGGGACAGTAACCACCCACTTCGTCAGTGAAACTTTTCGCAACCTGAGCGAGGCGCGAACTCCCGTCTACCAGATGGCAAGCGAGAACGTTACCACTGCACCAGCGAGCTTCTATATATGTGTGTGTGTGTGTGTGTAATTCACCGGGTCGGTCAGGATCACTTGATGGTCGTGATTGTCAGCTTTTACCCTCCCGGAAGGGAGCTGAGAGCTCATATAGTCCGATCTAAGGGCAGGGCTGTGACCTTCACACACGCACACACCCGTCCCCTTGCTCAAGGGGGACAGTAACCACCCACTTCGTCAGTGAAACTTTTCGCAACCTGAGCGAGGCGCGAACTCCCGTCCACCGGTTGGCAAGCGGGAACGTTACCACTGCACCAGCGAGCGGTGTGTGTGTGTGTGTGTGTGTGTGTGTGTGTGTGTGTGTGTGTGTGTGTGTGTGTGTGTGTGTGTGGTGTGTTTTTCATGTGTGTGATGTGGTGGGGTTCTCTGGTTTTGGTTGGGTGTTGTGTAATGTCCTTTGGTGTGAAGTGTGTTTTGGACGTGGTATGTTGTGTTTGATGTGCCTTGATGTGAAGTGTGTTTTGGTGTGGGTATGCTGTGTGTTATGTTCTTTTGAAGGTATGTATGGTGTACTGTGTTCTATGTGTTAATTTATGATGTGTTGTGTGGTGTACACTATATTGTGTTATGGTGTTCGGTGTTTGCTGTGTATTGTGCGGTAAGATGTAATGTGGTGGCGTGTTATCGATGTCGTAGAAGGGGAGGTTTCTCATAATGTGTGCGGATTTCACACCATATGTATGTGTTACATGAACGACAAATTTTGGCTTGAATGTAAACTTCGGGCATTCCAAAACACTCTCATTCGTATGATGGGGCGCCTTCTTCCTCGCAGCAAGTTTTAGTCTAAATCAGTTTCAAATTGCTGCACACTGCTCTGGCTGGCTGCTTCGGCGTTTGGCCCTGTCCCCTTGACTCCACCCATCTGCTCAATACGCCTTTCATAGAAATCTGCTGCTTTTTTTTTTTTTAGACATGCGCGGCTGTAGCTTCGATTTGTTTTTCCCAGACAGAAGTAGTAAAATCTGTTTAGCATTCATTGTTCTTTCTCAGCACTGTATTTGATAAAGGCAGGCAACATCACCGAGTATTTACACTCCTAATGTAGGAAGTGATCCTTCTTTCTAGACTGAGGTTCAGACAGGCACAGAGGTTCAGAACATCACCTAAACCATATGAAGCTACAAGGCTTACAGTGTTATCACATCAAAAGCGAGGGGCTGCCTGGGGAAGGATCACAACTTTTATGAGTGACTATACTTCACTTGTTCCGGGCATGAAATATGTTGTACACAGTTCACTTGTTAAGCCTAAGAAAGTGTTTTTTTCCTTCTTTGCACATCAAGCTTGAACTTATGAAAAACTTTGTGAAAGTGATGGATAAAGTGCAAACCTGATTCACATGCTCGAAAAGTAAGTTTCCCCAGATAAGTTATGCCAAAATTTAAGATGGTACAGTACTTTTGTAGGCGGTCAGATCAGAGAATTATTAAGAGATGAGAAATCTGAAGGAGAGTTGAATGGAGATAAGAAAGCAGCGTGGTAGAGTTCCAAAAATGTCTGCACAATCTTTTTGGGAAATTGCAGGGTCAAAAACTATCCTGAAGTAGTGTGTGACCTTCTTAAGTCTTTTCAAGCAATGGGGTGCGATATGTCTTTAAAGGTTCGTGTTTTAGATTCTCACTTGAGCTTTATTTCCAGAGAACCTGGGTTCGGTGAGCGATGAACACGGTGAGCGTTTTCATCAGGACGTTTCTTATATGGAAGTGTGTTACCAAGACAACTGGAACTCCATTATGCTGGCTGACTACTGCTGGACTCTTAGGAGGGACATTCTTGAGGCAAAGTACCAAAGAAAATTAAACAAAGCTACTTTTTAAACTACAAGTTTATAGCTTTTAATGAGTATGTAAATATACGTTTTTGTTTTTTAACTTAGTGGTAGGTGGGGGCGCTTACCATCCACTCACTTGATGTAATGCTGTTCTCGGGTGTCTGCCCTTTCCTCTCCTCCATCCTTCTTTCCATCCATCCTCTTCTGTCTTTCTTTCCTTCATTCTTTCCTCTTTCTTCTGCCTGCGGGTGACTTTACACTCCCTCTTGTGAATTTCTTTACTTCATTCTTTCCTCTTCCTTCTGCCTGTGGGTGACTCTACACTGAGTGACAATCCAAATGGTTTCCTGTACAACAGGAAACCATTTACAACGCTGGGTGGTAACCATATAACCAAAATTTGGCTCCTGGTGGTTTAATGGGTAATAAAGGTGCTCCAATCGGATTGAGCCGGTGAAGGTTTATATCCAAGGTATGGTTGGGGTTTATTTTTTTATTTTTATTTTTTAAATAACAGAACGGAGGAAGGAAAAACAAATGGAGAAAAAAAATAATCCATACACCAGATTACTGGTGTCCTCTTTTCATAAAATATCTGTAACAGTTAGACTTGAACAGTTGTAGGTTGAAATTTGGAGGAAAACAACTCCGGGGAAGCGAGTTACAGAGAGCAGTTCGGGGAATGAAAGAATTCTGATAGGCAGAAGTTCTGCAATATGGTTGAGTGACATTCCAGTCATGAGCGCTACCAGATGCCCGTGTAGCACGAGGGAAGGCATGGAGAGGTGGCACCATGGACGCAACTTCGTCTGAGCATTTGCCAAAAAAATATCTGTAAAATAATGCAAGGGAGGCAACATTCCTTCTTACTTGCAGGGGAGGTAGTTTATATGTAATGGCAGGGTTGTTAATGATTCTAACAGCTTTATTCTGAATTTTGTCTAGTTGTCTTAATGCAACCTTTCCACAACCATTCCACAAGGGTGAGCAATATTCAAGCTGAGAGCGCACATGACTCTTATAAATTATAGCCAACTGCTCATCGGCGAAGAAGTTACTGACTCTGTACAATAATCCAAGTTTCTTTGAGGCGGTTTTAGCAAGTGATCTGACATGAGAGGTCCAGCTGAGGGCACTGTTAAGTGAGACACCAAGAATTTCAATACTTTTGGAGATGGGAATATTAGTAGCACTGAAGGTAATGTACGAATCTGGTAATATCTGTCTATTAGTAAACTGTATATATTTAGTTTAACTAGCATTAAAAGAGACAAGGTTGTTTTGTCCCCATTCACTGATTGTAGATAGATCTTGATTTATGGAGATGGCTGTACTGAGTTGAGAGGTAGAGATATTAGACTTTGTGATTGGATATCTGAGTGTGAATGAACTATGTAGTGTTGAGTCATCTGCATATGAGTGAATGGGATTGTGAGTGACAGATAAGAGATCATTAATATGAACCAGAAATAGGGTTGGCGCCAGAACTCATCCCTGTGGCACGCCGGCGTTAATTGAGTGGAAATTCGAATATACATCATCTACTTTTACTATTATTTTCCTGTCGCTAAGATAAGAAGAAATCAAAGGAACAAAAGACGTTAGTCCATAGCAAGGGAGTTTGGACAGCAGGGAACGGTGCCATACTCTGTCGAAAGCTTTAGAAATATCAAGAGCTACTGCATGAGTTTCTCTAAAAAGATCAGTTGATTGATGGATGGTATGAATTAAGAGATTGAGTATGTCAATGGTGGATCTTTCACGGCGAAAACCGTATTGTCTATCACTAATTAAGTTGTTGGATTCAAGATGTTTAACAATATGCTTATTAATTAAAGTTTCAAATACCTTACCAAGAGAAGATGTGACAGCCATTGGTCTGTAATTGGAGGGGTCAGACGAACTTCCTTTCTTCGGAACTGGGTGGATATTGGCTTCTTTCCATGAATTTGGGAATAAAGAAGTACGTATGCATAGTCTGAATAATTTAGCTAGGACAGAGGCAAGTTCAGGGGAACACTTTTTCAAAACAATTGGCGGAATTCCATCTGGGCCTGGAGCTTTGTTGGTAGGTAAATTGTCTAGGATGGATTTTACGAATCTTGTCTGTATTTTAAGTGGGGCAATTTCGGGAGAATCAAGTTCCAGTCCTGGGACACTCTGGCTGGTATCATCTATGGTAGAGTTTCTTGCAAAGGTACTAGCAAAGATATCTGCTTTCCCACGTGGGCCATTTGTAATATTGCCATCTGAAGATTTTAGTGGGGGAATGGAAGATGACTTGTTAAAGTTATTGTTGAAAGGATTAAGAGCTGACCAGAACATTCTATTGTCATTAGGGTTGTTAAGTAGTTTTGATGCTTGCTTTTGAAGAAAGTTTGATTTAGATAGATTTAATACAGCTTTTGCATGATTTCTAGCAATTTTAAATTGGGAGAGCGATTCAGATGTTTTTGATTTTAAGTAAGAGTTATATGCTAATGACTTTTGAGATGTTGCTCTGGCACAATTGCCATCAAACTATTTTGGAGAGTTTGATCTTTTAGTGAATTGTTGACTTGGTATGAATAAATCCATACCAGCTAGAATTAAGTCGCAAATGTGGGACTGGGTAGAATTGGGATCACTAGAGAAGAAAGACTGCCGTGGAACATCAGCAAGATAATTTCTAAATCCATCCCAGTCTGCCCTGTCAAAGTGCCATTGGGTCACCCTGACAGGTTCGGAATGGGGAGGTATAGGAGGGTTAACTAATGAGGCTTTGATGAGATTGTGGTCAGAGGATCCAAGTGGTGACAGTACCTCTATCCTGTATTGATCTGGATTATTTGTCAAGAATAAATCCAAGAGATGGGCATTATGGTCAGGATTATCAGGTATTCTGGTTGGTTGCTTTACCAACTGGGTGAGATTAAACGATTCCGCAAACAGCTCGCATTCTAGACCAGCGTCGTCAGTCCGGGCAGAATGCAATAACCATTCAACATTGTGTATGTTAAAATCACCCAAAATGGTAATTTCATTGCCAAGGGCAAGGTCAAGGTTACTCAACTGAGTGGATATGGAATCAAATACACTGGGTTCCGAAGAAGCATTGGGGGAACGATAAACTACACAGATATATTTGGTAATGTTTTGGCAATTTAATTTATATAATGAGTAATCAAAACTGGATGAAGTGAAGTTTAAAATAGTATCAACTGCATATTGGGATTTGATATAACAACAGGTCCCGCCCTTGTTTCGAAAGTTTGTAAGGAGATGGTAACTGGGAAAACAAAATGGAGATATATCGGTAGAGGGTGAGATTTGTGGTTCTGTGAGCAAAAGGGCCAAAGGGGATATGGACTGAAGGAAAAAATGAACTGAGTTTAAATTTGTGGTAAGGCCGCGGATGTTGGTAAAGAATAAGGCCGCACCGTCACCTCTTCGCCGATGAGCATTCCCGGAAATAGCAACAGTCGCTGCCGGCACAGTTGCTTGATGGCGACCGGGAGGACCCTGTGCCTCCAGCCCTACCCTGCCGGTGGTGGCAATCCGAGGTACCACCTCATTTGATTGTAAGATTGCAGCGGCCATTACTAAAGATGTGAATAGAAGGTGTGATATGTTATGCGCATGTAGTGTGGTGTAGACAGTTGAAGGTAGAGGTATTATGAGAGCATGCTGGCCTACTCTCTGTGTAAATGAATGCACTGGAAATGTTCAGAAAAGGGAGATGGTCAGGATCAAGTCCTGAGGGCTGGTGAAACGGGAGCTCCAGCTCTCCCTATCACCAGCTTGCCATCAACCTCGGGAGTACTGCCCTGTTCGACTGGTGCTACAGTCTACTCCTCATAACGTAATGCCACTCAGGGATGAGCGAGGCTGGTCACTCTCATCTTAAATGCTAGGACCAACTTTCCTAGCCCCGGGCTCCTAGCTCCTCATGGGGCAACGTAGAATTAGATGATGGATGGATGCTTTTTTAACTTCATGTCACTCAAAAACCTTAGTGGAAAAAGAAACTTTGCAAACATATCTGGATTTAGTACAAAAAATAAAATAGAATCAGGTATTCTCATCCTTGGGACACGATTTTTTTCCATTGTTATAACTGCAGTTGTTGAAGCCCTCCATTCTTCGAAAATTATCAATAGTGGTCTTTCTGAAGCATATAACTTTCCAACAATTCCCTGTCCACTACTCATCAATGACTTTTTGAGCTGCACATTTCTTCTAGCCTTATTTACTGTAGTGATGATAACACCACCCTTCACCCCCCCACCCACTTCTCATAGCGCCCATCACCACAAGCAGAACAGCAATCTCGGGATGAGGCTTTGGCACACCTGTTTCCTAATTTGTCTATTTTTGTTTGGATAAAAGGAAATCTCTTAGTTTTACTGCATCAAAAGCCCTATCTTCTACTACATTCAACATTTCTATCATCTTAACTTCAATGACACACAACTCAGTCCTTTACGATTTCTTCATATTCTTCGTGTATCATCATCTCGATAACTAATTTAGGTCATATCAAATTTCTGTCACAAACTGCTTTGCAGAGATTTATCCGGCAAAATCGACTTCATGTATTTGTTAAGCCCATTTAACTGTTGACTGTTTTCAAGGACCTTCATCGAAATGTCTCTGTCGTTATGCAGGCACAAACCCTGTAGAACTTCTAAACAGGATGGGGAGCAGGGGCTTTTCATCATCTCTCCTCCAGTCACTGACTCCCTTCAATCCTTTTCTATACGCCAAAATGTTGCATGCTTTCTTCTTTTCTCTCACTATTATGATAACTGTTCCTCTGAATTCTCTGTCTGACTTTCCTTTCCATTACGGCCAACACACAGCAGCCGTTTAGTTACAGAATCTCAACCACTCTCCGATGCAAGTCAGCCAGCACTCTCAGTCCTTTGTACCTGTATATGCTACTGGTCATCTCTGCAGTTGTCTTACACAGTCTGTCTTCCCCACTCCAAATAACCCTCAGTCGTTGAAAAGCGAATCTTAATTTTATTAATCAAAGACAAAAAGCAGGATTTGCATACTTTATTCCTTGGGTTACTTCAATCTTGTATATAGAAAGCAAAATCACACTTCGTTTATCTTAGTGGGCGCTAAGTTTGAAAGACAAATACGGTAAATAAACCGAGTTTTACATGTATTACATAATCTTACAAACAGCAATACTCTTATGATATTAAAAAAAAAAAAAAAAAAAAAGGAAATTTATAGAAGAGAAACCTTTACTGAACGGAATACATTTAGAAAGGAGCACATTTATTATAGCCTCTTCACTCCAATGACGTTTTTATTCTCTTATTTTACTACGATATAGTTTTATTCAACTCCAGAGAAATTTTACGAACTAGTGGAAATAAATAAGACCTTGAACCCCGCCCCCTTCCCCACTTCAGATGGTCTGTGCTAAATTAGAAAAAATTTCATGGGGTATCAGGAATAAAGATTTAGAAGAACATTTGAAGTGGTCAGTTTTTGGCGATGAGTGCACACAAAGATGTTGAGTGGGAATGGGAAATGCATCTTGAAAAAGTGGGAGAAAGCAAACTGGTTATGTTAGGAAAAGACAAAGGAAATAGCTGCCCTAAGTTTTGTAACATAATTTTTTGGTTAGTTCTGCAACCTCCAAACTATTTTGTCCAGCATGGGAAAAATCTTTTGTTGTCAAAGGGTTTTTGAACCCTGCCTCATTATCCTTCAGTTCAGAGTCTCATAAGATGAATATTATTATCTGAAGGCAGTAAAAATATACTGCATAACAAGGAATAATCTTATTGACAGGACAAAAGGGGAATGAGGAAGGCCTTGGGGGTCAGCAGTTGGAGGTAAACAAGGGGTGAGGACAACAGTAATGGCAGGGTACACGGTCGCACGTCAGACGACGAGAGGGAGAGGAAAGCTGCTGGGGTTGTGGTGAAGGGACAGGAGAGATTGGGAGCTGCTTAGGAAGGGTAAGATTGTGAGCTGTCTTGGAAGGGAGTCGGAGAGGATTGGGAGTTGCCAGGGAGGGGAAGGATTGGAAGCTGCCATGGAGGGATAGGATTGGGAACTGCCATGGAGGGAGAGGACTGGAGCTGCCATGGAGGGAGAGGATTCGAGGACGTCGTAGACGGAAAGAATGAGAGCTGACCTGGAGCAGGAACGATTGAGATCTGCAAGGATCTGAAATGAAGAAATGAGGAGGGATTGCGAACTATCGGCGTCTGAGAGAGAATTATAGAGGAAATCTGGGAACTGGTCAGACGTGTATTGGTGTGCTCCATTACCACGTAGCTATGTGTCTAATTTTTGTGTTAATTTTCGGCTTTACTTTATTTTCCTCGTGATATTGCTGCATTAAAGTGATTGGAGTTACTGTTTCGTAGGCAAAAATAATGTATGCACTATATTAACTGTTGATTTATCATCCGAATTTTGTTTAATGTGTATTGAAATTCCTGGCATTAATTTTAATGTTTGGCTGTATTATACTGATTAAGTGAATTGCTTTATTTCTGTTTGTGCTCTTTTGTGACTTTGTGTTGAATAGTTTCCAGTCGGTGTCCTTTATTGCTCCACTGAGAGAAATAAACCATATCTAAACAGCTTACTTACATTAGCTATAACTTGGGTAGTAAGTGTAAAGTTACACTGACTTTCTTGTCATTTTTATCTTGTGATTTCATTGAATTTTTATATGTGCGAAAAGCGTAAATTATGAATATAAGTCGAGATATAAGTATTGAAATTTCTCATTGCCTAAATATTCACATCATATTATTATCATTTTAAATGTTGTAGGATTTCAAAACGAAAGTATTATGGGTCATAGAAACAAATGTGTCATATATTTTATATATTTAGAATGAACTATAACAGACAGTAATTTCACGTAGGTGTTCTTCATCGTTTTCAGTCAAACTGTATTGAATAAGGTTGAAAACCGGCAGCAAAGTTCCCATTTTCAGAGAATATATGTTTGACTAAATATTCTGAACTTTTTTGAGAGAAATCTTTGTAAATCGCATACAGTCCTCTATTTGCTGTGGAAGTTTTGCCATCTTATGCTGTATTACCCAGTTTTACGATCTTCTAAACTCTTTGTGTGAATCCGTGGTGTTTTTGCAGCGTCCCCGTTGAGGTCTGTGAGTAAATATATATTTTTTTTAATCATTTCAACTCGTGTTGAGAAATTCTGCAATGATGTTTATTTACTGCCTCAGTACTACGAAATGATTTGATAAATTTGTGAACTAGGTGTTTACATTAGCATCGTAGTGCTTTCAAGTTTCGACAACAGGTCATCATCTGTTGTGCCGATTTTGGCAGAGTATAATCGTAATAATCAGTAATATTACCCTGAGGTAACTGACATGAAATATCGTTTATCATCACTGATTACATAGATAACAAATATTTACAATATTTTCCCTTTCTTTCAATATCAAATTTGTAGTTTGCTTTAATATTTGGAGTTACATCCATACATCATTAAATTTTCAAGAAATTAATTCATGTGTTAGTTAACAATTGGATTCTTTCAGATATGGATTTTTCTCTTACTGCACCTGTAATATGACCTTCTTTCCCTTTCTCGCATGAAATAAGAATTATGTATTTTCTTTGTGGGTACAAAATAATTAGCAAAGCTTTCTATACACAGGTGCTAACAAATAATTGAGATATTTCTCTCAAGAAGTGACACCCAAACCTAGCCAATAAAGCCTCTCACCTATGGCTACGGTACTAATATTACCAGTATTAAGCACTTTTTGTGCATAACGAGTAAACGACATTTTGTAATTGTTTTCCCTTTTGCACAAAGTATTGGCGCGGTAATGGGTCTGTGAATAATAAAATCCAAAATTGAATTCATTGACCTAGCATCTAGAGACAAAATTGCTGCTCTTCATATATTAGGTGAAAAGTTACTAGTCTCTGAAAAGTGTGACGGTCGGATTGGGCCAAGCCGGGCCGCTTAATGTAATTTTCCACCCAGATACAGACAGTAAACTTCGCTCGTTCGCTCAGTACTAAAATTTCTGGTTGTAAGTACTGTTAAACTAAGAACTTGCATAATAGTGCCGGTAATTGTCTTCACTCCTTAAGCAGTATACACATCTTCGTCTTACATTCCAAGGGTGCCTGAGAAGGATGTCTTCACAGGGTGGCACCAACATAACAAGAAAAAGCACTCACTGCAACGCCCCGCGTCATAAAATGTGTAAAGGCCAGGGAGACGATCAGTGGGCATCTGTGGTTTTAGAGTATGGTACTGAAAAACTGTTGGAAAGTAATCGTGTATATACGATGAATTGAAGCACCTTACCCACTTCTGATCATGTGCTTTTAACACTAATCGTCATCAAGCTTCGAAACTGACGAGCAACGTGCTCAAACACAACAGGTCTCCACTGATCCAGTTGAAGGACGAATGTTTGTGCACGCCCTGAACAACTGACCTTTGATTACTTTGAAAACCAATCAGTTCATCTCTACCAGATCATACAGCCATTCACCAAGCTGGGTTTAAACCAGATCAGAAGTGTTAGTTGACCTTATCATGTTGACCTTTTGCATATTGTTCTAAAAACAAATTATTTTCATCCTCGCTTAACCTTAAACCCTTCCGTCAAGCCTGATCCAAATCGAATAAGATCTGTTTAAATTCAAAGGCCGAATCTTTGAGCTTGTCCTGTGACCTTTACCTTATAGTGATTGTTTTGAAAACTCCATCGTTTCACTCCTTCTTGCAACCCTTCCATTAAGTGTGATCAAAACTGCATCAAGAGGTTTGAGATCACCTTGCCCTTCACTACCCAAGACCTTTTTAAAGATCATTCACGTTTCTTTCCAGTGGTCCTCATTCATTATGCCAAGTCTGGTGCAATCCCATCCCATCTTTTTAATGGAAGACAGATATACAGGAAAGCAGACATACTGGACCAAACACGTGATCCTCTCGCGCTGCGTGTGAATCTGTAACTGTGGCAGCTCTGATGCCCAGTTATACAAACGTTTCTCAACATCTTCCCTATCCCCAGAAAAGAGAATGGTGAACTGCATGTAATGCCGGAAAAGGGTCGTTTCTGACTGTAATCCAGTGAGTTCATGTTCTGAAGGACCTAGGGCCACAGATCCCACTAGTTTCAGTGATATGACATGCTAACTTTCATATTCAGAAAGATTCGTAATCCTGCCCGCATATGTGGCTCATTACCGAAGTCTGTAACAAAGTAACGTGAGCACAACATGGAAGGATGTACTGTTATCCAGTTAAAAACTGAGCCTGTCTAAGGCAGCAATTCTGCCTCCCTCCTTTCTCCCACTGCACTCAAGCAGAGTGCATTTCAACCAGTGCAGGTTAGTTGCAAGAGTGATGAAGAAGCGACACACCATACCTGTCACCACTTCAGATCTTAGCTGATGGTGAAGAAGAGTCCTATGAGTGACAACCGAGGAGAAGGGACACCCTAACATTCGTGATCAGCTGGTAGAATTTTCTGGTAGGGCTTCTGGTAACAGTAGGCACTTTTGTATCCTAGGCGCAGGACTACATGATGTAACTGAGATAGTGGATGTTGTTGCTGAGAGAGCAATAAATGACAGTCTTATTATTCAGTTACATCCTAACAGCATAGTACGATCGCAGATATTACAGCTTCTGGAGATGAAGAAAAAGATGATCTATCATTATAAAGCAAAAGCTAAAATAATTCCAACTTCCGGTGCACAAGTTTAAGAACTACTGCAGAAAACAATCAAGTAAAGTCACATTGTCTGCAGGAATGTGTTGATTCGTCGGCACCAGGAACGATTTTAATAATGAGTAAGCTATATTTTCTAATGACGTTCTCCACTTGAACACAGTTGGCTCTACTTGGCTTGGAATATCTCAGTCTGTCTGTATATCTGTCGCCAGACTCCTTAATCTTGTAAGGGCTGACCACAAACGAATCGTCTCCATGTCACCCTGTACTACCCTGTCTCCGTAATTCATATGCTTCTCCACACTGACCCTCCGTCTTACGCTTGGTTTCCTCATCCAACTCACTCACATGCACTCTCCTAGTCAGCCTTTCATTCTCCAGCCCCTCCGCACCGCTAAAGCATCTCAAAGTATTTTTCCTAATATTTCTAGCGCATCGATATCACCACTATAGAGCTCCGTAACATCCTTGTTTGCATGTTCATCTCCGCACGTAAAACTACATATTCCTCTTAGGTAACTATTTTCCACTGATCCCACTCTTAATTTCTGTCCTGCCAACAAGGTCTAAGCTTCAGGGCGGATCACAATGCTGTCATGCAGTAACGTTTGTACTCCCGTTCTCACTTCCCTGTTCATTATTACTCTTTTCAATGATATATGCAGTATGTATATTCTGGTGAAGAACCCTCACCAAAGGAGGCAAACAGACGAGTCAGCGTAGACGTTGTGTCTACAACCACAATAATTTAGGTAACCAAAGCTCTCTCCTTCAACAGTGTAAACATATTAACACCCTTGAGGCCCTGGCTCACATTTTATCTAATTTAGGATACTGCACCAAAGAAACTTGATATTGTCTGCGTCATGAGGCAGAAATCATGCCTTGGAACTTTTCATGCCCCCGATCGCTTCTCAGCAAGTGGACGTAGTTTTATTGTTATGAAATCTATGTAATCGAACGTAAAACAGCCTGAATTTTGTCGTGAACACATCCATACAGATCAATGAATAAATGCAATTTTGATTAGTATAAGTTAAAAAAGGTAGAGTAACGGTCACTTCCTACCCTCCCTGTACCGCCGGAAGTTGATGTATTTTCACAAACTTTGTATGGATAGATGAAGGAAGTAGTTAGGTGTCTAATGCAATAAGCAAAAATGAAAGGAACCCAAAAGTTTCGGGGCTGAATGAGTGTCAAGATAATTATCTTAGTTGCTCATTGAATGTATAAACATGTAGCACTCATAGCGGGTTTTAATTTTTATTGCAGATTCATACAGTAACAGTCTTTACGAGGAGAATAAAGTCACTAGATGTACATGTCATAATTTCAACAAGAGATAGAGATTTTATTTTATACCAGGTCACAGAAAACAGCAGATGAAACGTTTCTCATCTTAACCGCTCGGATAGTAATGGTTCACTTCCCACCTTCCTCATATCGCCCCTAACTTGTATCATTGATATTGTTTACAAAGGCTCCAACATGCTTGCATGCGTCGGTCTTGGTCACCTAATGGCGGCTCTCCACGTTGTTCGATTTCTGGCAGCCTCCCTGTTCAATCTTTATCCCTGAGGTCAAACATTATGACCCGGTCCCAGGTCTTTTCTGGTCTGCCCTTCACAACCCTACCCTCGACGTCATTACACACACTGCACCTTCTCCACCCAACAGGCATCTTTCATCCTCTCAACATACCAAACCCATCTCAATTAACCCCTCCTCATCACAACACCCATCTTTCCTTTCAACTCTTCAATCGCAGTTCTAACCCCCTCAGGCCTCACATTCAAGGACACACTACATCTCCATCTAACCATTGCTATTTCTATATGTTTGATCCTACGGATATCCTCTTCCCTTACTGCCCACGTCTCACTATCGTACAGCATTACACGCCTAACATATGCTGAATACAGGGATCCCTTAGCACAGAGGGAAAGTCCTCTCAGTGTTAGGAGAGACAACTCCCTGAACTTCCATCAACCACCTCTCACCCTAGCCTCAGAGCTAACCCTATTACCAGCACATAACATATCCCCGAAATAAGAATCTTCACACACTCAAACTGCACACACGAAATCAGCATTTATCTCGCAGCCTACCTCTTATACCATAAAATCTTTTACTCACCCACTTATCACAGAAACTGCACAAAATGCAATTACTCCCTACACTCTTGTGGGAAACTGTACAAGACCACACTCCCTCTGCTTTGACAGTACCCACACCAGCCGTACTTATCACCACTAATATTTTATCAACATTTACTCTTAATCCATTTGTGCCCCATTGTGTTTCTTCACATCCTATATCTTTCGTCTGCCTCCAGTTCATTATCTACAGTATAGTCAACACCAAGTCATGAGCATACACCATGTCCCATGGGAGTCTATTTCTGAAGTCACATGGGAGAGCTTCAAGCACAATGACAAACAATAAGATGCTCAAGACTGTCCATTGATGAACGCCAACATTCACGGAAAAACTCATCACGGAATCCTCGGTTCCCTATCACCTGGGTGTGAACACTCACATAAATAGTCATAACCACTCTCATCAGACACTCCTCGATCCCAAGCTTTCTTACAGTCCACTTCACATCCTCCTTAGGGACTCTGTCTAAGGCCTTCTACAAATCAACAAAAACAAAGTACAGCTCCATTTTCTTTCCTATATTTTTCCTGAAGCTGTCGCACAGTGACTATGGCATTAGTTGTCCCTTTGCCTGGCATGAACGAAAACTGCATCTCATTAAATTCACTCCTTCATTTTCATACCTTCTATGAAACTCCCCATCACCGTCATTATCTAGTCCAAAAGGTTTATGCCTCTATAATTTCCTCTTTCCGGGACATAACGATCCCCTTTATACACATTTACCTTCACACTCTTCAGTCGGTCATCAGGGGCAACACACTCATATATAATCGAGTTTATCAGTTCAGAAACTAAACCCACTCCTATAACTCCTGATGTTTTCAACATTTCAGCAGTCAACTTAGACAAACCTGCCACCTTCCCCAACTGCATCCGGCGTATTGCCGTGCTAATAGTAGAAGCATCAATCGAAGGTCAAGGGACACACACTGGATCTGCTGACTCCAAACCTTCCCTATTCCAGTCAAACCACTTATTCACCAGTTATAATGTTCTCTCCACTCCCCTTTAATTTACTCACTGTCCACCATTACCTTTCCTTTATAATTCTTCACACAGTGCTTGCAAATGGTATCTCTGTTTCCCCTCTTCAACTTATTTGTCGTCTTAAATACCACATAGTTTATTTTAGCGCGTTTTAGGTTATCCAGATAAGGTCTCTGAGACTCAGACTTTATCCTGCATATATACCTCCTTTCTGTCCCTCTTCTTAGCAGCCTCTCTGTTACCACCCCGTTTTTGTTCCCGGAAAAGTATTCTTTTCTCCTTTCTGCTGCGTCGTCACCCTCATCTCACCACCATGATGCCTGATGCTTAAAAAAAAAAAAAAAAAAAAAAAAAAAGCTAGTATGGATGGCAAGAAGTCTCGGAGCATAATGCAGTGATCATACAAATAAATTAACTAAACCCAATAGAAACTAGGGGGCACTCAGGAGCGTATCTCTCCGACAAGGGCAACGTAATTTCCAAACCACTCATCAAAATGGGTTAGGGTTTCTCATCACTGATTAGGATTTCGTAAAAAGGTTTCTTTTTCAGGATCCAGAATTTGTATTACTATCCGGATCGGTGCCAAAAGTTAAACGATTTCTCCCCGGGACATGGGCTATCTACCCACCATATTTGGTCCAACTCTCTTTTAGTTTTTGAGTAATCCTGCTAACAGACAAACAAACAAACAAACAGGATTGAAAACATACTCTCCTTGTTAGAGATAATAAAGATCCAAGTTGTGCACGTGATAGTATACAATTGTAGCTACAGTGCTCATGGCGAGTTTTAACCTGTATAATGTCGATACTGCCTCAGTACTACGAAATGATTTGATAAATTTGTGAACTAGGTGTTTACATTAGCATCGTAGTGCTTTCAAGTTTCGACAACAGGTCATCATCTGTTATGCCGATTTTGGCAGAGTATAATCGTAATAATCAGTAATATTACCTTGAGGTAACTGACATGAAAAATCGTTTATCATCACTGATTACAGAGATAACAAATATTTACAATATTTTCCCTTTCTTTCAATATCAAATTTGTAGTTTGCTTTAATATTTGGAGTTACATCCATACATCATTAAATTTTCAAGAAATTAATTCATGTGTTAGTTAACACTGCACTGGTGACTGATTCAGAGGAGAGATTGAGACAGTTGGTAGAGGAGTTTGGAAGGGTGTGTGAAAGGAGGAAATTGAAAGTAAATGAGAATAAGAGTAAAGTGATGAAGTGTACGAGGTTGATAGATGGTAGGGGGATGAATATAGTTTTGAATGGTGAGTTGCTTGAGGAGGTAGATTGTTTTAAATATCTAGGGTCACATGTTGCTGTGGATGGAAGAATAGATGCAGAAGTGAAGTTTAGAATAAATGAAGTAGGAAAGGTGCTGGGAGGAATGAAAAAAGTGTTTAAATGTCGTTCGCTTAGAATGGATGTAAAGAGAAGGCTGTATGAGGGTGTTGTGGTACCGACTGCATTATATGGGGCTGAAACATGGAATATGGGTGTAGCAGAGAGGAAAAGTTTGAATGTAATGGAGATGAGATGTCTGAGGAGTATGTGTGGAGTGACGCGTATGGATCGGGTGCGAAATGATGAAGTGCGAAGGAGAACTGGAGTTGTTCGGGAGATGGCTGGCAGAGTTGAGCAGAGGGTGTTGCAATGGTTTGGGCATATGGAGAGAATGGATAATGAGCGATTGGTGAAAAAGATAACTAGATCTGATGTGAGAGGTGTAAGGCTGAGAGGAAGACCACGAATAGGATGGATGGACAGTGTGAAGAGAGCGCTGGATGCGAGAGGGATGTCTGTTGAGCAAGGAAGAGTGGCTGTGCGTGACAGAAATAAATGGAGAGAAATTGTGAATGAATAAGTGATGACGCAGCCCTGAGGGGATATTCTCCCGCATTTGGTCTGATCAGCTAGTCAGGTCAGGTGCGGGTAAGGGGATGGGTCTGTTATGATGTGGCAGGGGTAAACCAGTTCTGCTGTCGGGCCCTGCTGCGGATGTCACTGATTGCATTGGCCAGTTGACCCTTGTGCGGTGTGGTGCGGTGAGGATCTGTCCGTTCTCCCCTTTGGGGCTAAGATGCGAATGAATGTGTTTGAATGGATGAGTAAATGGAGAGTGAGTCGTCCTGTCTCGGCTACCTCCCTTTCCTTGGGGGAAGCAGCCTAGGTATATAGATAGATAGATAGTTAGTTAACAATTGGATTCTTTCAGATATGGATTTTTCTCTTACTGCACCTGTAATATGACCTTCTTTCCCTTTCGCGCATGAAATAATAATTATGTATTTTCTTTGTGGGTACAGAATAATTAGCAAAGCTTTTTATACACAGGTTAAGCGAGGATGAAAATAATTTGTTTTTAGAACAATATGCAAAAGGTCAACATGATAAGGTCAACTAACACTTCTGATCTGGTTTAAACCCAGCTTGGTGAATGGCTGTATGATCCTGAGGCAAAGATGCATAAGTTACTTGAGCTTTACCGGTGAGAACAGTTTGAAGGAGTACTGGCCAATACTTTTTGGGCCAATTAAAACCTGTAGCTACCCTCTCAAACAACTGAAAATACTTTGTTAAATCAGATTCATTAAAAGGAGGGACAAGTTTAACATTTTTAGCCACATCAAAATCATCAGAGCTAGATGATCCAGTTCCACCTTGTTTCATGCGATTCTCATGGTCTGCCTGAATCCTGGCAAGTTCAATTTGTGTCTGAGCCTGTACCTGTGCCTCTTGAATTCGAGCATTTGCCTGAAATTCAGCCTCCTTAGCACGGGCCTCCTGCAGGGCTAGCTGTAACTTAGCTAATTCAATCTGCGTTTGCTCATTTGGAGGAGTTACATTAAACAAGCTTTCATTAATCATGTCAACAATTTGATCTTTAGAATGATGAGAGCGAACAGCAATTCCCAATTGTTGAGCAAGAAGCTTAAGTTCATTCTTTGTTCTGTTTTCTACATCACACACTGTTTGCACATTTGACAAAAAATCTTTGGCTTCATCAAGTGTAGAAATAGTAGACATCATGAATAAATCACAGTCACAAAATATCAAGCAATATCCATATGACAATATCCTGAATATCCTGGCGAGGTCGCCAAATTTATGTTACGGAACAGAGAAAGATAATGTACACATTAAGTGAGAATACTAAGAGTCACTACTGTCCCGTAAAGTTCCAGGTTCAAAACAAAAGAGTTAGGTAAAATTACAAGTTAAAGTTTAATGCTCAAACTAACAACAAAACATTCAGGACTCATGAGGATAATGTAATGGCAAAAAACAGGTTAAATATATGGTTAACTGCAATAGCCTCTATTAACACGAAATTAGCATAAGTAAATTTATCTAAGTCAGCCCTGTTAAAATGAGATACCAGATAATACTCAGTGAATGCCAGATATATTATTACAGATACAAAATATTATTAATGATGGCTGACAATAGGAACCTTACACAAATTACAAAAACCTCACTAGGCCTAAGAATTAACCTTATACTACACAGTACAATTAAAAATGCAATAACACTTATACTCAAATTACACGGCTGCTAGATGGTTGGAGACTTCCTGAGCACTGTACGGGGGAGGACAGAGATGTGAACAAAATGAGGAGTAGATCTAAGTGGCAATGATGCAGAGACTGAGCTCATTATATAGGGGCCGGCAGAGCTTGATACAACTTGTAAGAAGGACGCGCAAATGAAGCCATAGGGGACAAAGAGCTGACAATCCCACTCTGAACAACAGAAAGGACGACTTACTTTACTATAACGGTAGAAGGGGGGGACTGGGGCAGAACACGCTCATGATCAAACATGCAGCATACTGTGCGTTAAAATTACACAGAGGATGATGAAATCATAGGCTATGTAACTATATAAATATATATATATATATATATATATATATATATATATATATATATCTGTCTAACTATCTATATAGATCGATAGATAGATAAATAGATAGATAAATATAGATATAGATTTATTAATAATGTGCATGTTAATCTTATTCGTGTTAAGTAGTAATCTTCCATGGCAAAGATGTCGCAGAAATTCGTGATCCGTTTATGAAACAATTACATTTAATTTTAATATTCATACTTGACTGAAAATGCTATATTTAGCTACATGCATACATTAAAATTTCAGCAAATTCAGGCGTATTGAAAAAGTCAGTAATTCATTTATACAGTATGCATTAGTCTACACTATCAAGTAAGTAATTAATATCTTAAACATTACGTTTTCCTCTGGGGAGAAAGTAAGATTTCAATAGGATATTGGACTGAATAGTGGCAGCGTATGTCTAACCAAATCCGACTCACATTTGACAGAATCTGTGTGATCATAGAGACAGGTGGCGGGTAGAAAAGATAACGGTGAGTCTGAAGCATGTAATGTCATGCTATGTGATCTTCAGTAGTTTACAGACCCTTTGTTTAATAAAGACTAAAATCAAAATATTAATGATGACACGAGTGCAAATGATTATTTAAAAGCAATCTGGAGCAAAATAGGGCATAAATAGTTCTTGCAAATAAATAGAAGTCCTTGTTGAATACAGTCGTCGAGGGTCAGTGAAGATATTTCTGATCTAATGCTTACTCCAAAGCCCATTTTCTGATCTAATTATATCTTACCTCCACTGCATTAATCCCACAAATCACTGCGAATCGTTGGGAAGGCGTGCGAAGACATTTCATTTGTCTCTTGCAAAATTAATAGTCGTGGCAAGGGTCCTTTTGATCTCCGATGCCCTTGTCCTAACCATCATGGTCCACACATTCTTAGTTGCATTTATATCACACCCTGGCAAGTTAACTACTTCATTTCGTTGGTCCTTAGTCTATTCCTACTATTGACGAGCTACTTATTCAACCTAGGGAAGTTTTCTGGAACTGAAATTCTAATGGAGATTGCTCAAAAACCCTTACCATTATTGTTTCTTTTGTAGCGTAAGCACAATCATTTATGTTAGTAAAAAAAAACTGCACCATAACGAATGTTTAAATATTATATCCTAATTATACAATTCGTGTCAAAAAGGATAGATCATACCTATAATACGTAGGGTTTGAAGTGCCGTTGTTACGAATACAGGCATACCTTTTTTTTTTTTTCATTATCAATGAACTTATCTCCATTACTGATGCTAGAATATTTGTCAAGTCCTTTAAACCAATGACTTTATCAACGATGTTTTCCTACCCCGTGAAGAAGCCACATCAGGTGTAGGATATATTAGATATCGATGTAAAAACACTTTACAGTAGAAACAGACAGACACAGTCTTATAATACAGCTACGAGTTTTATGCTGTGTCAGTAAAAAGATATGTAAATCTGACATTATCTTAACTGGTAAACTTGGAAGACTTAGTGTCTGCATTTCACTAAAGCTGGAACTTACTTTTCTTTATTTAATGCCTTATGTCATCCTTCTATATTTATTTGTAATTTTGGAGTTGGTCTATTTAACCCAAGCTATAGTTCCCTTTATCCTTAAGAGTAAATTTATCCTTGGTTTCGAACCACTGCCTAAGACCTCGTGTCCGCATCCTCCCATTAAGTGATGAAGTGATTTGGTTATTCCATTTTTCGATACAGAACACTTGTTTGTGTGTGTATGTGCGTGTGTGTGTGTGTTTGTGTGTGTATGTGTGTTTGTGTGTGCATGCATGTGTCTGTGTGTGCTTGTGTGTGTGCATGTGTGTGCGTGTGCGTCATATGTGTGTATGTGCATGTGTATATGTGTGTGTGTGTGTGTGTGTGTGTGTGATAATTGGTGTGTGGTGTGATGTGGTATGAAAGTGCTATATGTGCAATGTGGTGTATTCAGTGTGGTGGTGTATGTGGTGTGATATGTGTGGTGTGTGGTGTGAATGCGTGTGTGGTGTGGTATGGTGTGATTGTGTGTGTGTTGTGTTGTGTGGTGTTAATGTGTGTGGGTGGTGTGGTGTTGTGTGAATGTATGTGTGGTGTGGTGTAGTGCGAATTTATGTGTGGTGAAATGTGGTGTGAATGCGTGTGTGGTGTGGTATGGTGTGGTTTGTTGTGGTGTGAATGTGTGAGTGTGGTTGTGTGGTATGGTGTGGTATGAATGTGTGTGTGTGGTGCTGTGTGATGTGGTCCAAATGTGTGTGTTATGTGGTGTGATGTGGTATGGTGTGAGTGTGCGTGTGGTGTAGTGTGGTGTGAATGTGTGTGTGGTGCAGCGTGTTGTGTGTAGTGTGACGTGGCGTGGTGTGGTGTGGTGTGGTGTGGTGTATTGTGGTGTAATGTTTTGTGGTGTGGTATGGTGTGTGATGTGGTGTGGTGTAGTATGGAGTGCTTGCTGTCTCAGTTTTGTGTTTAGCGGTGTGGTGAAATTTATTGTTTCTGGAAGTGCGTCCTCGTTTGTAGGGTGGTGTGATGTAGTGTGTGTTGAGTAGCAAAAAAAGACATGTTGTGGTATGGTGTGGTATATGTGCTGTGTGTGATGTGGTTTTGCGTGGTGGTATGTGGTGTGGTGTGGTGTGGTGTGATATGGCGTAGTGGTGTGCCAGGTGTGGTTTGGCGTGGTGGTGTGTGAAGTGCGAGGTGTTGTGTGTTTTGCCGTGTGTGTGATGTACGTGCTGTGGTGTGTTTTGTCTTGTGTGTTATGTGTTTGGTGTTCTGTCGTGTGTGTGATGTGCATGGTGTGGTGTGTTTTATCGTGTGTGTTTGATGTGCGTGGTGTGATGTGTTGTCGTGTGTGTGATGTGCATGGTGTGGTGTGTTTTGTCGTGTGTGTTTGATGTGCGTGGTGTGATGTGTTGTGTGTGTGATGTGCATGGTGTGGTATGTTTTGTCGAGTGTGCGTGATGTGCGTGGTGTGGTGTGTGTTGTGTGTGTGAAGTTCATGGTATGGTGTGTTTTGTCGTGTGTGTGTGATGTGCGTGGTGTGGTGTGCTCTATCGTGTGTGTGAGATGTGTGTGGTGTGGTGTGTTTTATAGTGTGTGTGTGTGTGTGTGTGTGTGTGTAATTCACCGGGTCGGTCGGGATCACGTGATGGTTGTGATCGTCAGCTTTTACCCTCCCGGAAGGGAGCTGAGAGCTCATATAGTCCGATCTAAGGGCAAGACTGTGACCTTCACACACGCACACACCCGTCCCCTTGCTCAAGGGGGACAGTAACCACCCACTTCGTCAGTGAAACTTTTCGCAACCTGAGCGAGGCGCGAACTCCCGTCTACCAGATGGCAAGCGAGAACGTTACCACTGCACCAGCGAGCTTCTATATATGTGTGTGTGTGTGTGTGTGTGTGTGTGTGTGTGTGTGTGTGTGTGTGTGTGTGTGTGTGTGTGTGTGTGTGGTGTGTTTTTCATGTGTGTGATGTGGTGGGGTTCTCTGGTTTTGGTTGGGTGTTGTGTAATGTCCTTTGGTGTGAAGTGTGTTTTGGACGTGGTATGTTGTGTTTGATGTGCTTTGATGTGAAGTGTGTTTTGGTGTGGGTATGCTGTGTGTTATGTTCTTTTGAAGGTATGTATGGTGTACTGTGTTCTATGTGTTAATTTATGATGTGTTGTGTGGTGTACACTATATTGTGTTATGGTGTTCGGTGTTTGCTGTGTATTGTGCGGTAAGATGTAATGTGGTGGCGTGTTATCGATGTCGTAGAAGGGGGAGGTTTCTCATAATGTGTGCGGATTTCACACCATATGTATGTGTTACATGAACGACAAATTTTGGCTTGAATGTAAACTTCGGGCATTCCAAAACACTCTCATTCGTATGATGGGGCGCCTTCTTCCTCGCAGCAAGTTTTAGTCTAAATCAGTTTCAAATTGCTGCACACTGCTCTGGCTGGCTGCTTCGGCGTTTGGCCCTGTCCCCTTGACTCCACCCATCTGCTCAATACGCCTTTCATAGAAATCTGCTGCTTTTTTTTTTTTTTAGACATGCGCGGCTGTAGCTTCGATTTGTTTTTCCCAGACAGAAGTAGTAAAATCTGTTTAGCATTCATTGTTCTTTCTCAGCACTGTATTTGATAAAGGCAGGCAACATCACCGAGTATTTACACTCCTAATGTAGGAAGTGATCCTTCTTTCTAGACTGAGGTTCAGACAGGCACAGAGGTTCAGAACATCACCTAAACCATATGAAGCTACAAGGCTTACAGTGTTATCACATCAAAAGCGAGGGGCTGCCTGGGGAAGGATCACAACTTTTATGAGTGACTATACTTCACTTGTTCCGGGCATGAAATATGTTGTACACAGTTCACTTGTTAAGCCTAAGAAAGTGTTTTTTTCCTTCTTTGCACATCAAGCTTGAACTTATGAAAAACTTTGTGAAAGTGATGGATAAAGTGCAAACCGGATTCACATGCTCGAAAAGTAAGTTTCCCCAGATAAGTTATGCCAAAATTTAAGATGGTACAGTACTTTTGTAGGCGGTCAGATCAGAGAATTATTAAGAGATGAGAAATCTGAAGGAGAGTTGAATGGAGATAAGAAAGCAGCGTGGTAGAGTTCCAAAAATGTCTGCACAATCTTTTTGGGAAATTGCAGGGTCAAAAACTATCCTGAAGTAGTGTGTGACCTTCTTAAGTCTTTTCAAGCAATGGGGTGCGATATGTCTTTAAAGGTTCGTGTTTTAGATTCTCACTTGAGCTTTATTTCCAGAGAACCTGGGTTCGGTGAGCGATGAACACGGTGAGCGTTTTCATCAGGACGTTTCTTATATGGAAGTGTGTTACCAAGACAACTGGAACTCCATTATGCTGGCTGACTACTGCTGGACTCTTAGGAGGGACATTCTTGAGGCAAAGTACCAAAGAAAATTAAACAAAGCTACTTTTTAAACTACAAGTTTATAGCTTTTAATGAGTATGTAAATATACGTTTTTGTTTTTTAACTTAGTGGTAGGTGGGGGCGCTTACCATCCACTCACTTGATGTAATGCTGTTCTCGGGTGTCTGCCCTTTCCTCTCCTCCATCCTTCTTTCCATCCATCCTCTTCTGTCTTTCTTTCCTTCATTCCTTCCTCTTTCTTCTGCCTGCGGGTGACTTTACACTCCCTCTTGTGAATTTCTTTACTTCATTCTTTCCTCTTCCTTCTGCCTGTGGGTGACTCTACACTGAGTGACAATCCAAATGGTTTCCTGTACAACAGGAAACCATTTACAACGCTGGGTGGTAACCATATAACCAAAATTTGGCTCCTGGTGGTTTAATGGGTAATAAAGGTGCTCCAATCGGATTGAGCCGGTGAAGGTTTATATCCAAGGTATGGTTGGGGTTTATTTTTTTATTTTTATTTTTTTAAATAACAGAACGGAGGAAGGAAAAACAAATGGGGAAAAAAAAATAATCCATACACCAGATTACTGGTGTCCTCTTTTCATAAAATATCTGTAACAGTTAGACTTGAACAGTTGTAGGTTGAAATTTGGAGGAAAACAACTCCGGGGAAGCGAGTTACAGAGAGCAGTTCGGGGAATGAAAGAATTCTGATAGGCAGAAGTTCTGCAATATGGTTGAGTGACATTCCAGTCATGAGCGCTACCAGATGCCCGTGTAGCACGAGGGAAGGCATGGAGAGGTGGCACCATGGACGCAACTTCGTCTGAGCATTTGCCAAAAAAATATCTGTAAAATAATGCAAGGGAGGCAACATTCCTTCTTACTTGCAGGGGAGGTAGTTTATATGTAATGGCAGGGTTGTTAATGATTCTAACAGCTTTATTCTGAATTTTGTCTAGTTGTCTTAATGCAACCTTTCCACAACCATTCCACAAGGGTGAGCAATATTCAAGCTGAGAGCGCACATGACTCTTATAAATTATAGCCAACTGCTCATCGGCGAAGAAGTTACTGACTCTGTACAATAATCCAAGTTTCTTTGAGGCGGTTTTAGCAAGTGATCTGACATGAGAGGTCCAGCTGAGGGCACTGTTAAGTGAGACACCAAGAATTTCAATACTTTTGGAGATGGGAATATTAGTAGCACTGAAGGTAATGTACGAATCTGGTAATATCTGTCTATTAGTAAACTGTATATATTTAGTTTAACTAGCATTAAAAGAGACAAGGTTGTTTTGTCCCCATTCACTGATTGTAGATAGATCTTGATTTATGGAGATGGCTGTACTGAGTTGAGAGGTAGAGATATTAGACTTTGTGATTGGATATCTGAGTGTGAATGAACTATGTAGTGTTGAGTCATCTGCATATGAGTGAATGGGATTGTGAGTGACAGATAAGAGATCATTAATATGAACCAGAAATAGGGTTGGCGCCAGAACTCATCCCTGTGGCACGCCGGCGTTAATTGAGTGGAAATTCGAATATACATCATCTACTTTTACTATTATTTTCCTGTCACTAAGATAAGAAGAAATCAAAGGAACAAAAGACGTTAGTCCATAGCAAGGGAGTTTGGACAGCAGGGAACGGTGCCATACTCTGTCGAAAGCTTTAGAAATATCAAGAGCTACTGCATGAGTTTCTCTAAAAAGATCAGTTGATTGATGGATGGTATGAATTAAGAGATTGAGTATGTCAATGGTGGATCTTTCACGGCGAAAACCGTATTGTCTATCACTAATTAAGTTGTTGGATTCAAGATGTTTAACAATATGCTTATTAATTAAAGTTTCAAATACCTTACCAAGAGAAGATGTGACAGCTATTGGTCTGTAATTGGAGGGGTCAGACGAACTTCCTTTCTTCGGAACTGGGTGGATATTGGCTTCTTTCCATGAATTTGGGAATAAAGAAGTACGTATGCATAGTCTGAATAATTTAGCTAGGACAGAGGCAAGTTCAGGGGAACACTTTTTCAAAACAATTGGCGGAATTCCATCTGGGCCTGGAGCTTTGTTGGTAGGTAAATTGTCTAGGATGGATTTTACGAATCTTGTCTGTATTTTAAGTGGGGCAATTTCGGGAGAATCAAGTTCCAGTCCTGGGACACTCTGGCTGGTATCATCTATGGTAGAGTTTCTTGCAAAGGTACTAGCAAAGATATCTGCTTTCCCACGTGGGCCATTTGTAATATTGCCATCTGAAGATTTTAGTGGGGGAATGGAAGATGACTTGTTAAAGTTATTGTTGAAAGGATTAAGAGCTGACCAGAACATTCTATTGTCATTAGGGTTGTTAAGTAGTTTTGATGCTTGCTTTTGAAGAAAGTTTGATTTAGATAGATTTAATACAGCTTTTGCATGATTTCTAGCAATTTTAAATTGGGAGAGCGATTCAGATGTTTTTGATTTTAAGTAAGAGTTATATGCTAATGACTTTTGAGATGTTGCTCTGGCACAATTGCCATCAAACTATTTTGGAGAGTTTGATCTTTTAGTGAATTGTTGACTTGGTATGAATAAATCCATACCAGCTAGAATTAAGTCGCAAATGTGGGACTGGGTAGAATTGGGATCACTAGAGAAGAAAGACTGCCGTGGAACATCAGCAAGATAATTTCTAAATCCATCCCAGTCTGCCCTGTCAAAGTGCCATTGGGTCACCCTGACAGGTTCGGAATGGGGAGGTATAGGAGGGTTAACTAATGAGGCTTTGATGAGATTGTGGTCAGAGGATCCAAGTGGTGACAGTACCTCTATCCTGTATTGATCTGGATTATTTGTCAAGAATAAATCCAAGAGATGGGCATTATGGTCAGGATTATCAGGTATTCTGGTTGGTTGCTTTACCAACTGGGTGAGATTAAACGATTCCGCAAACAGCTCGCATTCTAGACCAGCGTCGTCAGTCCGGGCAGAATGCAATAACCATTCAACATTGTGTATGTTAAAATCACCCAAAATGGTAATTTCATTGCCAAGGGCAAGGTCAAGGTTACTCAACTGAGTGGATATGGAATCAAATACACTGGGTTCCGAAGAAGCATTGGGGGAACGATAAACTACACAGATATATTTGGTAATGTTTTGGCAATTTAATTTATATAATGAGTAATCAAAACTGGATGAAGTGAAGTTTAAAATAGTATCAACTGCATATTGGGATTTGATATAACAACAGGTCCCGCCCTTGTTTCGAAAGTTTGTAAGGAGATGGTAACTGGGAAAACAAAATGGAGATATATCGGTAGAGGGTGAGATTTGTGGTTCTGTGAGCAAAAGGGCCAAAGGGGATATGGACTGAAGGAAAAAATGAACTGAGTTTAAATTTGTGGTAAGGCCGCGGATGTTGGTAAAGAATAAGGCCGCACCGTCACCTCTTCGCCGATGAGCATTCCCGGAAATAGCAACAGTCGCTGCCGGCACAGTTGCTTGATGGCGACCGGGAGGACCCTGTGCCTCCAGCCCTACCCTGCCGGTGGTGGCAATCCGAGGTACCACCTCATTTGATTGTAAGATTGCAGCGGCCATTACTAAAGATGTGAATAGAAGGTGTGACATGTTATGCGCATGTAGTGTGGTGTAGACAGTTGAAGGTAGAGGTATTATGAGAGCATGCTGGCCTACTCTCTGTGTAAATGAATGCACTGAAAATGTTCAGAAAAGGGAGATGGTCAGGATCAAGTCCTGAGGGCTGGTGAAACGGGAGCTCCAGCTCTCCCTATCACCAGCTTGCCATCAACCTCGGGAGTACTGCCCTGTTCGACTGGTGCTACAGTCTACTCCTCATAACGTAATGCCACTCAGGGATGAGCGAGGCTGGTCACTCTCATCTTAAATGCTAGGACCAACTTTCCTAGCCCCGGGCTCCTAGCTCCTCATGGGGCAACGTAGAATTAGATGATGGATGGATGCTTTTTTAACTTCATGTCACTCAAAAACCTTAGTGGAAAAAGAAACTTTGCAAACATATCTGGATTTAGTACAAAAAATAAAATAGAATCAGGTATTCTCATCCTTGGGACACGATTTTTTTCCATTGTTATAACTGCAGTTGTTGAAGCCCTCCATTCTTCGAAAATTATCAATAGTGGTCTTTCTGAAGCATATAACTTTCCAACAATTCCCTGTCCACTACTCATCAATGACTTTTTGAGCTGCACATTTCTTCTAGCCTTATTTACTGTAGTGATGATAACACCACCCTTCACCCCCCCACCCACTTCTCATAGCGCCCATCACCACAAGCAGAACAGCAATCTCGGGATGAGGCTTTGGCACACCTGTTTCCTAATTTGTCTATTTTTGTTTGGATAAAAGGAAATCTCTTAGTTTTACTGCATCAAAAGCCCTATCTTCTACTACATTCAACATTTCTATCATCTTAACTTCAATGACACACAACTCAGTCCTTTACGATTTCTTCATATTCTTCGTGTATCATCATCTCGATAACTAATTTAGGTCATATCAAATTTCTGTCACAAACTGCTTTGCAGAGATTTATCCGGCAAAATCGACTTCATGTATTTGTTAAGCCCATTTAACTGTTGACTGTTTTCAAGGACCTTCATCGAAATGTCTCTGCCGTTATGCAGGCACAAACCCTGTAGAACTTCTAAACAGGATGGGGAGCAGGGGCTTTTCATCATCTCTCCTCCAGTCACTGACTCCCTTCAATCCTTTTCTATACGCCAAAATGTTGCATGCTTTCTTCTTTTCTCTCACTATTATGATAACTGTTCCTCTGAATTCTCTGTCTGACTTTCCTTTCCATTACGGCCAACACACAGCAGCCGTTTAGTTACAGAATCTCAACCACTCTCCGATGCAAGTCAGCCAGCACTCTCAGTCCTTTGTACCTGTATATGCTACTGGTCATCTCTGCAGTTGTCTTACACAGTCTGTCTTCCCCACTCCAAATAACCCTCAGTCGTTGAAAAGCGAATCTTAATTTTATTAATCAAAGACAAAAAGCAGGATTTGCATACTTTATTCCTTGGGTTACTTCAATCTTGTATATAGAAAGCAAAATCACACTTCGTTTATCTTAGTGGGCGCTAAGTTTGAAAGACAAATACGGTAAATAAACCGAGTTTTACATGTATTACATAATCTTACAAACAGCAATACTCTTATGATATTAAAAAAAAAAATAAAAAAAAAAAAAAAAAAGGAAATTTATAGAAGAGAAACCTTTACTGAACGGAATACATTTAGAAAGGAGCACATTTATTATAGCCTCTTCACTCCAATGACGTTTTTATTCTCTTATTTTACTACGATATAGTTTTATTCAACTCCAGAGAAATTTTACGAACTAGTGGAAATAAATAAGACCTTGAACCCCGCCCCCTTCCCCACTTCAGATGGTCTGTGCTAAATTAGAAAAAATTTCATGGGGTATCAGGAATAAAGATTTAGAAGAACATTTGAAGTGGTCAGTTTTTGGCGATGAGTGCACACAAAGATGTTGAGTGGGAATGGGAAATGCATCTTGAAAAAGTGGGAGAAAGCAAACTGGTTATGTTAGGAAAAGACAAAGGAAATAGCTGCCCTAAGTTTTGTAACATAATTTTTTGGTTAGTTCTGCAACCTCCAAACTATTTTGTCCAGCATGGGAAAAATCTTTTGTTGTCAAAGGGTTTTTGAACCCTGCCTCATTATCCTTCAGTTCAGAGTCTCATAAGATGAATATTATTATCTGAAGGCAGTAAAAATATACTGCATAACAAGGAATAATCTTATTGACAGGACAAAAGGGGAATGAGGAAGGCCTTGGGGGTCAGCAGTTGGAGGTAAACAAGGGGTGAGGACAACAGTAATGGCAGGGTACACGGTCGCACGTCAGACGACGAGAGGGAGAGGAAAGCTGCTGGGGTTGTGGTGAAGGGACAGGAGAGATTGGGAGCTGCTTAGGAAGGGTAAGATTGTGAGCTGTCTTGGAAGGGAGTCGGAGAGGATTGGGAGTTGCCAGGGAGGGGAAGGATTGGAAGCTGCCATGGAGGGATAGGATTGGGAACTGCCATGGAGGGAGAGGACTGGAGCTGCCATGGAGGGAGAGGATTCGAGGACGTCGTAGACGGAAAGAATGAGAGCTGACCTGGAACAGGAACGATTGAGATCTGCAAGGATCTGAAATGAAGAAATGAGGAGGGATTGCGAACTATCGGCGTCTGAGAGAGAATTATAGAGGAAATCTGGGAACTGGTCAGACGTGTATTGGTGTGCTCCATTACCACGTAGCTATGTGTCTAATTTTTGTGTTAATTTTCGGCTTTACTTTATTTTCCTCGTGATATTGCTGCATTAAAGTGATTGGAGTTACTGTTTCGTAGGCAAAAATAATGTATGCACTATATTAACTGTTGATTTATCATCCGAATTTTGTTTAATGTGTATTGAAATTCCTGGCATTAATTTTAATGTTTGGCTGTATTATACTGATTAAGTGAATTGCTTTATTTCTGTTTGTGCTCTTTTGTGACTTTGTGTTGAATAGTTTCCAGTCGGTGTCCTTTATTGCTCCACTGAGAGAAATAAACCATATCTAAACAGCTTACTTACATTAGCTATAACTTGGGTAGTAAGTGTAAAGTTACACTGACTTTCTTGTCATTTTTATCTTGTGATTTCATTGAATTTTTATATGTGCGAAAAGCGTAAATTATGAATATAAGTCGAGATATAAGTATTGAAATTTCTCATTGCCTAAATATTCACATCATATTATTATCATTTTAAATGTTGTAGGATTTCAAAACGAAAGTATTATGGGTCATAGAAACAAATGTGTCATATATTTTATATATTTAGAATGAACTATAACAGACAGTAATTTCACGTAGGTGTTCTTCATCGTTTTCAGTCAAACTGTATTGAATAAGGTTGAAAACCGGCAGCAAAGTTCCCATTTTCAGAGAATATATGTTTGACTAAATATTCTGAACTTTTTGAGAGAAATCTTTGTAAATCGCATACAGTCCTCTATTTGCTGTGGAAGTTTTGCCATCTTATGCTGTATTACCCAGTTTTACGATCTTCTAAACTCTTTGTGTGAATCCGTGGTGTTTTTGCAGCGTCCCCGTTGAAGTCTGTGAGTAAATATATATTTTTTTTAATCATTTCAACTCGTGTTGAGAAATTCTGCAATGATGTTTATTTACTGCCTCAGTACTACGAAATGATTTGATAAATTTGTGAACTAGGTGTTTACATTAGCATCGTAGTGCTTTCAAGTTTCGACAACAGGTCATCATCTGTTGTGCCGATTTTGGCAGAGTATAATCGTAATAATCAGTAATATTACCCTGAGGTAACTGACATGAAATATCGTTTATCATCACTGATTACATAGATAACAAATATTTACAATATTTTCCCTTTCTTTCAATATCAAATTTGTAGTTTGCTTTAATATTTGGAGTTACATCCATACATCATTAAATTTTCAAGAAATTAATTCATGTGTTAGTTAACAATTGGATTCTTTCAGATATGGATTTTTCTCTTACTGCACCTGTAATATGACCTTCTTTCCCTTTCTCGCATGAAATAAGAATTATGTATTTTCTTTGTGGGTACAAAATAATTAGCAAAGCTTTCTATACACAGGTGCTAACAAATAATTGAGATATTTCTCTCAAGAAGTGACACCCAAACCTAGCCAATAAAGCCTCTCACCTATGGCTACGGTACTAATATTACCAGTATTAAGCACTTTTTGTGCATAACGAGTAAACGACATTTTGTAATTGTTTTCCCTTTTGCACAAAGTATTGGCGCGGTAATGGGTCTGTGAATAATAAAATCCAAAATTGAATTCATTGACCTAGCATCTAGAGACAAAATTGCTGCTCTTCATATATTAGGTGAAAAGTTACTAGTCTCTGAAAAGTGTGACGGTCGGATTGGGCCAAGCCGGGCCGCTTAATGTAATTTTCCACCCAGATACAGACAGTAAACTTCGCTCGTTCGCTCAGTACTAAAATTTCTGGTTGTAAGTACTGTTAAACTAAGAACTTGCATAATAGTGCCGGTAATTGTCTTCACTCCTTAAGCAGTATACACTTCTTCGTCTTACATTCCAAGGGTGCTTGAGAAGGATGTCTTCACAGGGTGGCACCAACATAACAAGAAAAAGCACTCACTGCAACGCCCCGCGTCATAAAATGTGTAAAGGCCAGGGAGACGATCAGTGGGCATCTGTGGTTTTAGAGTATGGTACTGAAAAACTGTTGGAAAGTAATCGTGTATATACGATGAATTGAAGCACCTTACCCACTTCTGATCATGTGCTTTTAACACTAATCGTCATCAAGCTTCGAAACTGACGAGCAACGTGCTCAAACACAACAGGTCTCCACTGATCCAGTTGAAGGACGAATGTTTGTGCACGCCCTGAACAACTGACCTTTGATTACTTTGAAAACCAATCAGTTCATCTCTACCAGATCATACAGCCATTCACCAAGCTGGGTTTAAACCAGATCAGAAGTGTTAGTTGACCTTATCATGTTGACCTTTTGCATATTGTTCTAAAAACAAATTATTTTCATCCTCGCTTAACCTTAAACCCTTCCGTCAAGCCTGACCCAAATCGAATAAGATCTGTTTAAATTCAAAGGCCGAATCTTTGAGCTTGTCCTGTGACCTTTACCTTATAGTGATTGTTTTGAAAACTCCATCGTTTCACTCCTTCTTGCAACCCTTCCATTAAGTGTGATCAAAACTGCATCAAGAGGTTTGAGATCACCTTGCCCTTCACTACCCAAGACCTTTTTAAAGATCATTCACGTTTCTTTCCAGTGGTCCTCATTCATTATGCCAAGTCTGGTGCAATCCCATCCCATCTTTTTAATGGAAGACAGATATACAGGAAAGCAGACATACTGGACCAAACACGTGATCCTCTCGCGCTGCGTGTGAATCTGTAACTGTGGCAGCTCTGATGCCCAGTTATACAAACGTTTCTCAACATCTTCCCTATCCCCAGAAAAGAGAATGGTGAACTGCATGCAATGCCGGGAAAGGGTCGTTTCTGACTGTAATCCAGTGAGTTCATGTTCTGAAGGACCTAGGGCCACAGATCCCACTAGTTTCCGTGATATGACATGCTAACTTTCATATTCAGAAAGATTCGTAATCCTGCCCGCATATGTGGCTCATTACCGAAGTCTGTAACAAAGTAACGTGAGCACAACATGGAAGGATGTACTGTTGTCCAGTTAAAAACTGAGCCTGTCTAAGGCAGCAATTCTGCCTCCCTCCTTTCTCCCACTGCACTCAAGCAGAGTGCATTTCAACCAGTGCAGGTTAGTTGCAAGAGTGATGAAGAAGCGACACACCATACCTGTCACCACTTCAGATCTTAGCTGATGGTGAAGAAGAGTCCTATGAGTGACAACCGAGGAGAAGGGACACCCTAACATTCGTGATCAGCTGGTAGAATTTTCTGGTAGGGCTTCTGGTAACAGTAGGCACTTTTGTATCCTAGGCGCAGGACTACATGATGTAACTGAGATAGTGGATGTTGTTGCTGAGAGAGCAATAAATGACAGTCTTATTATTCAGTTACATCCTAACAGCATAGTACGATCGCAGATATTACAGCTTCTGGAGATGAAGAAAAAGATGATCTATCATTATAAAGCAAAAGCTAAAATAATTCCAACTTCCGGTGCACAAGTTTAAGAACTACTGCAGAAAACAATCAAGTAAAGTCACATTGTCTGCAGGAATGTGTTGATTCGTCGGCACCAGGAACGATTTTAATAAAGAGTAAGCTATATTTTCTAATGACGTTCTCCAATTGAACACAGTTGGCTCTACTTGGCTTGGAATATCTCAGTCTGTCTGTATATCTGTCGCCAGACTCCTTAATCTTGTAAGGGCTGACCACAAACGAATCGTCTCCATGTCACCCTGTACTACCCTGTCTCCGTAATTCATATGCTTCTCCACACTGACCCTCCGTCTTACGCTTGGTTTCCTCATCCAACTCACTCACATGCACTCTCCTAGTCAGCCTCTCATTCTCCAGCCCCTCCGCACCGCTAAAGCATCTCAAAGTATTTTTCCTAATATTTCTAGCGCATCGATATCACCACTATAGAGCTCCGTAACATCCTTGTTTGCATATTCATCTCCGCACCTAAAACTACATATTCCTCTTAGGTAACTATTTTCCACTGATCCCACTCTTAATTTCTGTCCTGCCAACAAGGTCTAAGCTTCAGGGGGGATCACAATGCTGTCATGCAGTAACGTTTGTACTCCCGTTCTCACTTCCCTGTTCATTATTACTCTTTTCAATGATATATGCAGTATGTTTATTCTGGTGAAGAACCCTCACCAAAGGAGGCAAACAGACGAGTCAGCGTAGACGTTGTGTCTACAACCACAATAATTTAGGTAACCAAAGCTCTCTCCTTCAACAGTGTAAACATATTAACACCCTTGAGGCCCTGGCTCACATTTTATCTAATTTAGGATACTGCACCAAAGAAACTTGATATTGTCTGCGTCATGAGGCAGAAATCATGCCTTGGAACTTTTCATGCCCCCGATCGCTTCTCAGCAAGTGGACGTAGTTTTATTGTTATGAAATCTATGTAATCGAACGTAAAACAGCCTGAATTTTGTCGTGAACACATCCATACAGAACAATGAATAAATGCAATTTTGATTAGTATAAGTTAAAAAAGGTAGAGTAACGGTCACTTCCTACCCTCCCTGTACCGCCGGAAGTTGATGTATTTTCACAAACTTTGTATGGATAGATGAAGGAAGTAGTTAGGTGTCTAATGCAATAAGCAAAAATGAAAGGAACCCAAAAGTTTCGGGGCTGAATGAGTGTCAAGATAATTATCTTAGTTGCTCATTGAATGTATAAACATGTAGCACTCATAGCGGGTTTTAATTTTTATTGCAGATTCATACAGTAACAGTCTTTACGAGGAGAATAAAGTCACTAGATGTACATATCATAATTTCAACAAGAGATAGAGATTTTATTTTATACCAGGTCACAGAAAACAGCAGATGAAACGTTTCTCATCTTAACCGCTCGGATAGTAATGGTTCACTTCCCACCTTCCTCATATCGCCCCTAACTTGTATCATTGATATTGTTTACAAAGGCTCCAACATGCTTGCATGCGTCGGTCTTGGTCACCTAATGGCGGCTCTCCACGTTGTTCGATTTCTGGCAGCCTCCCTGTTCAATCTTTATCCCTGAGGTCAAACATTATGACCCGGTCCCAGGTCTTTTCTGGTCTGCCCTTCACAACCCTACCCTCGACGTCATTACACACACTGCACCTTCTCCACCCAACAGGCATCTTTCATCCTCTCAACATACCAAACCCATCTCAATTAACCCCTCCTCATCACAACACCCATCTTTCCTTTCAACTCTTCAATCGCAGTTCTAACCCCCTCAGGCCTCACATTCAAGGACACACTACATCTCCATCTAACCATTGCTATTTCTATATGTTTGATCCTACGGATATCCTCTTCCCTTACTGCCCACGTCTCACTATCGTACAGCATTACACGCCTAACATATGCTGAATACAGGGATCCCTTAGCACAGAGGGAAAGTCCTCTCAGTGTTAGGAGAGACAACTCCCTGAACTTCCATCAACCACCTCTCACCCTAGCCTCAGAGCTAACCCTATTACCAGCACATAACATATCCCCGAAATAAGAATCTTCACACACTCAAACTGCACACACGAAATCAGCATTTATCTCGCAGCCTACCTCTTATACCATAAAATCTTTTACTCACCCACTTATCACAGAAACTGCACAAAATGCAATTACTCCCTACACTCTTGTGGGAAACTGTACAAGACCACACTCCCTCTGCTTTGACAGTACCCACACCAGCCGTACTTATCACCACTAATATTTTATCAACATTTACTCTTAATCCATTTGTGCCCCATTGTGTTTCTTCACATCCTATATCTTTCGTCTGCCTCCAGTTCATTATCTACAGTATAGTCAACACCAAGTCATGAGCATACACCATGTCCCATGGGAGTCTATTTCTGAAGTCACATGGGAGAGCTTCAAGCACAATGACAAACAATAAGATGCTCAAGACTGTCCATTGATGAACGCCAACATTCACGGAAAAACTCATCACGGAATCCTCGGTTCCCTATCACCTGGGTGTGAACACTCACATAAATAGTCATAACCACTCTCATCAGACACTCCTCGATCCCAAGCTTTCTTACAGTCCACTTCACATCCTCCTTAGGGACTCTGTCTAAGGCCTTCTACAAATCAACAAAAACAAAGTACAGCTCCATTTTCTTTCCTATATTTTTCCTGAAGCTGTCGCACAGTGACTATGGCATTAGTTGTCCCTTTGCCTGGCATGAACGAAAACTGCATCTCATTAAATTCACTCCTTCATTTTCATACCTTCTATGATGGTATGGCATTAGTTGTCCCTTTGCCTGGCATGAACGAAAACTGCATCTCATTAAATTCACTCCTTCATTTTCATACCTTCTATGAAACTCCCCATCACCGTCATTATCTAGTCCAAAAGGTTTATGCCTCTATAATTTCCTCTTTCCGGGACATAACGATCCCCTTTATACACATTTACCTTCACACTCTTCAGTCGGTCATCAGGGGCAACACACTCATATATAATCGAGTTTATCAGTTCAGAAACTAAACCCACTCCTATAACTCCTGATGTTTTCAACATTTCAGCAGTCAACTCAGACAAACCTGCCACCTTCCCCAACTGCATCCGGCGTATTGCCGTGCTAATAGTAGAAGCATCAATCGAAGGTCAAGGGACACACACTGGATCTGCTGACTCCAAACCTTCCCTATTCCAGTCAAACCACTTATTCACCAGTTATAATGTTCTCTCCACTCCCCTTTAATTTACTCACTGTCCACCATTACCTTTCCTTTATGATTCTTCACACAGTGCTTGCAAATGGTATCTCTGTTTCCCCTCTTCAACTTATTTGTCGTCTTAAATACCACATAGTTTATTTTAGCGCGTTTTAGGTTATCCAGATAAGGTCTCTGAGACTCAGACTTTATCCTGCATATATACCTCCTTTCTGTCCCTCTTCTTAGCAGCCTCTCTGTTACCACCCCGTTTTTGTTCCCGGAAAAGTATTCTTTTCTCCTTTCTGCTGCGTCGTCACCCTCATCTCACCACCATGATGCCTGATGCTTAAAAAAAAAAAAAAAAAAAAAAAAGCTAGTATGGATGGCAAGAAGTCTCGGAGCATAATGCAGTGATCATACAAATAAATTAACTAAACCCAATAGAAACTAGGGGGCACTCAGGAGCGTATCTCTCCGACAAGGGCAACGTAATTTCCAAACCACTCATCAAAATGGGTTAGGGTTTCTCATCACTGATTAGGATTTCGTAAAAAGGTTTCTTTTTCAGGATCCAGAATTTGTATTACTATCCGGATCGGTGCCAAAAGTTAAACGATTTCTCCCCGGGACATGGGCTATCTACCCACCATATTTGGTCCAACTCTCTTTTAGTTTTTGAGTAATCCTGCTAACAGACAAACAAACAAACAAACAGGATTGAAAACATACTCTCCTTGTTAGAGATAATAAAGATCCAAGTTGTGCACGTGATAGTATACAATTGTAGCTACAGTGCTCATGGCGAGTTTTAACCTGTATAATGTCGAAAAAGTACTTTTATATTTTTTTACAAAGTTACTGAGAACAACGACTGCCAAGATTAAGTGAATTTGGATTGGGGGATCTGGGGGACACTTAACCCTTCCAGAAACCCAGCATATATGGTTACCATCCAGCTTAGTAAATGGGTTCCTGGGTACAGGAAACCATTTGTTTGTCACTCAGTGTAGAGATCATATGGCACCTCTATATTGAGTGAGTGGATGGTGGGCGCCCCCACCTACCACACCCCTTTTTAACATGGCAGCATCTGGATTGACTCTATCGGATACGATTATGTGAAGCTACAGAACGTGGTGAATGTTTTTGGCGTATTCGATAGAGCCAGGATTCCGGGAGCTTGAATGATGAGTGAATGGAAGCATAATGAGGGATACAGTACGATTCAACAATAAAAATCGATACTTTTTCGACATTATACAGGTTAAAACTCGCCATGAGCACTGTAGCTACAATTGTATACTATCGCGTGCACAACTTGGATCTTTATTATCTCTAACAAGGAGAGTATGTTTTCAATCCTGTTTGTTTGTTTGTTTGTCTGTTAGCAGGATTACTCAAAAACTAAAAGAGAGTTGGACCAAATATGGTGGGTAGATAGCCCATGTCCCGGGGAGAAATCGTTTAACTTTTGGCACCGATCCGGATAGTAATACAAATTCTGGATCCTGAAAAAGAAACCTTTTTACGAAATCCTAATCAGTGATGAGAAACCCTAACCCATTTTGATGAGTGGTTTGGAAATTACGTTGCCCTTGTCGGAGAGATACGCTCCTGAGTGCCCCCTAGTTTCTATTGGGTTTAGTTAATTTATTTGTATGATCACTGCATTATGCTCCGAGACTTCTTGCCATCCATACTAGCTTTTTTTTTTTTTTTTTTTTAAGCATCAGGCATCATGGTGGTGAGATGAGGGTGACGACGCAGCAGAAAGGAGAAAAGAATACTTTTCCGGGAACAAAAACGGGGTGGTAACAGAGAGGCTGCTAAGAAGAGGGACAGAAAGGAGGTATATATGCAGGATAAAGTCTGAGTCTCAGAGACCTTATCTGGATAACCTAAAACGCGCTAAAATAAACTATGTGGTATTTAAGACGACAAATAAGTTGAAGAGGGGAAACAGAGATACCATTTGCAAGCACTGTGTGAAGAATCATAAAGGAAAGGTAATGGTGGACAGTGAGTAAATTAAAGGGGAGTGGAGAGAACATTATAACTGGTGAATAAGTGGTTTGACTGGAATAGGGAAGGTTTGGAGTCAGCAGATCCAGTGTGTGTCCCTTGACCTTCGATTGATGCTTCTACTATTAGCACGGCAATACGCCGGATGCAGTTGGGGAAGGTGGCAGGTTTGTCTGAGTTGACTGCTGAAATGTTGAAAACATCAGGAGTTATAGGAGTGGGTTTAGTTTCTGAACTGATAAACTCGATTATATATGAGTGTGTTGCCCCTGATGACCGACTGAAGAGTGTGAAGGTAAATGTGTATAAAGGGGATCGTTATGTCCCGGAAAGAGGAAATTATAGAGGCATAAACCTTTTGGACTAGATAATGACGGTGATGGGGAGTTTCATAGAAGGTATGAAAATGAAGGAGTGAATTTAATGAGATGCAGTTTTCGTTCATGCCAGGCAAAGGGACAACTAATGCCATAGTCACTGTGCGACAGCTTCAGGAAAAATATAGGAAAGAAAATGGAGCTGTACTTTGTTTTTGTTGATTTGTAGAAGGCCTTAGACAGAGTCCCTAAGGAGGATGTGAAGTGGACTGTAAGAAAGCTTGGGATCGAGGAGTGTCTGATGAGAGTGGTTATAACTATTTATGTGAGTGTTCACACCCAGGTGATAGGGAACCGAGGATTCCGTGATGAGTTTTTCCGTGAATGTTGGCGTTCATCAATGGACAGTCTTGAGCATCTTATTGTTTGTCATTGTGCTTGAAGCTCTCCCATGTGACTTCAGAAATAGACTCCCATGGGACATGGTGTATGCTCATGACTTGGTGTTGACTATACTGTAGATAATGAACTGGAGGCAGACGAAAGATATAGGATGTGAAGAAACACAATGGGGCACAAATGGATTAAGAGTAAATGTTGATAAAATATTAGTGGTGATAAGTACGGCTGGTGTGGGTACTGTCAAAGCAGAGGGAGTGTGGTCTTGTACAGTTTCCCACAAGAGTGTAGGGAGTAATTGCATTTTGTGCAGTTTCTGTGATAAGTGGGTGAGTAAAAGATTTTATGGTATAAGAGGTAGGCTGCGAGATAAATGCTGATTTCGTGTGTGCAGTTTGAGTGTGTGAAGATTCTTATTTCGGGGATATGTTATGTGCTGGTAATAGGGTTAGCTCTGAGGCTAGGGTGAGAGGTGGTTGATGGAAGTTCAGGGAGTTGTCTCTCCTAACACTGAGAGGACTTTCCCTCTGTGCTAAGGGATCCCTGTATTCAGCATATGTTAGGCGTGTAATGCTGTACGATAGTGAGACGTGGGCAGTAAGGGGAAGAGGATATCCGTAGGATCAAACATATAGAAATAGCAATGGTTAGATGGAGATGTAGTGTGTCCTTGAATGTGAGGCCTGAGGGGGTTAGAACTGCGATTGAAGAGTTGAAAGGAAAGATGGGTGTTGTGATGAGGAGGGGTTAATTGAGATGGGTTTGGTATGTTGAGAGGATGAAAGATGCCTGTTGGGTGGAGAAGGTGCAGTGTGTGTAATGACGTCGAGGGTAGGGTTGTGAAGGGCAGACCAGAAAAGACCTGGGACCGGGTCATAATGTTTGACCTCAGGGATAAAGATTGAACAGGGAGGCTGCCAGAAATCAAACAACGTGGAGAGCCGCCATTAGGTGACCAAGACCGACGCATGCAAGCATGTTGGAGCCTTTGTAAACAATATCAATGATACAAGTTAGGGGCGATATGAGGAAGGTGGGAAGTGAACCATTACTATCCGAGCGGTTAAGATGAGAAACGTTTCATCTGCTGTTTTCTGTGACCTGGTATAAAATAAAATCTCTATCTCTTGTTGAAATTATGATATGTACATCTAGTGACTTTATTCTCCTCGTAAAGACTGTTACTGTATGAATCTGCAATAAAAATTAAAACCCGCTATGAGTGCTACATGTTTATACATTCAATGAGCAACTAAGATAATTATCTTGACACTCATTCAGCCCCGAAACTTTTGGGTTCCTTTCATTTTTGCTTATTGCATTAGACACCTAACTACTTCCTTCATCTATCCATACAAAGTTTGTGAAAATACATCAACTTCCGGCGGTACAGGGAGGGTAGGAAGTGACCGTTACTCTACCTTTTTTAACTTATACTAATCAAAATTGCATTTATTCATTGATCTGTATGGATGTGTTCACGACAAAATTCAGGCTGTTTTACGTTCGATTACATAGATTTCATAACAATAAAACTACGTCCACTTGCTGAGAAGCGATCGGGGGCATGAAAAGTTCCAAGGCATGATTTCTGCCTCATGACGCAGACAATATCAAGTTTCTTTGGTGCAGTATCCTAAATTAGATAAAATGTGAGCCAGGGCCTCAAGGGTGTTAATATGTTTACACTGTTGAAGGAGAGAGCTTTGGTTACCTAAATTATTGTGGTTGTAGACACAACGTCTACGCTGACTCGTCTGTTTGCCTCCTTTGGTGAGGGTTCTTCACCAGAATATACATACTGCATATATCATTGAAAAGAGTAATAATGAACAGGGAAGTGAGAACGGGAGTACAAACGTTACTGCATGACAGCATTGTGATCCGCCCTGAAGCTTAGACCTTGTTGGCAGGACAGAAATTAAGAGTGGGATCAGTGGAAAATAGTTACCTAAGAGGAATATGTAGTTTTACGTGCGGAGATGAACATGCAAACAAGGATGTTACGGAGCTCTATAGTGGTGATATCGATGCGCTAGAAATATTAGGAAAAATACTTTGAGATGCTTTAGCGGTGCGGAGGGGCTGGAGAATGAAAGGCTGACTAGGAGAGTGCATGTGAGTGAGTTGGATGAGGAAACCAAGCGTAAGACGGAGGGTCAGTGTGGAGAAGCATATGAATTACGGAGACAGGGTAGTACAGGGTGACATGGAGACGATTCGTTTGTGGTCAGCCCTTACAAGATTAAGGAGTCTGGCGACAGATATACAGACAGACTGAGATATTCCAAGCCAAGTAGAGCCAACTGTGTTCAATTGGAGAACGTCATTAGAAAATATAGCTTACTCTTTATTAAAATCGTTCCTGGTGCCGACGAATCAACACATTCCTGCAGACAATGTGACTTTACTTGATTGTTTTCTGCAGTAGTTCTTAAACTTGTGCACCGGAAGTTGGAATTATTTTAGCTTTTGCTTTATAATGATAGATCATCTTTTTCTTCATCTCCAGAAGCTGTAATATCTGCGATCGTACTATGCTGTTAGGATGTAACTGAATAATAAGACTGTCATTTATTGCTCTCTCAGCAACAACATCCACTATCTCAGTTACATCATGTAGTCCTGCGCCTAGGATACAAAAGTGCCTACTGTTACCAGAAGCCCTACCAGAAAATTCTACCAGCTGATCACGAATGTTAGGGTGTCCCTTCTCCTCGGTTGTCACTCATAGGACTCTTCTTCACCATCAGCTAAGATCTGAAGTGGTGACAGGTATGGTGTGTCGCTTCTTCATCACTCTTGCAACTAACCTGCACTGGTTGAAATGCACTCTGCTTGAGTGCAGTGGGAGAAAGGAGGGAGGCAGAATTGCTGCCTTAGACAGGCTCAGTTTTTAACTGGACAACAGTACATCCTTCCATGTTGTGCTCACGTTACTTTGTTACAGACTTCGGTAATGAGCCACATATGCGGGCAGGATTACGAATCTTTCTGAATATGAAAGTTAGCATGTCATATCACGGAAACTAGTGGGATCTGTGGCCCTAGGTCCTTCAGAACATGAACTCACTGGATTACAGTCAGAAACGACCCTTTTCCGGCATTACATGCAGTTCACCATTCTCTTTTCTGGGGATAGGGAAGATGTTGAGAAACGTTTGTATAACTGGGCATCAGAGCTGCCACAGTTACAGATTCACACGCAGCGCGAGAGGATCACGTGTTTGGTCCAGTATGTCTGCTTTCCTGTATATCTGTCTTCCATTAAAAAGATGGGATGGGATTGCACCAGACTTGGCATAATGAATGAGGACCACTGGAAAGAAACGTGAATGATCTTTAAAAAGGTCTTGGGTAGTGAAGGGCAAGGTGATCTCAAACCTCTTGATGCAGTTTTGATCACACTTAATGGAAGGGTTGCAAGAAGGAGTGAAACGATGGAGTTTTCAAAACAATCACTATAAGGTAAAGGTCACAGGACAAGCTCAAAGATTCGGCCTTTGAATTTAAACAGATCTTATTCGATTTGGATCAGGCTTGACGGAAGGGTTTAAGGTTAAGCGAGGATGAAAATAATTTGTTTTTAGAACAATATGCAAAAGGTCAACATGATAAGGTCAACTAACACTTCTGATCTGGTTTAAACCCAGCTTGGTGAATGGCTGTATGATCTGGTAGAGATGAACTGATTGGTTTTCAAAGTAATCAAAGGTCAGTTGTTCAGGGCGTGTACAAACATTCGTCCTTCAACTGGATCAGTGGAGACCTGTTGTGTTTGAGCACGTTGCTCGTCAGTTTCGAAGCTTGATGACGATTAGTGTTAAAAGCACATGATCAGAAGTGGGTAAGGTGCTTCAATTCATCGTATATACACGATTACTTTCCAACAGTTTTTCAGTACCATACTCTAAAACCACAGATGCCCACTGATCGTCTCCCTGGCCTTTACACATTTTATGACGCGGGCCGTTGCAGTGAGTGCTTTTTCTTGTTATGTTGGTGCCACCCTGTGAAGACATCCTTCTCAAGCACCCTTGGAATGTAAGACGAAGAAGTGTATACTGCTTAAGGAGTGAAAACAATTACCGGCACTATTATGCAAGTTCTTAGTTTAACAGTACTTACAACCAGAAATTTTAGTACTGAGCGAACGAGCGAAGTTTACTGTCTGTATCTGGGTGGAAAATTACATTAAGCCCAATCCGACCGTCACACTTTTCAGAGACTAGTAACTTTTCACCTAATAAATGAAGAGCAGCAATTTTGTCTCTAAATGCTAGGTCAATGAATTCAATTTTGGATTTTATTATTCACAGACCCATTACCGCGCCAATACTTTGTGCAAAAGGGAAAACAATGACAAAATGTCGTTTACTCGTTATGCACAAAAAGTGCTTAATACTGGTAATATTAGTACCGTAGCCATAGGTGAGAGGCTTTATTGGCTAGGTTTGGGTGTCACTTCTTGAGAGAAATATCTCAATTATTTGTTAGCACCTGTGTATAAAAAGCTTTGCTAATTATTCTGTACCCACAAAGAAAATACATAATTATTATTTCATGCGAGAAAGGGAAAGAAGGTCATATTACAGGTGCAGTAAGAGAAAAATCCATATCTGAAAGAATCCAATTGTTAACTAACTATCTATCTATCTATATACCTAGGCTGCTTCCCCCAAGGAAAGGGAGGTAGCGGAGACAGGACGACTCACTCTCCATTTACTCATCCATTCAAACACATTCATTCGCATCTTAGCCCCAAAGGGGAGAACGGACAGATCCTCACCGCACCACACCGCACAAGGGTCAACTGGGCAATGCAATCAGTGACATCCGCAGCAGGGCCCGACAGCAGAACTGGTTTACCCCTGCCACATCATAACAGACCCATCCCCTTACCCGCACCTGACCTGACTAGCTGATCAGACCAAATGCGGGAGAATATCCCCTCAGGGCTGCGTCATCACTTATTCATTCACAATTTCTCTCCATTTATTTCTGTCATGCACAGCCACTCTTCCTTGCTCAACAGACATCCCTCTCGCATCCAGCGCTCTCTTCACACTGTCCATCCATCCTATTCGTGGTCTTCCTCTCAGCCTTACACCTCTCACATCAGATCTAGTTATCTTTTTCACCAATCGCTCATTATCCATTCTCTCCATATGCCCAAACCATTGCAACACCCTCTGCTCAACTCTGCCAGCCATCTCCCGAACAACTCCAGTTCTCCTTCGCACTTCATCATTTCGCACCCGATCCATACGCGTCACTCCACACATACTCCTCAGACATCTCATCTCCATTACATTCAAACTTTTCCTCTCTGCTACACCCATATTCCATGTTTCAGCCCCATATAATGCAGTCGGTACCACAACACCCTCATACAGCCTTCTCTTTACATCCATTCTAAGCGAACGACATTTAAACACTTTTTTCATTCCTCCCAGCACCTTTCCTACTTCATTTATTCTAAACTTCACTTCTGCATCTATTCTTCCATCCACAGCAACATGTGACCCTAGATATTTAAAACAATCTACCTCCTCAAGCAACTCACCATTCAAAACTATATTCATCCCCCTACCATCTATCAACCTCGTACACTTCATCACTTTACTCTTATTCTCATTTACTTTCAATTTCCTCCTTTCACACACCCTTCCAAACTCCTCTACCAACTGTCTCAATCTCTCCTCTGAATCAGTCACCAGTGCAGTGTTAACTAACACATGAATTAATTTCTTGAAAATTTAATGATGTATGGATGTAACTCCAAATATTAAAGCAAACTACAAATTTGATATTGAAAGAAAGGGAAAATATTGTAAATATTTGTTATCTATGTAATCAGTGATGATAAACGATATTTCATGTCAGTTACCTCAAGGTAATATTACTGATTATTACGATTATACTCTGCCAAAATCGGCATAACAGATGATGACCTGTTGTCGAAACTTGAAAGCACTACGATGCTAATGTAAACACCTAGTTCACAAATTTATCAAATCATTTCGTAGTACTGAGGCAGTAAATAAACAACAATGAAACACCATCTTACTACATCATTGCAGAATTTCTCAACACGAGTTGAAATGATTAAAAAAAAAAATATTTACTCACAGACCTCCACGGGGACGCTGTAAAAACACCACGGATTCACACAAAGAGTTTAGAAGATCGTAACACTGGGTAATACAGCATAAGATGGCAAAACTTCCACAGCAAATAGAGGACTGTATGCGATTTACAAAGATTTCTCTCAAAAAAGTTCAGAATATTTAGTCAAACATATATTCTCTGAAAATGGGAACTTTGCTGCCGGTTTTCAACCTTATTCAATACAGTTTGACTGAAAACGATGAAGAACACCTACGTGAAATTACTGTCTGTTATAGTTCATTCTAAATATATAAAATATATGACACATTTGTTTCTATGACCCATAATACTTTCGTTTTGAAATCCTACAACATTTAAAATGATAATAATATGATGTGAATATTTAGGCAATGAGAAATTTCAATACTTATATCTCGACTTATATTCATAATTTACGCTTTTCGCACATATAAAAATTCAATGAAATCACAAGATAAAAATGACAAGAAAGTCAGTGTAACTTTACACTTACTACCCAAGTTCTAGCTAATGTAATTAAGCTGTTTAGATATGGTTTATTTCTCTCAGTGGAGCAATAAAGGACACCGACTGGAAACTATTCAACACAAAGTCACAAAAGAGCACAAACAGAAATAAAGCAATTCACTTAATCAGTATAATACAGCCAAACATTAAAATTAATGCCAGGAATTTCAATACACATTAAACAAAATTCGGATGATAAATCAACAGTTAATATAGTGCATACATTATTTTTGCCTACGAAACAGTAACTCCAATCACTTTAATGCAGCAATATCACGAGGAAAATAAAGTAAAGCCGAAAATTAACACAAAAATTAGACACATAGCTACGTGGTAATGGAGCACACCAATACACGTCTGACCAGTTCCCAGATTTCCTCTATAATTCTCTCTCAGACGCCGATAGTTCGCAATCCCTCCTCATTTCTTCATTTCAGATCCTTGCAGATCTCAATCGTTCCTGCTCCAGGTCAGCTCTCATTCTTTCCGTCTACGACGTCCTCGAATCCTCTCCCTCCATGGCAGCTCCAGTCCTCTCCCTCCATGGCAGTTCCCAATCCCATCCCTCCATGGCAGCTTCCAATCCTTCCCCTCCCTGGCAACTCCCAATCCTCTCCGACCTCCCTTCCAAGACAGCTCACAATCTTACCCTTCCTAAGCAGCTCCCAATCTCTCCTGTCCCTTCACCACAACCCCAGCAGCTTTCCTCTCCCTCTCGTCGTCTGACGTGCGACCGTGTACCCTGCCATTACTGTCGTCCTCACCCCTTGTTTACCTCCAACTGCTGACCCCCAAGGCCTTCCTCATTCCCCTTTTGTCCTGTCAATAAGATTATTCCTTGTTATGCAGTATATTTTTACTGCCTTCAGATAATAATATTCATCTTATGAGACTCTGAACTGAAGGATAATGAGGCAGGGTTCAAAAACCCTTTGACAACAAAAGATTTTTCCCATGCTGGACAAAATAGTTTGGAGGTTGCAGAACTAACCAAAAAATTATGTTACAAAACTTAGGGCAGCTATTTCCTTTGTCTTTTCCTAACATAACCAGTTTGCTTTCTCCCACTTTTTCAAGATGCATTTCCCATTCCCACTCAACATCTTTGTGTGCACTCATCGCCAAAAACTGACCACTTCAAATGTTCTTCTAAATCTTTATTCCTGATACCCCATGAAATTTTTTCTAATTTAGCACAGACCATCTGAAGTGGGGAAGGGGGCGGGGTTCAAGGTCTTATTTATTTCCACTAGTTCGTAAAATTTCTCTGGAGTTGAATAAAACTATATCGTAGTAAAATAAGAGAATAAAAACGTCATTGGAGTGAAGAGGCTATAATAAATGTGCTCCTTTCTAAATGTATTCCGTTCAGTAAAGGTTTCTCTTCTATAAATTTCCTTTTTTTTTTTTTTTTTTTTTAAATATCATAAGAGTATTGCTGATTGTAAGATTATGTAATACATGTAAAACTCGGTTTATTTACCGTATTTGTCTTTCAAACTTAGCGCCCACTAAAATAAACGAAGTGTGATTTTGCTTTCTATATACAAGATTGAAGTAACCCAAGGAATAAAGTATGCAAATCCTGCTTTTTGTCTTTGATTAATAAAATTAAGATTCGCTTTTCAACGACTGAGGGTTATTTGGAGTGGGGAAGACAGACTGTGTAAGACAACTGCAGAGATGACCAGTAGCATATACAGGTACGAAGGACTGAGAGTGCTGGCTGACTTGCATCGGAGAGTGGTTGAGATTCTGTAACTAAATGGCTGCTGTGTGTTGGCCGTAATGGAAAGGAAAGTAAGACAGAGAATTCAGAGGAACAGTTATCATAATAGTGAGAGAAAAGAAGAAAGCATGCAACCTTTTGGCGTATAGAAAAGGATTGAAGAGAGTCGGTGACAAAAACGTATATTTACATACTCATTAAAAGCTATAACCTTGTAGTTTAAAAAGTAGCTTTGTTTAATTTTCTTTGGTACTTTGCCTGAAGAATGTCCCTCCTAAGAGTCCAGCAGTAGTCAGCCAGCATAATGGAGTTCCAGTTGTCTTGGTAACACACATCCATATAAGAAACGTCCTGATGAAAACGCTCACCGTGTTCATCGCTCACCGAACCCAGGTTCTCTGGAAATAAAGCTCAAGTGAGAATCTAAAACACGAACCTTTAATGACATATCGCACCCCATTGCTTGAAAAGACTTAAGAAGGTCACACACTACTTCAGGATAGTTTTTGACCCTGCAATTTCCCAAAAAGATTGTGCAGACATTTTTGGAACTCTACCACGCTGCTTTCTTATCTCCATTCAACTCTCCTTCAGATTTCTCATCTCTTAATAATTCTCTGATCTGACCGCCTACAAAAGTACTGTACCATCTTAAATTTTGGCATAACTTATCTGGGGAAACTTACTTTTCGAGCATGTGAATCAGGTTTGCACTTTATCCATCACTTTCACAAAGTTTTTCATAAGTTCAAGCTTGATGTGCAAAGAAGGAAAAAAACACTTTCTTAGGCTTAACAAGTGAACTGTGTACAACATATTTCATGCCTGGAACAAATGAAGTACAGTCACCCATAAAAGTTGTGATCCTTCCCCAGGCAGCCCCTCGCTCTTGATGTGATAACACTGTAAGCCTTGTAGCTTCATATGGTTCAGGTGATATTCTGAACCTCTGTGCCTGTCTGAACCTCAGTCTAGAAAGAAGGATCACTTCCTACATTAAGAATGTAAATACTCTGTGATGTTGCTTGCCGTTATCAAATACAATGCTGAGAAAGAATAATGAATGCTAAACAGATTTAATTACTTCAGTCTGGGGGGAAAAAAATCGAAGCTAAAGCCGCGCATGTCTTAAAAGAAAAAAAAAAACACACACACACACAGCAGATTTATATGAAAGGCGTATTGAGCAGATGGGTGGAGTCAAGGGGACAAGGCCAAACGCCGAAGCAGCCAGCCAGAGCAGTTGCAGCAATTTGAAACTGATTTAGACTAAAACTTGCTGCGAGGAAGGAGGCGCCCCATCATACGAATGAGAGTGTTTTGGAATGCCCGAAGTTTACATTCAAGCAAAAATTTGTCGTTCATGTAACACATACATATGGTGTGAAATCCGCACACATTATGAGAAACCTCCCCCTTCTACGACATCGATAACACGCCGCCACATTACATCTTACCGCACAATACACAGCAAACACCGAACACCATAACACAATATAGTGTACACCACACAACACATCATAAATTAACACATAGAACACAGTACACCATACATACCTTCAAAAGAATATAACACACAGCATACCCACACCAAAACACACTTCACATCAAAGCACATCAAACACAACATACCACGTCCAAAACACACTTCACACCAAAGGACATTACACAACACCCAACTAAAACCAGAGAACCCCACCACATCACACACATGAAAAACACACCACACCACACACACACACACACACACACACTATAAAACACACCACACCACACACATCTCACACACACGATAGAGCACACCACACCACGCACATCACAAACACACGACAAAACACACCACACCATGCACATCACACACACAACACACACCACACCACGCACATCAAACACACACGACAAAACACACCACACCATGCACATCACACACACGACAACACATCATGGCACGCACATCAAACACACACGATAAAACACACCACACCATGCACATCACACACACGACAACACATCACATCACGCACATCAAACACACACGATAAAACACACCACACAATGCACATCACACACAGGACAACATATCAAACCACGCACATCAAACACACACGATAAAACACACCACACCATGCACATCACACACACAACAGAACACCAAAAACAACACACAAGACAAAACAGACCACAGAACGTACATCACACACACGGCAAAACAAACTACTCCTCGCACATCACACACCACCACGCCAAACCACACCTGGCACACCACTACGCCATACCACACCACACCACACCATACTACATACCACCACGCAAAACCACATCACACACAGCACATATACCACACCATACCACAACATGTCTTTTTTTGCTACCCAACACACACTACATCACACCACCCTACAAACGAGGACGCACTTCCAGAAACAATAAATCTCACCACACCGCTAAACACAAAACTGAGACAGCAAGCACTCCATACTACACCACACCACATCACACACAATACCACACCACAAAACACTACACCACACCACACCACACATACCACGCCACGTCACACTACACACAACACGCTACACCACACACACATTCACACCACACTACACCACACCACACGCACACACACCACACCACACCACATCACAAACACATTCACACCACACACACATTTGCACAACATCACACAGCACTACACACAAACATTCACACCACACCATACCACAGCACCACACACACACGTTCACACCACACCAAACCACACCATTTCACACCACACACGCATTCACACCAAACTTCACCACACATAAATTCACACCACACCACACCACACATACATTCACACAACACCACACATTAACTCCACACCACACCACACACACACACAATCACACCTTACCACACCACACACACATTCACACCACACACCACACATATCACACCACATACACCACCACACTGAATACACCACATAGCACATATAGCACTTTCATACCACATCACACCACACACCAATTATCACACACACACACACACACACACACACACACACACACACACACACACACACACACACATACACATGCACATACACACATATGACGCACACGCACACACATGAACACTCACAAGCACACACAGACACATGCATACACGCACATACACACAAACACACATACACACACAAACACACACACACACACGCACATACACACACAAACAAGTGTTCTGTATCGAAAAATGGAATAACCAAATCACTTCATCACTTAATGGGAGGATGCGGACACGAGGTCTTAGGCAGTGGTTCGTAACCAAGGATAAATTTACTCTCAAGGATAAAGGGAACTATAGCTTGGGTTAAATAGACCAACTCCAAAATTACAAATAAATATAGAAGGATGACATAAGGCATTAAATAAAGAAAAGTAAGTTCCAGCTTTAGTGAAATGCAGACACTAAGTCTTCCAAGTTTACCAGTTAAGATAATGTCAGATTTACATATCTTTTTACTGACACAGCATAAAACTCGTAGCTGTATTATAAGACTGTGTCTGTCTGTTTCTACTGTAAAGTGTTTTTACATCGATATCTAATATATCCTACACCTGATGTGGCTTCTTCACGGGGTAGGAAAACATCGTTGATAAAGTCATTGGTTTAAAGGACTTGACAAATATTCTAGCATCAGTAATGGAGATAAGTTCATTGATAATAAAAAAAAAAAAAAAGGTATGCCTGTATTCGTAACAACGGCACTTCAAACCCTACGTATTATAGGTATGATCTATCCTTTTTGACACGAATTGTATAATTAGGATATAATATTTAAACGTTCGTTATGGTGCAGTTTTTTTTACTAACATATATGATTGTGCTTACGCTACAAAAGAAACAATAATGGTAAGGGTTTTTGAGCAATCTCCATTAAAATTTCAGTTCCAGAAAACTTCCCTAGGTTGAATAAGTAGCTCGTCAATAGTGGGAATAGACTAAGGACCAACGAAATGAAGTAGTTAACTTGCCAGGGTGTGATATAAATGCAACTAAGAATGTGTGGACCATGATGGTTAGGACAAGGGCATCGGAGATCAAAAGGACCCTTGCCACGACTATTAATTTTGCAAGAGACAAATGAAATGTCTTCGCACGCCTTCCCAACGATTCGCAGTGATTTGTGGGATTAATGCAGTGGAGGTAAGATATAATTATATCAGAAAATGGGCTTTGGAGTAAGCATTAGATCAGAAATATCTTCACTGACCCTCGACGACTGTATTCAACAAGGACTTCTATTTATTTGCAACAACTATTTATGCCCTATTTTGCTCCAGATTGCTTTTAAATGACCATTTGCACTCGTGGCATCATTATTATTTTGATTTTAGTCTTTTTTAAAGAAGGGGTCTGTAAACTACTGAAGATCACATAGCATTGTAAGGACTCCATATTATAAATACAATTAATTATAGAAAACATGATAGATAGATAGATAGATAGATAGACAGAGCACCAGGCAAGCCTGGGAACGGGATATGAGCTCGCAAGTCTAAGTGAAGAAATGTTGACAAAACACCGAAAGCAGCAAGTCAGAGGATGAGATAGGTAGTGTGTCAGCGAGATAAGCACACGAACAATGCCTAGTGACCATACACACACATACACACATACTCACACACAGGCTTCTAGAACATTTCAGTAACAGTGTAACACACGTGACGCCACCCCTGCTACACCAGAATTTAGGAAGCAAAGCTCAGAAGGAGCTTAGCCATAGATCCGACAGGTAGTGGAGAGAGTGAATAAGATGGGTCCAACTAGACTTACTTAGTATATTAAGTCTCTGTAATACATACGCTGCTCAACTTAAGAATTTCTCTGAAGATAATAAATCAAGGTCAACTCCCTGTATTCATCTTTAAATCCTACTGCTATTCAATTGTCAAAATAATAATAAAAACTCAAGACTCACCTATTACAAGAATAGAGAGTCACATTGGTGGCAGCCTATGAGCCTACGTAGCCTTTGAGCCTACAAGTCTACAAAACAACTCTATAATCTTCACGCAACTTCAAGCAGAAGCAAGAAAAATAAAAAACAAAGCAAGTAAAGGAAAAGAAAGACCAAAGCAACAAGCACACAAAACCCCAACACTCTCTCCCGCCTACCTCCATCACTGATGCAGAGGTCAAGACACACAGCAAAACACCAGAGCAACATTTATAACGCATCTTACTCACCTTTCTTCACCCAGGTTACGCATCGCTACTCAGTTACTCACCACAGCTACCAGTGTGGGAAGCCGACATCACCATGTGTATCTGCTGAGGCGACATCACCACGCGAGTTTGGTGACACAATGCCACGCCAGGCACTTCTCACCCACTACTCATTACTCATTATTCACATAGCTCCTACTCATACTCATTTATTTCCACAGTATTGAGTTGGAAATTCGACGTTCTATGATGAGGTGTGCCTGTGACTACAGCTATTAACCACTACATGCACCAGGCCATGGAATTTCCTGAGTAATATCATCCATCAACACAGCCCTAGAATTATCAAGAGATCTTCACTCAACCCTGCATTTTTCTTCCAAGATCGACAGTTGCTTCGACACGCCTCTCCGATCTGTATCAAGTGGGTGTAATTATACTTACTCATTTCTTCTCAGTGCTAAAATTTGGTATATTCAACTCCTTTACTTATTTCTATATATACACTTATACACTCATTATCTATCATTTATTACAACTCATTTACTTATCTATTTAGTTGGGACATAAACAAAAGGCGTATTTCATAACACCATACCTTAATGACAGGGATATTTTTGCCACCACCCACACTAATACCAGATGATACACAGTTAGCGCCCACTGCGGATCCACAATTAGGAGAGCACCAAGGCAACACACCCATTGTACAAAACTCAACACAAACTAAAGCTCAAGAAACAAATACGTCAGTTCTAGATGATGAGTGGGAAACCCCTTCTGACGTAGCAAGCGAGGACTTTGTCTCTGACTTGCACACATATGACATTATACTTTCAGGGTTCACCGTTCAGGCCGAACCTATTCCACTATTCCCTCACACAACTATAAACAAGTCCAAGTTAAATTAACAGAGCAAACAGTGAAAATGAATAACGCAACAAATACCGCAGATCAAACATCCCCACCTCATGTTCATGTTTATCATGAAGATAAAACTGCCCCAAAATTCTCTGGCACAGAAAAATATCGTATTGACGTCATTTCATTGGTCAGTCAGTGCGAACAAATCTTTATCAAAAGACACATACTAGATGAACAAGAGAAAATTGCCATTTTTTTCATCTTGCATAAGCCAGGAAAGATGTTCAGCAAGCAATTTACTAAGGTCAGATAAGCTCCTCTCAACTCGCAGTCCACCTCTCGCCGAGGCAACACCTCCACCGCTGTTCCCGGCGGGACCAGCTCTCCACAGCAGCCGCACCAGCCAAGGGGCGGGCCTGTCCTCTCCATCCTTGGGAGTGCCCTGGTCAGCCCACCAGGAGATGTAGGCCGTCCGCCCTTTCCATGGCCGACCGCCATTCCTCCGACTCGACCTTGGCCAGGGTTGTGCCCTACGTGACCACCGGGACCGGGCCTACCCTCCACGCCACCACCTGCTGCTGTGGAGAGCTGGAGCGAGTCCGATGGGGGTTGAGGGCAGAGTTTGGGACTTCCACCTGAGCTTCGGCGCCCTTACCATCGGCGCCGTTTTGTCCATCGCTCTCTCGTCCCTCTCTGCCCTCTGTTAACATCCGAGCAGCCAGCCGCATTCCATCATCGAGTCGTTTGGGGGTTCGACCTGAGCAAGCCGGCGCCCTCTCCATCGGCGCCGCGCTGTCTACCGCTCTCCCCCTTGCCTCCACGATCATCGGGTTGTTATCCATCGCCGCCTCGTTCCCTTCCTCTGCCGCCCTTGCCCTGTCTGCACGTCTTCGTCCCTGCTTTGCTCCATTTTGGGAGCTATGTTTCGCCTCTTCTGTGACGGGCTCTTTTGTTTGCCCGTTCCCCACCACGTCGTGGGGAAAATATCAACAACAACAACAACAAGCTCCTCAAGGCTAAGACATATGATGAATTTAATACTGAATTTTTGAAGAAATTTTCTGGAGGTATGAACTTCTTTCTCTGGCCTGTCTCTTTTTAGGAACTGAAAAAGATAACTAGATCTGATGTGAGAGGTGTAAGGCTGAGAGGAAGACCACGAATAGGATGGATGGACAGTGTGAAGAGAGCGCTGGATGCGAGAGGGATGTCTGTTGAGCAAGGAAGAGTGGCTGTGCATGACAGAAATAAATGGAGAGAAATTGTGAATGAATAAGTGATGACGCAGCCCTGAGGGGATATTCTCCCGCATTTGGTCTGATCAGCTAGTCAGGTCAGGTGCGGGTAAGGGGATGGGTCTGTTATGATGTGGCAGGGGTAAACCAGTTCTGCTGTCGGGCCCTGCTGCGGATGTCACTGATTGCATTGCGCAGTTGACCCTTGTGCGGTGTGGTGCGGTGAGGATCTGTCCGTTCTCCCCTTTGGGGCTAAGATGCGAATGAATGTGTTTGAATGGATGAGTAAATGGGGAGTGTGTCGTCCTGTCTCGGCTACCTCCCTTTCCTTGGGGGAAGCAGCCTAGGTATATAGATATAGATAGATGAACTTCTTGCCAGGTATAATTCCAGAATTACATAAGATTGTAGATCTTGTAAGGGAGCACACTACAAACCATGTGCTCAGTGAAATAACTGCTGATGTTTCCACAATCAAAAGAACATTATTAGCTACTATGGAAAACTCAAACTAGATAACAGATGATGGAAAGATGTCCCCAGACCTCGTCGTGGACATCATTGGTTATGTAGCTGCCTTGTGTAAATTATGTGATAGGACTCTTAAGATCGTCAAGATGATCGCGTACACCCCAGGCATGTGCTTACTAGATTTAATGAACGAGGTAGAGATGCAGTGCAGTAAAGCAGGGATGATCGACACACACGCACATTCTAGTAGAATGAGAGTACCTGAGACAGTATCAGCTATGAAAACATCTACAACGACCCCAAACAGAGAACAAAATCGATCGCGACCCAAAAGCAGGCAGAGCGAACAACTAAACGTGTCAATGGTTCGATCACAAACACCAGGCTACAGGCAGTTTCATAAGTTTTCGAGCACCCCGAGCAGATCTTGCGCCACAAACAACACTACATATGGGAAGTTACCTCGTAGATCACAGTCAAGAAATAGGTCCATTCTATGTCATTATTGTGCAAAACCAGGACACACAAGGAGTGAATGCTTTATCAAAACAAAAGAGGATAGACAAAAGACACAAGGATTTGGTCCCTACTGTAGGCATCATAGATGCCAAGGGCACTGGACCAGTAACTGCAAAACAGTGGAAAAAATTGTGTCTATCTTCAAATCGGGGGAAGACCAAGTCATGACAAAAAACGAACAAACGTAAAGAAAAGCAAGTCTAAAATTCACATAGGAGGCATGTTGGGAAATGAGTGTATCATGATACCAGCTGTATGTGAGGATCAAAACGTTTCCTTATTTTTAGACACAGGCTCTCCAGTGAACTTAATAACACAAGAAGAAATAAATAGAATTTTTAATAATAAGAAAGTAACTTTTCTGGAAGAAGCTGATTTAGATTTATATACAGTAGATGGGAAAACAATCACAGTAAAAGGTATGATAAGGTTAAATATCAGTTTCACAGAGACTACAAGACCAATCTCTGCATTTTTCTATATCATTGAAAACTTAGCAATTAAAGCTCATATGTTACTGGGCTTAAGATGCATGAGAACAGAGAAAATAACTTTACTTCCACAAATGAATGGAATAGACTATGACAATGAATTCATAGAGGAAATACCATCAGAGCCCTCACCGATTAGTAAAAGACAACCAAAAAGAATTGGTAATATTAAAAGCTTAACCCTAGATAAGTGAAGTGGGGTATCAGAAACCCCAGTCCCCGAAATTTGATTTTTAAAAATATGAGCATAAGGTCTACAGATCTGTCCGTCTCATTACCTTCCTGCCTAGTGATGCTCTTCATGGGGATGATGGGGTCATAGCTGTATTTGGCTCTGATTTTGCTCTATAGAGCCATTGGGGTATGTTAGACCCCCAGATTACCTATAATGTAATCTAGTTGAGCCCTCTTGTGATTTTTTTTATTTCAATTTGCTGTCTTTCTCCTTTTGTATACAGAAGGTCCCAACATTGGTCTACTGCAGACCACCCAAGGAATCATGATATTACTTTTCAAATTTGCAAGATTTAATTTTAAAATTTGCATTCCTAAAATTTAATCATTTTTGTATAAACTTTAAAAATATATATTTTTTTCAATTAAATTTTATTTTTTCTGGCCCTATTTAAAGATAAGGGGTTGAATTATTTCTGTATTGAAGCATTTTGAAATATCTCAAACGGATTTTTTTTTTTTTTTCAGACCCCACTTTACCTAATATGTAACATTTTGAAGATTTCCTATCTAGGGTTAAAAAACATACACAAACAGATGAGTGTATAAATCCACTCACACCACCAGCCCCAGCCTCCATGATTAGAGACCCAGGTAACAGTACTGATTTATCAGTTTTTCCCATCCATCTCACCAATGATTTAGTTATACCACCTAATTCCTATATGAAAGTTACCATAAAGAGCATATTACGGAATAGTACTGTTCTTGTCTTAGAAGAATTATGTAAAGTAAAGGGATTCTCAGTAGAAAACGCATTATGTCAGATGAATGACGAAGGGCAAACTCAGATATTCATAATTAATCACACGAATGGGGAAGTACAGTCACGCGTACTAATTTCTGCTCAGGGGTTACCCCTTCCTTCCCCCCTCTACCCTGGACAGAGGGAAGGGGGGAATCGCGAACAAGTCTACCCCGCCTTCTGCCCCCAACTCCCCCACCCTCCACCTCCAGCTGCCAGTTACTGATTAGACGCAAATTTTCTCATGTCCTGTAAACATGACTAAACTGTCGTCGCACACGCTTTCAACGGCCAAGATTTGGACTATATTTTTAGAATAAATTATTACCATATTGAACTGCATTCTCAAACTGAAAATATTCACCATCATTGTAATCCAGTGTCGTCCGCTGCACAATTCTGGGTTCCAGTGCTTACCTTTTCACTTCCCCCAGCTGTCTCTCTCTCTCTCTCTCTCTCTCTCTCTCTCTGAATTTACTTTTCCCACCCACTCTTTCTTTTTAAATTTATATAACTTTCCCTTTGCTTCTCTCCCCCTCTCCCCCTTCTCTCTCGTTCTTTGTCTTAAGTCTTCCCCGCCTCTCCCCCCTCCCCTCCCCCCACCTTAGGCCTGATCAGCAGTCAGTTATACCGTCACTGCTCCTTCATATATCGTGTGCAGGCAACATTTATCACACACACTTAGGTCAGATGTATGGAAAGCTAATTTTTTTATATATATATAATTGTATTTCTCATTATGTGCCAAGTTCAAATAGAGAACACCAGACCAATATTCGTAATTTTTATTAGAGTGACCGTTCCACTTCACATAGCTGGGTAGCTGGGCTTATAAACTGCACACACACACACACACACACACACACACACACATACACACACGACTTAAAGTTTGCACTGACAGCGTGACGACTACAAATATAGTCATGCTAACAACTGAATCTGCTGGCTCCAAACCTTCCCTGTCCCAGTCAAACTCCTCATTCAATAACCGGTTGTTAGAATGACTATATTTGTAGTCGCCACGCTGTCAGTGCAAAATTTAAGTCGTGTGTGTGTGTGTGTGTGTGTGTGTGTGTGTGTGTGTGTGTGTGTGTGTGTGTGTGTGTGTGTGTGTGCAGTTTATAAGCCCAGCTACCCAGCTATGTGAAGTGGAACGGTCACTCTAATAAAAATTACGAATATTGGTCTGGTGTTCTCTATTTGAACTTGACACATAATGAGAAATACAATTATATATTAAAAAATAATTAGCTTTCCATACATCTGACCTAAGTGTGTGTGATAAATGTTGCCTGCACACGATATTCGAAGGAACGGTGACGGTATAACTGACTGCTGATCAGCCCTATGGTGGGGGGAGGGGAGGGGTGAGAGGCGGGGAAGACTTAAGACAAAGAACGAGAGAGAAGGGGGAGACGGGGAGAGAAGCAAAGAGAAAGTTATATAAATTTAAAAAGAAAGAGTGAGTGCGAAATGTAAATTCAGAGGAGAGAGGCAGCTTGGGGAAGTGAAGAGATAAGCGGACGACACTGGATTACAATGATGGTGAATATTTTCAGTTTGAGAATGCAGTTCAATATGGTAATAATTTATTCTAAAAATATAGTCCAAATCTTGGCCGTTGAAAGCGTGTGCGACGACAGTTTAGTCATGTTTACAGGACATGAGAAAATTTGCGTCTAATCAGTAACTGGCAGCTGGAGGTGGAGGGTGGAGGAGTTGGGGGCAGAAGGCGGGGTAGACTTGTTCGCGATTCCTCCCTTCCCTCTGTCCAGGGTAGAGGAGGGAAGGAAGGGGTAACCCCTGAGCAGAAATTAGTAAGCGTGACTGTACAGTTGAAAAAGGGGACTTGAATAGTTAATACTGAAAAAGGTCCCACCCCTGTGAAGGAAATAGTTATAGCTGGAGTGGCAAGTGAGATACATGAACTACTGATAGAGAAAGCATAAAAGAGAATTTAATTCACTCAGGTGAATTTGATGAAGAAAATGATTTGTTAACCCTGCTGGAAACACACAGGGACACCGTAGCATTACCCGGAGAACAATTAGGGTGTACTAACCTGATTAATCACATGATTAATGTGCACCCAGAAACACCACCAATTTTCGTACCAGCTTACCGCATACCACACTCCCAACGTACACTTGCAATTCAGTATGTCGATGAAATGTTAAAACTTGGAATTATTGAACCTTCAGTCTCCCCGTGGAATGCCCCATTATTCTTCGTGCCCAAACGAAATGGAGAAATGCGTGCGGTAGTAGATTACCGTAAACAATCCCAGACCGATTTCCCATGCCATTGCTAAGCAACATTCTACAGAATATTGGACTGGAAAATAATGTATTTTCCACAATCGATCTACTAAATGGCTATTACCAAATACCGGTTGAACAGGAGTCACATAAGTACACTGCCTTTTCCACAAATAGAGGACACTACCAATATTTTTTTTTTTTTTTTTTATGTGTCCGACTCTGGGCATAGGCTTCACAGCCTGCTATCAAGGCCCAGCTGTCCTCCTACATACCATACACCTCTACATGTCACCACTTCGGCGCTAACACCCACCGTCCATATTGAATACATGCTACTGTAGGGCTGTCTCATACAAGACTGGTGTATTGGTATCAGCGGGGGTATTTTTACGACATGTCGGCGGGTCTTCTGGTAGATCAGTAAAGCCTGATTTATGAAATTCAAATCCTTAAACTGTTCCCTGCCCCAGCTGGGATTCGAACCTGGGTCCGTTAGGACCGCACGCCACCTCTCTCAATATACAAGGATGCCGATGGGACTGAGGACAGCCCCAGGCACATTCCAGCGTCTTATGAATTACGTATTGTCCGGAATTTTAGGACAAGGAATATTTATCTTGACGGTATTATAATCGCAACGAAAAATATTACAGAACATCTCAAGAAATTAGACTTACTCTTATAAAAGCTTCGTGATGCTGGTTTAAAAATCAAGCTTTCTAAATGCAAATTTTGCTTTAAGGAAATACATTTCTTAGGCCACAAATTAAGTTCTAATGGTATTCAAACCACTGATGGCAAAATACAGGCAGTGAGAGATTTTCCTGAACCCACTACGACTGACGAAGTTAGACAATTTTTAGGTCTAGCTGGGTACTATAGGTCATTCGTACCACAATTCTCTCATATAGCCTTTCCTCTATTCCAACTACTCAAAAAAGATGCTATATTCCAATTGGAAGAAGAACAAAAAAAAAAAAGTATTTAACAATCTAAAAATTAAACTAACAAATGCACCTTGTTTGGCATATCCGGATTTCACAAAATCATTTATTATCTGCACAGACGCATCAGTTAAAGGATTAGGGGCTGTACTGATGCAGGAAGATAAAAGAGGAAAGAATCAACCAACTGCATTTGCCAACAGACAAACAAAAGGTGCAGAGAAAAATTATTGCACTACAGACTTAGAGGCACTTGCAGTGGTTTTTGCACTACAAAAGTTTCGAGATTTGGTATATGGTTACGAAATACACTTATTCACCGACCATAAACCATTAGTGGGTATGTTTAAAGAAAAACTCCTCTCTGGGAGGAGAGCAAGATTTAAATGTACAGTTGAAAACTACAATGTACATATTCATTACATACAAGGTAAAATAAACATAGTAGCTGACGCATTATCTATGAACCCGAACACAATTCAGGTCGCGGCATTAGATCTCAAAGGAAATATCCCAAACCACGATGATATCGCAAAAGCACAAAGACTTGACCCAATATGGTCTAAAGTTATATACAAGTTAGAAAGTGGAGATGACATACAATTATCCAACCTGCATGTACCACTCGAACAATTCACAATAGTCAATAATACTTTATACAAGATCAACCCAAAACAACCAAAACGCCAAAGAAATACTAACCAGTTGGTAGTACCTAATGACATGATACCCCAAGTATTACCAACGATACACGATAGCCCACATGCAGGACATCCTGGAAAGGATAAGACATTCAAACAAGCCCAGCTGTAATATTACTGGCCTTCATTACGAAAAGATATAAATAATCATATAGACAGATGCGAATCATGTGCAAAACACTAAGGATACCCAATCACACCCGCACCGATGGGTAATTACCCTGTACCACATCAACCATGGGACGTTGTCGCTGTTGATTTACTCAAGGTGCCATTATCATACAGTAATAACCAATACCTACTCGTAGCAACGGATCATTTTTCCCGTTATGTCATTTTAGCTCCAATTAAAGATAAAACAGCAGAGACAGTAGCAAAGGCAATAACAGATAATGTAATATGTCGCTTTACTTCCCCAAAGTGATAATGGAGGAGAATTTAATTCTGATATTTTACAAGAAATGCTATTCCTCCTTCACACTGCCATTTTCCTGATCTTTCACTGCGTTCCACTCATCTTTCAATTTCTCCTGATCCTCTGTCTTTTTCTCTTTTTTATCCAACTCACTCAAATACATCAAAAAGATTAATATTTTAGCCTATCACCCAGCATCTAATGGGTTAGTAGAGGGACAAAACAAAAAATTATTAGATGTGTTAATACACATTCTCAATGAAAATTATGCAAGCTGGGATGATTGTATTCCCAGAGTAGAAGCCACAATTAATGGATCTAAAAATAAATCCTTAGGTGACACACCACATTTCATTATATATGGGACAGATAAAAAACTACCATATGAGCTCCTAGAAGGTGACAGTCTGCCCATATACAATTACGACGATTACGCTAAACTCCGTTTATGTAAATTCCAGGACATACACAAAAGAGTCAAAAACGATTAACGATGTCCAAGGAAGAAATGACGGAGGCATTTAACAAGAAGGCAAGAGATTCACCTATCAGCTTAGGAGACATTGTTTATGGTATCATTCATACGAGAGACAATAAATTATCCCTAAAATTTGAGGGCCCATACAGAGTAATTAACATAAAATCAAACAAAGTTTTAATTAAGTCACTGTCTAGTGGCGAAGAGAAATAAGTTCATATTGACCATTTAAATCGAGTTTCAAGGGAACTATCCAATAATTATTCAGCATCGGATACAACCGAACAAGCGACCGTAACTCATGAAAGCAATCAAGAAAACAACAATAATTACAAAAGTAAATTAAGGTCATATACCAAACAATCAAACATAGGTGCAACTGTTCCAATAAAATCTACAGTACATCAGTTACGAGAATTAAATATCGATTTACACGCCTTCTATAAATGAAATAACAATCAACCGTAACGCACATCATCACTATCATCGACCACAGCATGACCATATTAGGAAATTAATAGATTTTTTTGTCGGTAGGTAGCGATGAAAGGACTTATGCTATGGATTCTCCTCTACATAGCAAGAGGATATGCGCACTTAGACCCCCAAAACATAGTACGGCAAGGATGCCTCATAGCTCCAACGGCCACAACATCAATTGTAAAAGACGTCATGAGTACTGAAATAAGTCTGGATTACTTGTATGAATTACCTTCTTATCTAGAAAATATCGCAAAACCCATGAGAACCCTGGACTTCATGATAGGAGGCTATGTTTCAGAAGCACATAACACAAAGGAAGTGGATGAAATAGTAAAGTTAGCGAAATGGAAAATAGAACAGACTAAGTCAACTATGCTCATCATGATCCAAGATCTCCCATCTTATGGAACGGAGGTATTGAGCAACAAGAACAACATCACACATACTCGCCAAAAGCGCGGTTTGTTCGACCTGGGTGGCGCAGTTCTTGGGAACATCTTCGGATTGGCTACAGAGGAAGACCTTAAAGAAATAAACGACAAATTTAATAAAATAGCTCAGGTACTAACATACCAAGATAAATTCATCACAGGACATAACTCAGCAATGAAGACAATTGTGAAAAATCTGAAAAAGGCAGAAAACATAGCTCTTGAAAGTGTAGATAAAATAAATGAAATGGAAGGTAACATAACACTTTTCCAACACTTCTCCATCATCACAGAACATATTGACACAATTCTACTACAATTAGACAACACTAGAGTTCGTTACAGGGCACTTATGCAAGGAATTTCGAATGCTGGTGATGGCAAGATCACAAATGACTTCCAGTTCATGAGCTATGTCAGATAATTAGTCAAGGCATACATAAACATAAATTGAAGCCTTAGTTCCGAAGTAGGGAATTCATGCATTATCCATATTTAGAAGCAACACTAACATCAACATCAGTAGTAGTTCATGTACCATTCATAACTGATGACCTTTTCACAGTATACCAAATACACCCCTTCTAAGAATAATAACACTTTGGTCATCATCAACATCAACACAGACACCGAACTCATCATTGTCTCCAAGAGACGGAACACTGTCACTTTCGCAAGTGAATCAACGATTGAACGAAAGTGCCGCACATCCTTACATGCTGTTCACCTTTGTCCTGTGTACATTTTCACGTTTCAGCCTACTGATACAGTCCCTTGTGAAATGGCTATCATCAGAAATAACAATATGCATCATCACTGTAACTTCACTTTTGCTCCAGATAAGCTTGTACACCATCAACGCATCGGACACTCACAGTTTTTTTATTTCACTCATAACACATCAGTTTACATAGTCTGTCCAGATATACCACCATCTCATACTTCAACCTCAGGATTATACATAGCACCAGACTACTGTGCGGTATTTACACCATCCATGTCCACTTTATCCACCATCAATCACTACGCCATCCTCAATCATACACACAAACATTTCCACCCACTGCCTGATATGAACTTAAACATGAGCACAAGTATTAAGTTGACTTCACCTAAGTTTGAAACTATGCAACTGATCAATGAAACAATGAAGCCCTGGGAAGATTTGAGTTTGAGTATGTTCAACCCATATTATGTGTATAGCCCAGCACCTACTGTCTTTATAATCTTCTGCATTGTATTTGCAGTAGTGCTGTTCGCAATGCACAGAATGCATGCAAGAATTGCAAATTTGGAGTCAGTATTTAGTGGGGGTAGAGTTAACATCCAGGTTAACCCACCTGAATGAAGTGTACATATTTTGTATATAGTATTATATATATATATATATATATATATATATATATATATATATATATATATATATATAGATATAAAATGCAAAGAAGAATGACCCATGATATAGAAGTATGCTATACCAGTAGCATTATCTTTAATTGAAATATTAATAGCTCTTACCATAATCTTAACTTTAAACTATTTTTTTTTTCTTCCATGTATGCATTTTACTACAATAACCAATTTACAAACTGTATTACAGTTCAATAGTTTAACTTTAGTGCATTTATTCAAATATCTATACAACTTGTTTAAAATGTAATATTACTAGGTCATTGCAATTTACCATGAATATTATACCTGTACAATATTATAATCAATATTATATATTAAAAGTTAAGAAGACTATTATTTATTAATGGATTAGCATATGTCAATAATGATTGTTGTAGAAGGATCTCCAGCGGCGTGACCGAGCAATGTAAGGACTCCATATTGTAAATACAATTATTTATAGAAAATATGATAGATAGATAGATAGATAGATAGATAGACAGAGCACCAGGCAAGCCTGGGAATGGAATATGAGCTTGCAAGTCTAAGTGAAGAAATGTTGACAATACACCGGAAGCAGCAAGTCAGAGGATGAGATAGGTAGTGTGTCAGCGAGATAAGCACACGAACAATGCCTAGTGACCATACACACACGTACACACATACTCACACACAGGCTTCTAGAACATTTCAACAACAGTGTAACACACGTGACACCACCCCTGCTACACAAGAATTTAGGAAGCAGAGCTCAGAAGGAGCTTAGCCATAGAACCGACAGGTAGTGGAGAGAGTGAATAAGAAGAGGGGTCCAACTAGACTTACTTAGTATATTAAGTCTCTGTAATACATACGCTGCTCAACTTGAGACTTTCTCTGAAGATAATAAATCAAGATCAACTCCCTGTATTCATCTTTAACTCCTCCTGCTCTTCAGTTATCAAAATAACAATAAAAACTCAAGACTCACCTATTAAAAGAATAGAGAGTCACAGCATGGCATTACATGTTTCAGACTTACCGTTATCTTTTCTACCCCCCATCTGTCTCTATGATCACACAGATTCTGTCAAATGTGAGTCGGATTTGCTTAGACATACGCTGCCAATATTCAGTCCATTATCCTATTGGAATCTTACTTTCTCCCCAAAGGAAAACGTAATGTTTAAGATATTAATTATTTACTTGATTGTGTAGTCTAATGCATACTGTTTAAATGAATTTATGACTTTTTAAATACAGCTGAATTTGCTGAAATTCTAATGTATGCATGTAGCTAAATATAGCATTTTCAGTCAAGCATAAATATTAAAATTAAATGTAATTGTTTCATAAACGGATCACGAATTTCTGCGACATCTTTGCCGTGGAAGATTACTACTTAACACGAATAAGATTAACATGCACATTATTAATAAATCTATATCTATATCTATCTATCTATTTATCTATCGATCGATCTATATAGATAGACACATACATATATATATATATATATATATATATATATATATATATATATACATATATATGTGTGTGTGTGTGTGTGTGTGTGTGTGTGTGTGTCTAGATAGATAGATAGATAGATAGACAGATACATATATATATATATCTATATATATATATATATATATATATATATATATATATATATATATATATATGCCAAGTTAAAGACTGGGATAATAAACAAACTGAAATCCATGAGGATCTATGGATACAATGTAAAAAGCCTCGCAGTAGATTACAAACTTCGTAACTTAATGATTGAACCAGAAAACATACTGTAGGTTTGAGTGCGACCCACAGAAAAGAAGAAAAAGTAATTCGGCTCGAAGACAGTGACCACCTATTTTACTACAGAGGAAGGCAAAATGAAAGAGGTAGTGATGTAGGATTTCTACTTAACACAAATCTTACAGACAGCGTTGTTAAATTCAGCAATATATCTGACAGAGCAGCATTTGTTATAATCCAGATCAATACAGGATAGAAGTACTGTCACCACTTGGATCCTTTGACCACAATCTCATGAAAGCCTCATTAGTTAGTCCCCCCAAACCTCCCCATTCTGAACCTGTCAGAGTGACTCGATGGCACTATGATAAGGCAAACTGGGATGGATTTAGAAATTATCTTAACATTCCATTGCAGTCGTCTTTTCTTGTGATGTCAATTCCATCCAGTCCCACATTAATGACTTAATACTAGCTGGTATGGATTTATTCATACCAAGTCAACAGTTCACTAAAAGATGGAACTCTCCAAAGCTGTTTGATAGCAACTGTGTCAGAGTAACAGCCCAAAAGTCATTAGCATATAACTCTTACTTAAAATAATAAACCTCTGAATCACCCTGTCAAATTAAAATTGCTATAAACCATGCAAAAGCTGTAATAAATCTCGCTAAATCAAACATTCTTCAAAACTACTTAACAACCCTAATGATAATAAAATATTCTGGTCTACTCTCAATTCTTTCAATAATAACTCTAACAAGTCATGATCCATTCCTCCACTAAAATCTTCATGTGGCAACATTACGAATGAGCCGCGTGGGAAGGCGAATATCTTTGTCTGTACTTTTGCCAGAAATTCTACCATGGAGGAAATCGGCCTGAGCGTCCCAGTACTAGAACTTGACACTCCCGAAATTGTTCCACTTAAAATACAGACAAGATAAATAAAATCCATCCTAGACAACTTACCAACAAACAAAGCTCTAGGCCCAGATGGAAGTCCTCCAATTGTTCTGAAAAAGTGTTCCCCAGAACTTGCCTCTGTTCTAGCTAAATTATTCACTCAATGCATACGAAGTTCTTCATTCACTAATTCATAGAAAAAAGCCAATAGCCTCCCAATTCCAAAGAAAGGAAGTTCCTCTGACCCCTCTGATTACAGACCAATAGCTGTCACATCTTCTCTTGGTAAAGTATTTGAAATCGTTAAACATCTTGAATCCAACAACTTAATTAGCTATAGACAGTATGGTTTTCGCCACGAAAGATCCACCATTGACATACCCAATCTCCTGATCCATACCATCCACCAATCAATCGACCAACATGGAGAAACTCATGCAGTAGCCCTTGATATTTCTAAAGCTTTCGAGAGAATGTGGTACCGTTCCCTGCTGTCCAGACTCCATTGCAAAGGAGAAACGTTTTTTGTTCCTCTACTTTCCTCGTATCTCAGTGACAGAAAACTAGAAGTAGATGATGTATATTCCAATTTCCACTTAGTTAATGCCGGCGTGCCACAGGGATCAGTTCTGGTGCCAACCCTGTTCCTTGTTCATATTAATGATCTCTTATTTGTCACTCATAATCCCATCCATTCATATGCAGATGACTCAACCCTACACAGTTCATTCACACTTAAACACCCATTTACAAAGTCTAATATCTCTAACTCTCAACTCAGTACAGCAGTCTCCATAAACAACGAATTATCAACGATCAATGAATTGGGACAAAACAGCCTTCTCTCATTTAATGCTAGTAAAACCAAATATATACAATTTACTAGTAGACAGATATTGCCTGATTCGTATATTACCTTCAGTCTATCTATCTATCTATCAATTACCAGACGCCTTAATCCCGTCAGGGGTGGGCACAAACAAATCGCCTCCATCTCGCCTTGTCCCCCATCATTTCACTGCCTTGCTCCCAGCTCATACCCCCTTGTCTCATATATCTCTCCACTTCATCCCTCCATCTCATCCTTGGCCTACCTTCAATGCTACTAATATTCCCATCTCCAAAAGTATTGAAATTCTTGGTGTCTCACTTAACAATGCCCTCAGCTGGACCTCTCATGTCAGATCACTTGCTAAAACAGCCTAAAAAAACTTGGCTTGGATTATTGTAATGAGTCCGTAACTTCTTTCCTGACGAGCAGTTAGCCATAATTTATAAAAGTCATATGCGCTCTCAGCTTGAATCTTGTTCACCCTTGTGGAGTGGATGTGGAGGGGTTGCATTAAAACAACTAGAGAAAATTCGGAACAAAGCTGTTGGAATTATTAACAACCCTGCTATTATAAATAAACTACCTCCCCTACGAGTAAGAAGGAATGTTGCCTCCCTTGCATTATTTTACAGTCATTTTTATGGCAAATGCTCAGACGTAGTTGCGGCCATTGTGCCACCTCTCCATGCCTTCCCTCGTGGTACACGGGCATCTGGTAGCGCTCATGGCTGGAATGTCACACAGCCATATTGGAGAACTTCAGCCTATCAGAATTCTTTTATTCCCCGAACTACTCTCTGGAACTCGCTTCCCCGGCGTTGTTTCCCCCCCCCCCCCAAACTTCAACCTACAGCTGTTCAAGTCCAACTGTTACAGATATTTTATGAATGAAGGGCGCCAGTAATCTGGTGTATGGATTATTTTTTTTATTCAATTGTTTTTTTCTTCCTCTGTTCTGTTATTTAAACAAAAATTGACTATGCAAAAAATATGCCCTGAAAGTAATACAACTATAAGCACCAACTTTTCAAAAGTCAGATGAAAAAATAGAAACATTCTATGACGATATCTCCCAGATATTGAAACAAGAAAATACCACATATACTATACTCATAAGAGACTGCAATGCAAAAGTTGGGAAATAAAAAAAATGGAGAAGCATGTATTGGAGAATTTGGAGTGGGAGAAAGGAATGAGAGATGAGAAACGGTGGTAAATTTTGCTAAAATATATATCATGAGAACAATGAACACATTCTTCACAAAAGAACAAGGAGAAAGTGGACCTGGAGAAGCCCAAATGGAGAAACAAAGAATGAAATTGACTTCATTATAGCAGATAAGAATAACACGATCACAAATGTCACAGTTATCAACAAAGTAAATATAGGAAATGACCATAGAATGGTGCGTTGCACAGCCAGATTCAATTTCAGAAGTAAACGAAAGATGATTAAAGATAAAAAGATATGCCTAATAAAAGTAAACGAAAACAAAGCAACCTTTCAGTTGGAAATAAGGAACAGATTTCAGGCTCTAAGTAATGCTGAATGTGACACTGATCAGCTGAATGACAGACTAACAAAAGTGCTAAGAGAATCAGGGGAGGTAGTAGGAAAACCTAATACAACCAAAACCAAGAAGTATTTAGATGAGACACTCGAGCTTATGAGCAAAAAAATAAAAGGAAATGCAAGTATAAACAAAGATGAAACAGAACGAGCAGAATTAATATGCTAATTAACAAGAGACAAACTGAAAATAAAGAAAAGAGAAACATGGATCAGATCAAAGAAACCATTAAAAAAGGAAAAGTTCTGAAACAGGTCCGAAGTAAAATGTCACGAGGAAAGCAACAAATTCCATCACTGAAAGACAAAAACGGTGAAGTCATATGATGATAGAGAGAGTTGAAGAATTTTACAAAGAACTATATGCATCAATGACTGCAGTACCAGTAGCTAACTTTTCAATTGACGCAAGTGAAATACCTGAGGTAACATCAAACGGAATAAATATTTCTCTTAAAAATATGAAAAGACGGAAGGCTCCGGGAGAAGATGGAATAGTAACAAGGAAGCATAATTACATGGGACAAATACTGAAATTAACGAAAGATCATGATGGCGAAATAAAAAGACACATTACAATTGGATGGAATGCATTCGGTAAACATAAAGACAAAAGTAGCTGGCCAGTTTGTATGAAACGAGAAGTATATAACGAATGTATAATTCCAGCTATGACGTATAGTTGTGAGACCTGGAAACTGACAAAATCGATGGAAAATAAATCATTTCTTTCTCAGAGAACAATGAAAAGGTCAGCGTTGGGAATATCTTTAAGAGAAACGTAAAGATCAACTTGGGTGATAGGGCAGACTAAAGTCAAAGATATTATAGAAATTATTAAATAACAGAAAAGGAGGTGTGCAGCCCAAGTAGCAAGAATAAGGGATAACCGATGAAGCAAGAGGCTGACTGGCTGGATACCAAGAGATTGTATGCGTAGCACAAAAAGCCCAGACAAGAAGTGGAGAGATGAGATAACGAAATCTGCAGGGAAAACGTGGCAAAGATTGGCTCAGTCAAAGAATTCATGGAGAAGGTCGGGTGAGGCCTTTGTTCTGTAGTGGACTTGTAATGGCTGATGATATATATATATATATATATATATATATATATATATATATATATATATATATATATATATATATATCAAAGCATGTCTTTTCACCAAGGAACTCCATCATTGCTTTATCTATAAGTCGTGGCTACTCATCTAAAAGTATCCGGTTTAGTTTGTTACGGACGTATTACTCATTTTGACAAAAAAAATAAAAATAAAAACGAACCGTCTGTGTTGATATATCCCATTTTTTCTATAATATATTTAATATAAGAATATGATGACACATTTATTTTATATTATCTTATTCAGCATAATTAAGACTAACAGCAGTAAGAACAATTGCCATCATTGTGCAGTGGGTAATTTTTCATTTGGATATATTATAATCTAGGGTAAACAAGATAGTGATGTGTAAGTATACTTATCACATGATAACTACCCTTTTAAGTACTGGAGCAATTAAATTTGATATTGTGTGGTTGTGTGCAATGAATGCCAAGTGCCAGCTGTTCTCGCCGTATTTCTGACATCATAGGCAGGGAATTCTATAATCGTAACAGACAATTTAAGCAGTGTTATCTTGTGATCTTGTTTTTGCTTTTACTTAGAGAGAACAATATGCGGGCTCCTGGCCTTTGGATCTTTCTTCCTTGCATAAAACAATGGTTAGGGAACTTCCTAGGCAATTAATTTCGAAAATAAAATTGAGCAGAAATCCTGCATTAACATATCCTTCCCATGTGTTTCTAAAAACGATAAATAAAATTCAAGAATGGCCATCTCTTACAGTATTTTAATGAACATCTCTTACGTTAATGATCATCGTTGTTAGCACTGTGCTATTCTCTGAATATATTGTAGATTACGGGTATGATTCTCAAAACTCTTCAAACGTTTAGCTAAAGATGGTGGCATAACTGATTTCGGAATTCATACCTTCTGATATCACAATTATTCCATACTCAAAGTTAAGCATCACATAGTGGACAAAGATAACCCCCAACGTAATGGATTGCAGGTATTTGTTAAAAAAGAATGGGTTCATGTTCCATCAATCAACGCCTGGGCTTTTATGCATATAGCCTAAAGCAATGATAATGTTTGAATTGTAAGAGTCGGCTTGCACTTCCTGTGATATGGAGGGCCGTTCTACTTGCATGTCATGTTTTATAAGTCGTGAAAGACAAGTAATCTGTAGGGCTGGTGAACACACCTTTATTTCACTAAAAATCTGACTTTCTCCATCCTGTGCTTCACGCATGGGAATGCAGGTTGAGAAGTGCATAGAAGCTGTGTTGTAGTGGATGTCACTTCAGTGAGAAAATAACGTCTTTAACAGAAGGTGAACGGGGTGAGAACATGTAACTTCACATGAAAGGACACACTACCACGTACTCTTAGGAGTCACACCCTCAGATGAATCTACATCAGGAAAACTGGTCGGCACACACGCTACACACTCGACCGCCAAGGCCGATAATTTAAAATAAAAGAGTACCATTAGAAAATCAAGGAAAAAGGCATTTGCTCTGACTTTGTGTGAGCATGCGTACATATGTGTACTGTGTGTGAGAATGCATAAGTGTGCATTTATGCGTCAGTATGTGTGTACGTATGGACAGTCACATACAACATGGCCTGTTGCCACAAAACCTGGGACGTGAATCACACTGAACCCTATTTCAATACTGTCTGTGCGCAGGAATGGCAAAATAAATGCTATAAGCTAGAAAACTGGATGTGGTAGACGTGTGACCATGACAAAGGGTAATCTGGCACTGTCACCTTCCCTGTCTCACGCCCATACCTATACTTGTATATACTGTAAGTCTTGAACCCTTTCATTTGCATGAACTTTTTTTTTGGGGGGAGGGAGAGGGGGGAGGGAATAACTCACACAAACATTTAGTCCATGGGTATGTGATGTTAAATCACATACCACGATGAGGGCAGATTTTACCTTTATGACAAACAATATCTCAACTACTGTGATACACACATAGCAATTAAACCCGTATGAGAAATATTTGTGGGAAAGGACATAACCTGTGTATTGTTTCAACTGAAATGGGTATTAGGTGAAATAAGAAGAGGGTTATTAATAATAACATATCGAACAGTGATGGTTTATCCAGTTCACTTCAATATTTCATATATTTCATAATCAGCATGAGGCCTACAGTGAACCCAAATTGATATCTAAAAGATAAGAGGCTGCACGGTCTTGAGTGTCACATAAAATATGACAGTAATGTATATTTAAACTCTGATATCGCCATAAATTCACTACAGTAACAATAAATGCTTTATCATAAACGTACCGTAGCTTATGAAACCAGATAATGTGACGGAAATAAAAAAAACATGCTATGTGTGCCTTGCGCATTACGGAGGTTATTCTCTCGGGCATGGAAGCATACATTCCTTTCTCATATCATCTGACTAATGCAAGGAAGCCTTGGTTTAATCACGCTTGTTCTAATGCTGTCCGCAACAAGGAGAGGGCCTAAAAAAGGTACAATAGCCAACCCACCCCTGAATTACATCTTTTATACGTTTCTGCCCGGAATCGTGCTAAGTCTGTTCTTCGCTCTGCTAAAAATAATTTCATCCGTACTAAATGCTCTCAACTCTCCAACTCGAGTTCTTCCCGCTCCTTCTGGCACCTTGCCAAAAACCCTTCTAACAACTTTACCTCATCATCCTTCCCTCCTTTTTTCTAAACTGATAGCTCTGTAGCTATTTCTTCTACTGATAAAGCAGATCTCTTCACTCAGACTTTCTCCTGAAATTCCACCTTAGACGATGCCGGTGCTGTTCCTCGATCACTTCCCCCCTCTGACTTCCTCATGGCTGACATTGAAATTTCTTCAGTTGTATTTTTACCATCACTGGCCTCAATACTAACAAGGCATATGGGCCTGATTGAGTCTCTCCTGTTGTTGTCAAGAACTGTGCTTCTGTGCTTACACCCTGCCTAGGCAAACTCTTTCGCCTTTGTCTATCAACTTATACCTTTCCTTCTTGCTGGAAGTTTGCTCTCATTCAGCCAGTCCCAAAGAAGGGTGACCATTCCCAACCCTCTAACTATCGTCAAATTGCTTTAACATCCTGTATTTCAAAAGGTTTTGAGTCAATTCTTAATAGACAAATTTTAAAGCATCTTTCCTATCACACCCTTCTTTCTGATCGTCGGTATGGGTTCCGTCAGGGATGCTCCACTGGTGATCTTCTCACCTACCTTTCAGACTCCTGTCATCCTCCTTTCGGGACTTTGTTGAAAGCTTTGCCATTGCACTTGACATCTCAAAGGCTTTCGACCGAGTCTGGCATAAATCTTTAATTTCCAAACTGCCCTCTTACGGTTTCTATCCTTCTATCTGTGCCTTCATCTCTAGCTTCCTTTCTGGTCGTTCTGTAGCAGCTGTTGTAGACGGCCATTGTTCTTCTCCTAGATCTATCAACAGTGGTGTTCCTCAAGGCTCTGTCCTATCACCAACTCTCTTCCTTTTATTCATCAATGACCTTCTAAGCTGTACATCTAACCCTATCCACTTATATGCTGATGACTCCACCCTTCACCTATCCCAGGGGTCGGCAACCCTAGGCACGCGTGTCAGAAATGGCTCGTGAAGTGCTATACCATGGCACTCAACGTGATCCAGTGTAACAAAAAAAATATTGAAAATGCAAAGAGAGAGAGAGAGAGAGAGAGAGAGAGAGAGAGAGAGAGAGAGAGAGAGAGGTGGGCACATCCTTCCTTACTAAATCAATTAACACTGTCGCTACAGTGTTAAAAAATCTTACCAGACACGCAAAGTGGCGAAAAAATTGGCATTAATTATAAATTGGCACACCATGTTCAAAAGGTTGCCGACCCCCTGAGCCTATCCATTGGGTTCCCGCAACGTCCATCTCAGCAGTTACTTCAACAAACAAGGGACGAGGCTATGGCACACCAAAGGTCTGACTTGGCTCGCATCTCTGACTGCGGTAAAAATAGTCTGGTTGTTTTTAATGCATCAAAGACTCAGTTTTTACACCTATCAACCCGACAAAATCTTCCACGGGTATACCCACTAATGTTTAATAATATTTAGCTTAATCCTGCATCATCCTTGAACCTGCTTGGGGTTTCATTTACTCGGGACTTATCTTGGAAAGATCATATTACATCTCATGTAAAATCTGCTTCCAAGAGATTGGGTGTGCTAAGCTGCCTCCGTTCCTTCTTTACCCTTGCACAACTGTTGACTCTATACAGAGGTTTTATCCGCCCATGTGTGGAGTACAACTCTCATGTGTGGGGAGGCTCCCCACATACAGCTCTTCTCAACAGGGTGGAGTCAAAGGCTTTTCGTCTAATTAACTCTCCTCCTCTTACTGACTCCCTTCAACCTCTGTCTCTTCATCGCACTGTTGCATCTTTATCTCTTTTCTATCGCTGCTTCAATGGTCACTGCTCCTCTGAACTGTCTGCATGCATTCCTCCACCTTTACGACGGGCGCGTAGCACCCGTCTAGCAGCAAACTCTCATCCCTTTTCTGTCCAACTCTCTAATGCAAGAGTTAACCGTTACTCCCAGTCTATCATTTATGCAACAGGTCAGCTCTGGAACTGTCTCCCTCTGTCTGTATTTCCTGCTTCCTATGATCTCCAGTCTTTCTAACGCAGTGTGTCCAGGCATCTCGAAATGATCGGATCTTGAATTTGGCTCTTTCTTGTATTTTGTTTTTCTCTTGGAAGGAACAATAATTGCGGGCTCGCGGCCTTTGGTTCCTTCTTCCTCCCATAAAAAAAAAAGTAATGAGTCATGAGGTGAATATAGTGTTGTCAGTAAACAGAGCAAGAACCCATAGCCTGCTGGGCGTATTATTTTGTACCCTTGGTGTGATTAATAAATTCGTGCTATTAGCATTTGTTTTGCATTTATTCAGTTCATGGAATAGGACATCATTTAACCTAATCCAGATGATCATCGAGATCACAGTTATTTATAAGTCATTCCAAAACACATCAAACCATAATTGTAAACAGAGAGTCACTACTACATCATACTTAAGTAGTTTCTCTAAAAATTACCATTTTTTTTTTTATGTGAGGAAGAAGGAACCAAAGGCCGCGAGCCCGGAAGATTGTTCCTTCCAATAGAAAAACAAAATACAAGAGCGAGCCAAATTCAAGATCCGATCATGATGCCTAAAAATATTCGTAACCTCAAGAGATTTTTTTAATAGCTGAAGATAGCAGAATGCAAGTCAGTACATACATAATTAATGACGTTCCTGGGATATGTTCTAACATGGCAGCTCCCAGTTGCTAGTGTCACCATGAATTATGATACGTAACATCACAGGTTACAGGATGAGATGTTATCATTACTGCATGAGTAAATCTGACTCCGTTTAGAGAATATGGAATTCATAAGGAAATGCTCGGTCAGTTCGTTTCAGTGTAAAAAAAAAAGTTGGAATATTTTTTCCAGTTATCTTTGTACGGAATGTCATCAGTGCCTCCAATATGATGTTGTTATAATGTTAATAATCAAAGCAAAATCATGAGTATTTTAACATTTGCGAATGCTACATTAGTCGACCAGGAAATGAAAACATATATCAGAAACCGGGGTCCACTCATACATAAGAGCTCATATCATCACCCGAATCATCTGAGACAGTAAGACCTACAGTATTACCACACTGTACCAAACACAGAGGGGCTGGCGGGTATCACTTCTTTTATGAGTGACTGCGCAGTTCGTCTTGGCTAATCCTTTTGAACGCAATATCTTTGCTTGTCTCTACTTTCCACTCATAAAAAAAAAAAAAAGTACTTTGTAGAGCATACCATCAATCCTAGGAAAAGTGCAACGACCTTTAGATGTCCACTCATATTTCTGATACTTAGCCTTTTCTAAAAGCAACTTCATGTTGTCGTATGACTCTTTCATGTTTGCAGCATGTGCAGTAGGTACAGAAGGAAATTTTTTCTGTTTTGAAGAAGGACTGCTTTCAAGCTGACTTTTGAGGAGTCAAGGAACGAGCACAACTCGTCCACACTGTGTTCATAACCATGAGCCTCAATGACTGAATGACCATATTTACAAAGCTCAAGTATATCCTCTTGAGAGAAGCATTTGTTTACATCATCATGGTGGCTGGGGAAGAAACAAACTCTGGTATCGTGCTGCAGTAAATTCCAACCCTATAATCTTGAACTTTTAGATCACCCTGCTTCCTAGATAAATCCAGGTCACGATCAAGGTCATTCTGATCTTGTGACAGTAAATGTAGTTCACTGAAAGAACAGGTAGCCTAGAATGTTAGATCAGAAATGCCTTCATCTTTTTCCACGTGATTTGCTCCTGCTTCGTCTGTCTTCTCATCACTTGAAGTTACATGCTCTGGAGGATTTGGTAATGAAAGTTCAGCTCTGTGTGAAACTGGTCTCACTGCAGATGGTAGTTTTGGATATTTAACTAAGCTCTTTGTTTCCGAAGTTATCCCTTTTGGAACTATTTTTCTACAGCCCGACGCCCTAATCCCGCAAAGGGTGGCCGCAGACATATCGCCTCCAAGTCGCTCTGTCACCTACCATTTGACTGCCCTCCCCCCAACTCACTCCCCCCACCCCCATATACCTCTCAACTCCATCCCTTCACCTGATCCTCGGTCTTTTGGAATTCCAAGGTAGAAATAGCAGTTTGTTGTGATCTCCAAGGTAGAAATAGCAGTTTGTTGTGATCTTAGGATTCCCTCCAAATCAATGGAACAGCAAATGGCATGTGACGTGAACTGTTTAGCCATCCTGTGAGTAATCTTGCACATGTCATGCAACAAATTGGAGGGGCCCAACTCTTGTCATGATCACCCACGTTACATCCGAGACGAAAGTTCATTGTTTTTTCATACGAATGGTGCAAAGTTCCGTTTCTGGAATTTAAATTTTGCTCACCACATACATAGCAGAAGGAACTGGGGTGATCAAGGCATTTCCGCGGCATGAGAGAGCATCTAGCTTAACACAACACTAGTGTAGATAAAAAGAAATAACACTTATGAAAACAGCAACACACACTAGCTGTTAACACTGTGCCACCTACGGGCAGACTGACTTGAAGCTGCTCAACACACAGAAACTAGGCTCATATCTGAATAGGTCTTAACGTGTTTCAACGTGCATAGTCTGCTGCACTGACCAAATTTATCCTGCCAGCGTTATCAAATCTATGTCTCTAAAGGAATATATTGTATTACTTTTTCAGAAATAATTCTACTTAATATTAAAAAATATATGTATATATATATTATTAATTTTGTATCTCATGATTAACGCTAAATGACGAACATATGAACATGGCGTCATCAGAGAACTAAGCCAGAAAGGAAAAATCTTATTTCATATTTGGATTCAGCATGAAAAAGTACAGGTATACTAACAGCATCCATCCATATCCTTGGCACCATATTGCTGGTGACCAGTGTAATTATAGTGACTGGAGAAGAAAACAGAGTCAAAAAAAAAAATGAAAAATAAAAATAAATAGTGATAAAAAATTACAGAAGACTATATTAGATAATAATTGTGGCAGATTCTGTTAAAAATGAAGATAATTATCTTAATAGCAAAGTTTTAATGAAATCCTGGAAGATAATTATGAACTAAGAATTAGAGAAGAATGTAAGAAAGTCGCTAGCAGAACATCGACAACAAACTTCCAGCAAGAATGAAAGGTATATATATGGCGTCAGACCAAGGGAAAAGAGTTTGCTGTAAGATAGATTGTAACACAGTTATAGCTACTGAGAACAGGAGGAGGAGCCCCATTACGACATTACGGTACTTTTTTTAATACTGAGGCCAGTGGGAAAATAATATGTAAGAACCAACTACTAAAGTTACTTTACAGTCAGCACCTACCACTTGCGTCAGGCAGTATTCAGTTACCTGGACTGTAAGATCATAGGAGGGTAGACAGTCTACCGTCGCCTCCTCACTGGCTTTACTTTATCGTCTCTCCCTCTTGTCGTCTCTCGCCTCTTTTTTATATTATAAATGTGTTTGATGATATAGTTATATGCTGCCCTGCTTATTATCTCTTCATTCCTCTTCTTCCTCTTCTCTACAGTTCTCATGTTTGTATACAAGGCACTGTATAACAAGGCTTTTGGAGTGGTCATACAAGAGAGTTGGTGTGATGCCTCGACGATGCCTCACACAAAACTTACTTCTCTAGCTAACGTCTGAGTACATATGGTCTATGCCTCTTTTATCGGCCTAACTCAGCTTGCCTAAAGATGTGACAATTAAAGTCAGTGACTCTAACATCATAATATTTCTGACAGCATTCATTGTATGTCGGTAATTTTGTACAGTAACTACAACTTCTGCCAGAAACTCAAAGGTTTTAGAAAGTCAGAGAGGGAACGGAGACTGAGGAACAGACCAGGAAACATCCAGTGTGAATTCAGAGAACATAATCTTAGCATGGCCATAAGAAAGGAGAAGATGAAGGAAGTATGAAGAACCAGGCTTATTAGAGACCTTTTTGACAGCGTATCACAAAGAAAGGAATGAATTTCGAGTAGCGAGTTAAGAGCAGTTGAAAAAGTTGGATTTATTTTAAGCAAAAGGAAGAATAATACCCGCATGATTCCGGAAGGAAAGTATATCAGTATGTGATTTAACACGTCACGTCCCGAGCTATTTCGCACATCTGACACCCCCCAATCCCGAGGTATTTTCGATTTTTTTTTTTTTTTGGCTAAAACCTCCGCTTTTGGTGAGAAACATCGAAAATTCATAGAGAAATCGCTCACCTGAGGTTTAAAATACTCGATCCAGGTAGGAGTACCTCCTTACCTGACTGGGTTTTCTAACAGGCTGGCACCAAAGAAAACGAGTTCTATAGGAGGGTAACTATTTCACATAACTCATAAACGGTATTTCTTTATTTACTTGGTACGAATTTATATGTAGTATGAGAGTATATTGGTTTTCAAGCAGTAATATAGGCATTATAAGCATTGTTTCACTCACTAACTCATCACCATACCTGACCTTCTTTTGCCACATTACCTGATCATTATTTCTGACTGTTTCTTCTTCTACTGCTATGTAAACTTTGTCCTCCACATTGTCATCGATTGGAGAATCACTCTGGCCCTGAATATCTTTACTGGCCAGAGCACTGGTAACAGGTGAATTGCCGAGACAATGGCGTGAGGGGGGAAGGGGGGAGGTTATGAGGTGTAAGGCATTGTCTCTGCTTGGCATCCTGTAGAAGAATAGAGGAAGGTGTCCCGTGTATACGTACGAAAAATCACGAGCGAAAATTGAAAATTGTGCAAATTAGGGACCTTGCAATTACACGACGTACCAGTACATCGCCGGGACTGGCAAATGCAAAATGTTGCAATGGACCCATACGTCGACGGGACGGGGCTGGTTAAGGGTAAGCTGGCGGTGTTACCTTTCGTAAGCTGCTTTCTTGTAAACAGCATTTGAAGGGGTGTGATTAAGGTTATTTTTTAAACTAGTCAAAGAGCAAAAGAAAGATATTTATACTCCCATGCCCTAGGTAATTACCTCTCAAGTAATAAACGAATCACATTCAGATGGTTTTCATTCATGAAAGTAGTAATTATTCCATAAAAAGTCAAGGAACTGCCTGATGGCCTACAAATCGGCAGTGTCGTAGTGCCACATATGCCATTTTTTGTCAGGGTCCACAGGCCTTACCAGAACAATCAGACATGATACTGGGATAAAGATGAGAACGAAGTTGCCCAAAGAAGCGATAAGACTAGTACAAAGGGCAGAAGGTTTAGTTATCCCCGCAATTATTTCACATGGTGTGGATATAGAAATCGCCCCTGTTCATCCGTCTGTCCACCTGTCCGTCTTTCCGTCTGGGCCTGTATGTCGGAAACTACCAAGTGGATTAATGTCATATCACACAGAAAGATAGAGTTGTACTTGATGCCCGTATACGTAAAATTGCCACATTGTCTGTAATTTATAAAAGCTATGACCATATAAGGGAAACTCTGTCTTGAATATTCCGTGTGTCTGTCTTTCATCCACGCCTGTATCTTGGACACTAGCTGGTGGATTGGCTTCATGTCATACAGAAAGAGTATGTGTCGAAGTTAATGACCCAATATGTAAAATAGCCATATTGTCTGCACTTTACGAGCTATGATCATATATGGAAAAGTCTGTTTTGTGTTACCCGTCTCCATCTTTCCGTCTCAGCCTGTATGTCGGAAACTACCAGTATACTTGCTTTACGTCACAAAGAAAGGTAGAGTATATGTCATAATTGATGCTCATATATATAGAACTGCCATACTGTCTATAATCTACGAGTCATGACCATAGAAAGAAAAATCTGTCTATCTGTCTCTATCTGTCTGGGCCTGTATCACAGAAAGTACCAAGTGGATTGGCTTCGTATTACACAGAAAGATAAAGTATGTCGTAGTTGATGCCCATGTATGTATAACTGTCATATTGTCTGTACTTTACCAGCTATGACCATATAAAGAAAAATCTGTCTTGATAAGATGGTGGTGTCTGCTGCAGATTTCAATCTGGCCTGCACGAGTAATCTGAAGATTAAACTTGGCGGCCCGATTCCTAAGAGTTTGTCCCTATTATTGTTATGTTATCCCCACCGTTAGCGTGCGAGCCCTTGTTTTTGCCCCTATATATGAAATTGCCATACTTGTTAGTACATATCTATATATTCTTTATCATATGGTGGGGATTCATCTTTGATAAGGGGTTGTTGTAAGAAACTGTTAGTATGTTCGAACTCTCTCCAGAGTGGTCAAGGATAGATGTAAAATGATGTGCAAGGTGCTCAGTGTCATTAACCCTCAGCTGCCGGGGGTTTCTGACCATAGCCCACTCCTTCTTATGGGGGATTTCCAAGAGTTTGGCAAAAATACCCTTACTTCAAACCCTAATATCTGCCAAACTATTATAGCTGGAGTAAAAATTAAGTAAAAATAAGACTCAGCAACTCTTCCTTTTCTAAATGAAAGTATCCCGAGGTCTACAGGTGGTCCCGTCGATGAGTAAGGATAAGTTAAAGATGGCTGGTATTCAGTCTTTTGGCAGGCTAATCCAGTTGCATGCAACTGCCAGTGGCCTTGGACTCGTTGGCTAATGTTGGCAACACTGACTGGAGTGATGATTGTAACAATGCCCGGCCTCTCGGAATATTCCAATAATTTTTTTGACTTTTCTTTTACTCACAGTCATAAGGACGAGACATCACCCCTTCCATGTGGCTCCCCATAGTGCCACTATGCCCCGTAGATGTATGGGAAAAGAACAGCTCTTTACCTTTATTACTCACTTCTTACATCAATTATAATAATTTTCCTTTACTATGGCACTTATATTTGCACTTGACATCACGATTACTGGTAATTGCACTTTGAGGAGTAAATGCTCTGGTTGTTTCATGCAGTATAGTTGAGTATGAGGTAATTACTTGTACAGAAATTGTGACTAAATTGTACTGATCAGGGGCAATGTGAAAATATTACTAATGTTATACACAAATTACATTTTTTTTGTATTTCACATCACAAATACGCTAATGATCAATATTCAACATTATTTTCCGAATAACCATGGAAAAATTTAGTCATTTTCTTACTCTCCCATGTACTTTGGGTTATCTTTCGTTGTACTAGAGTGGGTTACTGACGGTATTTCCAATCATTGTTTCAAAGATAACCATAAACAGTAACACTTATTGCAATGCACTTACAAAACTTATTACAAAACATTTATTTCATAACACTTATTAGATATAACTTATAACATCTTACATTTCACTTATGTGTAAAATAAAATGCACTTGTGTATACCCCTATAATATTTACAATTTCCCACACACCTGCTCAGTCACTGAGCCCTTTCCCCAGCACTAAGGGCAGAACTTTCGCAGGGGTCGATGAGGCTATCGGCCCTTCACACGGTGTTACGGAATCGGACGATGACAAAGAAGAAGATATGGCTCCTCACTCTGCCACTGCCGTGTAGAGACTGAACCGCGCATCCGTGGGGTACCTGGGGGTCCTACCTACCCGGTGGGTATCATGGAAAATGGTCGCGAGTTCAAAGGGTGGCAGGGAGGTGAGTGTGGTATATCATGTCAGCTGACGGCGCTCCATGTCCTGAATCATACGTCCATACACGTCAGCCGGCTGTTGGGGGTTAAGAACTAGAAATCACTCAGAAAGCGCATACCTTCGTCAACACCATTGTCTATTAGATCCGAATTTATCCACATCCACACTATATTATAGTAGTTAGAAGATTTTGATGACTCACATATACCTTAATTTTTAAATGAAATTCTTGCCATTAGTTTTACAGATATTTTTCAACATCCGCAAAAGTGCACTATCTCGCTGTGTTTAACAGAAACAAAAAAAGCCCTTGGACTGTATCTGGATCAGAATCCACCTGAAAATCTATTAAACCTTTTCTTGCCCAATGTACTGGCCCTCCAGAAAATTTCATCAAAATTCGACTTTAACTTTTGAGAAAGATTGTGAAAAGACAAGGAAGATCACGTAACCTCCGTCCAACTTCGTTGGCAGAGTTAAAAAAAAAAAAAAGGCAGAGGACTGTTCTCCAAGTGAATCAGTGAGTTGAGACAAGAGGCAACGGAGGTGGTAATCACAGAAACTCCTAACATGGAGACGACAAGATAGGTGGATATGGAAAGAATGTGTTCCACTTATGAAGTAAGAGAGTCAAAGAATTTGTAAAGTCTTATATTTTAGTTCGAGACTGACAGGATAACGACAGACAGAGTGAAAAGAATTCAGAAAATCAAAAGCTTCTGGGGCATGAGGGCTTGTTGGGGTTTTATGTGCCTCCAAGCAACAGCCAGCTTTAGATTTAAAAAGAGTATAAAGAGAGCATATGGATTCAGAAAACAGAATGCTATCAGCACTTTCATCACCACAGCTTCAGTGAGGAAAAGATGGGGCTGAGAGAAGGATGGGTGGTGTTCTAATGTAAGGATGGCGGAAGATAGGCCATGAATGCTGGTTAATCTGATAGAAATTGTCAGACAAGAACATCTTGTTGGTTGTCACAGGGAGAGGGGATAATGGTGGGAGTACTTAATTGTCACTAGACAGAGTGTTGGACAGCCATTTTTTTACTTTTTTTTTTTAAGAATGTTTGATGTGCAATATGCATGTAAGTTGCTGGATTTTGATCAAAAATTTCTGGAAAATACACTGAACTACTTTCCATGACACTTAAATACTGGAAAAGCTCAGTAGAAGATTATCCAAATTCAGCTTTGATGGTTAGCGTCACGGTAACTCCAATACCTGGTATCACCATCCATCCATCTACCGGAATACTACACTGTTGGTTGGTGCTGCAGCCTCCTAACAGTACTGTAATGGATATTCATGATCAGAGGTGTCTGCAATTATTCACCAAATGTTTCCAGACAGATGCCAAAGTATTTATTTGACAGTGATATGGATGTATAATAAGACAAACTGAAAGATAATGACAGTTATCTTCCCTCAGCTTTCCAAGCAAACTGTTTGGCAAAATTCGCTTCTGCATTCATTGGTACCTCTAAGTTTTTCTTTATGTGTTTTTCTGTACTGCATAACGTTCCTTCTTTTTTGCCTTCAATATGTTAATTCGGTTGCAGTATTTGGAGGCTTATGGTGCGGCCACACTTGCACAAAAAAATGTGATCGACAAGATGAAACGAAGCACCGGGTTAGAGCTACCGCAGTATCCGAGTCTGAACGTTGGACGGACCCCTGAGCATCGTTTCTTCTTGACAATCATATGTTTGGAACAAGTGTAGTCGCACCTTTAAAGGAACTTTCTATTTCATTGTCCTTTGCAACGAGGACGAAAGCAGACATATCCATTAAAAAATTATCAGGCTTATTGAGGCTGGAATAAAGCTGAAAAAATTTCTTAAATCATTATGCCTCCCTCTAGGCATTCTATTTGACATGTTCATCTATATCACTCCTGCTTGAGTGTCCCAAGACTCTTTTATTACACCAAGGATACTATGGCAAAATTCAGGATTCACACCAAGGATAGCAAAACATGAGGGAAACGAAGGAAATATAAAAAACTAGCACCAAACATTACAATGGTTGTATGGCACTGAAGCATAATGTTGCAGGCAGAATAATTAAATTAAACGCAAGATGTGAAGACAGTGTCGGGGACGAAAGAGCGGGCGATGATAGGATCAAATTAAGATGGAGACCCTATCTAAAGGGCGTTGGGATTCCCCGTCCCAACTACCTCCTCCCGTTTAGTCTTCTCTTATGAAGTTTGGGGAATATCTCTCTTGTAAAATCTACCTCCAAGAGATTGGGTGTGCTAAGCTGAATCCGTGCCTTCTTTACTCTTGCACAGTCGTTGACTTTATGTACGGATTTTATTTCCTCCTGTGCAGAGTACAACTCTTATGTGTAGAAAGGCTCCCCACATACAGCTCTTCTCAAAAAAGTGGAGTCAACAAAGTGGAATCAAAGACTTTTCGTGTCATTAACTCTCCTCCTCTTACTGGCTCCATTCAATCTCTGTCTCTTCACTGCACTGTTACATCTTTATTCTGTCGCTACTTCAATGGTCATTGCTCGAATGAACTCTCTGCTTGCATTCCTCCACCACAACTAGCAGTTGTGTAAAACCCATCTAGCAGCAAACTCTCATCCCTTTTCTGTCCAACTCTCTTATGCAAGAGTTATCCATTACTCCTAGTCCTTCATGTATGCAACAGGTCAACTCTTGAACTGTCTTCCTCTGTTTGTATTTCCTATTACCTATGACCTCCAGTTTCTTAAATTCATTGTGTCCAGGTATCTCAAAATGAATAGATCTTGAATTTGACTCTCTACTATCATTTGACTCTTTCTTGGAGGGAACAATTTGCGGGATTCTAGCCTTTGGTTCCATCTTTCTTGCATATATATATATATATATATATATATATATATATATATATATATATATATATATATATATATATATATTGTTACATAGCCTATGATTTCATCATCCTTTGTATAATTCTAATGTACAGTATGCTGCATGTTTGATCACGATTCGCCACGTGGCTTACATAGTGACCAGGCTTGTGTGTTCTACCTCACTCCCCCCTTCTCCCCCTTATAGTAAAGTCGTTCTTTCTGTTGTTCAGAGCAGGAGTGTCAACTCTTCATCCTCTATGCCTTTATTTGCGCGTCGTTCTTACAAGTTGAAGCAAGCGCTGCCGGCCCCCTATATATTAAGCTCAGTCTCTGCATTAGTTGCCACTTAGATCTACTCCTCATCTTGTTCACATCTCTGTCCTCCCCTGTATAGTATATTATTATTTTTGTGAGTGCTCAGGAAGTCTCCCAACCATCTAGCTGCTGTATAATTTGAGTATAAGTGTTATTACCATTTTTTCTTGTACTGTATAGCATAAGGCATTAATTCGTAAGCCTGGTAAAGGTTTTACTGTCAGCCAGTATTAGTAATATTTTGTATCTGTAATAATATTATATCTAGCTTTAACTGAGCTTTATCCGGTTTTCTCATTTTATCAGGGCTGACTTAGATAAATTTGCTCTTGCTAAATTCGTGTTAACAGAGGCTATTGCAGTTAACCATATATGTAACCTGTTTTGCCATTACATTATCCTTATGACTCCTGAATGTTTTGTTGTTAGTTTGAGCGTTAAACTTTAACTTGTAACTTTACCTAAGTCTTTTGTTTTGAACCTGGAACTTTGTGGGACAGTAGTGATTTTAGTATTCTCACTTGAAGTGTTCATTATCTCTCTCTGTTCCGTAACATAAATTTGGCGACCTCTTATCAGGATATTCAGGATATTATGATAAGGATATTGCTTGATATTTTGTAACTGTGATTTATTCATGATGTCTACTATTACTACTCTTGATGAAGCCAAAGATTTTTTGTCAAATGTGCAAACAGTGTGTGATGTAGAAAACAGAACAAAGAATAAACTTAAGCTTGTTGCTCAACAATTGGGAATTGCTGTTCGCTCTCATCATTCTAAAGATCAAATTGTTGGCATGATTAATAAAAGCTTGTTTAATGTAACTCCTCCAGATGAGCAAACGCAGATTGAAATAGCTAAGTTACAGCTAGTCCTGCAGGAGGCTCGTGCTAAGGAGGCTGAGTTTCAGGCACGTGCTAAGGAGGCTGAGTCTCAGGCACGTGCTAAGGAGGCTGAGTCTCAGGCTCGTATTCAGGAGGCACAGGCACAGGCTCAGGCACAAACTGAACTTGCTAGGATTCAGGCAGACCATGAGTATCGCATGAAACAAGGTGGAACTGGATCATCTAGCTCTGATGATTTTGATGTGGCTAAATTTTTTTTTTTTTTTTTATGCGAGGAAGAAGGAACCAAAGGCCATGAGCCCGCAGTAACAGTTCCCTCCAAGAGAAAAACAAAATACAATATAGAGCCAAATTCAAGATCCGATCATTTTGAGATGCCTGGACACACTGCTTTTGAAAGACTGGAGAACATAGGCAGCAGGAAATACAGACAGAGGGAGGCAGTTCCAGAGCTGACCTGTTGCATAAATGAAAGACTGGGAGTAACAGTTAACTCTTGCATTAGAGAGTTGGACAGAAAAAGGATGAGAGTTTGCTGCCAGACGGGTGCTACGCGCCCATCGTAGAGGTGGAGGAATGCAAGCAGACAGTTCAGAGGAGCAGTGACCATTAAAGTAGCGATAGAAAAGAGATAAAGATGCAACAGTGCGGCGAAGAGACAGAGGTTGAAGGGAGTCAGTAAGAGGAGGAGAGTTAATGAGACGAAAAGCCTTTGATTCCACCCTATTGAGAAGAGCTGTATGTGGGGAGCCTCCCCACACATGAGAGTTGTACTCCACACAGGGGAGGATAAAACCCCTGTATAGAGTCAACAATTGCGCAGGGGTAAAGAAAGAGCGGAGTCGGCTTAGCACACCCAATCTCTTGGAAGCAGATTTTACAAGAGATGTAATATGATCTTTCCAAGATGAGTCCCGAGTAAATGAAACCCCAAGCATGTTCAAGGATGATGCAGGATTAAGCTGAATATTATTAAACATTAGTGGGTATACCTGTGGAAGATTTTGTCGGGTTGATAGGTGTAAGAACTGAGTCTTAGATGCATTAAAGACAACCATATTATTTTTACCCCAGTCAGAGATACGAGCCAAGTCAGACATTAGGTGTGCCATAGCCTCATCCCATATTTATTGAAGTTACTGATGAGATGGGCGTTGCGGGAACCGAATGGAAAGGTGAAGGGTGGAGTCATCAGCGTATGAGTGGATAGGGTTAGATGTACAGCTTAGAAGATCATTGATGAATAAAAGGAAGAGAGTTGGTGACAGGACAGAGCCCTGAGGAACACCACTGTTGATAGATCTAAGAGAAGAACGATGGCCGTCTACAACAGCGGCTATAGAACGACCAGAAAGGAAGCTAGCAATGAAGGCACAGAGAGAAGCATAGAAACCGTAGGAGGGCAGTTTGGAAATTAAAGATTTATGCCAGACTCGATCGAAAGCCTTTGAGATGTCAAGTGCAATGGCAAAGCTTTCAACAAAGTCCCGAAAGGAGGATGACCAGGAGTCTGAAAGGTAGGTGAGAAGATCGCCAGTGGAGCGTCCCTGACGGAACCCATACTGACGATCGGAAAGAAGGTTGTGATAGGAAAGATGCCTTAAAATTTTTCTACTAAGAATTGACTCGAAAACTTTTGAAATACAGGACGTTAAAGCAATTGGACGATAGTTGGAGGGTTGGGAGTGGTCACCCTTCTTTGGGACTGGCTGAATGAGAGCAAACTTCCAGCAAGAAGGAAAGATATAAGTTGACAGACAAAGGCGAAAGAGTTTGCCTAGGCAGGGTGTAAGCACAGAAGCACAGTTCTTGAGAACAACAGGAGGGACCCCATCAGGCCCATATGCCTTGTTAGTACTGAGGCCAGTGATGGCAGAAAATACATCAACTGAAGAAATTTTAATGTCAGCCATCAGGAAGTCAGAGGAGGGAAGTGATGGAGGAACAGCACCGGAATCGTCTAAGGTAGAATTGGAGGAGAAAGTCTGTGCGAAGAGATCTGCTTTATCAGTAGAAGAAATAGCTACAGAACCATCAGAGTAGAAAAGAGGAGGGAAGGATGATGAGGTAAAGTTGTTAGAAAGATTTTTGGCAAGATGCCAGAAGGAGCGGGAAGAATTCGAGTTGGAGAGTTGAGAGCATTTAGTATGGATGAAATTATTTTTAGTAGAGCGAAGAACAGACTTAGCACGATTCCGGGCAGAAACGTAAAGATGATGTGATTCAGGGGTGGGTTGGCTCTGGTACCTTTTGTAGGCCCTCTCATTCTTGCGGACAGCATTAGAACAAGCGTGATTAAACCAAGGCTTTCTTGCGTTAGTCAGAGGATATGAGAAAGGAATGTATGTTTCCATGCCCGAGAGAATAACCTCCGTAATGCGCAAGGCACACCCAGATGGCTCACGGCCATGGAAGCAATAATCATTCCAGGGAAAATCAAAGAAGTACTGCCTGAGGGCCTCCCAGTCTGCGGCTCCAAAATGCCACAGACGACGTTTCCCTGGAGGGTCCACAGGCTGTACCGGAGTGATAGGAAAGGTTAAGGTAATAAGGTTGTGATCGGAGGAGCCCAACGGAGAGAAAAGATTAACAGAGTAAGCAGAAGAATTAGTTGTGAGGAAGAGGTCAAGTATGTTGGAGCTCTCTCCAAGGAGGTCAGGGATACGGATAGGGTGCTGTACAAGCTGCTCTAGGTCATTAAGGATAGAATAGATGTAGGCTTGTTCACCAGGTGGATCCGTGAAGGGAGAGGAGAGCCAAAGGTGGTGGTGAACATTGAAATCTCCAAGAATGGAGATTTCAGAGAAAGGAGAAATGGATAGAATGTGTTCCATCGTAGAAGTAAGACAGTCAAAGAATTTTTGATAGTCAGTAGAATTAGGGGATAAGTAAACAGCACAGATATATTTAGTCAGAGAATGACAGGAAAGCCGAAGCCAGAGTGTGGAGAATTCAGAAGAATCAAGTTCAGGAACACGAGAGCAAGATAAGTCGTTGCATATATATACACAACAGCCACCTTTGGCTTTGAAATGAGTATAGAGAAAGTAGGAGGATACAGAAAAGGGTTTGCTGTCAGTTGCCTCAGACAGCTAAGTCTCCGTTAGAAAAAGAAGGTGAGGTTTAGAGGAGGAGAGGTGGTGCTCAGCAGAGCGAAAGTTAGTGGAAAGGCCGCGAATGTTGCAGAAATGAAGAAGAAGAGAGTCAGACAGTGGTTCCAGGCACCTTGAGTCGTTACCGGGAGAGGGGCAGATGGTAGGGGCATTTATGGTCCCCCCCCCCCTGGGGACTCCGAGGCTTGATAAAACGACGCCATTTTTGGTAAATTTTGAATAGGAAGTGTAGTGTGTACTGTGCATGTAGTTTGGTGAAGATAGAGAAATTTGTACTGGAGAGCATGCTGGCCTACTCTCTGTGTAACTGAGACACTGAAAAAGTTCAGCAAAGGGGGATGGTCAGGAACTAGTCCTGAGGGCTGATGAAACGGGAGCTCCAGCACTCCTTGTCATCAGCTTTCCATCCACCTCGGGAGTACTGCCCTGCTCGACTGGTGCTAGTCTACTCCTCAGAAATGTTAAACTTGTCCCTCCTTTTAATGAATCTGATTTAGCAAATTATTTTCAGTTGTCTGAGAGGGTAGCTACAGGTTTTAATTGGCCCAAAAAGTATTGGCCAGTACTCCTTCAGTGTTCTCACCGGTAAAGCTCAAGTAGCTTATGCATCTTTGCCTCAGGATCAATCTGATAATTATAATGTAGTTAAGAGCTTGATTCTTAAGGCCAATGAGCTTGTTCCTGAAGCCTATAGAGTAAAATTTAGGACAACTTATAAGCAAGAAAAGCAATCCCATGTTGAGGATGCAAAAATCAAAGAAGATCTGTTAGAGCAGTGGTTAAATTCTAAGAATATAAATTCTGATTTTGATAAATTTAAGCAGATGATTTTGCTGGAGGACTTCAAAAGGTGTATTAATAAAGATGTAAGCCTATATCTTCATGAGAAAAGAATAGATAATTTGTCTGATGCTGCAGTTTTAGCTGATCAATATGTTCTCACTCACAAGAGATATTCTAAAGAAAAAGGGAAACCTGAGAGTAAGTACATTGCCTCTACTCAGAGTACAGGTAACAAGAAAGAGAATAAAGATGATGTTTCTCAGGAAGTAAATACCAGCTCCACCTCTAGATTTCAGAAAAGTAAATGTACTTATTGTAGTAAGCTTGGTCATACTACGGAGAAATGTTTCAGGAGACAGCGTGATGTGAACAAAAATGAGTCTTTAAATATTCAGTCAATTGGTCTAGTGTCCACCCTTGAGAGTTCCCAGAATTCATTAACCGAGTTAACTGAACCTGCTTTGAGGGGTAAATTAAATTCTCATGATGAAGCTCCTCTTTTGCGCAGTAACGTGGGTGACACTCTCAAGAGTTCATGTGCTAATTTACTATCTGATGGTTTTGTCAGTCCTCTGGACAGTGATGACATGGAATCAGTTAAAATATATCGTGATACAGGTGCTTGCCAATCCCTTATGCTGACCAGTGTTCTAGGCTCTAATGTTAATTCCTCTGATGAAACTGTAATCTTACAAGGTGTAGGGAATAATTACTTCTCTGTCCCTCTGTGCAGAGTGAATTTAGAGTCTGGTTTTGTTAATGGTTCCGTTATGGTTGGGTTGGTTGAGACACTCCCAATGTCAGGGGTAACTTTCTTACTTGGAAATGATATTGGTGGAAGTCAAGTGTGTCCAGCTCCTCAGTTGTCTAGTGAACCGGTGATGCGACCCAGTATTGTGATATCCCTGATGTGTTCTCTGCATGTGCTGTCACTAGGGCTAAGTCTAAACTTACTGGTGACTTAGAGGATAATGATGATGATGATGTTATCCTAGCTGACACTTTTCTTGCTAATTTGGACCACTCACCAGATAAGGCAGTACCCCGTAGTGTTAATTTGTCTCGTCAAGAGTTGGTTGAGTTGCAGGTTGGTGACCCTGAGTTGAAAGGTCTAGCTAACTCTGCTTGCAGTGAGGACGAGTCAGCTGGTGCTTCTACTTGTTATTATATAAAGTCAGGAGTACTTATGAGAAAGTGGAGACCCCCAACAGCATCAGCCAACTGTGAATGGGAGGTTGTACATCAAGTTGTCATCCCTCGTGTTTGTAGGCAGGATATCATTAGAGTGGTTCACGATTCCAGTTTGGCAGGACACCTTGGAGTGAGGAAGACTGTAGCACGCATTTTGAAACACTTCTATTGGCCAGGTATCTTCAGAGATGTTTCCTGGTATTGTAAGTCTTGCCACACCTGTCAAGTTGTGGGGAAGTGTAATCAGACCGAAAAGGTTGCACCTCTAGTTCTCATTCCTCCTTTTGAGGCGCCATTCACCCGTGTGTTGGTGGATATTGTGGGCCCTCTTCCTAAGAATTCTTCAGGATTTTCTTATGTGTTGACCTTGATTGATATGGCTACTCGTTATCCTGAAGCCATTCCACTTAGAAATATCTCAGCAAAGAACGTGGTTAAGGAAATGCTGGGGTTCTTCACCAAGTTTGGTCTGCCCAAGGAGGTACAGTCAGACCGGGGAAGTAATTTCATGTCAAATGTTTTCAAGCAGTCTCTGAAAGAGTTGGGCATCACCCAGATCACGTCTTCAGCTTACCATCCCCAGTCCCAAGGAGCGTTGGAGAGATATCATCAAACACTCAAATCGATGCTCAGGAAATACTGTTTGGAACATCAGAAAGACTGGGATAAAGGTCTTCCATTCGTTGTATTTGCCGCAAGAGAATCTCCAAATGAATCACTGGGCTTCTCACCCTTTGAACTACTGTTTGGCCATGAAGTAAGAGGACCCCTTAAGCTACTCAAGGAATGCTGGCTGTTGGAGGAAGATGAAGTCAACCTGCTGGAGTATGTGATGAAGTTCAAAGAACGGCTGTCCACTGCTTTACAGCTGGCGAGAGAGAATTTAGGAGCTGCTCAGGAGAAGATGAAGACTTGGTATGATGGGAAGTCCAGGTTACGCCACTTTCAGCCAGGAGATCAGGTTTTGATTCTACTACCAGTGCATGGGCAACCACTTCAAGACAAGTTTAGTGGTCCTTATTTCGTGGAGAAGAAACTCAGTGATGTCAACTATGTTATCGCCACACCAGATCGTAGAAAGAACAAGCAACTTTGTCACATCAACATGCTAAAGTTATATCACAGGCAGGACGAAAATAACCCAGTCTGCACTGTAGCTGTTCCACCCGAGTCTGCAAGTGAAGTTCTCCCATGCAGTATGAGCCTGGGTTTGGGGAAGAATCCTGATGTCATGAATGATCTCCAGACTAAGCGTTCTCATCTAGCTCCCGAGGAAAGGCAGGAGTTTTCGGCATTACTGCAGGAGTACCCGCAAGTGTTCCGTGCCACTCCAGGAAGAACCACTGTGTTGATGCATGATGTCGATGTTGGAGACGCAAAGCCAATTAAACTGCCTCCTTACCGTGTGAACCCAGTGAAAGTTCCTCTCGTCCAGAAGGAGCTTGGCTGCCTGTTGGACTACAAGATGATTGAGCCCTGCCAGAGCGAGTGGAGTTCTCCTGTCACTCTAGTCCCTAAGCCAGGTGGGTCACAGCGGCTTTGCATCGACTACAGACGTGTTAATCAATCAAAACAGACACTTACCCTCTCCCTCGCGTGGAAGATTGCATAGACAAGATCGGAAAAGCTAGGTACATAAGTAAGTTTGATTTGTTAAAGGGATACTGGCAAGTACCTATGACTGAACGTGCTAGGGAGATCTCATGTTTTGTAACACTAGGAAAGACTTTTGCATGTTCTGTAATGCCATATGGTATGAAGAATGCACCAGCCACATTTCAGAAGCTCATGAATGTTGTAACAGAGGGTTTGGCAGGGTGTGTTGTTTATATTGATGATGTATTAATCTTCAGTGACAACTGGAAAGATCACCTATGCCATGTCAGTAAATTTCTTGAGCGTTTGGTTCAGGCTAATCTTGTAGCTAATTTATCAAAGTATGAGTTTGGTCAAGCTAAAGTTCAGTACCTTGGGTACGTAATTGGTGATGGACACGTTGCACCACCAGGAGCTAAGGTTCAGGTTATAAGTGATCATCCCAGACCTAAAAGCAGGAAAGAGCTACAAAGATTTTTGGGAATGGTAGGTTATTACAGGAGATTTGTTCTTAACTTTTCAATTATTGTATCACCACTTACAGACCTACTGAAAAAGGGAGTTAAATTTGTCTGGACCGATAACTGTGAATCCTCTTTCAGTAAACTTAAAGCTATCCTATTAAGTCAGCCAGTTTTCGCTACTCCAAATTTTGCTAAGCCTTTTAAGATGGCTGTTGACGCAAGTGATACAGGAGCTGGGGCTGTTTTGCTGCAAGAGGATGATCAGGGTATTGAACACCCTATACCTTATTGCAATAAGAAGTTCACTCCACCTCAAAAGAACTACTCAACTATTGAGAAAGAGCTTTTGGCCTTGATTTTGGGTTTACAGCATTTTTCATTTTATTTGTGTTCTGGTTTTGACCCCATAGTCATTTATACCGATCATAATCCACTGAAATTCCTTAGTAAGTTTAAAGATAAATATCAGAGATTGACAAGATGGAGTCTACTTCTTCAGGAGTATTCATTAGACATACAACACGTCAAGGGGAAAGAAAATGTTATTGCAGATTGCTTCTCTAGACTTTAGACAGATTGTTTTAGAGTAATATGAAATTTCCTTTGTAAATTTCTTTTTTTTTGTGGGGAGGTGTTACATAGCCTATGATTTCATCATCCTTTGTATAATTTTAATGTACAGTATGCTGCATGTTTGATCACGATTCGCCACGTGGCTTCCATAGTGACCAGGCTTGCATGTACTATCTCACGCCCCCCTTCTCCCCCTTATAGTAGAGTAAGTCGTTCTTTCTGTTGTTCAGAGCAGGAGTGTCAACTCTTCGTCCTCTATGCCTTCATTTGCGCGTCCTTCTTACGAGTTGAATCAAGCTCTGCCGGCCCCCTATATAATGAGCTCAGTCTCTGCATTAGTTGCCACTTAGATCTACTCCTCATTTTGTTCACATCTCTGTCCTCCCCTGTATAGCATATTATTATTTTTGTGAGTGCTCAGGAAGTCTCCAACCATCTAGCTGTTGTATAATTTGAGTATAAGTGTTATTACCATTTTTTCTTGTACTGTATGGCATAAGGCGTTAATTCGTAGCCTGGTAAAGGTTTTACTGTCAGCCAGTATTAGTAATATTTTGTGTCTGTAATAATATATCTTGCTTTAACTGAGCATTATCCGGTTTTCTCATTTTTTCAGGGCTGACTTAGATAAATTTGCTCTTGCTAAATTCGTGTTAATAGAGGCTATTGCAGTTAACCATATATGTAACCTGTTTTGCCATTACATTATCCTTATGAGTCCTGAAAGTTTAGTTGTTAGTTTGAGCATTAAACTTTAACTTGTAATTTTACCTAAGTCTTTTGTTTTGAACCTGGAACTTTGCGGGACAATAGTGATTTTAGTATTCTCACTTGAAGTGTTCATTATCTCTCTCTGTTCCGTAACAATATATATATATATATATATATATATATATATATATATATATATATATATATATATATATATATATATATATATATATATATATACGTATAGAGAGAAAGAGAGAGAGAAACCTTTTGTCCCGCAAGTATCCCACCTTAGGCTAAAAAAAAGAAAAAAAAAATAGGTAACCGGTTGAGCTACAGCGCCAATCCCCCTCTATGTAGGTTCCTTCTGACTTGACTCACGTAGCCTAGCGTTCTTTCCAGTACCTAAAACATTTTTCAGTTTCAGTTTTCGATATCTCCTGCAGGTGCTTCGTCGCATTCGGCGTGATCTCGTCACTCGGATGAACATTGCTCAAAGCATGTTGGAGTGCCCAAATTGAGATCCAGACTTTCTGAAGACTTATCACTGGAGATGAGACTTGCGTGTACAGGTAAGACCCAGAAACCAAAGCACAGTCGTCCCAGTGGAGGCAGTCAGGTTCCCCTCTAAAAATAATAATAATAATAACAATTAAATAAAGAAACGACAGGTCTACAGCAAGGTGTACTGACATGTTTAGCTTTTTTTTTTTTTCCTACTACCGTGGCGGTGTGCATCACGAATATATATATATATATATATATATATATATATATATATATATATATATATATATTATATATATATCATCAGCCGTTTTTGTGTCAACTGCAGGACCGGCCTATCCCTGCCAAAGTGAGGACGATACACCCAGTGTATCTCTACCAAGTGGCTTAGGCTGTCTAGTAGAGATTGTATGTAGGGTGAGACGTGCTTGTAAGTGTAATTGATGTGTCGGAGTGGCTTTGGATGTGTGTGTAGTCTGTGAACCAAGTGTAATCGGCCCTCCTAAGCCGACTGGGTGCAAGCATACTTTATAGTATGCGCCAATGGTTCAACCACAGCACCCCTTGTGTTCGCCAATTCAGTACGTGGCCAGAAGAACGCTCCCAAAGTTTATTTACCCTGGCGGGGTGCGAACCCTCGTTCTTCGGTGTGCGAAAACGCACACTTTACCACTGTACCACAGAGGTTTTTGGCCTCACCACAGTTTAAGTAATATAAGTAATATACAGTCGTCTCACGCGCAGGAGCATGACGTCATGAGGATGACGTCATATGGCCTTCCATAAAAACGAAAAGTAAAGGGATAACTCAAGCGTGTCAAGAGCCGCGTTTTTGTCGTCCAAGCTGAGGGATTGGATTCGAAAGCATCTTCGGTGAAACCAAGCTGTGCTGTTTTTTTCGGCCAAAGTGATACGAAGCCAGCCCAAGCGTTTGTCATCAAAACCAAGACCGTCTTCGTATCACACCCAAGCGTGGTCGGGAGCAGTCTTGCTGTAGCTTGGGGAGAGTGAGATTGGCCAGCAAGGACACATAAATGACAAATATCCTGAAATTATCATTATGTACATAAAATTAGGGTGCAGGTGGCTAATATTAATGACATATAGAGCCAGTTCAGCACAAATAACGGCTACATGTAAGTTGCATATTCATCAGAAGATCGTCTTCGGCGAACCCCTGTTTACTTTGCAATTGGCACGTAATTTTTCGGTTCTACATATCCTGGACTGTTTTTGCGGACAAAAACCAAGCGCCCCAAGACGCGCTTCGAATCCCAAGCTCCTGCTTGGACGACAAAAACACGCCTAAGAATACCTTGCTCACTCAGCTCTGCTGGCTAGAGCCAAGAAACGTTTAAATTAAGACTGCTTATTGGTTTATCTACAGCTCTTCTTATTTTAAACATATGTATATTTGTAAACTGCTTGCAATGTAAGCAGCCAGTTTAAAAATGGAATAATTTCCAAAGCTAAAGAGGTCAAAGTTAACTTTAAAAGTTTACTATTATCATAGAAAATTAAGTTGATTATAAGGCTTAATAAAATCATGAGTGACAATTGAAGTAAATTCAGGCATGTATTATAGCACAACATGCGGACGTACGTGTACGCAGTGGTTGGATAATATTCTTCAAACGTCACTCATTGTCTTATAAATCTTTATAATCTTCTTTGATAAAGGTAAACTTTTAAATTTAATTTTGACCTCTTTAGCTTCGGAAATTATATTTAAACTGGCACGTTTTCAAATGCCGCACGTCTGAACTTCCCGCACGAGTGAGATGAGCCTGAAGGGAGACACATCTGCTCTCTTCCGCCGCCCCGCGCCAACTGACGGCTGCTGCCTGCGGGACGCCGGGACCCCTTAACGTCATGCGCGGACTGCTCTAAAATTTGAACCAACCGTGAGACGACTGTGTATTACTTAGACTGTGGGCCTGACCTCCTCCCCCCAGGCCTTGTTGTTCGTATTCTTCTCCCCCTCATTTCTTTCACTTTCTCTTGATCAAAATCTCGCATTTTTTTTTTTTTTGTCTCACATTATCACTTCAATGAAAATACTACTACTACTACTACTACTGCTACTATAATTATAATAATAATAATTATTATTATAAAAATAATGACAAAAATAATAATAATAATTATTATTATTATTATTATTATGTGGTAGGTGGGGGCACTCACCATCCACTCACTTGATGTAGTGCCGCTCTCAGGTGTCTGCCCTTTTCTCCCCTCCATCCTTCTTTCCTTCCATCCTCTTCTGTCTTTCTTATTCTTTCCTCGTCCTTCTGCCTACGGGTGACTTTACACTCGATTTCTTGACTTTCTTTCCTTCATTCTCTCCTGATTCTTCTGCATATGAGTGACTCTACACTGAGTGACAAGCCGAATGGTTTCCTGTACACCAGGAAACCATTTACTGCGTTGAGTGGTAACCATATAACCAAATTATGGCGCCTGGTGGTTTTAGTGGGTAAAGACGCTCCAATCGGATTGAGCCGGTGCAGGTTTATATCCAAGGGATTGTTGGGGTTTATTGCTCACGTAATACCACTCAGGGATGAGTGAGGCTGGTCACTCTCATCTTAAATGGCAGGACCAACTTGCCTAGACCCGGGCTCCTACTCTCCTCATGGGGCAACGTGGGATTGGATGATGGATGGATGGATTATTATTATTATTATTATTATTATCATCATCATCATCATCATTATTATTATTATTATTATTATTATTTGAAAGCGAGAACTCTTACACACACACGCATCGTTCGCTCCCCGGCCAGCAAAGGAGTGGGGTTGTTGTTGTTGTTGATCAGTCCCAGTCTGCTGGATTGAGCAGATTCATCAATCCCAGGCAAGCAAAAGTGGAGGGTAGTCCCGTGCAGCATGACGCTCCCTTGTGGCTGATAGCGCCTCACCACAGCGAGACGCTGGGAATAGTGTGGCTTTTGGTTCCTGGATGGACGCCTCATTTGCGTCTCTCCGTCCAGTTATCTGGGGCACCATAGCAGTCTTCACTTCACCGAGTAATTTTGTTATATGGTTACAACCCCGCGTTGTAAATGGTTTCCTGGGTTTTATATATATATATATATATATATATATATATATATATATATATATATATATATATATATATATATATATATATATATATATATATATATATATGTGTGTGTGTGTGTGTGTGTGTGTGTGTGTGTGTGTGTGTGTGTGTGTGTGTGTGCATATGTATGTATATGTATATATGTACACACACTCAAAAAAGTATCGTTACACTTTCTGAGCGATACAAACTGACACCACGAATGAAACGTTTGATAACAGTCTTCCTCCAACCCTACCGAGACAGCTGGATTGTTCAGTCTGGAATTCATCGTACCCCCCCGTAAAGATACTTTTTTGAGTGTGTGTACAACAGTACACATATGGTAAGAATTTTTACTTTGGAATAAGTAAAATGACTGATATAAATCAACTGACTAATCTCTTAAGAATATTAAAAGGGTGTAGACAGTCTCTTCTATTATCCTTGCCTTATTCTAGAGGAAAAAACGTAAAATCTGCTCTTTGCTCTGTGTGCACCTCCTTGCTGCCGGTGAGTTCATCAGCCCTCCACCCTCATGCCTTTGTGTCACTCTGAAGATGTAACATACGAAAGTACTTAATTATTTTCATTTCTCCTGTGGTCAGTCTGCATAAATTTCTTCACAGTGAAGTGAAGTTTCTGCATATCCATCCATCTATCTATTTATCTATCTATCTTTATCTATTGTCTCACATAGAGATCCGAAGTAGATCAACCCATGTCTTTATGACATATTTCATACTCTAGCACTCACTGGTTCGAGAATCCCGTATTAATACATAAATTATTACCTTCGCCATAAGGGTTATGTTTTTGCCGACGTTGGTTTGTTTGCTTGTTACCTTCGCCAAGGAGGTTATATTTTTCCCCGCGTTCGTTTATTTGTTTGTCACTCTGTTAGCAGGATTACTCAAAAAGTAATGAACAGATTCTGATTAAATTTTGTGGACCCTGGGCTAAGGAAGAAACGCTTAAATTTTGGGACGGATCTGGGTCCGGATCCGAAGTATCCCGCACAATACCTCCTAAAGTTCTCATTGAAGTTTTGTTGAAAGGTGGGTCATGGACGAAGAAAGAATTGATTACATTTGGGGGCGGATCCGGATCCGGATCCTATATTCACGGATCCTGATCCGGATCCTATATTCACGGATCCTGATCCGGATCCTATGTTCACGGATCCTGATCCGGATCCTATATTCACGGATCCTGATCCGGATCCTATTTAATGGCAATGGCATTGGCGGAGGGATGCGCTCTCTGAGTGCTTTCTAGTTATTAACTGTATTACTTTCTGCCTAACTGCCGGCGCGGTTAATAATTTCATCGCGTCCCCACATCAACTCTGTCAGTAATGAAAATGGAAACGGTACGGTGGTGGATACTAAATGATATTAAAATTTCTTTTGGCAGACCACTGCAACATGTTATAAACTGAAACTCTGGGGTTAATTAATTTTGTCATCCATTGCAACACGTTGGCTATAAAGCTTCTGACGCCAGTTTTGATTAATTTTGATATTCAATGTTTTCTGCCGCACAGTACAGGAAGGCATCTGACCTGCTGCTTTTACTGTTTGTAGGAATGGATTATCAGAAAGATGATGTAACGTATTCATGACCCTAATTATAAGGACTGACTAGCTTCGAAATATGGTCATAATTTCTTTGGAGAGTCCTGGTGTCACAGTAACGAGAATTGTTCAAGTGGAAGAATTTTATCCCTATATGTAAATTTTAGTTGGGAAGATACAGCAGCCAATACGACTCCTTGGATATGAAGAGGATCCAGATCGGGCCAGTAACGTTATGTCTTTCAATCAGTAGCATTTATCTAAGTATAATGATTCCAAATGGCTTTGGCGAGGAAGTGAAGGCAATATTTACGATGAATAAACGTAAAAAGCAATAAAACGAATATCATGATACAGATCTATTTTTCCACCCTTGGGTAGCGTCAGGTAGGGTCTAATGAGCCAGAAAATAACCTGATAGACTCATTTACTAACCAAAGGGCGTCCAGTTGAATGGACCACATTATCATTCACTCATCATTCACGCTCCCGGAATCCTGGCTCCACTTAATAGGTACACCTAGCCATGTGTTGCTTAACATTTGCCTGTCCGACAGACAGGTCAAATGAAAAGTTATCAAAGCGACCAGATCTTGGTCATACACTGTTTTGTGCAAAATTCATCCCGCCAGATCTACCCTTAGTCAGTTCCATAGTCTCGTCAGCTTCCATAGCTCTGTTCCTCACACACACTCATTTAACATCGCATTCCAGCTTCTAGGCCTACCACGTCTTCTCCCATTTTCAAACTCCCTCAGTTAATACCTTTTCCCCACTCTATTCACACCAGTTCTCACCATATGACTGTACCTTCTAAGTACATTCTCTCTGTCTCTGGTCGCCACAAGTGTCCTTTCCCCAGATATTACACGAATCATTCTCCACACTCCACACACATTCCTGAACAGCCTCAAATCCACTAACTTTACTCCCGACTTGCTTTCATGCAGCACCATGGTCTCATACCCGTATGTTACAGCAGGCTAAAGCAGGCAATAAAACTCATTCATGAAAGCCTCTCTTGGCTGCCACACACAGACCTCTGCTGTTTATCATGGCCTTCATAACCCCAGCCACTTTCGATCCCTAGGCTGATCTACAGTGTTACAAAAATCGAGATAAATGTACATTATCCAAAGGGATGGAGAATAAACATATATGAGTATCATAAAAGGGCACAAAGGGGTAACACATACGAAATCCTAAAGAGAACGTTAAATGTATGAAAATGCACAAGGTAACAATTGAGGAACACAGAACAGCAGACGGAAGGCATGAATGCTGAGGCATGAATACAAATACAGATTAATCAGGAATACCGGAGGTAAAGTTGGGTTAAGAAAAACAGATTTAACTAATAAATAGAGGTGCACTCATTGGAGTGCACCTCTTCGACAAGAGCAACGTAATTTCCAAACCACTCTTCATAAGGGGTCAGGTTTTCTCATCTTCGATTAGGGTTTCCCAAAAAGTGTTTTCCGCATTTGTAATATGAAACCGGATCGGTCCCAAAAGTTAATCGATTGTTCCCTGGGACATGGGCTATCTTCCCACTAAATTTGGTCCTTTTCCATTGCTGAGTAAACTGCTCTGCTTGATAACAGTGAAGGATAAGTTCACTCACACTAATTCCACACCTTTTCATAAAACACCCACTGACACTTTGTTGTTGGCTCACTACTTGTTTGCTGTCCCTCACAATCCACTGTCCCTCACTGACGTTTGCTTGCCAATGCACCGGTTTCCATTACACTCTTACAATGAAAGCAATGCACTTTTGGGTTTGGTTCTATCATCTGAGAATAAGCGTCATTACCTCCCATGACTGTTTAGAGAATACACTTTTGTTTTTTGTTTTTTGTTTTTTTTAATGTATCCAACTCTGGGCAAAGGTTTCAGGGCCTAACCACAAGGCATATCACCAAGGCCCAATAGTCCTCTTACATCTCCACATGTCACCATTTCGGCGCTAACACCCACCGTTTATATTGAATACAAACTAAGGCTGTCTCATAAAGGACTGCTGTATTGGTATTAGCGGGGGTGTTTGTTATGACATGTCGAAGGTCTTCTGGTGGATCAGTAAAGTCTGTTTTTTTTTTTTTTTTTTTTTTTGTGAAATTCAAATCCATAAACTGTTCCCTGCGCCAGCAGAGATTTGAACCGGGATCCGTTAGGACTGCATGCCACCTCTATACTGATTGAGCCACCGCTTCATACGTACACTGTCCCATACAATGCAGTATTTAATACATAATAATTATTGTATTTACTGTGTTAATTACTATCTTCAATGAAGAAAAGTATATGGCTATACCAGATTAACAGAGCATAATGTAAATCATGTGAAACAACGATTTACTGTAATCACATAATCAAAGCACAGGGAAGTGGTGAACCGTGTTAGGACAAACAGAGTTCATGTCTTGTGAGGTGGAGGTCTTTACTGCGTTTCAAGGTTTTGCTCTGCTGAGTTCTAATTTGACAAAGCTCAGCAGAGCAGAACGCTGATACTCAGTAAAGACTTCCACCTCATAAGGTGTGCCTTTTTAACAACTGCGTCGGCATTATCTGCCAAATAATAGTGACAGAAGGGCTAATGAAGGATTCTCTTGATAATAAGATCTAAAACTTGCATGTGCCATTTAGAAATAGCACTGTGTATAGCAGAACCTGAGCTTAACTAAGTCAACCAATAGAACTCAGTGTCTTTACAGTTCACCTGTAATATGGTACTTTACTGTACACTCGCGAGCCATATTATCATAATCGTACACCAGACCGAATGGAATCCGTAGCCAGAATTATACATTGAAAACCTGCTGTTCAGTGTTTCATCTGTAGCGCAAAGCTTTGGTTAGGATTCTTTTTCAGCTGCCTTTTGGGTAAAGGTAGATAATGAACCAAAAATGTGGTTCACAAGTGTACATAGCAAAGCCGAAAAACTGCCAAAAGTATGTGAAATGAAGTGGGTAGGTCTTCTACTCTTGTTTTCTTTGTTTTCCCATTCCTCCCATTCCATTAATTAATGGGGGATACTTGTATGATTTGGATGAAGGATAATAGTCAATACAGAACCTATTCCACAGATGATACGTTAATGGAGACTAGAATACAGAGGCAACGTAACTGTAGGCTTAAAGACATTCAGTTTCGTTTGCTGAATTTCATAGAAGAAAATTCTATTACGGATTCAAATAAGTTGGCCTGACGTATTTTGTACTGTACTTTTTCTCCTGGCATCTGGTACATTTATCTTAAGGAAGACCCTGTCATAGTGGAAGTGTATATTAAAGGTTACCACAATCCTTCTAGATCTAGAACTATAGTAAATTAAAATGTTTAGCGATTGCAAGAATAGAACAAAAACTGCGTCATGTGAACTAAGAGGTTAATATCTGCATGAATGTTACTGATGGAAGGTACTGTGTGTCGATATTAAATTAACATGCAAAAGAATATCAAGGAGTACAGTAATATGCAAAATATATCACTAAGGAAGAGGTGCTGGGAAAATATGGTCCTGTCCATATAATACATTTTAACAACCAGCATGATGATGATTTTTTTTATAATTATATTCTTTTGTTATCTCAGACGAATATTCTCAAATTTAGGAAGACAATGCAATGAAGGGGTAATTTACGCTTCATTAACATTTCCAGTTCGTTAAGTCCCCCCAAATCTGCCCAAAGTCGTCTAGTAATAGCAATAATAAAATATGAGTCGTTTTTTGATCAAACTGAAGAAAAAGAAAGCTCTCCGGCCTCATTCCATGCTCATCATTATCGTATTTAAAAAGGTGGTGCAAGTCATTCGAACATGTGTATTTATTAATTATTAGGTTTTGTCTGCTTGACAATATTAAAACGTAACATAACTGACATCTCGTGAGACTGCATATGCCTGGTATTAGGATGATTCAGCCAACATGAAATATATCAAAACGGCGACACTTTTATATCTTGTTAGTATAGTCTCAGGACAATTTTGCTGTATTTAGGAGAGAGTATTAAAATTGAAGGAGTTAGATATAGTATTTCTCAATCTCTCCACTACAAGGGATTTCTAAGTTAAGCAAAATGTGTCATAGCAGCAAGTATAAATACAAGAAAGCCAACGTATCTAAGGCCATAAGGGCATCATCCCTAATAATGTCGAACATAACCCAGGGGAAGGTAAAAACACATACATTCAGTATCTGGTACAGCTTGCATACACTCACAGTACAATAATTTCCTTCCCGGGCAGTTCTTCATCTTTATATTCGCAAATCATGTTTCTCTCACTGTATTTCTTGTCTGAAGTGTAGTCGCAGTGATGGTTTCCCCCAGAACATAGGCCTATTGTTGGTACTTTGAAGTTTGTCCGAGTTAGTGAAAACTGTCATCGCAGGCTGTTCCTCGTTCAGTCTCACGAAGCTGCAAACTACGGAAACATGTGAATATCGTATCATTAGAAACTCACCTGGCGATATCCTGAGTGTTACGAGGGTGGCTCAGTCTGCTGGTGTTGGCGTGAGTGTGGAGTGGGATATGAAACCAAAAAAAATGCAGGTTAAACATTCATAATGCTGACCATGCAGTCTCCCCCTCCCCCTCCCCAAAAAAAAAAAATGAAGATAGACACAGATAATGCTTTTAGGTAAATATATTCGCCATATACAGGCGTGATTTTTATTTACCGTCTTTGATTATCAAGACAAAGTGATTCATCCAGCCAATGCTGACCAAGGTGTCCCCGCAGCACAAGAGTAATCATGGCGAAGTGGAAGAGAAGCGTTACATTTGGACTACCCAGTAGTTCCTTGATACTGAAAACAAGTTTATGATCAGTGTGAATCCCTGGCTACGACTTCCCTCCAGCCAGTTTGGGATGTAGAGGGGTCAGAAGAAACAAAGCCTTACTAGTGTATACGCGATCATAGAAGTATAGCACCGAGTCGGATGATACCCCAGATGGTGAACACAGCTCGTGATAACCCATAAAGTTTAATGTACTTTCTTGTAATGAAATATGAACAACTCATTCTATGAACAAGGTAGAAGTATTACTAGGGAATGATATGTGGAAGCAGGGATAATAGCTCAGTCTATAAAAACTCATTTTTTTTTTTTTTTTCAAGACGAAGATGCACTTGACAGGTTGGTGATGATTGGCTGAATGCAACATTACTTCATAATCACTTTAATGGTTACCATTCTTTATTGACAACATATATATGAGGGGGAAATTGGGTTAGTAATTGTTATTCGGACATGTTGCATTTAGCCAATCATCACCAACCTGTCAAGTGCATATTCGCCTCAAAATAAAAAAAAATGAGTATAGCGTAAGACCACCAAACATTATGAGGTATCCATGGTCTGTGGTGTTTCATCGTTTCACGAGGAATATGGCTGACACATTTTTGACTGACCTTACATTTGGTTCGAGATGACATGGAAATGACTTAGCATTTCGCCAGACATTCTCGCAAAGACTGCCACGACTTTGTGTGCTCGGTACTGGAACGGATGAGGCCAGAGAACAAGGTGTAATTTAGTGACCTATATTGTGTAAGAGTGTGTATTTGGGAGAGTGAAGGCTGTGTTTGTTCGAGCGTGTGTGTGTGTGTGTGTGTGTGTGTGTGTGTGTGTGTGTGTGTGTGTGTGTGTGTGTGTGTGTGTGTGTGTGTGTGTGTGTGTGTGATCCGTTTGTTGTAGCTTTAAGCGTTCAAAAACTATGAATTTTTCAATCATTGTACACATAAACGCCCATAAATTCATAACGATTATTTTCAGCCAGTTTTCTGTCCGCAAACTGTAGGTAACGTGATCGAGTTTCTGTAGTTATTTACAATGAAAATTTCTGATGCGGAGTTCAACTATAGCTCTGCCCACCTGGCGCCACTGTTCCACCGATGTTCAGTTTGTGTGTGGCTGAACGTGTGTGTGCCAATTTTTTATTCTTCGTTACCTGTGGGAAATATTTTCCCCCAGAGCAGTTGCGCTCTCTAAATTTATCATAGTTATCCCTGGTTAAAGGCAGAGGATATATAGAGACTGTTGTTAATTGATCAAGCGGTTTTAATAACCCAGAAATGACGTTCTCTTTAATAATTCTTGCTATTGATAAATTAAATGGTACTGCATTTAACCCCCGTGGACAACTATGCATTGTAAATACATGTAATTATGTGGTATTTTCCAATGACCTAAGCTGCGTCTGCGCGATAGGTGACGTGGCAAGCAGGGAAAGATTCCCCTGTTAAGGCAGATGTGGAATTAAGATATTTACATAGTTAAAGGGAATATTTGGTTTAACTTTAGTTTAAGTGGAACTAAGATTAATTTGTTAGATTTGCCCTGTACATATCATGATGTAATTTAACTGTATTTAGTACTGTAATTAAATAAGAGTTGGCAACCCACAATTCGATGAAGTGTTGGGGCTTGCCGCGTTCACGCACTCTGCTCCCAGACCTTGTGGAGTTAACACTCTGCTCCTAGCTCTCGTGGAGTTAGCACGGTTGTATATACACACCATAAGGACGCTTGCTTCCCCAAGCAACTCTACCAGGCAGCCTCATCGTCATCGGTTAACGATCACTCCCTCTTCATATAGCTAAGTAACCTTTATGAATTGGCCAATTCAAGGGGGGATTAGCGAAGAGATAGATTAGAAGATAGTATTGTAGGTGAGTTAAATTTAATTACGTTTCACCTAACTCTATGAGACTTGTTTGATTTACTTAGACAACTTTAGGGAAGGTAACGACCTACGAGTTGTGTACCGAGAAAATTCTTGCATAGCGGTGTCCTGGCAGGGATACCGACTTGGATACATTAAACATTTCTCACTTTTTGGTGCCCAGAAAGAGGGCCCCGATTTGTTTACCAGAACTATTCAACATTTTTCACATTTTTGGTGCCCCGACCGAGTGAGGAAAACCGATGTGTGCCAAGGCGCTGAATGTGTTTAAAGTTGCTTTTATTGGGCATAGCTACTACTACGTTCGGTTGCAATGAAGTAGTGGAGAATATTTTAGCAGTGGTAGGAGCCATAGAGGGCTCTTGTAAATCCTCAGTAACCATAACCCTCCTCGAGCCAAGGAACCTGCCATATGGCTCTCCAGTTTGTTATGGAACATTTAAATTAATTAGCAGAGATGTAAACCGAAAGTTGCAACTGGCTAGGAAGGGAAGAGATTTCATACATTTTAATGCCAAGCCCTTCCAAGCAATGTTGAAAGCTGATGGTATTCATTGGAACCATCATGGTAAGGAAGCGGTTCTGCAGAAATTTATAAATTATGTAGAACATAAGAAAGGAGAGTTCTATGCTGTACAAGCTATGGGTGGGCCTATGGAGTATTGAGGTAATTAAATCAAAGCTCGGGGAATATGGGTGTTTTGGCCATTGAGTGTGGGGATGAAATAAAACCCTAGAGGTTTAATAACCCTGGGGAATAGGTTGAAATTATGGACCTAATCCCTACACTCCTCAAAATTAAATTAAATAATTAGCTGAGCTTTAATGAATATTACGAAATTGGGAGAGGGGATAATTTGCACAATGAGGACTTAATCCCTACCCTCTTCAAAATTTAAAATAATCAAATCATTACTAAGTTGAGGTAAAATTGTGGTTGGAATTCATAATTAAATTATTAAATTAGGAGAGGAAGGGGATGCGTTGATCAGGTGTTTGCTGTGAGACAAGTGTGTGAAAAGTATTTAGCGAAAGGCAAGGATGTGTTTTGGGCATTTATGGATTTAGAGAAAGCGTATGATAGAATTGATAGGGAGGCTTTGTGGACTGTTTTAAGATTGTGTGGACTTGATGGTAGGTTACTAAAAGGGGTGAAAAGTTTTTATGTAAATAGTAGAGCGTGTGTAAGAGTGGGAAATGCTGTGAGTGATTGGTTTCCCGTGAGAGTGGGGCTGCGACAGGGATGTGTGATGTCGCCTTGGTTGTTTAATATTTACATGGATGGTGTTGTAAGGGAGGTGAATGCAAGAGTTTTAGGTGGTCTGATTCTGGTAAATGTTGATGGAGGAGAGTGGAATCTGAAGCAGCTGCTGTTTGCAGATGATACTGCACTGGTGACTGATTCAGAGGAGAGATTGAGACAGTTGGTAGAGGAGTTTGGAAGGGTGTGTGAAAGGAGGAAATTGAAAGTAAATGAGACTAAGAGTAAAGTGATGAAGTGTACGAGGTTGATAGATGGTAGGGGGATGAATATAGTTTTGAATGGTGGGTTGCTTGAGGAGGTAGAGTGTTTTAAATATCTAGGGTCACATGTTGCTGTGGATGGAAGAATAGATGCAGAAGTGAAGTTTAGAATAAATGAAGTAGGAAAGGTGCTGGGAGGAATGAAAAAAGTGTTTAAATGTCGTTCGCTTAGAATGGATGTAAAGAGAAGGCTGTATGAGGGTGTTGTGGTACCGACTGCATTATATGGGGCTGAAACATGGAATGTGGGTGTAGCAGAGAGGAAAAGTTTGAATGTAATGGAGATGAGATGTCTGAGGAGTATGTGTGGAGTGACGCCTATGGATCGAGTGCGAAATGATGAAGTGCGAAGGAGAACTGGAGTTGTTGGGGAGATGGCTGGTAGAGTTGAGCAGAGGGTGTTGCAATGGTTTGGGCATATGGAGAGAATGGATAATGAACGATTGGTGAAAAAGATAACTAGATCTGATGTGAGAGGTGTAAGGCTGAGAGGGAGACCACGAATAGGATGGATGGACAGTGTGAAGAGAGCACTGGATGTGAGAGGGATGTCTGTTGAGCAAGGAAGAGTGGCTGTGCATGACAGAAATAAATGGAGAGAAATTGTGAATGAATAAGTGATGACGCAGCCCTGAGGGGATATTCTCCCGCATTTGGTCTGATCAGCTAGTCAGGTAGGTGCGGGTAAGGGGATGGGTCTGTTATGATGTGGCAGGGGTAAACCAGTTCTGCTGTCGGGCCCTGCTGCGGATGTCACTGATTGCATTGCGCAGTTGACCCTTGTGCGGTGTGATGCGGTGAGGATCTGTCCGTTCTCCTCTTTGGGGCTAAGATGCGAATGAATGTGTTTGAATGGATGAGTAAATGGAGAGTGAGTCGTCCTGTCTCGGCTACCTCCCTTTCCTTGGGGGAAGCAGCCTAGGTATATAGATAGAGATAGAACTCCGTCAACATGTCTGTTTCTTTATTGCAAAGATCTTCTAGTAGTAAGGCAGGATGGGTAACTAGAGCCATAAATGATTGTAACCAGTCGTTGGACCAAATACCTCTGTCCAAGGAGAGAATAAATAGTCTCCTAAATATCCTGAAAGATCGATGGAGTAAGTACGAAGAGAGTTACTTAACTTTAGAAGCGGCTATAGTAAAGGCTGAGAATAAGGAACTCTTAGAGTCAGAAACTACGAAGTTTGAAGACAAATTAGAAGAATACTTAACTGTAGTAAAGACACTAGAGTCAGAATTAGCTGACACTGCCGCGGAAACACAAGTTGTGGCACAGCAGAGTAGAGCTGTGTTACCACAAATAACGCTTCCGGAATTTGATGGAGAGCATAACTGGAAATCTTTCTGGGATCAGTTCAAATATTTGATACACCATAGAACAGATCTCCCAAAAGTCACCAAACTTACGTATTTGTTAGGACAGGTCAAGGGAACACCATATCAACTGATAAAAGAATTACCAGTAGAAGAAAATAACTATGAAGTGGCTTTGACCATCCTTAGACAAAATTACGAAGACAGGGAACAAGTTATAAATCATTTAGTAAAGGCTCTAATAGAATTACCCATGCCTAGGCACGATTTTTATTCCTTGAAAAAATTTAGAATTGCACTAAGTTGTAATTTAAGGGCCTTAGGTGCTTACGAAGATGTTAAAACATCAGATTGGGTGCTTTCAAGAATTGTGTCCTTAAAGCTTCCACCGAAAACCAAGGATGCTTTGTATGGTAGGTACCAGAAGGATAATTTCTCCTGTGAAGAGATTGAGGAAGGCTTGATGCAACTCTGTAAACATTTGCAAGGAACATTAAACACTACTGAGGTCAAACAGAAGACTGAAGTAAAGAAAAAAAACATCAACCAACTGATTGGGAAAGTTAAGTCAGAGAAGACTAAGTATGTGCCTAAAGAAGAGATAGGTACTTTCCTTAGCTCCACAAAGGCCGAGGATAAAGTATTAAAGATAAGGAATAGACATGCTGAGGATATTAAGGAAATAAAACCTTCCATTGTAAAAGACAGGAAAGTTTGTGTCTTTTGTGGTGAGCAACATTCCAGTGCATCTTGTCAACAGTACCCTGATTATCCTTCTAGAGTAGGGAAGCTTCAGGAACTGGGGTGTTGTATAATCTGTATGAACTCCGAACATGCTGCCGCGGACTGTAAGACTAAATTAAATCTTTGCTTTAAATGCAAAAAAGATCATCATCATAGTGCTTTATGCCCTAGGATGAAAATTGAGGTTCCTAAACCTGCAAGCGTCAATATGACAATTGCAAAAGGGAATGCTCCATTAGTAATGCCAGCTGCAGTACCAATAGCAGATGTGAAAGTATTATTTGAGAATAGAAACCAATTGGTATGTACCCTGTTTGATACGGGTGCTCAGATAACCTTCATTTCTGCAGACATTGTGAAGAAATTAAAGTTACCAGTTATCGGCAAGGTAAATCTAGCCATTACAGGATTCTTGACAACTAGGAAGGCTCAGTCTTTTGATTTAGTTAGACCTGTAATACAATTAGGCAGATATAAATGCCGTATAACAGCAGCTGTGCTTGATACTATGGAGACAAGTATATACATAAAGGGATTGCAGGAAACCTCTGATCATTTACAAAGCTCAGGGATAAAGTTGGCTAAACAGAATGTGGAATCAGATACTGTGGGTCCTATAAAAATGATCAGTGGTTCTGATTATTGTGGAAGATTCCTACAGAGGACTTTCAAAAGGAATAAGGTACAGTTGTTCAAGAGTCCAGGAGGTAACCTTATTATGGGTCAGTTGCCTTTTCCAAAACAACTTAAAGGAGAGGCCAAACTAGTAGACTCAGTCTTTGTTACCCCCACACAGTCATTGATGGTACCTAGAATAGGTGCAGAATTAGAAGCTACTCAGATAAATGACTTGTTGGATGAAAACATTGAACCTGTACACAAACTGTGGGACCTAGACAGTGTAGGTATACACCCTGAGGAACCAACCCCTGAAGATAAGATAACTTTGGATCTGTATAATCAGTCTGTGGAATTTAAGGATGGACAGTATTGGGTAGGATTACCATGGAAACTAAACCATTCAGAGTTACCAACAAATTACCAAGCAGCTAAAGCTCAGTTAAATTCTCTTCTAAGAAAGTTGAGAGATAAACCAGAACATCTGATCCTATATGATAATATTATAAAGGATCAATTGAAGAATAAATTTATAGAAGAGGTAGAATACCCTGTTAACCACAAAGAAGGACACTACTTACCACATCATGCTGTAAGCAAGGATTCAGTAACTACTCCCATAAGGATAGTATTCAACTGTAGTAGTAAAGCGTCCAAGGGATCAGCTAGCTTGAACGATTGCCTATACTCAGGACCTACACTAACAGAGAAGTTAGGGAATGTGTTACTAAGATTTAGAGAGAAACCTTACGCTTACACAGCAGACATTAGTAAGGCTTTTCTCAGAATAGGACTGAGAGATGAGGATAGGAAATTTACAAAATTCCTCTGGCCTCATGATCCTCAAAATGAGGATAGTCCATTGAAAACTTACTGTTTCCGATCGGTGCTCTTTGGCTCTTGTGCTAGTCCTTTCCTACTTTGCAACACTTTAAAGCATCATTTTGAAAATGCCAAATGTCCAGAAATAGGGCAGGCTTTTTATATGGATAATTTGCAAGGTGTTGCTGATACAGAATCGGAAGCTTTGAAGGCTTATGAAATAGCCAATTCCGAATGTGGGAAGGCAAATTTGCCGTTACAGAGCTGGAATACAAATTCACCGCTTTTGAGGAATAAAATACAAAAGGACTATCCAGATTTTGACATTCCCAAAATTCAAAATGTGTTAGGTCTTAACTGGGATACAACAGCTGATGTAATAAGTTTGAAACCAATTAAGTTCTCTGACGTCACTCTCACCAAGAGGTCCTTGTTAAGTCAGGTTTCCAAGCTATTTGACCCTTTGGGATTTGTCAGTCCTATAGTTATTAGGGGCAAATGTTTAGTACAGGAGGCTTGGCGAGAAAAGTTAGACTGGGACACTGAATTAGGTGAGACATATGTGGAACAATGGGAACAGGTTAGAAAGGAGTTTGAAACCACATCAAACATATGTATTCCCAGGAAAATAAACAGTAATGAGAAGTCGCATTTGCACATATTTTGTGATGCTTCTCAAAGGGCCTATGGAGCAGTAGCTTATTGCGCAACAGGAGAGGATAGTAAGATTATAATGTCCAAAGCCAGAGTTGCGCCAATTAAAGAAAGAACCCTACCTCAAATGGAATTGGCTTCCATAGAAGTAGGAACTAAATTGGCCAGGTATATAACTATTACTCTTGATACTCAGTTTGAGGATATTTACATATGGACTGACATTGAGATTTGTCTTTACTGGATAGGGAAGGAAGACAGCAAAATTCCTTTCGTCCGTAATAGAGTGAAGACTATTAAAGAGCTGTCTTCCAAATTTAAATTCATGCATGTGTCCTCCAAACAAAATCCAACTGATCTGCTGTCAGGAGGTTCGACCATAAAGAGACTGATCAAGGATAACTTGTGGTTTAAAGGTCCTAAATGGTTACTCACTAAGGATTGGCCTGAACAGAAACAGTACAGTATTGCTGAGATTAGTGTAGTGAACTTGGATTCTATAGTACCTGAGCCAGAAGTAATTGACATCAGCCGATTCTCGTCAATAAGACAACTTTTAAATATTACTAAATTGGTTGTTGAATTTTTGAATAAGAAGGTGGGGTTTCAGAAATTAGATCCCCTAGAATACTGGCTGAAAAGAGTGCAAGGAAATTCTTACGGGGAAATATATAAACTTTTAGGCCAAGACACTGGAAAAGGGAATAAGCTGATGAAGAATTTAGGCTTGTTCTTAGACGGAAAAGGTCTGATAAGATGTCGAGGCCGATTGGTAAAGGCTGACTTGCCCATCCAAACCAAACATCCCATTTTATTACCTAAGAGTGGATGCTTTGTACAACTTATTATAAGGGAAGCCCATGATTCCACTCTCCATGGAGGTGTACCGCAGACCTTAACCCGAATTCGGGAAAGGTACTGGTTTCCTAAGGGTAGACAGGTTATTAAAGCAATTGGGCGATAGTTAGAGGGTTGGGAACGGTCACCCTTCTTTGGGACTGGCTGAATGAGAGCAAACTTCCAGCAAGAAGGAAAGGTAGAAGTTGACAGACAAAGGCGAAAGAGTTTGCCTGGGCAGGCTGTAAGCACAGAAGCACAGTTCTTGAGAACAACAGGAGGGACTCCATCAGGCCCATGTGCTTGATTAGTATTGAGGCCAGCAATGGGAGAAAATACATCAGCTGAAGAAATTTTAATGTTAGCCATGAGGAAGTCAGAGAGGGGAAGTGAGGGAGGAACAGCATCGGAATCTTCTAAGGTGGAATTGGAGGAGAAAGTCTGAGTGAAGAGATCTGCTTTATCAGTAGAAGAAATAGCTACAGAGCCATCAGAGTAGGAAAGAGGAGGGAAGGATGATTAAGTAATGTTGTTAGAAAGGTTTTTGGCAAGGTGCCAGAAGGAGCGGGAAGAGTTCAAGTTGGAGAGCTGAGAGCATTTTGTACGGATGAAATTATTTTTAGTAGAGAGAACAGACTTAGCATGATTCCGGGCAGAAATGTATAAAAGATGTGATTCGGGGGTGGGTTGGCTCTGGTACCTTTTATAGGCCCTCTCCTTCTTGCGGACAGCATTAGAACAAGTGTGATTAAACCAAGGCTTTCTTGCGTTAGTCAAAGGATATGAGAAAGGAATGTATGCTTCCATGCCCGAGAGAATAACCTCCGTAATGCGCAAGGCACACCCAGATGGCTCCCGGCCATGAAAGCAATAATTATTCCAGGAAAAATCAAAGAAGTACTGCCTGAGTGCCTCCCAATCCGCAGCTCCAAAGTGCCAGAGACGACGTTTTTTTGGAGGGTCCGCAGGCCGTACCGGAGTGATAAGACAGGTTAATGTGATAAGGTTATGATCGGAGGAGCCCAATGGAGAGAAATGATTAACAGTGGAAGCAGAAGGATTAGTTGTAAGGAAGAGATCAAGTATGTTGGAGCTCTCTCCAAGGCGGTCAGGGATACGGGTAGGGTGCTGTACAAGCTGCTCTAGGTCATTAAGGATAGAAAAGGTGTAGGCTTGTTCACCAGATGGATCAGTGAAAGGAGAGAAGAGCCAAAGGTGGTGGTGAACATTGAAATCTCCAACAATGGAGATTTCAGAGAAAGGAGAAATGGATAGAATGTGTTCCATCGTAGAAGTAAGATATTCAAAGAATTTTTGATAGTTAGTAGAATTAGAAGATAAGTAAACAGCACAGATATATTTAGTCAGAGAATGACAGGAAAGCCGAAGCCAGAGTGTAGAGAATTCAGAAGAATCGAGTTCAGGAACACGAGAGCAAGATAAGTTGTTGCGTATATATACACAACAGCCACCTTTGGCTTTGAAATGAGTATAAAGAAAGTAGGAGGATACAGAAAAGGGTTTGCTGTCAGTTGCCTCAGACAGCTGAGTATCAGTTAGGAAAAGAAGGTGAGGTTTAGAGAAGGAAAGGTGGTGCTAAACAGAGCGAAAGTTGGATAAGAGTAACGCGCCATATACATATTTTCTGCAAGAAAGAAGGAACCAAAGGCCAGGAGCCTGCAAACCGTTCCTTCCAAGAAAAAAAATACAAAAGAGAGCCAAATTCAAGATCCGTTCATTTCGAGATGCCTGGACACACTGCATTTGAAAGACTGGAGATCATAGGAAGTAAGAAATACAGACAGAGGGAGACAGTTCCAGAGGTAACCTGTTGCATAAATGAAGGACTGGGAGTAACGGTTAACTCTTGCATTAGAGGTGGAGGGATGCAAGTAGACAGTTCAGAGGAGCAGTGACCATTGAAATAGTGATAGAAAAGAGATAAAAATGCAACAGTGCAGCGAAGAGACAGAGGTTGAAGGGAGTCAGTAAGAGGAGGAAAGTTGATGAGACGAAAAAATCTTTGACTCCACCCTATTGAGAAGAGCTGTATGTGGGGAACCTCCCCAAATATGAGAGTTGTACTCAACACAGGGGCGAATAAAACCCGTGTTTAAAGTAAACAACTGCGCAGGGGTAAAGAAGGAACGGAGTTGGCTTAGCACACCTAATCTCTTGGGAGCAGATTTTACAAGAGATCCAATATGATCTTTCCAAGATAAGTCCCGAGTGAATGAAACCCCAATCATGTTCAAAGATAATGCAGAATTAAGCTAAATATTATTAAACATTAGTGGGTACTCCTGTGGAAGACTGTGTTGGATTGATAGGTGTAAAAATTGAGTTTTTGATGCATTAAGAACAAGATTATTCTTACCTCAGCATTATTTTTACCCCAGTCAGAGATACGAGCCAAGTCAGACATTAGGTGTGCCATAGCCTCATCCCATGTCTGTTGAAGTAACTGCTGAGATGGACGTTGCGGGAACCAAATAAGGTGAAGGGTGGAATCATCAGCATATGAGTGGATAGGGTTAGATGTACAACATAGAATGTCATTGATGAATAATAGGAAGAGACTTGGTGATAGGACAGAGCCCTGAGGAACACCACTGTTGATAGAACTAGGAGAAGAACGATGGCCGTCTACAACAGCGGCTACAGAACGACCAGAAAGAAGCTATAGATGGAGGCACAGATAGAACAATAGAAACCGTAAGAAGGGAGTTTTGAAATTAAAGATTTATGCCAGACTCGATCGAAAGCCTTTGAGATGTCAAGTGCAATGGCAAAGCTTTCGCCAAAGTCCCTAAAGGAGGATGACCAGGAGTCTGAAAGGTAGGTGAGAAGATCGCCAGTGGAGCGTCCCTGAGGGAACCCATAGGTCTACTGACGATCAGAAAGAAGGTTGTTATAGGAAAGATGCTTTAAAATTTTTCTGTTAAGAATTGACTCGATAACTTTTGAGACACAGGATGTTAAAGGAACTGGACGATAGTTAGAGGATTGGGAATGGTTACCCTTTTTTGCAGAAATAAATCGATAAGAATGACGTAGGAAACTTCCAATTCACGTTGAACAGGCGATGGAGAGAGAGAGAGAGAGAGAGAGAGAGAGTGTAGATAGATAAGTTTTCCCATCACTGTTTTTAGCGCATATCTACTGTCAAGATCATCGTAGGTTACGGTAAACAAATATCTGACGTTAGCTATAACATTTATATAATTTTACTCTGGTTTGTAATAAGACACACAAACACAAGGCAGAAGTTATATTTAACCCCTTAACCGCGGGGCGTCACTTTCGTGACGCTTGGGAGCAAGGGATCATACCGCGGGGCGTCGCTTTTGTGATTCTGTGTTATTTTGATTTCACCCGGGCTTCCAAGTGGGGGCTTGTATCATCTATCAGTACTGCCAATGTCCAACACTAGTCAGCACTCCTAATCTCATCTGTACTCCCATCCATTGTTGACAATTTAGCCATTTCTCCCCGTTCTTGACTCCCCTCCCTACCCCCCCTCCATTACCCTATCCTCTCGCCTGCCCGGCCGTGCTACGCTAAGTAAATCTTCCCTGGAATTTTTCACTGATTTCATCCATTGAAATAAGCCCTATGTCCTATTCTTATACCAAATAATATATACAAGAAAGAAATAAGGTAAGTGAGAGTGCCATACACCTGGATTTGGCTAATTATCACCTGACAACACCTCACGTGCACTCGTTCACTAATTTTCGCTGTTTTTTTCCCCTTGAAATATGCCGTATAATCTATTTTCGTAATAAATATACATGTAAGGAGGGAAGGGAGAAGCCTAAGTGATATTTACATTCACCTGGAACTACCTAATTTATAATGTATTGTCTAGATTTCCTGCCAATCATATCAGTGCTAGACAAAGCTGTTTCAAGATCTAACATTGGTAGCTCTGAATATATATCTCCTAAGTAGGCCTCTAATCTATTTTCGTAATAAATATACATGTAAGGAGGGAAGGGAGAAGCCTAAGTGATATTTACATTCACCTGGAACTACCAAATTTATAATGTATTGTCTAGATTTCCTGCCAATCATATCAGTGCTAGACTTAGCTGTTTCAAGAAGTAATATTGGTAACTCTGAATAACCCCTAAAGCAGGCCTCCACGCTGGCCCTCCGTTATCAGTTTACTCTCATCTTCCGAAGCGAGGGTACGTATGTTGCTTCTTGCTGACTTCAAGGCCTTTTTTCACCCCCATGCAAATGGCCCTGTGACCTTTACCCCCTACTAAACCTCGTGTGGAAAGAGGTAAAGGGCTGACAATTGATAAAAGAGTGACTACGATCTTTCTATTGAGTAAAACAGTGCAAGTGGAATTGTAAATAATGTGTAAATAATCTGTAAACAGCAAGTGAAAGTAATGAATGTAAATATACGTGAACAATGGAAAATAGTTTTATAAGTTATTTCAAGTGACAGTGCACAACACAGTGTAAATAAAATAGAAATGTAAATAACGTAAATAAAATAGAGAACGTAAATAGAAATGTAAATGAGTAGTATTATAAGAATACGAGTATATACCCTAGGAGTAATGAAAGTGAAAGTTTCACTCTAGCATGTCTGAATGCTATGAGTTATGAGAGTGAAGATGAAAGTGACATTCACTCAATGCCAGTATACAGGACGAGAAAGTGAATGCTACGTATTTTACTGAAAGAAATTGAATCCCTACAGTGACAATAAACTAATACTACTGAAAGAAACTTATGGATAAAGACTGTAGATATATATAAGTGTTATATAGTAATAGAAATATAAAGTGTGAGGGGTTTTATGAATAGTAAATGACAGAGTACCAAGAGCGAACTAGTGACAGTGCGACGATCAGACGCGCTCGTAATTTCCATTGCTTTCACAGTGTTCTTTTTTTTTTAGTATGGATCCCAAACTACTTGAAAATTGTAGAATAGTGTTTATAGTGTTTGTATCTGGCTGTGGTAATCATATTACGGGTTGTCGGGAAGTGTAAAGTGGAGACTTCGTTACCCTACTTCAGAGGTCTCCACAAGTCCTACGGTAACCGACGAAGGCTCAACAATCATTCCAGGAGAAAGCTGAAGGTATGTGCCATAAGCATATTTAATTTTATTATTCTAGGACTAATAGCTGATTTTTGGCAAATATTTTTTGAGAGTCTGTCGGAGCCCAAATAACCCCGCGGCACACGCAAGTCATTGGTAAACAAGCCCGCGGTGTAGGGGTTAATCTCCTGGAACTATGTGTAAAAATGTACTTGATTAGTACGTCTTTAAGGACTCTGGACAGCCTAAGACGAAGAACAACGAGCAACAACGAGCAAGGCATAGCTGGTAGGCCTAATAATCTATATCCTATTAGCTGTGAGAAATCATCCGACATCATTGGTAACGGTTAGATAAAAAAGAAAATGTGCCATCCTTTGATTCCGAACTGTGTCTCATCAGTGCGCGCTGTTCTCCAACACTATAATTCTACTAGACATGCCACAACACTGTGCAAACAAGAAGCGGTGTCAAGGCACAGCAAATCTGTCCCCGGTGGTCATTTTAGTGCTGACGTATAAACACAAAAGGATGTCTAGTTAAAGATGTCACATATCAAATATTGGAGTATATCGGGAGAAAATTTACGATTTTATGCCCATTTGACATTTTAGGCCTGACCCACCTGACACTGAGCCCCCTACTGCTAATTGGGGGATGACCCTCCTGATGTAATGAGACATGTTATTTGATGAAGATTCGAAAGACGCACCTTTAGGTTTTGGTTTCATGTTGATATGACGAATTTGAAAGGAATTATGGCGATAAAAAAAAATTTTTTTTTGGGGGGGGGACCTACAGCCCAATTTGGCCCAAAATATAATCAGGTGATTAGAACGTCATAACCCATCATCCCTGTAACTTTAGTTAAAATTACATCTGTAGTTTTTGTGTAAAGATGTTAACACACACACACACACACACACACACACACACACACACACACACACAAAACGAGTGAAATCTATACCCGTTCACTAGCAACTCCGGGGCGGGAACGGGTATGCTGTTGGTGAAGGGGATCACAGTTCTTTAACGTATGTATAGTGTCGCTGGAAATAGGAGTCTTCCTGTGGAGGCACCGATATAACTGAGTGGGAGAGCTGCTTGGTTATTATACGAGTCTCTTCACATCTTATTCCCTGTCCCTTGAACGGAGGATGGTGGACTGCAGAGGAAGGGCATCTTGAACCTGTAGATCACTGAGTTCGCATCCTGGTGAACTTGGGGCCACAGCAACAACACTTAGACTGCGCTATTATATATATATATATATATATATATATATATATATATATATATATATATATATATATATATATATATATTTCTGGGCAGACTATCATAACAGTGAGTATACAAAGAGTAAAATATATTTTACTCTTAAAAATGTAGCCCAATTTACGCAAGTACTTTGATCTATTCTCCAATGAGTTCATCACGTAATATTCTTACAAATACTAAGTGTCTTTTAAAGTAACTTCCTGGATCAGTGTGTTACGGGAGCGAGAGATGATAATTACAATATCCAGAAATTATAATAGCACCGCCATGGTGACATTTGGAACTAGTCCTAAATAGATGCATTTAGTTCAATACCTACTACATTCTAGGCCTGGTTAAGTGCAGACGTTGTACACCCACCAGCCAAAGTTCCGACACCCCCCTGGTTGGTAGTAAGTCGAAGCCAAGGCTAATGATAGGCTCAACAATCAGACACACTATAGTCGCGGCGCACGACTCTGAGGTTGTCATTATCGTACCCTGGCAATATGTACAGCATATATTGGCGAACTGAACACGCCTGGAAATTTTTGTGAAAATCCGTCTAAAGGTCTAAAGTAGTACCACGCTAAACTGGCCGGTCTGGGTGTGGCTCATCACCTTTACACTGTTGTCATACTTTCAACTGACTCCCACACAGCCAAGGCTATTTTTAGATGGCCTTGGTACAGCCCACCATTTGCACCCTCCACGTGTGTGTGAGTGTGTGTGTGTCCCTGCTTTCTCTCTCTTCTCTCTCACTGTGTGTGTGTGTGTTCTTACCTAATTGTTCTTACCTAATTGTATCTTTACAGGAATGTGTCAAGCTCGTACTGTCCCGTGTCTTAAACCATATTTATCGTACATATCCTTAAATTTGTGAATTGTTTTGGCACACACTATTTCATTCGGTAGTGCATTCCATTGATCAATTGCTCTGTTTGGGAAACTGAATTTCCTTACGTCTTTATCACCTCTCTTCTTATGCATTTTTTTGCAGTGTCCTCTTGCTGATGCTTCTCCATATGTTAAGTAATCATTTATGTCTATTTTTTCCTTTCCTGATATGCACTTATATAGCATTATCATGTCACCTCTTTTCCTTCTCTCCTGTAGTGTTGGTAGATTCAGTTTATTTAGTCTTTCTTCGTAGCTTAGGTCCCTTAAGCTTGGTATCCATCTTGTAGCGGCCCTTTGAACTTTTTCAATCTTGTCTATATGCTTTTTGAGATGAGAACTCCAGACTATTGATGCATATTCCAGGTTGGTCTAATGAATGATGTTATTATCCTTCGTAGCATGTCTTCATTTATGTATGTGAATGCTATTCTCATATTTGCAAGCAGTGTATACATGTTCCGTACCTTCTCGCTGATGTGGTCAGCCGGAGATAGTCTGTTATTGAAAATCACACCTAGGTCTTTCTCTCTTTCTGATGTGTATAGGGTTTTATTTCCTAACTTATAATCCCATTCAGGTCTTTTTCCACTTTTACCGAACTTGATTACATGACACTTGTCCACATTGAATTCCATTTGCCATGTACTGCTCCATTCATGAAGTTTATTTAAGTCTTCTTGTAGCTCCCTACAAGTGTCTAGTAATTCTGTGCTAGTAATTCTCCTTTGTATTTTTGCATCATCTGCAAACATTCAGATAGCTCTCATTTCCAGTGTTACTGTTTATATAATTTATGTACACTAAAAACATGATTGGTGCCAGCACCGAACCCTGTGGTACTCCACTAGTCACTTCTTTCCATGATGAGTAGTTTCCTCTTTGTACTGTCCTCATTTCTCTTTTTATGAGAAAGTCTTGCATGCAACAAAACAGTTTGCCTCGAATTCCTCCTTGATGGTACAGCTTCCATTAAAGTCTTTGGTGTGGTACTGTGTCAAAAGCTTTCTTGAAATCTAAATAGATACTGTCCACCCATCCTTCCCATTCCTGTATTGTGTTTGTTACTCTGTCATAGTAGCTCAACAGATTTGTAACACATGATTTTCCTTTTCTGAAACCAAACTGTCTTTCTGTTATCATACTGTGTTCTTCTAGATGATTTACCCAAGCTTTTCTTATAAGTTTTTCTAATACCTTGCTTACAACACTGGTCAGTGATACTGGTCGGTAGTTGAGAGGATTTTGTCTATTTCCTTTCTTGAATAAGGGGACTATATTTGCCTTTTTCCAAATATCAGGTAGTTTCCCTTGACTCAAGGATTTCTTGAAAATTAAAAATAATGGTTTACTTAACTCCTTTGCACAGTCTAGTAACACCCAACATGAAATTTCATCAGGACCACTTGCTTTTCCTCTGTCTAATCTACTTAACTCCTCCTGTATTACTTTTTCTGCTATTTGTATATCTGGTAGTATGTGTGGACATGCGTGTTCCACACAGTCCCTCTCAAAATTTTTTTCTTCTGTAAAAACTAATTGGAAATTCTTATTTAGTGCTTCACAAATATCTTTCTCTTGTGTATAAGTGATTCCCTCGTCTGTAATGGATTGTATTATATCTTTTACTTTGGTTTTGCTTCTGATATAGCTGTAAAACAGCTTTGGTTGATCACTACTTTTATTTATTATATCCTCCTCAAACTGTTTTTGGGCTTCCCTCCTTATTCTTGTATAGTCGTTTCTTGCCTGTTTGTAATTATTATACGCCCTTTCACTATTGTGTCTTCTGTATCTATTCCACAACAAATCTCTTCTTTCTTTTGATTTTTTACATTCTGTATTGAACCATTTCTGTATTTTCTTATCTGCTTCTTTGTGCTGTGGGATGTACTTCTGGACTCCTATTTCATAAAATTCACAATTTTTTTTATATACAGCATTTAAATCTTGTCCTCTAAGCTCATTTTCCCAATCAACTTCTAAGAAATACTTCTTTAGGTCTTGATAATTTCACTTTTTATAGTTTAGGCTCTTTTTGTAACTGTCATTGCTGTTTACTGTGTCATATGCTATCCTGAAGTTATAATTTAGTACTGCATGATCGCTTTTGCCGAGTGGAGGGTGATATATTAAACTGTCAATGTCATTTTCTTGCCTAGTAAATATTAGATCTAGCACTGAAGGTACATCAAGTCCTCTTTTTCTAGTGGTTTCCCTCACATGTTGCGTTAAGAAAAACTCTTGTACGAGATCCAGGAGCTTTTGGTCCCAACAGCTTTCTTGGCTATTTATATCTAGAGTATTCCAATTTATATTTGTATTGAAGTCCCCAGTTAGTATAATTCTTTCCGATTTCTCTTCCATTTTATGTAGCAAGGATCTTATACTCTGAAATGTACTCTCTGCCAGGTCCTCATATTCGTCTCTTTCCCATGTGTTTGATCTGGGTGGCATGTACAAATTGGCTACAATTACTTTACCTTCAGATGTGTCGATCTCTACTGCAATCAGTCCTACTTGTGATGGTATATCTAGGTTTATTTCCTTGACTTTTAGATTTTTCTTAGTTAATATTATAATTCCTCCTTCTTTTTTTAAATTTCTCTCTCTTCTCCATATATTGTATTCCTCTAAGTTTAGTATGTCATTGGATATCCTTGGTGTTAATTTTGTCTCAGTTAGGCATATTATTTGTGGTTCATTTTCTCTGACATAATCATTCATCTCTAGTAATTTAGATACCATTCCATCCACATTTGAGTACATCAACTTTATCATCTTGTTTATATACTTGTCATGACATGGTTCTACTAACTTCCTCCTTTTTCTTCCATCCTGTTTTTGTACCACTTTCGTACCTGCAATCCTATTACTTTGTAAAAAAATTTCTTCTTCTCTTCTGATCTTCCCTCATTTTTTGTTTTTGCTTCCTCCCTTTTCTCTTTCAGTAATTCCATGTCCTCTTGTGTTAGGCATCTTTTTATCCATACATTTTTGAACTCCTCTTTTTCCATAAGATTCTTTGCATTTTTTAGTATCTCTTCCACAGTGTTTACACTCTGGAAAGTCACCTTTAGAGGTCTTGTCTTGCTTTTCTCGTATTTCCCTAACCTTTTGTGTTCCTCTATGTCTTTACTACAGATTTCCTCTGATTCTTCTTTCAGTAAGCTCATTACATTTGCCATCTCCTTTTTGTCTCTAGTGATCTTGTTTTTAATTTCTTCCGCTTCTATACCAGTGATTACTATTGATTTATTTATTTCTACTGAATCTCTGACTAACTTTGGATTGTTTTGGATTATTCTTTTCACTTCCTTTTTAATGCTTTTTTCCTCCACCCTTGTTTCTAAGTCTTTCTTTACTTTCACCATTTCAGCATACGTGGTTTCTACATCATTTTTGTAGCTTTGTACAGCTTCATTCACCTGTGTTATCTTCTCCTCAATATCACTGCTCTGGTCCATAAGACTGCTTGCTTGTCTAATTGTCTCTGTGTCATTTTTTTAACTCTTCCATAACACTCTCGTGATTGACTACTGTACTTCCCATTTCACTCACTTTCTTCCTAAGCGTACTCAATTCCACTGTTAGTTCACTGATGGTTATGTCTTTCTTATTGGCCTCCCTTCCTAGTTTTTCTATCTCTTCCTTTTGCAAGTGTATTTGCTTCTTTATTTCATCCATTTCATTTTTGAAAGCCATTTCTAGTTTGTGTACACGTTCAACCAGTCTATTGTGAGTCTCCACTTCAACCAGTTCTTGGTAGAAATCATCATTTTGCTTTTTACTTTCATCCCTTTTCTTTTCCAAATTTGTTCTACTGAAGTATGTATCCATTTTGTAATACTAAATGAACAGAGTATGTACTTACAGAGTATGCACACTTTCCCCGTGTTGCTGTAGTATAAACAAACCCAGCTGACTCAACGCATCGTGGTTCTATGTTCTGTTTGAACCAGTCTTATTTAAACTTATTGTTTCTTTTCCTTTTAATAATGAAAAATCATTTAGTCTAACCTGGTACAGAGCTTGACTCATTCAAAGATACTTATTTAGGTAATGCCTCTGGCCGTGTTGGTCTGGTATGGAGCGCCGGTGACGGACGTCTACCTCCGACGATGCCCTGTGTGTGTGTGTGTGTGTGTGTGTGTGTTTCTCTGCTTTCTCTCTCTCTTTCTCTCACTGTGTGTGTGTGTGTGTGTGTGTGTGTGTGTGTGTGTGTGTGTGTGTGTTTCCCTGCTTTTTCTTTGTCACTGTGTGTGTGTGTGTGTGTGTGTGTGTGTGTGTGTGTGTGTGTGTGTGTTTCCCTGCTTTTTCTTTGTCACTGTATGTGTGTGTGTGTGTGTGTGTGTGTGTGTGTGTGTGTGTGTGTGTGTGTGTGTGTTTCCCTGCTTTTTCTTTGTCACTGTATGTGTGTGTGTGTGTGTGTGTGTGTGTGTGTGTGTGTGTGTTTCCCTGCTTTTTCTTTGTCACTGTATGTGTGTGTGTGTGTGTGTGTCCCTGCTTTCTCTCTCAGTGTGTGTGTGTGTCCCTGCTTTCTCTCTCACTGTGTGTGTGTGTGTGTGTGAGGGGGGTGCACTCTCATTAAGGGGGTATGGTGTAGGGCAATGCATGGATTATTATTATTTTTATTATTATTATTATTATTATTATTATTATTTATTATTATTATTATTATTATTATTATTATTACATTTCGACTTTAATTCCACACCACCCGGGAGGTACAAGTCTTGGCGCGTTTTTGTTGCTTCAGCTGTCCGGCAAGTAGCTTTGGATACGTTGATAATAACACCCCCCATCTCCTCTTTCTGAAAATACTGGTTTACGTTATATACAATTTGTTTGGCCTGACTATGCAGGTGATTTGCTTGAATACGTAGGCGATTTGGAGAGGCATCCATTGTCCTCGACTGCGGGAGTATGAATGAAGCGCGCAGAAAATCAGGTGGTGTGTGTGTGTGTGTGTGTGTGTGTGTAACCCAAACCTATACCGGCAACACCGCACAAGCAACACTGCCAACTTTTGTACAAAGTTCTGTGTAATTACTAACAAAAAGCGAATCATTCATAAAAACCTTATAGTTTTTTTGTACATGTAAAACTAAACTGGGCTCTACCAGGGCCATCTAAAAATATTTTTTGATGGCCAAGGCTGTATGGGAGGTCAGTTGTACGTATGACATCAATGTAAAGATGACTTGTCACACCCAGACCGGCCAGTTTAACGTGGTACCACTTTAGGAGTAGTTTGAGGGATGGACAGACAGACGACAGACAGACAAGCCACCCGGTATACAGTCGGGACCTGTTTCTGGGATACCACCCTACTCACCCCGTTCGCAGGGTTGATTACAGTATGATAATATTTTTAAATATTCTATTTCATTTTCTGTACGTATATCGTACTGCTATAAGTATTGCTGCAACAGTGCATTTACATGACAAACTTGACATTTCTTTCTGATGGGCGTTGTGCTTTGTTTGTAAATTGGCAGTATTTTCAAGCGACTGTTTCTAGCTCTACCAACACATTACTGTATGTCGATCCTAACATGTAGTATAAACCATACTTGTGTCGAATCCTATGTTTTTCAAATATTTTGGTAATATGATACTCTAACTACATATATGCCTGTGTTGTCCAGACGCATAATAAGTAGAAGTTTCGAAGCATATTCCCTGCAGTACTTGTCTTCTTCGCTTGTGGGGTTTATACCTGTAAAATGTGAGATATAAACTCGTTACCAATTTGCTACGCCAGTCTGTTCGATCGTTCAGCTTTTCATCAACCTTGGCTTCGACTCCCTACCAGCCAGGGGTGTGTCGGAACTTTGGTTCGTGGGTGTACACTCTACCAAAGTTCCGCCTGGACCACCCTCTCGCCCGGCATGGTGAAGGTGGCAACAGCGCAGTGTGTGGAAGGGAGGAGGGGAGAAGAGGGAGAGGGGGGGGTAGAACTTGGAACGAGGAATGGCAGCGCTGAGAAGGAGAGTCGCTTGTTATAATGCAATTGTAACAGGGAATTCAGTATGTTTTCCCCAAATAATTAAAACTCCTATTTTTTTCATTCATTTTTGTAGGCACATGACGCCTGGACAGTAACCACTGCATATTTCATTACTCATTACTGACCACAAGCAGCTCTGCTTGCGCACCTCATCTCTCTCTCCTCTCTCTCTGTTTTGTGTCTGTTGTATAAAAGTGTGTATGTAAAATTGCATACCTTGTCAAGATAAAGTCATGTCATTTCACATAACGGATATCGTTTGCCATTAAAAGAATATTTATTGCACTGTAGGTAATAGTTTTACGGTAGGCATACAAAGTTATCTCTCTATGCTGATAGGTAATCATGTGTTCAGTGGTAGACCAGTAGCGGGAGGTGGCCTGTCACACTCCCAGAAATACACATTTGTGATTAATGATACAGTGTTCTGATTTCCCATTTGTTATTAATTAAACCTGACATGAAGAACAATCTCATATAATATGTTACATGAATTCATTTTCATGAAACTTGCATCTCTTACTTAGCTTTTTGTAGGGAGTGGAATAACAGTCATAATAATCACAAGGGTACTAAAAATTCCATTTACCATTTGCATGTTACTTTTATTAGTAGTAGGTCAAGCAACCCTCTTTTTCGATCACCTCTTGCAGTCTGTTGGGCATGGAAGCTACAAGGTCATGCATAAGGCGTGGTTGGTTCCTTACCAGTTCCCACTGGGCCTGAGTGTGGGCCAGAAGTTCAGCTGGTGTTCGCTCATTCTCTGGCTCCCAAGAGTTAACAATATTCCCCCATAAATTTTCGATGGGATTCATGTCTGCCCCCTTGCTAGGCCAGTCTAGTAACTGCAGGTCCCCTCTAGCCCTGAACCACTCTGTAACTACTCTTGCCGTATGGATGGGGCAACGGTCCTGCACAAAGATTACTGGTCCTGGAGGAAACAGAAAATCCCGTTCCCGAAGGGAGGGAAGGAAGAAATCCTGTAGAATTTCAATATACTTTGCAGCAGTGAACCGCCCTTCTATCCTTTCTATCCTTGTGATGTCACCCAAGCCATGGATACACATCCATCCCCACACGTTCACCGTGACGTGACCACTTCTGCGCTCCTCGTATATGTTCCTTCGGTCGTATCTGCGAGTGAATAAAATATGAACATATTAACACTTTCATATTTCACTGGGGGTGCGGGATTTGCCGTAAATGATGCTACGATGCAACCTCTACTGTATATTATGGCCCTATGGTTATCCACGTATCTAAAAATTGCAATGGTCAGAGAGAGAGAGAGAGAGAGAGAGAGTTGACGGTATGGAGGAAATACGGATAATAAGCAGGCTTGGGAACAACTGACAGAAGGAAAGTTCATTCATTCATTCATTGCCAGACGCCATGTATCCCAAACGGGGTGGCCAAGGGCATAGAGTTAATTGTTTTACAGGGAGGGGAAAGTATAGGAATATATACCTAGCATTATATATATACAGCCATCAGTACTTAACTGAAATAACTTAAACAAATTGTAATGATACATAAAAGTAGATCAGCGATGAACACTACAGCAGAAACATGGACAATGCTTATACAATCAAGGGCCTTATATGTTTTGGCGATGAAAAACCGTTGATGGTATTTGTTACATAAATCTATTTATATCTGATAAGAACAGATGTTACCTGGTGTTATTCGGCCTTCAGTTATGTATTCTGCCGTGATTAGTGCTGGTAAATGTTTTTTCATCTATGAACACTACCCTGGACCAAAAATCTAGATCTTTGTCCAGATTCTGGAGAGCGAAGGCTAGTCTGCCACCCCGGTGTTGGTCTGTCAGCAGCTCTCTCTTGGCAGGAATCCTTGATATGTGTGAAGAAGAAACACATTCAGTGAAGCTCCATAAAATTATTTTTATTTGGCAAGTATCAGTCTTTCTCATTTCCCCTAAACTGGATGTCAGATATGACAGGTTTTTAGGAGTATTACCTACTTTTGCAACAGAACACTGAGAAAAATTAAGGAAAAAATCCAAAAAAAAAATATATATATATACGTTTGCTTTTAACGCTGTGGACAATTACGTTTATTTGCAAATACATAACTTTCGTGACCTTACCTATGGTGAATCCCTGCTTCGTGCAAACGGTTGCGTACGGTCTGCGAGGTCACATTTAGGTGGAGGGCTTCTCGAATGGCAACCGCGTTTGTGAAAGGGGCGACCTGAACAGCTCGTCGAATTTTCTCGTCGTCCTGGGGTGTTGTTAACCTGGGTCGGGGCCTCCTATCTGTAGAAAGATAACGATGACTGAACCTCGTATCACTAATCGCGAGGCCACTCTCCCAACATTTAGCTTATATCGAGATATCACTCTAAACCGCTTGGCATTCTTTAATTTACTACCAGTGGGGAGGTTTGAGTGAACTGTTACACTTTCGAAGTTACCGTTAGTTATCCTTAATAATGAACAGACTTAGGAACAACAGGATTAAGACCCATGGGTGACAAATGCTGAAAACTGTGTTGGACATATTTAACACAAAACAAACCGGTTTTCTACTTACCAAGATCAGCCAGATTCCCAGTTTCCTCGTGTCTCCTTATCCCTTCAAAACTGTTGTTCGGGAGACTGCCAACCGCCTTGCAATCACACGGGATGAAAATCCGAGGTCATGAAGGGCAACAATCTCTGCTGTCTTGGTTAGCTCAGTTTCTCGTCTATTCATGATGAAATGCTGAGGGAACTGACAGACCTACACAGCAGAAATGTAGAGAACACCTCGGACCTCGGTGTAACCAGTCATTAAGTACTGTGATTGCTAGTCAGAAAAACTGTTTCTCGAACCCGACTTCGATTAGTGTCTCAGAAGAATCATGATTTCCACTCTTCCACCTCATCCTGCATTAATACTAATAAATTTTAATTCATTAACTGTTACTTGGGGATATTATTAGTGATATATTATTACCGAGAATTTAACGACTCAGATTCAATGGCTCTGCAAGACTGTATAAATTATCATAAGTTTCAAACATTTAGTAAACATTTTGTGTGAGAGATTGCTCTTCTTCATGTCAGGTTTATATAATGACAAATGGGAAATCAGAACACTGTATCATTAATCACAAATGTGTATTTCTGGGAGTGTGACAGGGCACCTCCCGCTACTGGTCCACCACTGAACACATGATTACCTATCATAATAGAGAGATAACTTTGTATGCCTACCGTAAAACTATTACCTACAGTGCAATAAATATTCTTTTAATGGCAAACGATATCCGTTATGTGAAATGACATGACTTTATCTTGACAAGGTATGCAATTTTACATACACACTTTTATACAACAGACACAAAACAGAGAGAGAGAGAGATGAGGTGCGCAAGCAGAGCTGCTTGTGGTCAGTAATGAGTAATGAAATATGCAGTGGTTACTGTCCAGGCGTCGTGTGCCTACAAAAATGAATGAAAAAAATAGTTTTAATTATTTGGGGAAAACATACTGAATTCCCTGTTACAATTGCATTATAACAAGTGACTCTCCTTCTCAGCGCTGCCATTCCTCGTTCCAAGTTCTACCCCCCCCCCTCTCCCTCTTCTCCCCTCCTCCCGTCCACACACTGCGCTGTTGCCACCTTCACCATGCCGGGCGAGAGGGTGGTCCAGGCGGAACTTTGGTAGAGTGTACATATGCGAATTCTTGTTACCGCTACGCGCACAGTATCTATCTATGTATAAAACTGTTCAGTATGAAAAACTTGAAGTAGTGCTGTCAAGTGAATGTTTCGAGTATGATATCCTCATACCAATAAAAATCACGAGATTAATTAATGATGCTGCTTTAGCCAACAAAGAAAGTATAGGCTAATTCATCACTCGATGTCTGACCAGTAGCTGGCCGTTAAATTACTGACGTAACTCGCAGTGAAAGTGAAACAGTAATGATCAACACATGTATAAATAAACTACGTTACCAGTCGCTGAAGATGAAGAAACTTGATACCTTAATAACTGAATTAGAAAATATTAGTTGGGAAATTGCAAGTCTGAGTGAGATCCACAGAAAAGTAAAATTTATTCAGATCCAGGAAAGAAACCACCAGTTTTACTACAGAAGAAAGCAAAATGAAAGTAGTGGTGTAGGATTTTTAATTAATAGAAATATTGCAGAGAATATTGTTAAATTTAGCAGTGTATCTGACAGAGCAGCTTGGACTGCAATTAGACTAGGCAAAAGGTACACCCTGAAAGCAATACACGCACGTGCACCGACTTCTCAAATTTAAGATGAAGAAATAGAAACATCCTAGGACGACATCGACCAGATTACGAAAAAAAACACACAAAAAAGAGACAAGATATACCACACTCATGGGGGACTTCAATGCATGAGTTGGCAAACCAAAAAATGGAGAAACGTTTATGGGAAAATTCAAAGTAGGAGAAAGGAATTGCAGAGATGAAATGGTGGTAGATTTTGCTGAAATGTTAAATTTGAAAATAATGGACACATTCTTTCACAAAAGAATAGCTAGGAAATGGACCTGGCGACGTCTAACAAAGAATGAAATCGACTCCATTACAGCAGATGCGGAAAACACGATCATAAAAGTCGCAGTTAACATCAAAGTAAATATAGGAAGTGACCACAGAATGGTTGTTTGGAAAGCCAGATTCAGTTTCAGAATTGAAAAAAAGAAGATGCTTAAGAATAAAAATATATGACCAATAAAAGCAAACGAAAACAGTCCAGCTGAGCAGCTCTTCATGTAGAAATAACGAACAGTTTTCAGGCTCTAAGTTATGCTAAGTGTGACACTGATTAGTCAAATGATAGATTAACAAAAATACTAAAAGAAATAGTGGAGGTAGAAGGGAGAGCTAATACAACCAAAGCCAACAAGTATTCAAAAATGATCTTCGAGCCCTTGATAAGAAGAAAGGAGATGAAAGACAAAGAAAAATGAAACAGAAAGAACAGAACTTAAAAACTTACCCACAAGAGAAAAGAAACAGAGTCAAGGATCAGATCAAGGAAATCATCAAAAAAGGAAAATGTCTAAAACCTGTCCGAAGTAAAATGGGTTTAGGAAAGTACCATTTTATATCACCGGAAAAAAAAAAAAAAAAAGCAAAATCATTAAATGCATTGATGGGATGGTGAAGAGTGTTGAAGAATTTTACGAAGAACTATATGCATCAAAGACAATACTGCCAATAGCTAACTTTTCAGCTGACGCAAGTGAAATATCAGCGGTAACACCAGACGAAGTAAACATTTCTCTTCAAAGTATGAAAAGAGGGAAGGCCCCAGCAGAAGATGAAATAACAGAAGAAATACTGTCCGATGCAGAATTAGAAACACAGAACAGGCTCTCCCACTTATTTACTCAGTGTATAAAGAAGAAGAAAATTCCTAGAACATGGTGCAGTGATGCAATGATTATTTTATTTTACAGGAAAGGCGACTCAGTAAAACTTATTAACTATCAAGCAATTGGCATATTACCAGTTATATACCAACATTTCACTAAAGTCCCTACGAACCGAACAACAACAATTTTGAAATAAAACCAACCTCTTGAGCAGGTAGGATTCCGAAGCGGGTATTCGACTACTGATCATCTACACCCAATGAAGGTAAGTGAGAAAACTACAGAATATAATAAACCACTATACTTAGGTTTTGTTGATTACTAAAAGGCTCTCGACTCAGTGGACCAGATAGGAATTATAATTTCATTGGTGTAACAAGGCGTAAGAACACTGTAAAACTGTTCGAAAACATATACGGTATATATATATATCAGGAACTGCTAGTTAAATAACAGACTGAAAATAAAATGAGAAGAGCGAGCATTAGGGACATACAGTTTCCCTAAGATAACAACTTTCATAGAAAGTATTTCCATAAAGCAGATTGGGAGAACAACTGAGTAAACATGGCTGGAATAAACGTAAACCATTTAAGATTCGCAGATGACATTGTCCTAATCTCAGAAACAGCAGAGACATTGCAAGATATGTAAAATTACCATTTTTTTTATTCTTACGTGTCCGACTCTGGGCAAAGGCTTCAGTGCCTATTCCCAAGTCCAAGTTCTCCTCCTTGGAGCCCAGTAGTCCTCCTACATCTCTACACGTCACCACTTCGGCGCTAACACCCACTATCGATATTGACTACATGCTAGGGCTGTCTCATACAGGACTGGTGTACTTGTATTAGCATGGGTACTTTTATGACATGTTGGTAGGTCATCTGGTAGAGCAGAAAAGTCTGCCTTTTAAGAAATTTAAAACCTTAAATTGTTCCCTGCCCAAGCAGGGATTTGAACCTGCGTCCACTAGGACTGCAGGCCGCCTCTCTACCGATTCTGCCACTGGGGTAAAACTTATATCATGTTTAATCCGAATACATCAAAGAGTGTCATCGGAAAGATAAAAAAGATTTTGAAGAAATTGAGGAGTGCTATTACTCGGGACAAATACTAAAATTAACAAAAGACCATGATAGCAAAATAAAAAGACACATTACAATTGGATGGAAAGCTTTTGTAGACATAGGGACATCGTTGAAAGTAGCTTGTGGTGGCTCAATCGGTAGAGAAGTGGCCTGCAGTAATAATGAACCCTGGTTCAAATACCCGCTGGGGCAGGGAACAGTTTATGGATTTGAATTTAAAAAAAAAATAGAGTTTACTGATCTACCAGAAGACCCTCTACATGTCATAAAAACACCCTCACTAATACCAATACACCAGTTTTGTATGAGACAGCCCTAGCATGTATTCAATATTGACAGTGGGCGTTAGTGCTGAAGTGGTGACATGTGGAGCAGTAGGAAGGCTACTGGGCCTTGGAGTTAAAATGAATGTATAAGACCAGCTATGACATAAGGTTGAGAGACCTGGAAACTGACAAAATTGATGGAAAATCGACTAATCCGTTCTCGAAGAACAAGGAAAGGTCAATATTGGAATATCTTTAAGAGACATGAAAAAAATACTTGGGTGAGAGAGAAGACTAAAGTCAAAGACATTATACAGGTTATAAAAGAAATGGAGATGGTCTGGTCACATAGCAAGAAAAAGGAATAAGTGATGGAGAAAGACTGGACTCGTAGAGATATTAAGCGCAGCAGAAAATGGTCAGATAAGAGGTGGAGAGATGAGATACGCAAAGTTTGCAGGAAAATCGTGGCAGGGACTGGCTCAATCAAGGAATTTGTGGAGAAGGTTGGGGCGGGGGGCCTTTGTTCAACAGTGGACTTCCAATGGTTGATGATGATTATATATCCACATTTAATCTCTTTACGGGGCACTCATAGAAATACTGAGAAATTCAAACTTTTTCCCTTACACCATAGTAGTAGACCCAGTTCTAAGGTATTTTTACTTTTGAAAATTTTTCAAAATTTTTGATATTAAAGTTGCAAATCGCAATTGATGATGTGATCATATATGGTCACTTGCCAGTCTAAGGTAAAAAAAAAAAAATCCAAATTATGCAATATTTGAAATGTAAATATAAAGGTAAAAAACACACAGAATAACAACTTTATCATTGTATTATTACAAAATAACCTTTTAAACTAATAAGTTAAAAAATAGATTTTTTAAAAATATTTTACCTCAGGTACTTTTCAGAACCAAGATTCCCCAAGATTACCTCACATTTCTGGTTACTGTCTGGTTCCCAGCTATGCTACAGATGTATGGTACTCCTGGAAGCAATTCCTCTCAGCATTCAGGCACAAATGAACTTTGCAGACCTGGCAGACGAAGTTGATCCTGATTTTGTGCCCCTTCTGGCTGCAGTGCTTACATGTCTGCCAGGTCATGTAGAGGGGGACATGCATGAGGGTATTGTCGAAACACAATGAGGCATCTGGGGCTTTGCTGCAGTGACCTTGGACAAGCTTGGGGAGCTCGCAAGTAGTGGGGCTGGTGCTGGTTCTGGGGGATGCAGTCAAGCTTCTTGGCCACTGAGGAACTACTGGTTTCCGGTTGCTGTCATAGTGGAACAACTTCACCCAGAATTCCTTCAGGCAGAGGCCACTTGTCTCGTCTAAAGCCTTACAATCACGCCTGTAGCATAGCCAGGCATTGGTAACAGAGAGGTCCAGGCAGTATGCAAAGAGCCTCATGTACCACCTCTTTGATTTCATTGGGGTACAGTAGAGGTGTACCAGCATATCACTTTTGTCGATGCCCCCCATGTTGGGATTGTAGGACTTGATGACATTGGGGCAGTAGACCTCTTCCTTTTTCTTGGTGACCCTCAAGCACTGCAGGCACTTAGAGACAGGATGTACCCCTAGATCAGTGGACATGACAGTAACCACCTTATTGTCTTTCCACTGAAGAGCCAGGAAGCCATCATCAGTGATCAGTTAGTCGTAGGACCCCCGAGGTACAGCTTGTTTCTCAAGCTCCTTGACTGACATCAGTGGAGGTTTTCCAATTCTGTTCTCCCTGGCCATGCCTGTGTACCTGCAGCATTTGGTTTGGAGATATGGCACACTATTAAGGCTGGTGAAAAAGTTATCTGCAAATATTGCAGTGTTGGTAAAGTAGGGCATGGTGCTGGCAAGGACAGAGACTATCAGGCTTGTGGCTCCGAGTGTTTCCTGCTCTGGGGTGAGGGGGATGCCGTGGGCCTGGAGTGTCGTCCCTCCCTGATAAGAGTATCATATGGATGAACCCATCCTCTGATGCTCTGCAGAACAGCTTGAAACCAAACTTATCCGGCTTAGTCTTAATGTACTGACTCAGATTCCTTGCAGTCTTCCCCTTGTAGCCCAACATAACCTCGTCGTTGGGCTGTTTTGGAGTCTGAGGCTCACTCCAGAAGGCATCGTTGAGATGGCTGAAGAGGGGTCGCACTTTGTAGAAGCGATCCATAGTGCCAGCAATTTGTGAGTTGTCACTGAAGTCCAGTGTTCACCAGAGAAGTCGAAAGCATTTAGAGGACATAAGGTCAGCCACTTGAGGTACTCTGGTGTCCATGGCCCAGTAGTCATCAGGGGAGGGACACTCCACAATCCCCATGTAGAGAAGGATGGCTACGAAGTTGTGGATCTTGTCGTCGGTGGTGGAGGAGGAGGTAGCAATATCCTTTTGGATGGCAAACAGGATAGTCTGTTAGGTTATATGCTTGACGAGCTGGATGTTGAAGAACCTGCTGAAGTATTGAGGAGGACTCTCGACATACAAAGGTGGCTGGTGACGATAGGCCGGCCGGGGTGGATTGTTTATGTCCACCTTCTTACATGTAGCTGGTCATGTCTGCAGTGTGTTCTTGCTCTTTGTCTTGCCTTTGCCTTTGCCCTTGCCCTTACTTGGTGCTTGCGGTTCCTCCTCCCCCTCCTCCTCAGCCACATCCTCATCATCATCATCCAGCTCCTCGAACACTGGCCTGGTACACCTCTTCTTTGAGGGGGACTCATTGCTGGGACCTGGGGTATCTGGGTTGTGGGGCTTAGGCACATAGTCAGGGTATTATGTCATCTTCAAGGCTCTCATCGTTGCTGATGTTGGGGTCTGCCAGCACCACAGTCGGTGTCTTCTAGGAGTGGTTCCTCCGGTAGTACATATCACAGGAAAGCTGGAAAAAGAATGACTTTAGAAACTCATTCATGAACTCAGAAAATGGCATAAGTTCCTCGTGAACAATGAATTCAAGCAAACTTTGGGAACTGAATTTCTAAAAAATTTTGGGCATAGGTTCCCCATGAAAATTTAAATTTAAAAAAATGGGCATAGGTTCATCATGAAAATTGAAATTAAAAAAAATAGGCATAGGTTCCCCATGAAAATTGATATCTCAATGTCACAGTACTCATAGCTCAGAAAAACTCCAGTGTATGCCTCACAATAACAAAAATATATTTGAAATCACTAAAAAAATTACCAAAATCACATTTATTTCACTATGCACTTATGAGAAAATAATAGAAATGGGTCATTTTTGACTGTGGAACTTTCTTGCATCCCTACCCAAGCTGTCGTCATATAGCACGCTGGTTTGGGTCACTATCATCAATGTTATATGTTTTTATATAACTTTATCATAAACACAAAATAATACCCCTTACCGGGCAAAGTGATCATATGTAATAATTTAGGAAAATCCAATGTGTTACGGTAAAGGGGCATATGATCATATAGGGTCACACACTTTTTCACGGACAAATTTCACCAAGTTTTGTTTGATCCATGTAAACGACACCTATATCAGGTTATACAACATCTATTCAACTGCAAAATATCAGGGTATTATGAATTTACCGAAATTACGTCAGGAGCTAGGGTCGTGGGCATCGAGACAAAATTCGCTGAGGTGTCGCTTCCTTCGTGTCTGGTCTGTAACTAAATTTTGAGGTGCTTCCAACCAATGATGAGCAAGCATCAGCTCTGACGTCATAGCCAGACTCACAGCTTGAACATTGCTAATTGGCTGAGACCCGATGACGGGGTGGTAGGCACATACCGGGTGGTTTGGGGGCGCCATTTTGTACATTCATTTAAGTGATCAAATATGGTCACTTGCCCGGTAAGGGGTTCTCCCGATTTGTTGGACTACTGTCAGTTGAACAGAATCGTTTTGTATTAGCCTGAATAAAACAAGTCTATACACAGCAATGAAGTTGTCAAAAAAAATAAAATATATATATATATATATATATATATATATATATATATATATATGTATATATATATATATATATATATATATATATATATATATATATATATATGTCAAAGGCCATGACACGTTGAGTACACCGCTTCCAGTCCGATCAGCGAAGTTAAGCAACATTGGGTCTGGTTGGTACTTGGATGGGTGACCGCCTGGAAACACCAGATGCTGTTGGCATCCCTACGTGTCAAGTGGGGTTGGTGGAGGATTAGTGCCCCTCCCTGTAAAACAATTAACTCTAAGCCCTTGACCACCCCGTTTGGGATACATGGCGTCTGGCAATCAATGAATATATATATATATATATATATATATATATATATATATATATTTAAGCAACGTTGGGTCTGGTTAGTACTTGGATGGGTGACCGCTTGGGAACACCAGATGCTGTTGGCATGACGTTCTCCCGACGTGTCAAGTGGGGTTGGTGGAAGATTAGTGCCCCTCCCTGTAAAACAATTAACTCTAAGCCATTGGCCACCCCGTTTGGGATACATGGCATCTGGCAATGAATGAATGAAAAAATATATATATATATATATATATATATATATATATATATATATATATATATATATATATTGTTACATAGCCTATGATTTCATCATCCTTTGTGTAATTCTAACGTACAGTATGCTGCATGTTTGATCACGAGCGTATTCTACCTCACTCCCCCCCTCCTCCCTTATAGCAGAGTAAGTCATTCTTTCTGTTGTTCAGAGCAGGATTGTCAACTCTTTGTCCCCTATGGCTTCATTTGCGCGTCCTTCTTACAAGTTGTATCAAGCTCTGCCGGCCCCTATATAATGAGCTCAGTCTCTGTATTATTGCCACTTAGATCTACTCCTCATTTTGTTCACATCTCTGTCCTCCCCTGTACAGTTGTTATTATTGTGAATGCTCAGGAAGTCTCCAACCATTTAACAGCTGTGTAATTTGAGTATAAGTGTTATTGCATTTTTTCTTGTACTGTGTAGCATAAGGTGTTAATTCTTAGGCCTAGTAAGGTTTTTGTGATTAATGAAAGGTTTTATGTCAGTCAATTGTTAATAATAGTTTGTATCTGTAATAATTTATCTTGCATTAACTGAGTATTACCCAGTGTATTTTCATTTTATCAGGGCTGACTTAGATAAATTTACTCTTGCTAATTTCGTGTTAATAGAGGCTATTGCAGTTAACCATATATTTAACCTGTTTTTTGCCATTACATTATCCTTATGAGTCCTGAATGTTTTGTTGTTAGTTTGAGCATTAAACTTTAACTTGTAATTTTACCTAACTCTTTTGTTTTGAACCTGGAACTTTACGGGACAGTAGTGATTTTTAGTATTCTCACTTAAAGTGTACGTTATCTTTCTCTGTTCCGTAACATAAATTTGGCGACGTCTTATCAGGATATTCAGGATATTATCATAAGGATATTGCTTGATATTTTCTGACTGTGATTTATTCATGATGTCTACTATTACTACGCTTGATGAAGCCAAAGATTTTTTGTCAAATGTGCAAACAGTGTTGGATGTGGAAAACAACAAAGAATGAACTTGAGCTTGTTGCTCAACAATTGGGAATTGCTGTTCGCTCCCAACATCCTAAAGATGCTGCAGTTTTAGCTGATGAATATGTTCTCACTCACAAGAGATATTCTAAAGAAAAAAGGAAAGCTGAGAGTAAGTAGGTTGCCTCTACTCAGAGTACAGGTAACAGGAATGAGAATAAAGATGATGTTTCTCAGGAAGTAAATACCAGCTTCACCTCTAGATTTCAGAAAAGTAAATGTACTTATTGTAGTAAGCTTGGTCATACTACGGAGAAATGTTTCAGGAGACAGCGTGATGTGAACAAAAAGGAGTCTTTAAATATTCAGTCCATTGGTCTGGTGTCCACCCTTGAGAGTTCCCAGAATTCTTTAACTGAGTTAACTGAACCTGCTTTGAGGAGTAAATTAAATTATCATGATGGAGCTCCTCTTTTGAGCAGTAACGTGGGTGACACTCTCAAGGGTTCATGTGCTAATTTCCTGTCTGAAGGTTTTGTCAGTCCTTTGGACAGTAATGACAGGAAATCAGTTAAAATATATCGTGATACAGGTGCTTGCCAATCCCTTATGCTGACCAATGTTCTAGGCTCTAATGTTAATTCCTCTGATGAAACTGTAATCGTACAAGGTGTAGGGAATACTTACTTCTCTGTCCCTCTGTGCAGAGTGAATTTAGAGTCTGGTTTTGTTAATGGTTCGGTTATGGTTGGGTTGGTTGAGACACTCCCAATGTCAGGGGTAACTTTCTTACTTGGAAATGATATTGGTGGAAGTCAAGTGTGTCCAGCTCCTCAGTTGTCTAGTGAGCCAGTGGCTGCGGCCCAGGATTGTGATGTCCCTGATGTGTTCCCTGCATGTGCTGTCACTAGGGCTAAGTCTAAAGTTACTGGTGACTTAGAGGATGATGATGATGATGATGTTATCCTAGCTGCCACTTTTCTCGCTAAATTGGACCACTCACCAGATGAGGCAGTACCCCGTAGTGTTGATAATTTGTCTCGTCAAGAGTTGGTTGAGTTGCAGGTTGCTGACCCTGAGTTGAAAGGTCTAGCTAACTCTGCTTGCAGTGAGGAAGAGTCAGCTGGTGCTTCTACTTGTTATTATATAAAGTCAGGAGTACTTATGAGGAAGTGGAGACCCCCAACAGCAGCCGACTGTGAGTGGGAGGTTGTACATCAAGTTGTCATCCCTCGTGTTTGTAGGCAGGATATCATTAGAATAACTCATGATTCCAGTTTGGCAGGACACCTTGGAGTGAGGAAGACTGTGGCACGCATTTTGAAACACTTCTACTGGCCAGGTATCTTCAGGGATGTTTCCTGGTATTGTAAGTCTTGTCACACCTGTCAAGTTGTGGGGAAGTGTAATCAGACCGAAAAGGTTGCACCTCTAGTTCCCATTCCTCCTTTTGAGGCGCCATTCACCCATGTGTTGGTGGATATTGTGGGCCCTCTTCCTAAGACTTCTGCAGGATTTTCTTATGTGTTGACCCTGATTGATATGGCTACTCGTTATCCTGAAGCCATTCCACTTAGAAATATCTCAGCAAAGAACGTGGTTAAGGAAATGCTAGAGTTCTTCACAAAGTTTGGTCTGCCCAAGGAGGTACAGTCAGACCGGGGAAGTAATTTCATGTCAAATATTTTCAAGCAGTCTCTGAAAGAGTTGGGCATCCCCCAGATCACTTCTTCAGCTTACCATCCCCAGACTCAAGGAGCGTTGGAGAGATATCATCAAACACTCAAATCGATGCTCAAGAAATACTGTTTGGAACATCAGAAAGACTGGGATAAAGGTCTTCCATTCGTTGTATTTGCCGCAAGAGAATCTCCAAATGAATCACTGGGCTTCTCACCTTTTGAACTACTGTTTGGCCATGAAGTAAGAGGACCCCTTAAGCTACTCAAGGAATGCTGGCTGTCGGAGGAAGATGACGTCAACCTGCTGGAGTATGTGATGAAGTTGAAAGAACGGCTGTCCACTGCTTTACAGCTGGCGAGAGAGAATTTAGGAGCTGCTCAGGAGAAGATGAAGACTTGGTATGATAAGAAGTCCAGGTTACGCCACTTTCAGCCAGGAGATCAGGTTTTGATTCTGCTACCAGTGCATGGGCAACCTCTTCAAGCCAAGTTTGGTGGTCCTTATTTCGTGGAGAAGAAACTCAGCGATGTCAACTATGTCATCGCCACACCAGATCGTAGAAAGAACAAGCAACTTTGTCACATCAACATGCTAAAGTTATATCACAGGCGGGACGAAAATAACCCAGTCTGCACTGTAGCTGTTCCACCTGTGTCTGCAAGTGAAGCTCTCCCATGCAGTATGAGCGTGAGTGATAGTTTAGGGAAGAATCCTGATATCATGAATGATCTCCAGACTAAGCTTTCTCATCCACCTCCCGAGGAAAGGCAGGAGTTTTCGGCATTACTGCAGGAGTACCCGCAAGTGTTCCGTGCTACTCCAGGAAGAACCACTGTGTTGATGCATGATGTCGATGTTGGAGACGCAAAGCCAATTAAACTGCCTCCTTACCGAGTGAACCCAGTGAAAGTTCCTCTCATCCAGAAGGAGCTTGGCTACCTGTTGGACCACAAGATGATTGAGCCCTGTCAGAGCGAGTGGAGTTCTCCTGTCACTCTAGTCCCTAAGCCAGGTGGGTCACAGCGGCTTTGCATCGACTACAGACGTGTTAATCAGATAACCAAAACAGACACTTGCCCTCTCCCTCGCGTGGAAGATTGCATAGACAAGATCGGAAAGGCTAGGTACATAACTAAGTTTGATTTGTTAAAGGGATACTGGCAAGTACCTATGACTGAACGTGCTAGGGAGATCTCGTGTTTTGTAACACTAGGAAAGACTTTTGCATGTTCTGTAATGCCATATGGTATGAAGAATGCACCAGCCACATTTCAGAAGCTCATGAATGTTGTAACAGAGGGTTTGGCAGGGTGTGTTGTTTATATTGATGATGTATTAATCTTCAGTGATAACTGGAAAGTTCACCTATGCCATGTCAGTAAATTTCTTGAGCGTTTGGTTCAGGCTAATCTTGTAGCTAATTTATCAAAGTGTGAGTTTGGTCAAGCTAAAGTTCAGTACCTTGGGTACGTAATTGGTGATGGACATGTTGCACCACCAGGAGCTAAGATTCAGGTTATAAGTGATCTTCCCAGACCTAAAAGTAGGAAAGAGCTACAAAGATTTTTGGGAATGGTAGGTTATTACAGGAGATTTGTTCTTAACTTTTCAATTCTTGTATCACCACTTACAGACCTACTGAAAAAGGGAGTTAAATTTGTCTGGACCGATAACTGTGAATCCTCTTTCAACAAACTTAAAGCTATTCTATTAAGTCAGCCAGTGCTCGCTACTCCAAATTTTGCTAAGCCTTTTAAGATGGCTGTTGATGCAAGTGATACAGGAGCTGGGGCTGTTTTGCTGCAAGAGGATGATCAGGGTATTGAACACCCTGTATCTTATTACAGTAAGAAGTTCACTCCACCTCAAAAGAACTACTCAACTATTGAGAAAGAGCTTTTGGCCTTGATTTTGGGTTTACAGCATTTTTCATTTTATTTGTGTTCTGGTTTTGACCCCATAGTCATTTATACCGATCATAACCCACTGAAATTCCTTAGTAAGTTTAAAGATAAAAATCAGAGATTGACAAGATGGAGTCTACTTCTTCAGGAGTATTCATTAGACATACAACATGTCAAGGGGAAAGAAAACGTTATTGCAGATTGCTTATCTAGACTTTAGACAGATTATTTTAGAGTAATAAGAAATTTCCTTTGTAAATTTCTTTTTCTTTGTGGGGAGGTGTTACATAGCCTATGATTTCATCATCCTTTGTGTAATTCTAACGTACAGTATGCTGCATGTTTGATCACGAGTGTGTTCTACCTCACTCCCCCCCTCCTCCCTTATAGTAGAGTAAGTCGTTCTTTCTGTTGTTCAGAGCAGGATTGTCAACTCTTTGTCCCCTATGGCTTCATTTGCGCGTCCTTCTTACAAGTTGTATCAAGCTCTGCCGGCCCCTATATAATGAGCTCAGTCTCTGCATTATTGCCACTTGGATCTACTCCTCATTTTGTTCACATCTCTGTCCTCCCCTCTACAGTTGTTATTATTGTGAGTGCTCAGGAAGTCTCCAACCATCTAGCAGCTGTGTAATTTGAGCATAAATGTTATTGCATTTTTTCTTGTACTGTGTAGCATAAGGTGTTAATTCTTAGGCCTAGTAAGGTTTTTGTGATGAATGTAAGGTTTTATGTCAGCCAATTGTTAATAGTAGTTTGTATCTGTAATAATTTATCTTGCTTTAACTGAGTATTACCCAGTGTATTTTCATTTTATCAGGGCTGACTTAGATAAATTTACTCTTGCTAATTTCGTGTTAATAGAGGCTATTGCAGTTAACCATATATTTAACCTGTTTTTTGCCATTACATTATCCTTATGAGTCCTGAATGTTTTGTTGTTAGTTTGAGCATTAAACTTTAACTTATAATTTTACCTAACTCTTTTGTTTTGAACCTGGAACTATACGGGACAGTAGTGATTTTTAGTATTCTCACTTAAAGTGTACATTATCTTTCTCTGTTCCGTAACAATATATATATATATATATATATATATATATATATATATATATATATATATATATATATATATATATATATATCTTGAGTACTCACAGTCCTGTTACTGGTGCATTACAGAAATGTATTAAGGCTATCACCAGATAAATTTTTGCGGTTAGAGAACCAATAGAAGACAAAGGGTTAAAGTTTTACAATTCTCGTCAGTCCAGTCCTTGTCTACTAGCATATAGATTGTGTGAGCTTACCATGCCAAAGGTCAAAGATTTCAAAGGTTTAGGTGAGGTTTATATTTGTTCCATTTTCAGGTTCATCTGGACGTAAACTAATTGGATCTCATGGAACTTCCCATTTCAACCGGGCACTCCCAGAGGCCTTTTTTGATGGTATGGTGCAATGGGCGAATAAAGTGTTGTTGTGTACACAGTGGATTGTTATCGAGCCGAAATTTTATTTGTAATTTTAAAGGAAAGAGCCACAGCTGCATTTTAGTTTGGCTAGATGCACTCTTGTTTTCCTGAATAGGATGGTTTCTGAGGGGTGAATGGTGGTGGGTTATGAAGGATGATATTCTCCTTAAGCAAGGAGAAGCGATATAGTTTTTGTCGGTGTGTGTGTGTGTGTGTGTGTGTGTGTGTGTGTGTGTGTGTGTGTGTGTGTGTGTGTGTGTGTGTGTGTTCACAAAATATCTCAGAAAACTGTGGACGAATTTCGCCAAAACTTCAGGAAATAACTATATGGATGGGCAGAAGTAATTAGTTTTTGGTGAGGATTTGATCATAGACGACCGAATGCCAGCCGCTATGTATCGAATTGCATTTTGGTCATTAGCATTGCAACAGATAGAGATATTTTCTTCAAACTTAGTTTGTAGGGAACTTGTTGCGGGCGATTAGCATGCGGCCCCGAATGGTTATGTTGCAGTGATGTATGTATTTTTTAAGTATCGTGCTGACTGAAGGAGAAGGGGTGTTATTGAGACAATATGTGTATTTTTTTCATTCATTATAATGGAGAAAGATGAAGTAGAACGTTACATGAGTTGTGTGTGTGTCTTTCATTGAGTCGGTTAATTATGCAATTTTTAAAATAAACTCTTATTACATTGTTCCAAGACATTGTTATTGAGAGTATTAGCACTTATGGGTGCTTTTCAGTTTTGTAGTGTTTTGAAATTGTTACTAGGTCATCGTCACAGAACAACACTGCTACTGAAGCAGGTGGAGTTTGTGGGTCTTGCAGGAAAATGATGAACATTGAAAGATGAGAGGACTAAGCCCTGTTGGACATCACTGGACTGTATTCTGAATCTGGAACACTGGTTTTGGTTTTGGTAAAGCATTTGGGCCTAAATCTTTAACTCCTTAAACGCGGGCATGTCGGAGGCAGTCAGTGAACCTCTAGCGGGGATATTCGCTCTCCGACTGACTTTTTAAAAATATTTGCCAAAAATCAGTTATTAGCCCTAGAATATTATAATTAAATATGTACATGGCACATACCTTCAGCTTTCTCCTGGAATGTTTGTTGAGCCTTTGTCGACTACCGTAGGACTTGTGGAGACTTCTGAAGTTGGGTAACGAAGTCTCCACTTTACACTTCCCAACACCCCTTAATATGATTACCACAGCCTGATATTATCACTAGAAACACTATTTTATGATTTTCAAGTAGTTTGGAATCCATACACACACAAAAAAGCTGTGAAAACAATGAAAATTATGAGCGTGTATGAGCTTCCCGCTTGCGCTCGTTCCCCGCTGGTATTCTGTCATTTATTATTCATAAACACACTCACACTTTAAATTCCTGTTACTTTATTACACTTATATATATATCATCATCATCATCATCAGCCGTTTGAGTATCCACTGCAGGACCAGCCTATCCCGACCGAAGTCGGGATGATACAGCCATTGTATCTTTACAAAGTGGCTTAGGCTGTCTGGTAGGGATTGTATGTAGGGTGAGAAGTGCTTGTAAGTGAAATTGTAGCGTTGGAGTGGCTTTGGATGTGTGTGTAGTCTGTGAACCAACTGTAATCGGCCGGCGCAAGCCGACTGGGTGCAAGCATACTTTACAGTAGGCGACACTGGTTCAACCAGAGCACCCCTTGTGTCCGCCAATACAGTATGTGGCCAGGTGAACACTCCCAAAGTTTATTACCCTGGCAGGGCACGAACCTGGTCCACCCGTGTACAAAACGCACACTCTACCACTGAGGCTCATATATATATATATACATCTATATATATATATATATATATATATATATATATATATATATATATATATATATATATATATATATATATATATATATATATATATATATATATATATATATATATATATATATATATATATATATATATATATATATTTATATATATATATATATATATATATATATACAGTATTTATCCATAAGTTTCTTTCAGTAATAGTAGTTTCTTTTCACTGCAAGCATTAACTTTCTCATTTAGTAAACTAGCGTAGAGAGCAAAGCTTTCACTCTCAATACTCCAAGTACTTGTACTCATATTCTTATATTAGTAATTATTTACATTTCTATTTTATTTACACTATGTTATAAACTGTCACTTCCAGTAACTAAGGCTCCTTTCCCTTGGAGCCAGGATGAACCTGGGACACTGAAGCACTCGTAGTTTATCACCATTTCCTCCACTGGCTCATCACATGATTCACCAGAAAGATTGTAGTCACTGTCCATCATTATCAAGGATGAATTAGCCAGTTTGTACTCCACAGCAGTCACTTAGTCCTTTACCCCTTCCCACACGAGGTTTAGTAAGGGTAGAGGTCACAGGGCCCTCTAGAAGCAGCAGAAATGGAGGGGCGTGAGTGCTACGTGCTTTCATCTCAAGAGACAACACTGAACTGAATGACGAGGCGGATATGGGGCCGCCAAGGGTTGACAACATCAGCGAGGTGACAGTTGCTAATTTATATGCTGTGAAATGATTGGCAGGAAATTAGATAGTTCCAGGTGACTGTAAATATCACTTAGGCTTCTCCCTTCTATTCATATATATATATTTATTATGAGAACAAGTCATACAGCATATTTCAAGAGGAAATAATTAGAGAAAAAAAGCGAACAAGTGCACATGGGGTGTTGCCAGGTGATAATTAGCCAATTCCAGGTGTATGGCACTATCAATTACCTTTTTTCTTTTTCATATATATTATTTTGTATGAGAATAAGGCATAGGCCTCATTCCAATGGATGAAATTAATGGAAAAATCAGGGCAAGATTTGCCTAGTGCGGAGCAACTGGGTCAGGCGGGAGGAGAGGATAATGGAGGGGAGGTAGGGAGGGGAGTCAAGAACAGGGAGAAATGGCTAAATTGTCAACAATGGATGGGAGTACAAATGACAGTAGCAGCACTGACTGTTGTTAGACACTGGCAGCACTGACAGATGATACAAGCAACCACTTGAAAGCCCAGGTGAAATCAAAATAACACAGAATCACAAAAATGACACCCTGTGGTATGATCCATTGCACCCGAGCGTCATGAAAGTGACGCCGTGCGGTTAAGGAGTTAAGGAAGCTGACTTGCTATTTTCCGTTGGTGTCTTCCATGTCAGTGTCGAATATTTTGCTTAGCTGTATATGCTTTAATACTGCTTGTGGCTGTTACTGCTGGTGTGATTCGTTATGATGAATGCTTCTTCGTGAAGATGAGTTGAGAGGTTTGTGGTGATTGAGTGCCTAGATAGGGTTTCATGTTGAGAGATAGAGGGATGCAGTGGTAATATTCACTACAATTAGTCTTTACATAATTTTCAATGGCGTACAAAACAAGGGTATTGATCTATATGATGAAATAATATTGAATGGCTTTCCTGGCTTGAAAACCGTTGCTTCTGACAGTCTTGGAAGTGTTGAAGTTGGGCCGTTTGAAATCTGGTCTGGTCCCGGTATTTGAAATTCTGCGTGTCTTTGATCGATTTCTGAACTTGTAAGGTGAATGGAAGGATCGTTTGCATGTCTGCTTTACTTTTCCAGAGTATTTTGCAATGACCTTTTTTAAGGGTTGGTATTTTGGGGACCTGATGAAGCAGAATAGCTTCTTAGTATATTTGTTTGTTTCTTTACCCTGGCAATGGCTCTGTCACTGTTCATGAAGGTACCACGCTTTGGAGGGGATGAATCTTTTTAATTTTTGGAGGCATTTTATTGTTTTCCGGAATTTGCTTTCTGTTTCAAAGGTCTAAGGAGTCTGCAGGGTGTGTCCCAGCTGCCTTCTGTGTTTGATTTGTTGATAGTAGGCCTGTGGATGGATTCTAGCTCTGATGGGTCGGTTGGGCTGTTCTGCATAATCAGTTTCTTCCCATGCTGAATGTCTTTGTCTTGATAGTAGACGTTACGGCTGAAGTATTTGGTGCTGATACTACTATTTCTAAAGTTTTTTCTGGCAGTCGTAATTGTTTTATTGAAGATGGTAACTGCTTTGGTAGATGTCTAGGAAGAAGTTCAGGTTAACAATTTCAAATTCTTCTGTTATGTTTGTGTAAACAGCATCCATTTAACTCTGAAGTATTTTGCGAATGTTTCGCTGTTTTAGACTGAGTTTTGCGTTGATTACATGTGATACTAATACGAGGAGGTGGCCGTATGAGAGGTCACTGACTGCATTCCTGGTGGTCTGTTTGACAAGGGTCATTGTACGTACAGTGACGTGAGGTCGAGAGAGAAGGCAGTTTCACTGCGTCTGTGCAGGGTCTTGTTGGGATCTGGTGGTTGTGCAAGATGATAGTTGTTACAGTCGTTCATTAAGAAGGGTCCCTAGTCTGTCCTCTGTCTGTGTCATTAGCCATGAGATATCTTTTGCATTGAGACCACCAACTATGATTACGATGAGGATTATTTTGGAGCCAGATGAGTGATGGGTGTATCAGGGTGGAAGTGATGTGACTGGTGGTATGACCAGCAGTCTGTATATAAATATTAGGACCACAATTCCATGACGGCCGGCATTCCATTTTGATTTTTAATCAAAATTATATATTTATATATAATCATAACTGCACAAAAAATGATCAGTTAAAATTCTTATCTCAATTGCATTCTGTATATCCGTTAAGAAAAACGATCAGCACAATACAAGCAACAGTGCAACAATATGTCACCCTTAATAAACAAAGATGGATCCATAACGAATCCATTTAGTAACACAATCATCAGCTAAATGCGCTCTTATAACAATGGCATAATAATTTAGATCATTGAATACCCTGATCAAATAATTACCTCGCATTCTGCAGTATTTCTATCTGAGAATTCAACAATAATATATTTAAGGTATTTGCATAAGTAATCTCATTGCTCGAACCTCAGCAATGAAATACGCATGAAATACGGGCTTGAGTGAAGTACTATGCTGAACAGAAGAGTACATTTTGTATTATTTTTATTATTATTATTATTATTATTATTATTATTATTATTACTATTATTGTTGTTGTTGTTGTTGTTGCCGTTGTTATATTTGTGGGGGGAGGGTAAGCAAAACTGGTGACGAAGGATTAATGGTATGGGGGTGTGAGGCATCAGGGCGGTAGAGTGGTTAACCATAATGATGATGGTAGTGTTACAGTGGTGGCCAATGGTGTGGTTGTGGTGGCAGTGATGATGGTGGTGTGGTTGTGGTGGCAGTGATGGTGCTGTGGTTGTGGTGGCAGTGATGGTGCTGTGGCTGTTGTGGCAGAGATGGTGGTGATGTGGCTGTGGTGGTCAGTGACGATGGTGGTGTGGTTGAGTTGGATAATGATAGTGGTGATGTACCTTGTGTTTGTAGTGACGGTAGTGACGTGGTTGTGATGGGTAGCCTAATAATGGTGGATGTGTTGTTGTAGTTGGCAATCATGGTGGCGGTGTGGTTGCGCTGGGCAGTAAAGGTGCTGATGTGGTTTTGGTTAGCAGCAATGGTGGTGACATGGTTGTGTTGGGCAGTGATGATGGTGGTGTGGTTGTGGTGGGCAGTGATGATGGTGGTGTGGTTGTGGTGGGCAGTAATGATGGTGGTGTGGTTGTGGTGGCAGTGATGATGGTGGTGTGGTTGTGGTGGGCAGTGATGATGGTGGTGTGGTTGTGTTGGGCAGTGATGATGGTGGTGTGGTTGTGGTGGGCAGTGATGATGGTGGTGTGGTTGTGGTGGGCAGTGATGATGGTGGTGTGGTTGTGGTGGGCAGTGATGATGGTGGTGTGGTTGTGGTGGGCAGTGATGATGGTGGTGTGGTTGTGTTGGGCAGTGATGATGGTGGTGTGGTTGTGGTGGCAGTGATGATGGTGGTGTGGTTGTGGTGGGCAGTGATGATGGTGGTGTGGTTGTGGTGGGCAGTGATGATGGTGGTGTGGTTGTGATGGCAGTGATGACGGTGGTGTGGTTGTGGTGGCAGTGATGATGGTGGTGTGGTTGTGGTGGCAGTGATGATGGTGGTGTGGTTGTGGTGGCAGTGATGATGGTGGTGTGGTTGTGGTGGCAGTGATGATGGTGGTGTGGTTGTGGTGGCAGTGACGATGGTGGTGTGGTTGTGGTGGCAGTGATGATGGTTGGTGTGGTTGTGGTGGGCAGTGATAATGGTGATGTGACTGTGGTGGGCAGTGATGATGATGTGCCTGTGGTGGGCAGTGAAGATGATGTGCCTGTGGTGGTCAGTGTAACTTGCAATACTTTGGTGATAGAAACTCCGTGTACAAACAGCTAGATAAGGAGTTTATTACAAGCTCACAGTAAAACAGTCTACCCGACCAGGCTGCCTGATATCAACTGATGCAATAACGCCGTCTTCAGGCGTGGGAAAGCATGCTGACCTAGCAAATTTAGTGGGGGCATGTATGCATTGGGGGGGGACATATATACATCGGGGGTAGACATATTGTGGAGGGGGTACACTACTCCCCCGGGTAGCTGAGATGGTGTCTCCTGACACCAGGAGTTAAATGGTGGGTGATTATAGTAGTAAGGCAGGACCGGGGAGGTTCGTACAAGGGATAAGTATGATACAGGGGCAGTAGGGGGGACATGGCCATGTTGAGAGGAGGGAATTAGAAGGATATATACATATAAGATATACAAGGAATAATAGGTACAAATCCAGTAAGGGTCGAAGGGATATATGAACATAATGGGAATTACACAATAATAGTTTGATACATGATAAACAAGGAGTAGATATGAGAGTTCTATTGTTGTTCTTCCTTCATTTTTTTTCTTTTTTTCGTGGATTTTCTGTAGGACACACTGTCACTGAGTAATGCATGAAAGAAATACCATCATTTTCTAGTAGGCAGAGTGCTGTTCACAGTTTGGTTAATTGTCAGATGGCATTGCTAGTCACTGAATGTGAAGGCACTAAGTACGGGGAGTTTCTACGTCATGTGTAGGGCGTACTATGCCTGTAGCGACTCTGATTTCCTGGAGTCGACGTTCCATTTTTCTGACACAACAATGCACTGCACAGATGATGAGTAGAAAACCTATGAAAGCGATAACCACAGGGGGAAACACAACTGTCGGATGAACCCATGAACGGCTGAAGGCCAGAGAAAATTGATCCATAATGAAATCACTGTCATTGAGGAAGGTGAGCATGTGCAAGTGAGAGGAGGTGATGGTAATGTTGGCAGATGGTAGGGTTGAAGGCATGTCGATTGGTTGAAAGATGTCATAGGAGTGTTTACGAACAGCTTGGTGATAGCGAGTGGCGTAAGTGATGATGGACTCTGATTTGATGGTACAATAGTCAGGTGCTTTGTAGAGACCACTAGCGGGGACGGAGCGAACGGAAGAACCAGGACACATGATTGTGACAGAGATGGGAACAGCAAAGAAGAAATACTGGAGGAGCTGGGACAAAAGAACAGGCCGAGTAGATGGAATGGTTGCGAACTAAAGCAGACTCACAGGGTGTAGCACTGCTAGGGAAGATAGTGAAAAGGTGGGCAGCACAGAGACGAGAGGTCGGAGTAAGGGAGGAACATTGCTGGAGGTCTGTGGAAGAAAGGAAGGCAACGGAAAGATGATCATGGGAGAGGAGGAAATATTCTGAAGGAACAGATACCTGGAACAAGGAGTTGTTGAGGCAGAAAGGGAAGGGAATGATGTGGAAAAGGTTAAAGGTTATGGCAGAACGGAGAGGAATATGGACAACGACGTATGTAGTGAGAAGAGTGGCTTCGAGAACAGGATAATAATATTCAAGGGAGGAGTAAGGGAGGACGGGGGAGAGACCGAAGGTGGAGTGAGCCCATTCCACGACAGAACGGAGAGCTGAGACAGGTACTAAGTCGGCAGTGACACGTCCATTGATAGCATCGACCAGGATACGAACCAAGGTAGAGACTTGAGACAGGAGAGAGTCAATGGCTAGTTGGAGAATATCCATGTTGAGTTTGAGGTAGAAGAAGAAAATGTGTCAATGAGCTCAGTGACTCTGGTACTTATGTATTGCAATTGCCAGAAGAGTGGGAGGAAAAGGTTATAGAGATACTCATTTGGGTTGTGTGTTCCCATGAGGGCCGTGAGATGGTTCCTGATTCCGTGGAGCTGGTGCGCATAGGCAGGTAGGGCAATGGCTACGTCGGCCAGGGGCGCAAGATCGTAGCGCAAGGAGACCTCGCCTCCTGAGCCGACCAAGGCCCCGGGACGTACTCCACCATCGTCCTGACCTGACCCAGACCCCAGGAGGGTCAGCACTGCCAGCAGGGAGATCGCTAACATCGTACCTAGAAAATCAGGGTAGAGTTAATGGGGAAGGTCTTGAAGAGGTTGATGGGCAGAGCGCAGTTTGGACCGATATTGATTGGTTGATGAATGAGCAGGTGGAGATGGAGGTGAAGGAGACTGAAGGATAGGTGGAGATAAGGTAGACTGAAGGATGGGAGGAGGGGAAGAGGAGGCAGGAGGTTGTGTAAGTGACTCTTCCAACACGAGGCCACGGGGTGCGCGCTTTAAGTCATCGACGTGGACCCATCTGGTGTCCCTAGTGGACAGGTCCTGGAGGTGAAATTTGTTGCCTTGTTGAGTGAGGACGCGGTAGGGCCCTGTAAATTTGTCATCCAACTTAGAGGAACGCGTATGGGAATGAGCAAAGACAAGATCGCCTACATTGATAGTGATAGGAGAGGCGGACTTATGTTGGCGCTGCAGCATGTCCTCCTGAGAGGAAGCCAAAGTGGATTGGACATACTGGTGGATTGTCTGGAAGTTGGCCAATTTTAGTTTAACATAATCATCCATGTTGTAGATGGGTTCTGGCTTTGAGGATAAGAGAGAGTATGGGAGGTCCTTGTCAAAACCAAAGAGGACGAAGAAGGGAGATTCAGCAATGGATGCATTGATGGAACTATTGATGGAGGATGCCACTTGGGGAATCCAGTCATCCCAGGACGAACTATGGGAGCCTAGATGTCTGAGGCACTCTGAGATTTTTCGGTTGTGGCGTTCTACAAGGCCATTGGAAGCTGGATGGTTAGGCACGACATTGCACTTACTGATATGAAAGTGGCGACAGATCTCATCTAGAAGGCTATTGTTGAACTCTGTACCGTTGTCAGTAAGAATGGTATGAGGGGTACTGAACGGGCAAATTACGTGATCTACAAGGGCACGTGCAACGCTCTTCGCGATCTTGTCGCAGAGGGGTATGAGGACACAGTAGTGGGAGAAGTGGTCGACCGCTACGAACAAGTACTCAGCGCCAGATTCTGTGAGAGGTAGTTTTAAGAGATCGATTGAGACAGTTTCCCACGGTCGTGACGGGATTGGATATTGTAAGAGAGGTGCTGGTAAGCTGGTTGATCCTTTGTGGCGGTGGCAGGGGAGGCAAGAGTCACAGTGGGCATTGATATCGTGGCGCATGGTTGGCCAATAGTATTTGAGACGTGCTTGGCGCAAGCATCGGTCTTTACCTGGATGGGAAGCTTGAGGAGTATTATGAACAATATGAAGAACCTTTGGTATCAGGGCAGTGGGGACAACAAGTTGGCGTACTTCGTGATTGGGCATATCTTTGCCTGTTAGCAGTGTTTTCCTGTACAAGAGATCATCATCTAGCATGAACTCATCTAGTGATACTGGCAGAGTAGGTAAGGTCGAGGCATCGCCAGATTCTAGGAAATAAATGACTTTGGACCACATGGGGTCTTGGCGTTGAAAGTTTCGAACAACGTCTGACGTTAGTGTAGTGTTTTCAGTTACTTCAGGCTGCAGTGATGTTATAGCTGCTGCTACGTGACGTGAGAGTGCATCTGCGACTACATTCAACTTGCCTGGTACATATTGAAAAGTGGGATTAAAGTCCTGGATGATGACAAACCATCTAGCTAATCTACCTGTTAGGTTGCGATTCTTGAACAAATCACATAGTGGAAGGTGGTCTGTTTGGATATGCACTGGATAACCATAGACTATATCTCTGAAATGTTTCAAGGACCAGATTACCGCTAGCGCTTCGAGATCTGTGACACTGTAGTTACGTTCAGCGGTTGTAAGGGTGCGACTAGCATACGCTATTACGCGCTTCCTTGATGCTTCATCGAGTTGCATCAAAACGGCACCAAGTCCAGTGCCTGAGGCGTCTGTGCAGAGAAGGAATGGTGTGGCATAATCAGGGAACGCTAGAATAGGGGCATTTACAAGAGCTGTCTTTAGCTTTTGGAAAGCCTGTGACTGGTCGTTAGTCCAAACAAAGGGCACATTCTGCTTGAGTAAGTGGGTCAGAGGAGCGGCGATCTTCGCGTAATCGCGGATAAAGCGACGATAATAGCCACTGAGGCCCAGGAAACTTCGTACAGCGTCGGTAGTGGTAGGTTCTGGGAAGTTAATGATCGCCTTAGTTTTATCCTCATTAGTATGAATGCCTTGTGCATCTACGACATGGCCTAGGAATTTGATTTTCTTTCGCAGGAAGTCACATTTACTGAGATTGATTTTCAGGCCTGCGAGCTGGAGGCGTTCAAAGACTTGCTGGAGTTTGGTAAAATGATCAGTGATGGATTTACTCACAACAATGATATCATCTAGGTAAGCAAAAAGAGAGTGTCCCATCATACCGCTGAAGACTGAATGGATAAGTCGCATGAACACGGAAGGAGCATTTCTCAGGCCAAAAGGGAGTCTCTTAAACTGAAAATGTCCAGAAGGGGTGCTAAAGGCTGTAACTGGGCGAGAGGACTCTTCCATTTCGACCTGCCAGTACCCGCTGAGGAGGTCTAAAGATGAAAAGACTACGTTATTTTTACCAAGGGATTCTAGCAAATCAGTGAGGACAGGTAACGGGAAACGGTCTGGAACGGTGACAGAATTGACCTTACGATAGTCGACTACTGGTCTAAAGTTGCCGTCCTTCTTGGGTACTAAGAAAAGTGGGCTATTCCATGGACTGACGGAGGGTTCAATAATGTCCTGGTCTAACATGTTCTGTACCATTTGATCTGTTTGCTTTCTCTGGCTGTGAGGCAATCGATATGCTGGTATGTAAATCGGCTGAGTTCCTGGTAGTAGTTCAATCGTATGTTTGACAAGGTCTGTTCTACCCATCGGTTCACCAGGTAAGGCAACCACGTTTCTGTACGAGGTCAGAAGGTCGAGGAGTTGAGGCATATGTTCTGGGAAATCTGTGCAAGTGAGATGTGAGAGCATATCGGGTGAATGCGTCGGCGCAGATCCCGTAGAGTTAATAGTACATACACCGATTGGCGTATCATCAGTCTGAATAGTAGGAATTGAGGAATCCTGGCACACCTTTACGGCCGCTGGGTATACTAGGAAGTCTCCAATCTTTGCACCACTTTTAAGTTTTAGTGGAGCATTTGTGACATTGAGCAAGTACAGGTAGCATAAACTGTCCTCTAAGACTGTACACCACGTTGACTCATAAGTCAAGCCATTCACACAACACTTCTCAGGTAGGGTTAGTACATCCACTCCTTCTTTCGCACCGGCAACACAAACAGAGACTTTGGTGAACTCATGCGGTAACAAAATTGTGCACGTATTCGTTACTGCACGTTTCGTCTCTGCGTGTTGGAGAAGATCATTCAGACTGTGTGAGGTAGGTAACTGAGACATGTCTGAGTCAGCGATAGTGTTGTCGGGAGAGGATTGAAGAGCCATGTTCGAGGGCTGAGATGATGTATCAGGAGACATTGAGGAATTTATGTCCTTGCTCGCAGTCAGTAAAGGAATGACCTCTTTATTCTCAGATGAAGATAGTGGTGGGTTGGGCTGGGTTGGACTTTTTGGTAGTGATAGGGACAGAGGTAACTGAAGGACTGATTTGATCGTAAGAACAGGACTGGAACATTCCATAGTGTAAACCGGGAATCCAGAAATGTCTATACTACCACAAGCAGGTAATAATGCAATGGAATGTTGTGCCATGGTGGAGAAACCAATAAGGGCATCTGCGGGATACTGCAAGTCATTAGTGACATGAAATTCAATGAGGATAGGGGGCAAAGCTCTGTGGAGTTTGACTTCAAGGGTGACTCTTCCCTTAACCTTAAACTCTGAGCCGTTAACACCACATAGGCGAATGTCTGGTGGTTCTAGGAAACTGACGTGGCTGTGATGGCGATGAATAATTTGTAAGGAATTTTCGGAGATGAGATTTACTATAGATCCGGTGTCCAAGAAGAATGACGTTGGTATGTCATGACTGCTTCCGAGAATGACTAAACCCGAGGATGTTATGGGACCTACATGGCGGATGGGGAGTTGGGTTTCTGGTTCTACATGATATTGGTCCGATACGGGCGCGGCGCTTCCCCCGACTGTGGGCGGTTGAGGTAACGACATTCCTCAGTGGTGTGAGTCGTGCTTGATTTGTGGTATTTGCAGTGTGGACGACGTGAGCGGGAAGGCGTACGCTGTCTGGTTTGGGAGTGAGGACGTCTGTATGTACAGTCGCAACTGGATGCTCGATGTCCAGGATGACCACAGTACCAGCAAAGAATCGAAGATTGTCTGTTCCGTCAGGCGCTAGATTGATCACGACCTGCGGTAGGAGAGCGATGTGTGGCAGGTCTGCCGCTTGTGGTGGGACAGGAGCGAGATTGGTCTGGGGTAGTGGAGGTGTGACAGACTGAGGAGGCCAAGGGTTGGGTGGTGCCCTGACGCGTGTAGTTCGAACCTGTTCTTTCATGAATGGCTTTAGTGACCTGAATAATTTTATCTCCTGGATTGAAACCGATTTCCAAGGCTAGCTCTCGCTGTTTAGGAGTAAGCCAGTGAAGGAATCTGAGGTAACCAATTAAGTCAGCAAAGTTGGTGAGTGAAAGCATTGGAACGCCATTCTTGTCTTCTAACCATTTCGTGCCTACCAGTAATTGCAGCATCTCGCTACTAGTTACTTTCATGGCGGCGGCAGCTTCGCGGAGCTTGGCATATTGCGCTGGGACGCGCAAGTCCTCATCTAGTTGGTTTAGGAGATTAATGAATCCCATGAGAGACGCGGTATTTGAATGCTGGCAACAAAGGCTGATGAGTTCCGTACGAAAATCAGCAAAGGTACGAATGCTATCGAAATGTCCTGCACGGATCGCGGATCCGATGTCTGATTTACCGTGATGCAAGCGACCGAGGAGGTAAGCTACTTTGAGCGATTCCTCGGTAATTTGTCTATTATTTATTTCGGTTTCGACTTCTCTGAGGAAATCATAGACAGACCAAGTTGGGTCCTGGCCGGTAAATTTGGGACGATTGGCATCGTCGAGATAGATAGACTGTGGAGGGTTGGCCATGGCTGGAAGTGCAAAGGTGGCGGCAGGAGAGGTGTGGGAGAGAGAGAAGGCAGTGGCAGGTAAGGGCGAGCAAGACGGGGTAGGAAGGGAGGCAGGAGAAGTAACGACAGTGGAAGGAGTAGAGGAAGAAGAAGGGAGAGTAGAGGCAGGAGTAGAGGAGGAAGTATCTGGATTTACGACGGTAGGACGGGTAGTAAGTGATTCTGCGGGAAGTGAAACGGGAGTCTCAGGTACAGGGCGGTGGTACGCGTTGCCACTTCGTAAATGAGTGATTGTTAAAGTCGGCAGACGGGGTATGAGCAGGTGATGTTTCCGGGTCGAGAGGGCTGGTGGTAAGCGGTTGACGTGGAAAGTATGACAATTAATGCGGCAATGGAAGATGAAAGGATGAAGATGGATACGTAGGTGGAAATGTATAAATAACAATGAGAGAATGGAATACACTAGGTGTGAAAATGAATGAAGGTGCGGGCATGGATGGTTTAAATAAAATGCGAAGGATGAGATGGATAATAAATAACGTAGGTGAAGATGAAAACGGGGTAATGGAAATGAGATGGAATATTTACAATAACCAATCTGTAGAGAAAAGCGAGGATAATCTCTATAGAAAGGAAAGATATACTATAGTTACACAGTAGAAACGGGAGTGTCGAGAGGTATGACGTGCAGGGTGGCTGGGCGTAGCTGGGCTGGGGCGGGGCGGGGCGGGGCGGGGCTACGGGGCGGGGCTGGGCGGGGCTGGGCTGCGGGGTAGAGACAGCTGGGCGGAGAGGAGAGGAGACGCCGCGATGAATCACCGGCAGGGAGTGGCGGTCTTAGGAGGCTCCGTAATGCAGACCAGACGCGGGCGACAGCGGAGGTCGGCGGCGGGTGGTGAGGCAGATGTCGGCGCAAGGCAGGTGTAGAGCTGGGGAGTTGCAAATGCAGAGAATGGTGGTGGGCAGACAGCGGGCAGACAGTGATAAGTGGCACCGTGGGGGCAGGAGCTATGATGAGTCCGGAACAGGTGCTGGGAACAGGTGCAACAGGTGCGTAAGTCGGCGACGGTGACACTTGCGGTCAGGAAGAAGGCGTATGGGTGCGGTTGTTTGAGAGGTGAGCACTGGCGAGAAAAATGGTACACTCGAAAAGCACAGCCAAGGTATAGAGGCACGGAGGAAGGGGCGAGGCTGGCAGATGCGAGACGTCGTGTATCTTGTTGCATCACTAAAAATCCAAGGAGGCGGTCAGAATGTGATGGTTCGAAACACCGCTGCTACCAAATGTAACTTGCAATACTTTGGTGATAAAAACTCCGTGTACAAACAGCTAGATAAGGAGTTTATTACAAGCTCACAGTAAAACAGTCTACCCGACCAGGCTGCCTGATATCAACTGATGCAATAACGCCGTCTTCAGGCGTGGGAAAGCATGCTGACCTAGCAAATTTAGTGGGGGCATGTATGCATTGGGGGGGGACATATATACATCGGGGGTAGACATATTGTGGAGGGGGTGCAGCAGTGATGATGATGATGTGGCTGTGGTGGGCAGTGATGATGATGTGGCTGTGGTGGGCAGTGATGATGATGTGGCTGTGGTGGGCAGTGATGATGATGATGTGGCTGTGGTGGGCAGTGATGGTAATGGTGTACATGGGATGGGTAGTAATGGTGGTGTGGTTGTGATGGGCAGTGATAATGATGGTAATGTTGCGGTGGGCAGTGATAGTAATGGTCGGTTGTGATGGACAGTGATGTTGGTGATGTCGTTGTGGTAGTGTAGGTGTGGAAGGCAGTGATGTTGGTAATGTGACTATGGTGGTTTGGTTGTGGTGGTAGTGAGGATGGCGGCGTGGTTCTGATGCGCAGTCTTGGTGGTGGTGAAAACTGGCGTAAGCATTTTGATGAAAGCATTATGAGGCAGGAAAGGTGTGCCATAAGAATGGTGCGGTGATGTTAATGATGTGGTGGTGCTAATGGTGTGGTGTTAGCTTTGATGAGGTGTGGTCAAAGAGGTGTTGCGGTGATGGTATGTTGATGGGAAGGGAATGATGATGGTAGTGGTGTGATAACAGTTTGTTGTGGCGTTGGTAGTGGTGTGATGATATTATTATGGTGATGTTAAAGGTGTGGTGATGGTAATGGTGCAATGAGAGTAGTGATGTGGTGATGGTAGTGATATAATGAAGTGGTGGTGTGGTGACAGTGCTGCGATGACAATAGTGATGTGGTGAAGGTATTGTTATGACAGTAGTGATGCGGGGATGCTAGTTTTGTGGTGATGGTAGTGGTGTGGCGATAGTAGTGGTATGGTGATAGTAGTAGGATTATAGTAAGCGTGTGATAATGATGTGGTGGTGTTTGTGGTGTGGGGTGTTGTGATGACGTTAGTGGTATCGTGATAGAAGTTGTGTGGTGATAATGGAGGTGTGATTGCAGTAGAGGTGTCGAGATGGCAGTGATGTGATGGTAGTTGGGGAGTGGTGTGATGTAGTGAGGTAACGCTAGTGCTTTGGTAATGGAAGTGGTGTGGTGATGACAGTGGTACGGTGATAACAGTCGTGTAGTGTGATTAAAGTACTGTAGCTGTGTGGTGATGATAGAAAAAATTAGGAGAAATGGAGTTCCCCCGAGCTAAGCCCTCTATTGGACTATATAGCCCCGCTAGGGTTACAGGAGCGAGCTACCACTCCCGGCACGGCAGCCCGGGCGAGGCTCGAACTCGCAATCCCTCGATTACGAGTCCAGCGCGCTACCACTGTGCTACCGCGCCCCCGGTGGTGATGATAGAGATGTGGTGGTGGATGTGGTGTGGAATGGTGATGGTTGCGATGTGGTGATGGAAATGACGTGGTAGTGGTGGAGGTGTGGTGTGGCGGCGCTGGCGGTGTTATAATGGTAGTGGCATGGTAACTGTCGTAGTGTGGTGATGGTAGTAGAATGTTGATGATTGCGGTGTCTTGATAGTAATGGCATGGTGATGGTTGCAGTGTGGTGATGGAAATGGCGTGGTAGTGGTGGTGGTGTGGTGTTGTGGCGCTAGCGGTGTTATAATGGGAGTGGCATGGCAATAGTAGTAGTGTGGTGAAGGCAGTTAAGTGGTGACGGTTGCGGTTGTGTGCTGATATAGTGGTATGGTGATGGTTGTAGTGTGGTGTGGTAATGGTAGTGGTGTGGCAATGCAGTAGTGTGGTGATAGATGAGGTGTGTTGGTACTGGTATAATTATGGTTGTTGTCATCGGACGGAAGAGTTTAAAAAGCAAGTTGTTTTAATATAACATGCGTGGTCGTGCCCTGCAGAATAACAAGGGCAATGCGTCCAGTACATTCGAGGACCCACGACCATGAAGCTAGTAGTGGTGAATGAATTCTCCAGTGACATTCCATTTTTAAATTCTTTAGTTCGATGATACGTACTGAATTTCTTGCAATCTCTTAGCGATTTTATTCATCTTAGGGTAGACTTTTCGAACTAAGTGGGTCAGATAGAGCATACATTAACGCTTTCACGATTAGGAGTTTCGCTTACTATAGACGAAATTCGGGAAATAAAAATACCAGGTAAGGTAAAAAGGACATTAGCGAATTGAAGTACTCAAGGGGTTTACATAGACCGTTTAACAAGAAAATATAACGATGATCCCTTTGACTTACCATATCAATCCATTGAACAGAGTCGCCTGGTGTTAACCTGAATAAATATATGTATAAATAGCTGTTGTGGGTAAACCTGCTACTTCTCTCACTTGAACAAAATACTGAGCTGAACTAAGTACAGCTACCTAGTGCACCAACTTCAGAAAAGGTTCACCAAACAGGTCACCACAACAATGCTTACAAAATAATGTGATGTGAGGAAAAGAACAACTTCCAGCCATTCACGTCACCACCTTGCTTAAAAAGGGTTAAGATCACACCAGCACAATCCCCCCCTTCTCTCTCTCTCTCTCTCTCTCTCTCTCTCTCTCTCTCTCTCCCCGGGCCTAATTCAGTTGACAAATTGAAAAGGGTGTGGCATTATGGAAAGAACCATTGCACATGCATGCCTATCGCTCCCGGCTATTGTTTCAGCTTTTGGACCATATATCAGGAGAAGCAGACCTATACTCAGATTTTTTTTATTTTTAGATAACAGAACAGAGGAAGGAAAAACAAATTAAAAGAAACTATAAAGTAATAAATAAGTAAATCGAAGCCAGTACCAAAAATTACCTCATGAGGAAGAACTGATTTTAGTATAGATTTTTTTTTTCTAGCAGGCAGAAATGAAGATTTCATTGTAAACGGTTCCTTGCGCAGTCTAGGCGTCTCGCCCTTTCCATAACACTGGACAGCAGATTTTCAATTGATGTGAATCACTGGCTAACACGTCACCCAGGGATAGGATTAGAGGGTGTGAAGAAACAGTTGCTCATAGCTATGCAGTATGTCCATCAACACGTTACTCGTGTTCCAGTCACGACTGTGTTCCGTTATGATAATCCAGTACTTCCAGTAAGTTTTTATCTCTTTTCTTACATCATAATATATCTTCATTCATGTTCAGCCTCAGTGCAGTTTATACAGTACCTTGCATTTTCTACATCACATTGTTCACTCATTGACCCTTCTCTTCCTTTTATTGTCGTTGCACAGGCAAGAGCAAATGTTCGGATAATATTTGTTCTATTTAGTTTCCTTTGCTGGTGCACATTCCTAAACCAACGGAGGCTTGCTATGTGCCTCAGCTTATAGATGGAGCTCTTTTATATGATGCGTCAGCGAGGAAGTGGCGGACATGCCCTAGAGGTAAAGTTGCCGCAGTGGAACAGTAGGAATCTTATGCAACAGACTGTACAGCTACTGTATTCTTTCTACTCCTTTCATCCCCTCAGTGGTTTCACCCGTTTAAGTATGATTCCATCCTTTATTCTTTCCATGTGACTACTTATCCTGTAACTTGATTTACACACACACACACACACCAACAACAACAATATTATGAACTACTAAATCTGTCCACAATAATTTACCGTCTGGCGGAGTGACAATATTTTTCCTTGATTAACTGGAAACCAGAAAATACTGTAGTTATTGGCTATCATGGTTACTACAATGGAAAATATTCACTTAGTGTGGTACAAATATTTAATGCAAAGTAATATGATATTCTGAATTTGTCAATAATTAGCGTATGCCCACAAAAATCTGCGGGGAATAATTACTAGCCCTTCGATCACGAAATTTTTGCAAATGCCATTAGCTTCGTTTCCATACAGTTATTGAGCCAACCATTACCAATTCTGGAAAACAGTTTGTCTTTGCACATTTTCTTTTCAAGATTTTCGGTAATTTCACGCCGTCGCGTCGGGCGCGATTGTCAGAATTGTGGTTTAGTATCTTTCTGACACACTTGGACTTATCCCGACCTAAAGCAAAAAGAATTAGGTCGATATCTATTATCGTTCTCGTGAAAGAAACGAAAAAATGATTTTCGTATATTATTGCTTGTCGGGATTTCTGACAACTTCGCGCTATCGCTTCTCACACGATTGCCAAAATTTGTGTCTATTATATTCCGGACTGTCCTGTGACGGGGGGGACACAATCTGGCCGCACTATTTGGTGGTACTACTACTCTGCGGCCAGGTTGTGTTAGGAAGAATACTGCCACCGTATTCCCTGCGTGTCGTAAAAGGCGACTAAAAGGGGCGGGGTGAGGGGACTAGGGACCCCCTCCTCTATTTTTTAGTTCCTAAAAAGAGACAGGCCAGAGAAAGGGATGGGGGATGGAGTTATCCCCGTACCCTGAAGATTGGGTCTATGAATGTGCGTGGATGTAGTACAATTGAGGCTAAAAGGGAGGAGATTGGAAAAATGTTTGTGAGAAGAAAGTTGGATGTGTTAGCTTTGAGTCAAACGAAGATGAAAGGGAAGGGTGAGTCTATGTTTGGAAGTGTGAATGGAAGATTGTCAGGTGTTGATAGAGGAAGGGCAAGAGAAGGTGTTGCCTTGTTAGTGAGTCCGGAAGTACAGCAGTGTGTGATTGAATGGAAGGAGGTGTCATCGAGACTGATGTGGGTGAAAGCGAAATTTGAACGTGAGTTATGGGTGTTTGTGAGTGCATATGGGCCTGGTAGTGAAAGGGATGAAGAAGAGAGGGAGTCTTTATGGAATGATGTTGATGAGTGTCTGCAGAGTTTTGGCGCGAATGTGAATGTGGTAATGATGGGAGATCTGAATGCTAGAGTGGGAAATGTAGCAGTTGAAGGTGTAGTTGGTATGCATGGTGTGCCTGGAAGAAATGAAAATGGGGAACGAATGATAGCGATGTGTGTTGAGCGAGAGATGGTGATTGGAAATACGCTGTTTGAGAAGAAAGATATTTATAAGTATACATGGGTGAGACAGGAGGGTGGAAGAGTTGTTGATAGAGCTTTGATGGACTATGTGGTTGTGTCTAGGAATGTAATAGGAAGATTGTTGGATGTGAGAGTTCTGAGAGGGGAGGGTGGAGGTATGTCTGACCACTACCTGGTGGAGGGAAAGTTAAGAGTAGGTAAGAGATGGGTGAGAGCTAGGAGGGTTAGGTGTGGCAGGGAGGTTTTGAAAGTGAGTGAGTTGGGTAAAAGAGAGAAAAAGATAGAGTATCAGGAGAAATTGAAAGATGAGTGGAATGCACTGAAAGATCAGGAAAATGGCAGTGTGGAGGAGGAATGGCAGTTGTTTAAGAGTGCTGTGGTGGGGCATGCAGAAGAGGTGTGTGGTGTGAGACGTGTGGGTGGTGGTGTAAGAAAAGGAAGTGAATGGTGGTGCGAGGAAGTAAGTATGGCTGTGGCTGAGAAGAGACGTGCATATGAAGTGTGGCTGCAGAGGAAGGATGAGATGTCATATGAAAGGTATAAGGAAAAGAGGAATAGGGCGAGAAGGGCTGTGCGTGATGCTAAAGTGGCAGCAGATGAGAGGTGGGGTAGGCGGCTTACAGAGAATTTTCAACAGAATAAGAAAATTTTTTGGAAGGAGGTACAAAGGGTGCGAAAGGGAGAGTCTGGGAAGGAAGAACGTGTAAAAGCAGAGGATAGAAGGATGTTAATTGAGATGGATGCAGTAAGGAAGAGATGGGCAGAGTATTTTGAAATATTGTTAAATGTAGAGGAGGAAAGGGTGGCTGGGATTGTGGCAGATGGAAGGGTGCAAGGAATAAATGTGTTGAGAGAGTTGAATGATTCTTTGATCACGAAGGAGGAAGTGGAGAAGGCAGTAAAGGAGATGAAAACAGGGAAAGCTGCAGGTATGGATGGGTGTGCTGTGGAATGCCTGAAAGGTGGTGGAGTAACCATTGTTGACTGGTTAGTAAGATTGTTGAATGTGTGCTTTGTGAAAGGTATGGTGTCAATTGACTGGGCAAGTGCCTGTGTGGTCCCGTTGTATAAAGGCAAGGGTGATAAGTATGAATGTACTAGCTTCAGGGGTATAAGTTTGTTGAGTGTTGTAGGTAAGGTGTATGGTAGAGTGTTAATTATGAGAGTTAGAGAGGGTACAGAGGGAGTGATTGGTGAAAAGCAGTGTGGCGTAAGGAGAGGGAGGGGATGCGTGGATCAGGTGTTTGCTGTGAGACAAGTGTGTGAAAAGTATTTAGCGAAAGGCAAGGATGTGTTTTGGGCATTCATGGATTTAGAGAAAGCGTATGATAGAAATGATAGGGAGGCTTTGTGGACTGTTTTAAGATTGTATGGACTTGATGGTAGGTTACTAAAAGGCGTGAAAAGTTTTTATGTAAATAGTAGATCGTGTGTAAGAGTGGGAAATGCTGTGAGTGACTGGTTTCCTGTGAGAGTGGGGCTGCGACAGGGATGTATGATGTCGCCTTGGTTGTTTAATATTTACATGGATGGTGTTGTAAGGGAGGTGAATGCAAGAGTTTTAGGTGAAGGTCTGAGTCTGGTGAAGGTTGATGGTGGAGAGTGGAATCTGAAGCAGCTGCTGTTTGCAGATGATACTGCACTGGTGGCTGATTCAGAGGAGAGATTGAGACAGTTGGTAGAGGAGTTTGGAAGGGTGTGTGAAAGGAGGAAATTGAAAGTAAATGAGAATAAGAGTAAAGTGATGAAGTGTACGAGGTTGGGAGATGGTAGAGGGATGAATATAGCTTTGAATGGCGAGTTGCTTGAGGAGGTAGAGTGTTTTAAATATCTAGGGTCACATGTTGCTGTGGATGGAAGAATAGATGCAGAAGTGAAGTTTAAAATAAATGAAGTAGGAAAGGTGCTGGGAGGAATGAAAAAAGTGTTTAAATGTCGTTCGCTTAGAATGGATGTAAAGAGAAGGCTGTATGAGGGTGTTGTGGTACTGACTGCGTTATATGGTGCTGAAACATGGAATGTGGGTGTAGCAGAGAGGAAAAGTTTGAATATAATGGAGATGAGGTGTCTGAGGAGTATGTGTGGAGTGACGCGTATGGATCGAGTGCGAAATGATGAAGTGCGAAGGAGAATTGGAGTTGTTCAGGAGATGGCTGGTAGAGTTGAGCAGAGGGTGTTGCGATGGTTTGGGCATATAGAGAGAATGGATAATGAGCGATTGGTGAAAAAGATAACTAGATCTGATGTGAGAGGTGTAAGGCTGAGAGGAAGACCACGAATAGGATGGATGGACAGTGTGAAGAGAGCACTGGATGTGAGAGGGATGTCTGTTGAGCAAGGAAGATTGGCTGTGCGTGACAGAAATAAATGGAGAGAAATTGTGAATGAATAAGTGATGACGCAGCCCTGAGGGGATATTCTCCCGCATTTGGTCTGATCAGCTAGTCAGGTCAGGTGCGGGTAAGGGGATGGGTCTGTTATTATGTGGCAGGGGTAAACCAGCTCTGCTGTCGGGCCCTGTTGCGGATGTCACTGATTGCATTGCGTAGTTGACCCTTGTGCGGTGTGGTGCGGTGAGGATCTGTCCGTTCTCCCCTTGGGGCTAAGATGCGAATGAATGTTTGAATGGATGAGTAAATGGGGAGTGTGTAGTCCTGTCTCGGCTACCTCCCTTTCCTTGGGGGAAGCAGCCTAGGTATATAGATAGTTAGATAGATAGATAGTTCTTGGACAAGCACGGTCCTAATGCAAAAAGAATTAGATCGATATCTATTATCGTTCTCGTGAAAGAAACGAAAATGCACAGACAGCCACACATAAACAACCTGATTACATTATTTAGATTATAATATTAAATAAGTGATGTAATTTATGAAACTACAAATTAAAAAAAATACAGATTATATACGGGGCAAACAGTAAAGACAGTGAAGTATTTCATGTTTACCAGACTTCAGTAATACACTCGACCAAACTTTTCTGGTGCACACTTTCCGTGAAACAGTTCAACACCACGTACGATGGCTACCGCAAATTGTCTGGTGATTTCACCATAATTTGGTCAGATCTGCTTTCACAAGAACGTTATGTATCGCTTCCTTGTGTTGTACCCAAGTCAGTGTGGTTGCCATAGCACAGTACATACAAAAGATGATTCATTAATTTCCTCACAGCATTTTAAATTATAACGATAAAATATGGTATCGTCGGACGCCTGATGAGCGTTGCTTTGCTGATCTTGTGTACCATCGATAAAAAAAATATCGACACCCTTTCAGTGTGAGACATTATGATACAACCACCATGATTTACGGGAAATGATACGGTTGTGTCGCTTTGTAGCCTTCATTTGTATTGTTCTCTTATATTTTGCAGATATACCGGTATAGCTGGATTAGTCGGAGTAACATTGTACTACATGGTAAATCAACCATTTTCGTGAATTAAACAGTCACGACAACACCACCGATTGGACCAGAGACGAAGTATTTCACATCTTATCCGACCCCAGGGTGCCGATCATTTTTTTTATCGATGATACAGTTATTCCCGTACTCTCTCTCTCTCTCTCTCTCTCTCTCTCTCTCTCTCTCTCTCTCTCTCTCTCTCTCTCTCTCCTATTCTTTCTTATTTCTAGATAGGTTTCATCTCTGAGCCTGACTTTCGTTGTAACGACAGCCCTCGCAGCATTTCTTACTTAAAAGTCTATTTTGCACGCAATATATCAATATTCTTCTGAATATTGTATATATGTTAATCATCACCAGCAGAGCATCCTCTTCCTCCTCCTCCTCCTCATTCTCATCATCATCATCATCCTTCTCCTGTTCATTATCCTGACCTGGTTTTTCCACCAGAGGATGTTGTGGGATATCGTCTAGTAAGTGGTGTAAAGAATAAAATTACGACAGAGGGAGAACTAATCAAGATGGCCAGTGAAGTGGACCATGCGGCCATTAATGCACCATTCATGCCCCCGAAATCCTGGCCCAACCTCAAGGACATTGCTGTGTACACATATGTACACATTTTTTCATCATGTCAGTCTGTCTGTGTTAATAATATTACGGAAAACTATTGCACGAAGTTAAAGAAAAAGCCGAATAATGTTTGACGATCACATGAGAAAAGAGTGTTTGACGTGTGTGCGAAGATCAGATGTAAAGGACATGAAATTAATGACGTATTTTCTGACTGCAATGTAAAAAAATACAAACAATGAGAACTATTAACAGAAAAGGTGATTCGGCTTTTGGCGAAAAACATCAAACGTTTGCGTCACAGGGCAAGAACAAATGTTCAGTTCTATAACACAGATAGTTTTTATGTTAATGGGCCAAGCTTCATGAAAGTGTTGACGGTCAGCCAAGGATGAAGATATATAAATTTGAGAGAAGTAAGTCAAAGGTTGTCTCACAGTACGGTCAAATTTTAAAAAGTTTTCACAGAGTCTCGACGATTCTTGGAAGAGAGGCCGAGTGCCAGGCATAGATGGAAGAATTTGAGTTTGAGAACAAGTGGTCGACGGTATTTGGGATAAGGCAAGACGAAATATTCGTCCCTTACACCAAGTTTAGTGTGTGGGTTTTGTAGAATATTAGTGTTTGTACTATTTTCTTTTAGATCTACGCTCTAAATGCAAGAGTGGGTGTTATGTTTTGATCGGTGTGTGTGTGTGTGTGTGTGTGTGTGTGTGTGTGTGTGTGTGTGTGTGTGTGTGTGTGTGTGTGCTAACAAAGGAACTAAAAACATGTTCATTCGACCATAGGCAAGCTTGATGGAAGGGTTGAGGGTCAGCTAAATAGTAAGCCTATTATTTTTTTAGAACCACATGACAAAGGTCCAGGTCACATGGCCAGGTCATAGTTAGACCTAGCAGAGTTAAGTTAAATAGTTTCTATATCCAATTTAAACTGGATCTGAGTGAGCACTTGAGGATAATTTATGAAAGCAGGTACTCAATTTGAAAACATTCAATTAAAGGTCAGGGTCACACGACAAGGTCAACGTATGACTCGTGGGTCTGAGCGTGAACAAAATAGCGAAAACAGTATTTATCTGATATGGATCAAATTTAGTAGATGGGTTGAGAATTACGTAAGAGGTTGACCCATTTTCTTTAAGAACAATAGGTCAAAGGTCAACTTAAAGTTTGTATCTGATAAAGAGCCAACTTTGCGGAAGCGTTCAGGTAATGATAGAAGAACATTCGGTTTTGAGAACAATTAAAGAAAGGTTAAGTTCACTCGCTCAAGAGAACTTAAACTTTTTTTTTATTTGATTTGAATAAAAGTTGGTGGAAGGGTTAAGGCTTAGTCAAGAATGATATCACTCTATTTTGAGTAATCGCTTGAAGGTCAAGGCTACCATACCCTTTTCAGCACCCTATTCACATCCATTTTTTTTTTTTTTTTTTTTCATAAAGACCTTACCATCGCAGCACACTCTTCAACCGCATTGCCAATACATTCCTAACTCCACGGCGATTATGACTCATATTCCATATCTTACTCACTTTATGCACTTCAGGCACATTCCTTAATAATTACCACTGCTCTTAGTCCTGACCTTTTGATCTCAAGGCAAATTAAGGTCTAACACCAATACTTAACCCTCTTGTATTATTTGTGCTAAAGCCTCTATTTAGTTTCACGTTTTTATAGCACCAGCGATTTTTCATCCCTGCGTCATTTACTTTCCATTTCCTCTACACAGTTACCTTTCTTTCTAGCTGCTGCACCTACGTGTGTTTAAAGACCCTCACCAGTTCAAGACTCTCTCCACTCACTTGCACATTATACTGAAAGTAATTTCTCTCTCAACACCCATCACTTGACTCTTAACTGTATTTACTCTCAAAATACAATGCTCGCCACGCCTTTAATATCCACGCCATTAAAATTAGTTAAATTCATTAAAATTATCACGTGTCTCTTTGCTGTCATTCACTCTTAGCTCAGTAGAATCATCTGGCGCTTGTTACATAAAAAAAAAACTACGAAAGACACAAATTTGCGGATGTTATTGGCGACTGTCGTACATCGTCTAGTGCCTTATGACTCATACTTGACAAAATATAATTGTTCAGTGATAGCAGTAATATGACCGTCTTGAAAATTGATGTAGTGGGGAGATAGAATCCTGGTGGGGCCTGTGAGCCACATTTGTTATTGCCCATTCACTTCCTTTCAATGCATCATAACCTTCCACTCTATTCCTCTTACTTGAATTTGATTCGTTTGCCTTTACTTACTTTTACTTTCTCAACTAACCTTCACCCACTTCCCCTTTTCCCACGACCCAATCGCCCCACCCCTTTCCCTCCAACGCCTACTGCATCCTGGCCCTCGATAAGCCTTTCAAATTAAGGTCAGTTGAGTTTTATTCTTTCCGGCATCATATGATGTTATTCAATAAAGGAGAGCCTCAAAGTAGTGAAGGAGTTAATGAGGCCTATACATAATACCACCCCCTTGAATAACCTCTCCTATGCTCAGTAATATAGTCTGAAGCACCATGAATAAAGAAAATATTATTTCACCATGGGAAAGAACCTGTGAAAGGCTTCCAATGTCCTCCTGTTACCTTAACCTCTTCTCCATTTTTTTTCTCTTTCTTCGTGTCGATATTTAGGTCCCATTCCTTCTTTGCCAAACGTTACTTGATTTACAATGAATCCATCAGCATTCCCCAGTAACCACTTTAAGAATAAACGTAAAACCTGCTTAGGAGCATGAAAGATTCTTAAGTAAGGAATCTTTTTATTTTATCTCTGTATGCTTCAGATAGTTTATCGTTTGCTCGCGAGTGAGGGTGTTTGATTTTTATTCGACGTTTGTGTGTGTGTGTGTGTGTGTGTGTGTGTGTGTGTGTGTGTGTGTGTGTTTGTACTGTATTTGTTGTATAAATCGTCACCAAAGATACAACTAAAAAGGAGGTGTGGGACAGCATGAGCAGATGGGTGTGTGGGTGGGTGGGTGTAGTGAGGCAGGGTGGATCAGAGTGAGTGGGTGGATGAGCAGGTTGAGTGGTTAGTGAGAAAATATGTCCGTGGGGTAAATAAGTATTCCAAGGTGGATGGAAGGCTGATGACAGGGAGAGCTGGAGATCCCGTTCATCAGCCCTCGGGACTAGTTCCTGACCATCCCCCTTTGCTGAACATTTTCTGTGTCTCAGTAACGCAGAGAGAAGGCCAGGATGCTCTCCAGTACAACTTTCTCTAACTGTCAGTACCAAACTACATGCACAGTACACACTACACTTCCTTTTCAAAATTAGAAAAGAAAAATGGCTACCAATAACTAACCAATGCTGTATGAGACAGCCCAAGCATGTATCCAATATGGATGGTGGGTGTTAACGCCGAATGGTGACATGTGGAGGTGTAGGAGGACTACTGGGCCTTGGGATAGGTCACTGTCCCCGAGAAATAGGCCATGAAGCCCTTGCCCAGAGTCGGACACGTAAAAAAAAAAAAAAATGACTCGGAGTCACCAGGGGGAGGGGGGGACCATAAATGCACCCACCTTCCGCCCCTCTCCTGGTGACGACTCAACGAGCTGCCTGGAACCACTGTGTGACTCACTTCTTTTTCATTTCTGCAACATTCGCGGCCTTTCCTTTGACTTTCGCTCTGTTGAGCACCACCTCTCCTACTCTACACCTCACCTTCTCTTCTTAACTGAGACTCAGCTGTCTGAGGCAACTGATAGCAAACCCTTCTCTGTATCCTCATAATTTCTCTCTACTCATTTCAAAGCCAAAGGTGGCTGTTGTGTATATGTATGCAACGACTTATCTTGATCTTGTGTTCTTGAACTTGATTATTCTGAATTCTCTACTCTCTGGCATCGGCTTTCCTGTCATTCTCAGACTAAATATATATGTGCTGTTTACTCATCCCTTAATTCTACTGACTATGAAAATTCTCCAACTATCTTACTTCTAGGACGGAACACATTCTATCCAATTATCCTTTCTCTGAAATCTACATTCTAGGAGATTTCAGTGTTCACCACCACCTTTGGCTCTCCTTTCCTTTCAATGATACACCTGATGAACAAGCCTACATCTTTTCTATCCTTAATGACCTAGAGCAGCTTGTACAGCAGCCTACCTGTATCCCTGACCGCCTTGGAGAGAGCTCCAACATACTTGACCTCTTCCTTACATAATCCTTCTGCTTACCCTAATAATCTTTACTGTAAGTTGGGCTTCTCCGATCACAACCTTATTACTTTAACCTGTCCATCGCTCTCGTGCGGCCTGTGGACCCTCCAAAGAAATGTTGACTGTGGCACTTTGAAGCTTCGGATTGGGACACCCTGAGGCAGTACTTCTTTGATTTTCCCTGGAATGATTATTGCTTCCATGGCCGAGAGCCATCTGAGTGTGCCTTGCGCATTACAGAGGTTATTCTCTCGGGCATGGAAGCATACATTCCCTTCTCATGTCATTTGACTATTGCAAGAAAGCCTTGGTTTAATCACGCTTGTTCTAATGTTGTCCACAGCAAGGAAAGGACCTATAAAAGGTACCAGAGCCAACCCACCCCTGGCCCTGAATCACATCCTTTTTATGTTTCTGCCCGGAATCGTGCTGAGTCTGTTCTTCACTCTGCTAAAAATAATTTCGTCAGTACTAAATGCTTTCAGCTCTCTAACTTGAATTCTTCCTACTCCTTCTTGCACCTTGCCAAAAATCTTTCTAACAACGTTACCTCATCATCGTTCCCTCTTCTTTTCCACTCTGATGGCTCTGTAGCTATTTCTTCTACTGATAAACTGATCTCATCGCTCAGGCTTTCTCTTCAAATTCCACCTTAGATGATTCCGGTGCTGTTCCTCCATCACTTCCTCATGGCTGACATCAAAATGTCGTCAGCTGATGTATTTTCTGCCATCACTGGCCTCATTACTAACAAGGCATGTGGGCCTGATGGAGTACCTCTTGTCCTCAAGAACTGTGCTTCTGTGCTTACACCCCACCAAGGCAAACTCTTTCGCCCTTGTCTGTCAACTTGCACCTTTCCTTCTTGCTGGAGGTCTGCTCTCATTCAGCCAGTCCCAAAGAAGGGTGACCATTCCCAGCCTTATAACTATCGTCCAAGTGCTTTACCATCCTGTGTCTCAAAAGTTTTCTAGTCAATTCTTAACAGAAAAATTTTAAAGCATCTTTCCTATCACAACTTTCTTTCTGATCGTCAGTACGAGTTCTGTCAGGGACACTCCACTGGCGATCTTCTCACTTACCTTTCAGACTCCTGGTCATCCTTCTTTCGGGAAAGCTTTGCCATTGCACTTGACATCTCAAAGGCTTTCGATCGAGTCTGGCATAAATCTTTAATTTCCAAACTGCCTTCTTATGGGTTCTATCCTTCTATTTGCGCCATCATCTATAGCTTTCTTTCTGCTCGTTCTATTGCGCTGTTGTAGTCGGCCATCGTTCTTCTCCTTGATCAATCAACAGTGGTGTTCCTCATGGCTCTGTCCTATCACTAACTCTCTTCCTTTTATTCATCAATGACCTTCTAAGCTGTACATCTGACTCTACCCACTTGTACGCTGATGATTCCACCCTTCACCTTTCCATTCGGTTCCCGCAACATCCATCTCAGCAGTTACTCCAACAAACAAGGGATGAGGCTATGGCACACCTAATGCTTGACTTGGCTCGTATCTCCAACTGGGGTAAAAAAAATCTTATTGTTTTCAGTGTATCAAAGACTCAGTTCTTACACCTATCAACCCGGCAAAATCTTCCATAGGAGTACCCATTAATGTTTAATATTATCCAGCCCAATCCTGTATCATCCTTGAACATGCTTGGGGTTTCATTCACTCGGGACATATCTTAGAAAGCTCATATTACATCTCTTGTAAAATCTGCTTCCAAGAAGTTAGGTGTGCTAAGCCGGTTCTGTACCTTCTTTACCAGTGCACAGTTGTTGACTTTATACAGGGATTTTATTCGCCCCTGTGTAGAATACAACTCTCATGTGTGGGGAGGCTCCCCACATAATGCTCTCCTCAATAGGGTGGAGTCAAATGCTTTTCGTCTCATTAACTCTCCTCCTTTTACTGGCTCCCTTCAACCTCTGTGTCTTCGCCACATTGTTGCATCTTTACCTATTTTCTGTCGCTACTTCAATGGTTACTGCTACTCTGAACTCTCTGGTTGCATCCCTCCACCTCTACGACGGGTGCATAGCCGTCTAGGAACAAACTCTCATCTCTTTTCTGTCCAACTCTCTAATGCAAGAGTTAACCGTTACCTCCAACCCTTTATTTATGGAATAGGTCAACTCTGGAACTGTTTCCCTCTGTATTTCATACTTCCTATGATTTATAGTCTTTCAAACGCAGTGCGTCCGTGCATCTCGAAATGATGGGATCCTGATTTGGCTCTCTTTTGTATTGTTTTGTTTTTTTCTTGGAAGGAACAGTTTGCGGGTTCCTGGCCTTTGGTTCCTTCTTCTTTGCATATATATATATATATATATATATATATATATATATATATATATATATATATGTGTGTGTGTGTGTGTGTGTGTGTGTGTTAGAGAGAGAGAGAGAGAGAGAGAGAGAGAGAGAGAGAGAGAGAGAGAGAGAGAGAGAGAATGACTGGTAGCTGCGTGTTCCGTTGGTTAGTGTACACTTTTAAAACACATTAAATTATGAAATTAACTGAACTTTAAATATTGTAAAGGTCGCAAGTAGCCTTTGTTTGGCACCACAGTATCGTGGAATCAGCAAGTGTTGAGAATCTTGCAATACCCCCTGAGGTGTGATGCTCCGTATCCTCTTCAAGATACTGACAACAATGCACCTTATGATTTATATTATATATTTGTCATGCATGCATAATGCTAACTTGAAAAGGTCTTTGGTTGTCCAGCCGTACCCCAGTTCTATCAGATGTCACTTCCATAGAACGATATTCGTAATAATGGGAGCAGAAAACTACATGCACTAATTCACTGAAACGAAGCTCCACCTTCATTACCCCCAACAAACTTCCGTCGTAAATTGCTTGCCTTTAATAATAATATCTATATAAAAATATCTATTGGTGTTTGGTGATGACGACCATCATCCACTCACCTAGCATAGTGCTGCCTACTGTTTCTTTCACCTTTATCATTCTTTATCTCTGTCTACCCTCGTCTCTTTGTATTTCTTGCACCTTCCATATTTCATTACTCTTCTTGGCTTTTCAGGTGGCTTTACAATGAGTGACAGGCCTAACTGTTTCCTGTAAGCCAGGAAAGCATTTACTCATGGTAGTTGCCATATAACCAACCCATACATGTTCCCTGTGTCAACAAGTGAGTTGGCGGAAAGTTAATGCCACTTCCTATAAAACAACTAAAAGACAAACGGGCACCCCTTACGAGATTTTGGCGTGTGGCCATAGATAGATTGATATAAAAATATCTGTTACATAGTAATATTGACCTTTTCTCCTCATGAATTATCTTGTAAACTTTTATGAATGCTTTGATATACTGAGTCATTAACCAAGGTGTGAGTAGCCTCACAGGTCACAACCCTAGCTCACCTCGGCATAGCATCGCCATATGAGAAACTCTCCACGGATCATCATGACAAGCTAGCATTGCGTGGAGCGATATTAGGTATGAAAGAATGTGGTAGTTAGTTGCCCATACTGCAAGGGAACTTGTAATTATTCGCCGACCACGTTATCAGTGGATATGGAGGTGGGAGGAAGAAGGTAACTTCAAAGATCATCCAAGACCTGGAGGCGCTCAGAAATCAACTGCTGAGGACGATCAGAGAATACAAGCAGCCATTAACAACAACCTTTTCACCAACGCAGTTGATGTGAGAAATGAGCTAAATCTCCACGTGTCGTCAGAGACTGTGAGAAGAATGCACGAATGGGATAACACCACCGGAATTCTGCCACAAAGACGAAGATTGCCAACCAACACCCCCGACGTTGCCTTCAGTTCGCACAGGAACTCTGGACCCGACTTCTGGGGGACTGTCGTATTCCCCGATGAAAAGTCTTTCTCGTCCTCATCGCATGGGGACTTCAATGCTGGAGAAGGAACACAAGGTGACCATTTATAAATGAATTTATTGATCTGTCAGCACATTACAATATAATTAACCTGTTTTATCAGCATATTAACTGTTATTGGCCTGCTATGTCAGTCTTTTCAAAGTAATTATTACTGAAATGTTATGTCAACACAAATTATTATCGGAATGCAAGTGAACACATTGACAGTATTATTGAAAGTTAAAATTCACATCATTATTGGCCTGTTGTCACCACATTCACAGTATTGACCAGTTATATCAACATTCACAGAACTACTGACCTGTTATGTCAACACATTCATAGGGGCCGTAATATAAAAACCAAGAGTTCAGGCGGTCCAACGGCGACGTTCAGTCATCAGACGTTCCTGAGCGTCGGTCATCCTTACTATAAAAAATCTGGACCGTCAGTCTTGGCGAAACGCAGTTCAGGCGTTTGAATGCCACGACAGTCGCTAGGTTGGACGAGAATGCGCTCCATGGGCACTAAATGCGCGCAAATTTTTGGATGTTTCTTTCTTTTTAATAAAGCAGACACTTTGCTAGCCCATTCTAAACTGTTGTTTTTATGTAGGAAATAAATATATTTGCGCTAGAACTGGTAACAAATGATGGTAGAACGCATAAAGAGGATTCATTCACAAGCAAGATAGTGTACTGTATAGCCTAGACTAAGAATTATGATTATTTACCCTTTTGCAGTTATTTTGCATGGAAATGATCATTGAGATTATCCAGATCTGAATTCATACGAGCAGAGTGAATGTATTATTGCATGTTTCATAGATTTTCATGTTGTTTCCGGCCAGCTTACCAGTCGAATTATACAGAAGTATATCCAGGTTATGTGCACCTCTACTTATGCAGCAGTACATCATGTGTTCCTAAATTATGCAGCAAGATGTAAATACAGAGTTATTGGAGATTTATTTTTAGCATGGAGACTAATTTACTTCTTTATAAAGCTGGTTGAATGGTGACATTCATTGCAGCACCAACACAAGAGGGTTGCAATAACATTACTCCATTCTTTTTGAGCAGTTTCTTTCCACACCTATCATCTAGCCATGTTGGAAAATATAGGTTATCAGATGTGTGTACTGTAACAGTTGTTCATTCAGATTCTATATATTTAGCTAGTTTTTCCTTACTTTGTCTCCTTCCCTGCTTCAGGTATTACAGTACTAGTAAATTTTCAGTTTAGCTCAGTAATTATACTACTCTGAGATTCACAGTCTCTATTATTACCTTTCTCTTCAAGCAGTATGCAATGATTTCCTAAGTTACATTGTACAGTAATTATTTCTGTCCCAGTCTGCTAGATAAGCTTTCCTTTTATCCCAGAAATCATTCCACCTCTATAGTACTTTCATCCACTTCTGTTTTATACATTTTAAGACTGTTTACTCTTCTGTTTCCCTAGCTTTCTCCTAAACTGGTTATATGGTTGATATTTGTCTCCTTCACTAAGTATTTATCTCATTTCTTCCTGTTTGTCTGTCATTGTTTAAGTGCACCTTTTTTGCTTTTCTATAACCCATCCACTTTGACCAATATTTCATGCCATTCCTACATCCACTACTCACCCATTACAATAACTGTTATTTCTTTGCAATTAACAATTTTTTTATTTTATATATGCATGGTACAGGCCATTTCCTTAGGCCTGTAGCTATTTACAAGTAAAAGAAAGCTCATGGGATAGAGGGATGCCTCAGGATGTTTTTGCTTTTTTTCTTTGTTGTAAATCTCATGAAATAATTTGCATTTACTAAAAAGGGTGGAAGGGTTGTTGATAGAGCTTTGATGGACTATGTGGTTGTGTCTAGGAATGTAATAGGAAGATTGTTGGATGTGAGAGTTCTGAGAGGGGAGGGTGGAGGTATGTCTGGCCACTACTTGGTGGAGGGAAAGTTAAGAGTAGGTAGGAGATGGGTGAGAGCTAGGAGGGTTAGGTGTGGCAGGGAGGTTATGAAGGTGAGTGAGTTGGATAAAAGAGAGAAAAAGATAGAGTATCAGGAGAAATTGAAAGATGAGTGGAACGCAGTGAAAGATCGGGAAAATGGCAGCGTGGAGGAGGAATGGCAGTTGTTTAAGAGTGCTGTGGTGGGGCATGCAGAAGAGGTGTGTGGTGTGAGACGTGTGGGTGGTGGTGTAAGAAAAGGAAGTGAATGGTGGTGCGAGGAAGTAAGTATGGCTGTGGCTGAGAAGAGACGTGCATATGAAGTGTGGCTGCAGACGAAGGATGAGATGTCATATGAAAGGTATAAGGAAAAGAGGAATAGAGCGAGAAGGGCTGTGCGTGATGCTAAAGTGGCAGCAGATGAGAGGTGGAGCAGGCGGCTGACAGAGAATTTTCAACAGAATAAGAAAATTTTATGGAAGGAGGTGAAAAGGGTGCGAAAGGGAGAGTCTGGGAAGGAAGAACGAGTAAAATCAGAGGATGGAAGGATGTTAATTGAAATGGATGCAGTAAGGAAGAGATGGGCAGAGTATTTTGAAAGATTGTTAAATGTAGACGAGGAAAGGGTGGCTGAGATTGTGGCGGATGGAAGGGTGCAAGGAATAAATGTGTTGGGAGAGATAAATGATTCTTTGATCACGAAGGAGGAAGTGGAGAAGGCAGTAAAGGAGATGAAAACAGGGAAAGCTGCAGGTATGGATGGGTGTGCTGTGGAATGCCTGAAGGGTGGTGGAGTGACTATCGTTGACTGGTTAGTAAGAATGTTGAATGTGTGTTTTGAGAAAGGTATGGTGCCAATTGACTGGGCAAGTGCTTGTGTGGTCCCGTTGTATAAAGGCAAGGGTGATAAGTATGAATGTACTAGCTTTAGGGGTATAAGTCTGTTGAGTGTTGTAGGTAAGGTGTATGGTAGAGTGTTAATTATGAGAGTTAGAGAGGGTACAGAGGGAGTGATTGGTGATGAGCAGTGTGGCTTTAGGAGAGGGAGGGGATGCGTTGATCGGGTGTTTGCTGTGAGACAAGTGTGTGAGAAGTATTTAGCGAAAGGCAAGGATGTGTTTTGGGCATTTATGGATTTAGAGAAAGCGTATGATAGAATTGATAGGGAGGCCTTGTGGACTGTTTTAAGATCGTATGGACTTGATGGTAGGTTACTAAAAGGGGTGAAAAGTTTTTATGTAAATAGTAGAGCGTGTGTAAGAGTGGGATATGCTGTGAGTGATTGGTTTCCCGTGAGAGTGGGGCTGCGACAGGGATGTGTGATGTCGCCTTGGTTGTTTAATATTTACATGGATGATGTTGTAAGGGAGGTGAGTGCAAGAGTTTTAGGTGGAGGTCTGAGTCTGGTGAATGTTGATGGTGGAGAGTGGAATCTGATGCAGCTGCTGTTTGCAGATGATACTGCACTGGTGACTGATTCAGAGGAGAGATTGAGACAGTTGGTAGAGGAGTTTGGAAGGGTGTGTGAAAGGAGAAAATTGAAAGTAAATGAGAATAAGAGTAAAGTGATGAAGTGTACGAGGTTGATAGATGGTAGGGGGATGAATATAGTTTTGAATGGTGAGTTGCTTGAGGAGGTAGATTGTTTTAAATATCTAGGGTCACATGTTGCTGTGGATGGAAGAATAGATGCAGAAGTGAAGTTTAGAATAAATGAAGTAGGAAAGATGCTGGGAGGAATGAAAAAAGTGTTTAAATGTCGTTCGCTTAGAATGGATGTAAAGAGAAGGCTGTATGAGGGTGTTGTGGTACCGACTGCGTTGTATGGGGCTGAAACATGGAATATGGGTGTAGCAGAGAGGAAAAGTTTGAATATAATGGAGATGAGGTGTCTGAGGAGTATGTGTGGAGTGACGCATATGGATCGGGTGCCAAATGATGAAGTGCGAAGGAGAACTGGAGTTGTTCGTGAGATGGCTGGTAGAGTTGAGCAGAGGGTGTTGCGATGGTTTGGGCATATGGAGAAAATGGATAATGAGCGATTGGTGAAAAAGATAACTAGATCTGATGTGAGAGGTGTAAGGCTGAGAGGAAGACCACGAATAGGATGGATGGACAGTGTGAAGAGAGCACTGGATGTGAGAGGGATGTCTGTTGAGCAAGGAAGAGTGGCTGTGCGTGACAGAAATAAATGGAGAGAAATTGTGAATGAATAAGTGATGACCAGCCCTGAGGGGATATTCTCCCGCATTTGGTCTAATCAGCTAGTCAGGTCAGGTGCGGGTAAGGGGATAGGTCTGTTATGATGTGGCAGGGGTAAACCAGTTCTGCTGTCGGGCCCTGCTGTGGATGTCACTGATTGCATTGCGCAGCTGACCCTTGTGCGGTGTGGTGCGGTGAGGATCTGTCCGTTCTTCCCTTTGGGGCTAAGATGCGAATGAATGTGTTTGAATGGAAGAGTAAATAGGGAGTGTGTCGTCCTGTCTCGGCTACCTCCCTTTCCTTGGGGGAAGCAGCCTAGGTATATAGATAGAAAAATTTTGCGTTAAAGGCAACACACCTATGCTCGAATCTGAGTGCTTGATTGACGCAGGTAAATATTTCAGCCAGCATCCTAACCAACTCACTCATATCTGGTAACCTTACCTAACCATCTTAACTACATCAGCTTATCAGTTTATTCTTATGTAAAAACGAATTGTATTTTTCAATAAAGGACTTAAGTGATTGCACATATTTGGTACTGAAGATTTTTTTTTTTTTTTTTCATATTTCTGTAACTCACATGTGTAAGAGAACACCAAAGCTAGTGAAAAATAAACCTATCTAACCATTTACCAACACTGACCCAACTCTATGTGTAATTTCTGCCATGTAATATAGTATTTTATGTACACTTTTTCTTATTCATTTATTTCATGATTTTTCATGGGCAAGATTGTCACACAAGGATGCTGGTTAGAGGCAGCTTACTGGCTTGCCCTCAAACGTGGTAACTACAGCACTGAACTGGCTAGCACACAAACTTTCAAAGAGATGTCGTTTAAAAAATCTATTGAGAAAGTACACAGGTAGTCAGAAATAATCCAGGAAGCACAATTCATTCTCTTATCTCCAATATTACTAGCAACGCCGCCACCATGGAAGTGTTTGTTTATTCGTATTCGTTTCGGAATCCTTCTGTCTTGTAAAATTTTATGAACAGCCTTGTATTTCTCATATATTTTAGCCTGCTAAGGAAAATTTCATTCCTGAATTGTTCAGTGTTTATAAACTGTAAAACCGGCTATCGTATTTAAGAATATTTAAGTCTGTTGCACGAAAGGGGTGTCTCTTGTGGCATTTATCCTTCTGTCACATTCCAATACTATTTTACGCCATACCAAGCAGACGAACGTCTGGCGTGAACAGGAAATTTATTTATGGTACGAAACACGGGAACGTCAGACGCTCACATTCGGCAATACTGGCATTTAGTTTTTATAGTACGGCCCATAGCAGTACTGATTTATCTCAACTTACATAGCTATTGACTAGTTATCAATCAACACATCTGCATTATTGTTGACCTCATCTGTAAATACATTCGCCATATCAGCATATACTCTATCCATCAATAATATTAATATTGACAACTTGCACCCGGAACAGGTAACCACAAAAATTCGCCTCCTGTCACCCAGTCCACCTCTACTGTATCAGGGTGGCTCCCGTCCAAGTAACACCACTTTTATACCTTCTCTCGAACCCTCCTCCTCCTCGGTCTCTTCCAGTCCCGTTCCCCCAGACTCACATATTTACCTAGTCAGTTTTGTCTTTCTCCAGTTCGTCACATGTCCAAACCATCTCTGTGCACTTCAACACTTTGCAGCAACTCCAGTATAAAAATCACAATACTCGATCGTCTCTCTGTCTCTGTCTCTGTCTGTTTGTCTGCACGTGACTACACATGTTTCCCTAGGCCTAAGTCCTAGTGGCATTAGGTTATCCTAGAGTCAAGGATAATCTAATGCCACTCTACCCATTCACGACCTGTCTTTCCAGTGCAGTTGCATTATTCTGAACAATATTTAATGTCCCACATTTATACCACACAAGACATTTACAAAGACGCGAGAAGTGGCCTCGTTACCTGTCAAGTGTGAGGTTCAATCTGACTGCATAGTGTTGGAGAGATAACTAGGACTGAGGGAAGATTCACCGTAAACCATTACTTGGAGACTGGGCTGGAGCTGGTGCTTCCCAGTGTGAGGGTTTATGCAGTTCGTTTTTCTGGGAGAGTATTTTTCATGCAGGACCACTTCCCACATCATACCGTTAGAACTGTAAAGCGGTGGTTTGAGGGGCAGCCAGACACAAGTACTGGGCTGGCCCAGCATATTGTGATATCAACACTACTGAAATTATCTTGGGAAACATTTTCAACGTGTGGAAGCCTGAACAGGAGAGGACATCACAGCAGTTATTGAATCACGTGGTGAACGAGTGGGAAGTGATGAGAAAAAAGTCTCAAAATGTATACATCCACGTCGCCTCCTTACCACAGCGGCTGCAGAGCATCATTCAGAACTAAAGTGGAGTGTTAAAACTAATGCTAGTATTTGAATAAACTATAACATTAAAAACCGTACGTTTTTGCAACAGGGAATAACTGTAAGAAGGTTAGTTCATTGTGATTTCTGTGGATATACTTTCCTACAACCAACTGACAGTATACTTGTTAACAGCGGTATATTACTTTTTATACAGGAGGAAGAAGAATGAGAGTATTTGGACATTAGTCTAATAAGAAGCTTTACTGATGATGCTACTGTACGTTGCGATGGGGATTTTCATAGCTTGTCTGTCCATTAATATTGCATATCATTATTCAATTATTTGCTTCACAACACATGTCTGTTTCTCGCTTTTCATGGGACTGTATTACTATGTGTACGGTGATTCACAAACTGGGTATGTTTACTGACTCATTGTTGAGGTTTTCTACCATTTACATTTTTACACACACACACACACACACACACACACACACACACACACACACACACACACACACACATATCCACACACACACAAAGTTATACAATAACAGTTCCCAGGTGTTGGAATGTTTTCAAAAAGTATATTTATCAGCATTAGATGACAAGGAGATCTTGACCTCTCAGCTATGACTACCTATCCCGACAACTAATTAAACATTGCTAGAATAAACTATTATTGCAGAAATAAAAAAACGGGATGGTAAATATACAATATTCCAGTCAAATGAAGAGTTGGAGCGTTATGGGAGGCAAGCAGGGCGGATAATGGTCTATGGGTGCCCAGCAGAGTGTGAAGAGTGAGAGGACTATTTGAACGTAGGAGTACAAAAAAACAGCCAGAAATAAAGAGGACGCAGGAATAGACTGCGAACATAATATTGATTAAATAAATACAGTGTATTGCGTAACACTTGACCAACACGCTCAACAGAATATTGCTTAATACGTGACCTACAGACGTACAGGTCAAGATGTCTTTCCTTATGGCAATGTAACGTTTATTTAATGATACACTAACACCTACCACCACAACACAGTTTTTTTTTTCTTTTTTTTCGAAAAACGCTTATCTAAGGGCCCGTTCATACATCGCCGAATGAGATGCCGAATGCGTGCCGAACCGTATTCGGCCGGGATTCGGCCAGAATCGGGCGCAAACTGCCCGAATTCGGCCTTTTTGTCTGCTGTCTGTTTGATGTCGCCGACAGTATACCGACGAAATAGAGTGCAAACCGAACGCAAATCGAACGCAGACAGAATACGCACAGACGCCAACCCGAAACTCCTATTTTGAAAATTAACCGTCATTTTCTCGGTGCGACATCGGTACAGCATTGACGATGCATGAACGATGCATCGCCGATGCTGTACCAAGGGCATCCCGAATGCATACCGAACTTCCCAAGCCCACCCAGGGGTGTATAAATATGCGCGTACCAAAAAGCCCATCACACTCCCAGCTCCAACAGAGCAACAATGGACATCACAGGAGTCATCTTCAGCGAAGTCAACAAGCAAGCCGTGGCCCTGTGGAGCAAAGCACAGACGGACTTCCTGCTCTGCGTCAAGTATCTGACCTACCTGTACCTGGAAGACGAGGAAAAAGACCACATTCCACCCCGGAGGAGGCGCAAGATTCGTCAGAAGAGGTCCTGTTGGTCCCGTGACTGGCTTCAACGACGGAAAGAATTTGGCCAATGGGAGAACCTTCTGCAGGAGCTGATACTGGAGGATAGGACATCATTTCGCAATTTCCTATGCATGGACGAGGACCTCTTCTGTGAACTCCTTGAGAGAATTCATCCTCGCATCGAGAAGCAGCGCACCTTCTGGCGGGAGCCCTTGGAGGCAGGTTTGAGGCTCTCCATCACCCTCAGGTACCTGGCCACTGGGGACAACTACAGCAGCCTTTCCTTTGGATTCCGAGTACCTCCCAACTCTATCTCCTGCATCGTGTACGAGACGTGTGAGGCCATCATCGCAGAGTACATGGACAAGGTGATCGTTTGCCCATCGACAGCCGAGGAATGGAAACAAGTTGCGAAGGGCTTCTCACGAAGGTGGCAGTTTCATCACACCGTTGGAGTGATAGACGGCAAGCACATTCGTATGCGTGCTCCTAGCAAAAGTGGATCTTACTACTACAACTACAAGGATTTCTTCACCCTGGTCCTGCTTGCTGTGGTCGATAGTGATTACAAATTCATGTTTGTGGATGTGGGTGCCAATGGGGCAACTTGCGATGCCCAGGTATTTACCAACTCAACCCTACGCAAAGCGCTCTCGAATAACCAAGTTCGACTGCCTCCCCGACAACCTCTGATTGATGGAGAACGCCCGGTGCCCTACTTCATCATTGGAGATGATGCCTTCGCCCTTCAAGAATGGTTGATGAAGCCCTTCCCCAACCGAGGTCACACCTATGAGGAGAGAATCTACAACTACCGTCTCTCCAGAGCAAGACGAGTGGTCGAGAACGCCTTCGGCATCCTTGCGAACAGGTAAGTGAAATCATCAAGTCTACAAATGTCAGACGTGTCTACATATCAATACAATTGATGAGTCAGTGTTCTTTGTCGCATGGTGCCATGCAAATAACAATAAATTTTTTCTTATCCCTTCCAGATTTCGCTGCCTGCTGACGGCGATGCTACTGCAGCCGAGGAGTGTGGAAGCGGCAGTTCTCGCCGCCTGTTGTCTCCACAATCTCCTGAGGGAGCGGAGGCCGTCGTACTGCATGGCCAATGCTGACGCTGAAGACCCCGTCAAGCACAGGGTCACCGAGGGTGCCTGGCGCTATGGTAGGCAGTTGGACCCACTGGAGCCCCTGGTGAACCCAAGAGCTCTGGCGGCACCCAAGAACATCTGCAACTACCTGAAGGATTTCTACAACTCGCCTGCAGGACGCGTGTCATGGCAGGACCAGAGGGTGGATGACTAGGAGAGCCAAGCTGAATGATAGAATATATGCTTTGCATCTTAGATTATGCTGTGTCATTTTGTAATATGTACATAGTGTATTTCTATCATGCACTGTGTTCGTTGTGACTTGTAAAAAAAATTTAAAAAATATCATTGTTGGAGAAAACATACGTGTTTTTTTACATACCAAAATAGTTAAGCTCGCAATTAGTTGGTATAGTAAGAAAACTCAGTGTCACACTTTATTAATTTACTGATCATCTTACACTAGGAAAAATTGCATAAATGGCACGAATGAATAGCTTTCATTAATATACATAGTTATAAGTTAATACAGTTAGAGCTGGGTATACTTCTTGGGAGTGGAATGCTGTCGTAGGGGAGTCGAGAGACTTGAGTGCCTGGGCGTAGTCGGATCCACAGCTGACTGGTTCGCTGGCCTGTTCATGAACGACGCATCCATCAGTTCTCTGAATGACAGGTTTGAAAAACTGGCTGACATCGGCCAGTGCTGGAGGGAGTAGGCACCGGCTTGCTGCTGCTGCTGCTGCTGCTCCCACACCCACTGCTGCAGTTGCTGCATGTGGTTGGCAGCGTAGGTGGATGGCCCTGGGTCGAGCGGAGGAGGAGCCAGGCCAGAGTGCTGGAGCGGCGCTACTGCCGGTGTGGATTCTGGTGCTGCTGGCGCTGGTGAGGTCCCCGTGGTGGAGGCCAGCTCGCTCTCCTGCAGGCTGAGGAGGAGAGCTGTGGTGTCACGCTGAAACCTCATCACACTGGTCATTGACAGCATATCCAGCACCGACTTGATGTAGGCCGTGAAGTTCACCACAAGGGTGTCCTTGGGGCTCTTCGGCTTCAGGAACTCCTCCAGCTGCTTGGCACTGGCCTGGCTGTCTTCAATGTGTTTCGTGAGCTGTGGAAGTAAGACATTCATTGTAAAATACCGTACAACATACAAAGTGGATAGGGTATTCACTGAAAAATTATAGGGCCACTCATAGCAAAGCGATTCTCACCTGGGCTAAGTAGGGGCTGGTGGAGGGTGTCTCCTCCTGCCGCACAGCCGTCCTCTGGGTGTGTTTGGTGGAGGCCTGGGCTGCACCCCCTCCGTCGTCGCTGCGCACAACCTCCACATGTTGGGTCGGATGTGTCTCGTCCTCGCTACACGTACCTTCTCCCGATTGGGAAAAGGACAGCTGAAAAAAAATAAAATAAAAACACTAGGACGATTATCTTCAGGAACAAAATTATGTAGAGTCTTGTACAGGTGTGTCTGTTCTTAAACTTTTTACAGGATTTTTTTTTTTTTTACATTCTCAAGATTGTATCTGCGCAAAACACTCATCTTGGACTGTCGTGTCTTTGGCATTGACACAAACGACCTCAGGAAGCCGAAGTTGCCCCATATCCAGGCATCCCTCTCGCTCAGGTCCTCCATGATGGGGCCCTGGCCTGACCTTGTGCGGTGTAGCTTCACGTAGCGAGTCCGCATGCCATCGACCCAAACACGTAGCTGGTTGCCTGAAAAACGAAATTATATTTACTGCATATGCATAATTGCTGAGGAACCTCTATAAGTTCACAAAAATCACATGATGAGTGTTATATGAACACACTGCTTGTTACACACACAAAGTAAAAAATTTTGGCACACACAAGAAGCAGTGTTACTCACTTTCGATGTTGAGCTCCTTGGCCTTGTCAGCCATCAATCTCGCCTTCTTGGCGACGTCCTTGTAGCAATTGAGCTTCTTGTTATAAAATATAGGGTGCTGCTGAAGCCACTCAGCCAAGTCGCGCTCCTGCCATTCATTCAACTTGGCTGATGTGCACCGGACATTCTTGGGGACAAACACCTGTGACATCTTGCTGTCGTCGTTGTCATCAGGCAACCGCTGTTGGTCTTCTTCAGAGGAGGAGATGTCCCTAGTGGCCATTTTTTGCTTGTGTTTGCTGGGACCAGCCTCATCACCTCTCATGCAACCTCTCGAGGTCGACGCAGTAGCAGGTCTATCTGGGGGTGGGACCAGGGGCTCCACCACCTCATCGGGAGTCTGGCTCTCCTGCGACAGGCCGCAATCTTGGAAATGGGGGTTGGAGTCCTCTGGGAACAGGTCTTCGGATGCCGCCTCCATTCTGCTGTAGATGCTGTAGTGTGCCCATTCTCCTAGCTCTGGAAAGTGTGACTGGGATGCTTTGGCCTTTTATATATGCCTCGGTGGGCGGTGTTCAAAATTCTGTATACATTCTTGGGACAATCGGTATAATTTTGGTATGTATTCTGTCCACATTCGCCGATTCATCGCTGACATCGTACCGATTTATAACGGTCATTTTGGTGGCGATGCATCGGCGAATGCATACTGAATGCGTGGAATGCATACCGAAGGATTACCGAATGCGACCCGAGGGGGTCCCGAGGAAGTGAGTTTGGGCAGGTCACACCGAATATTTCATGTTTGATGAAATATTCAGTGACTTGCCCGATCCCATTTCGAACACCCCGAAACGTTCCCGAAGTGCGCCAAATAGCCCAGAATTGACCGCCGAACGTTTCCCGAAGCCTCTTCGGCATGCATTCGGCTTCTCTTTCGGCGATGTGTGAACGGGGTATAAGGACCATTGTTGATTAACTTGAGACGAACTTATCTGTATCATTTGTGTGTGTGTGTGTGTGTGTGTGTGTGTGTGTGTGTGTGTGTGTGTGTGTGTGTGTGTGTGTGTGCATTTTTTATGCACCATCAGGAAGTCTCCATGTTCTTTTATGACCCATCTTTTTTCGTGTGTAGTCTCCTCAGTGGAATTTGTCATTCATTTAGTTTTCCAAAGAGCTGCATATCTTAGCCAACAAAATCCTCAGCTAAATTTGCATTGAAGGGCTAAAGCAGTTACAATTATCAATTCAACAAGAATAGTGTGTTCGAGGCTTCGTTCTTTGAGCTACTGATCATGAGCTTATGACTGGTGCGGCAGGTACCAATGATTATTTATTCACTATTCAGTTTGTTACATCTAGTATAAAAATTTCCGTTGAATCAATGTTATATTTTGAAAAAAAAAAAAAAAAAAATCAGTCGTAGGTCACAAATGTAAACTATGGAATGGAGGCATACTGAAGATACCACGTGTTAATATGTATAGCAGAAGCTGGCACTTGTGTGACAGCCAATCACCATCTGTGTTACAAGCCTATCTAAAGTGGTGGGAGCTTCGTTCATAAGAGAATACCACGTCGTAGTAGGGGTTGCTACAAGTTACAACCTTCCACAACCCTGGAAAAAGTGCGTCCTTTTCATTGAAGCCAACCGTACGTGACGTCACTGGAACCTGGAGCACCCCTGCTTGGGTAGTACTAGCTTACTTACTGATACTAGAATATTGTCTATAGTCTACGCTAAAAATATTCTGCATTTACTAGCGTGTCTTACGATTTAAAGGACAGGCAGAAACTGTGCTTTTAAGTTGATGATGTTAACAATGCGTGATCAGACTGAATATGTCAGTAATGCTACCAACAGCCTATTTTGTTTAACTTCAGGAAAATTTCTAATAGAGATTCAGGTAATATTATCTTCCTCCGATTTCAAAAATCTCTCCCACCCAAAAATTTTAGTATCTGGGAATGGCTGAATTAAAATGAAAAAAAAAAAAAAAATGAAAGTCTTTGGATCGAATGGTATAATGAAGACGGGGGGCTGGGGAAGAGCTAGTGTGTGGAAAAAAGAAGTGAAAGTATGGAGAAAAAAGTGCTGGAGACGAGAGATAGTGTGAGGAGAAGAAAGAAAATGTTGGAAAGGAGGGGCGACAATAGTGGAGAGGAAGAGAAAAGGAAGGAAGGAATATCAATAAAAGGAAAAGAGATTGCTTTAGAGAGGGAAGAGAAATGGAAATTGGTGAAGACAGACATAACTGGGATGAAGGTGATCGGCAGTAAAGAAGGAGAGGAGGAGAATCGTGGAGGAAAAAAACAAAAACAGGTGAAGAGAGGGTAATGGAAGAGAAAGAAAATGAAGGAAAGAGTGATAGACAGGAGCAAAAAGATGGAAAAATATTAATGGAGGGAATTGGGCAACTAGATTAGAGTGGTGGAGCTGGCATAGAAGAGGAGATGTGTTGGAAAAGAACAAAAAGGGAAGAGAAAAAATGGTCGAGAGTAAACTGTATGCAAGAAAATAATTGATTTCGGCTTAGTTCTCTACTGACTGCACGAGGGTCATTGAGGCAGATAGTCTACATTTCATGTATGAAATCCTCGTACAATACCATCGCATTACCCGGTTCACATCCATGTCCCCAACTGTACTTACAAGTGAAGAAAGACAGGGAAGAAATAAACGAGTCCACACTGTGAAAGTGAATTCTGGTTTTTCCAGTAGCGAGCTGGATTTGTTAGCTGTAGCACCACCGGGTCACCAGGAGTGATGGAGTGGAAAGAAAGGGATGAAGAAAGTTCTTGGCAGATATAGCGATGAATGGACCGGGTACTGAAATATAGGATAAGGAAACATGGCGAGGGAGAGATAAATAAGGGACACAAGAGTCGTAATAAGACTGATGTAATTCCTATCAACTTCACGAGGTTATTAAAGTAGGGAATAGACTTTTGTTAACTCTCAGTGTGCCCTAGGATACAATACTCAACAAACGATTTGACATCCAGGTCCCTAATTGTACTACTGTGTGAATAGATACAGATGGGAAACAAACCTTGTCCAAGAGACTAAGCAACCTAATGAAACAGCATAAAGATGAGGGAAAGGCGGCGGGCGGGGACTTAAAGAGGATTTGGTGGTGGTTGGAAAGCAGGAGAGCGAAGGATGAGAGAATGGTGGAGAGGGAAAGGAGGAAGAGAATGTTGATAATTGCAAGGAGAGGTTGATGAATATCAGAAAACTCATGGTATAACAGTGGTGCTGAAGATAAATTTATCACTGTTGGGAAGTGAGAGGTTGTGGCTGAGAGTTACAGAGGGAAGGGAGATGAATGTTGGAGATGGGCTATAGCTGAGAGTGGTACTCTAGTAAGGGAAGTGGAAGCGGGACTGTTTGAAGAGGGGAGAGAGGCGTGCAGGACAAAAGGTGGAGTGGGAGGGGTGAGAACGGGCCTCAGGGAGAGTGAGGGGAAAGGAGTAAGTGTTGGAAAAAGGACAGTTGGAGGAGATAGGGTTGGCCGGATGTACGAAGGGTGGTAGAGAGAGTGCAAAAAACGACACTGGGTGAATTGTTGTAGAATGGGGCGACAGTGCTTAAAAATGAGGGAGTGCTGGAAAGCGCAATCCTGAAGACAGACGTGTTGAGAGGTTGGAGAGAGTATTAGAGGGAAACAGGTGAGACAGATGAGAGGCCTGGTGGTGGGGAAAAAATAAAAAAAAAGGAAAAACTGGTGGAGAAAGTACTGGAGAAATGGGATGAAAGTTTTGGAGAGAGAGAGTGAGGAACAGACAGACAGAGATGGTAGAGAGGGGTGAATAGTGAATTAAAGAAGGGAAATGGGTGGTGGAGGGAGTGGTGAAGGGAAGTGGTAGACGGACTGTTAGGAAAAGGTAATGGAGGAAGTGATGAAGACGAGTGGTGGAGAGAGGTGCGGGAGAGATTGGTGGAGACAGATGGAGAGTGAAGAAGAAGGGCGTGACAGAGACAGGTGGTGCGAGGTATGATGGAGAGTAGTGGAGAGGAGTGGCGGAGAAGGGTGGTGGAGAGCTGGAGAATAGGTTCCTGGAGCGAACATTGGATAGGGTTGAGAGTGGTATGGGCAGGGTGGAAAGAGTGGCAGCGGGGAACAAGGAAGTTGAGCAGTTAGTAGAGCCAGAACACTTTTTTTTTTTTTTTTTTTAAGGAAGAAGGAACCAAGGGCTACAAGCCCGCAAGACTGTTCCCTCCATGACAAAATAAAGACAAAATAATTGAGAGCCAAATTCCAAATCCGTTCGTTTCGAGATGCCTGGACACACTGTGCCTGAAAGACTCGAGGTCATAAACTGTAGGAAATACAGACAGAGGAAGATAGTTCCAGAACTGACCTGTTTCGTACATGAAGAACTGGGAGTAAAGGTTAACTCAAGCATTAGAGAGTTGGACAGAAAAGTGCGAGGGTTTGCTAAATAGACGGGTGCTGCTTGCCATCCTATAGTCACGACGCGCGACTCTGAGGTTGCTATTATCGTGCCCTGGCAACTACCATTCAAAAGTACATCTGATTCCGTGTATTATATGAGACGCAGGTGATTGGCGTATAATATGTTCGTGTATAATAATATTCGTGTATAATATATTCGTGCTTAATATTTTGATTCGTGCATAATATGATACGAAATCGGTAGCACTTTTGAATAGTAAGTTCCTAGGGTACGATAATGACAACCTCAGAGTCGTGGAGGAATGCAAGCAGACATTTCAGAGGAACCAGGACCATTGATGTAGCGATAGAAAAGATATAAAGTTTCAACAATGCCGCGAAGAGACAGAGGGTGAGGGGAGCTCTTCTCTCATCCTACGCGCTTGCTTGTCCAGTTGTTGCGTGTTGTGTTCTAGGAGAAAATTAGGACTTTGAGAAGTTGGTCATCTGCCTTAGTAGCCATAGTGGAGTCTATAGGCAGAACTCTACCTCATCCTCTCGTCCTGTAATGCACTGATCTCGCCATTTACACCCGTTTAAATCTTGTTTGCGAATCATCAGAACATTTACAACAATTTTAATCATGTCTGCAGATCACCGGAGCATTTACGTCTGTTTTGTTCATGGTTGTGAACCAACAAAACAATCACACCAGTTTACTCATATTGACGAATTAATAAAGCATGAAAAAATAAACTTTGATACCATAAGGTCTTTCTCGTTTTATTTTTGCTGCCTTTGGACAATACTGTTGAACGCAAAAGTATTTTCTTGTAGTTAAGGAGCTAATGAAAGGCATCTCTGATTTCTGGTGGTCAAAGAAATCTATGTTAGCCTCAAGAAATTACCTAAACGTATCAAGAAAGAAATGCAAAAGACATCATGTGTCTCAAAAGGTTAAGTGATCGTGGTGGCAAAATTTTTACGCAAGATAATAGACAATCCTCGCAAAGTATTCCTATACTGAATTCCAATTTTACACTAAGGTTTAGTTGGTGTTAATTATAGTGAAGTAATGAAGCTTGTGCTCATGTGCTCAGCAGTGCTAGCAGTGTTTTGTGTTTGAACTTCATACAGTATACTCGTGTCTGTATATATATATATATATATATATATATATATATATATATATATATATATGAGTGTGTGTGTGTGTGTATCCTCTGGCTATGGAAATTTACCCCTGGCCATCAGAATAACAAGTCGACCATCCATAGTATTTTGGGATTCAAGTTCGTCAGATCGTAAATTAAATATAATTTGTGGGCTGAAGGTAGGGATCACGGCCGTTGCATTTTGCTACGATGATAGCTAAAGAAAAATTTCACTCATTTGTATTAGTTTCAGTACACATCTCTGACAGCGATGTTTGTGACTATACGACTCTTTAAGTAAAGTATAAGAAGAAATGTTAAAATTAACGGCAGATACTGGATTTTCTTAAGGAGGTGGGTATGCTGTCGAAGGAAAACAAAGTTTAAAAGGAGAATCAAGCATGAGAGGAAGTCCCCCTCGAAGCTGAGAACTTTGTTGTTGTTGATCACTACTGGTCAAGCCTGCATCAGCAGACCCATCGACCGCAGGTATGCAACTTTTTTTTATGCAACGAAGAAGGAACCAAAGGCCAGGGGCATGCAAATTGCTGCCTCTAAGAAAAAACAAACAAAAACATCATAACAGAGCCAAATTCTAGATCCATTCAATTCGAGATGCCTGGACAGACTGCATTTGAAAGACTAGAGATCGTCGGCAGTAGGAAAAAGAGAAAGAGGTAGACAGTTCCAGTCTGAGCTGTTGCAAACGTGAAGGACTGGGAGTGGCGGTTAACTCTTGCATTAGAGAGTTGGGCGGAATAGAGATGAGAGTTTGTTGTTTGACGGGTGCTACGTGCCCGCTATTGTGGTGGAGGGATGCAAGCAGACAGTGCAGAGGAGCAGTGACCACTGAAGCTGCGATAGAAAAGTAATAAAAAAGCAATAATGCAGCGAAGAAAGAGAGGTTGAAGGGAGCCAGTAAGAGGAGGAGAGTTAATGCTATGTGTGGGAAGCCTCAGCAAACATGAGAGTTGTACTCTACACAGGGGAGAATAAAACACATGTGTAAAGTCAACAACTGTGCAGGGGTAAAGAAGGTACGAAGTCGGCTTAGCGCACCCAATTTCGTGCAAGCATATTTTACAAAAGAGGTAATAGGTTCTTTCCAAGAAAAATCCCGGGGGAATGAAACCCCGACTTGTTAACATATGATGGAGGATGGAGCTGAAAATTGTTGAAAATTAGAGGGTACTCCTGTTGAAGATTTTGTCAGGTTGATAGATGTAAGAAGTGAGTTTTTGATGCATTAAAAACAAACAAGGATATTCTTACCCCAATCACAGATATAAACCAACTAATACATTAGGTGTGCCATTGCCTCATCCCTAGTTTACCGAAGTTACTGCTGAGATGGACGCTGTGGGGAGCGAATGGAAAGGTGAATGGTGGAGTCATAAGCGTATGAGTGAATAAGTTAGATGTACAGCTTAGGAGGTCATTGATGAATTAAAAGGAAGAGAGTTGGTGACAGGACAAAGCCCTGAGGCATACCATTAATGATAGCTCTAGGAGAAGAACAGTGGCCGTCTACAAAAGAAGCTATAGAACGATCAGAAAGGAAGCTAAAGATGAAGGCACAGATAGGACAGAAATCGTAAAAAGGCAGTTTGGAAATTAGAAATTTATGCCAGACTTGATCGAAAGCCTTTGAGATGCCAAGTGCAATGGCAAAGCTTTCGCCAAAATCCCAAAGTAAAGGATGACCAGGAGACTGAAAAGTAGGTGAGATCGCTAGTGGAGCGTCCCTGGCAGAACCCATACTAATAATCAGAAAGAAGGTTGCAATAGGAAAAATCTTGTTTTTTTTTTTCTTTTTTAGAATAGACTTGAGAACTTTTGAAATACAGAATGTTATATACAGAAATACAGGATGTTAAAGTAATTGGGCGATAGTTAGAGGGCTGGGAATGGTCACCCTTCGTTGGGACAGGCTGAATGAGAGCAATGTTCCAGCAAGAAGGAAAGGTGTAAGTTGATAGGCAAAGACGAGTTTACCTTGGCAGGGTGTAAGCACAGAAGCACCGTTCTCGAGGACAACAGAAGGGACCCCACGAGGCCCAATTACTTTGTTAGTACTGAGGACAGTGATGGTAAAAAATACATAAATGAAGAAATTTTACTGTAATGTCAACCATGAGGAAGTCAGAGGGGTGGAAGAGATGGAGGGACAGCATTGGAATCGTCTAAGGTGGAATTTGAGAAGAAAGTTTGAGTGAAGACTTCTGCTTTATCAGCAGAAGAAATAGCTACAGAGCCATCAGAGTGGAAAATACGAGAGAAGGATGATGAGGTAAAGTTGTTTTAAGGGTTTTGGCAAGATGCCAGAAGGAGCGGGAAGAATTCGAGTTGGAGTGTTGAGAGCATTTAGTATGAATGAAATTATTTTCAGCAGAGCTAAGAATAGACTTAGCACGATTCAAGGCAGAAACATGAAAGAGATGAGATTCAGGGGTGGGTTGTCTCCAGTAACTTTTGTACCACTTCTCCTTGTTGTGCACAACATTAAAACATGCGTGATTAAACCTTTTTTTTTTTTCATTATTCAAAAGATGTAAGAAAGGAATGTATACTTCCATGCCCAAGAGAATAACCTCCGTAATGCGCATGGCACACTCAGATGGCTCTCAGCCATAGATGCAATAATCATTCCAGGGAAAATCAAAGAGATACTGCCTCAGTGACCTCCCATTCAGCCGCTCCAAAGTGCCACAACCAAAGTTTCTTTGGAGGGTGCACAGGCTGTTCTGGAGCATTAGGACAGGTTCAGGTAATAAAGTTGTGATGAGAGGAGCCCAATGGAGAGGAAAGATTTACAGCATGGAGCAGAAGGATTAGTTGTAAGGAAGAGGTCAGGTATGTTGGAAATCTCTCCAAGGCCATCAGGGATGTGGGTAGAGTGCTGTACAAGGTGCTCCAGGCCATTAAGGATAGAGAAGATGTGGGTTTGTTCACCAGGTGGATCAGTGAAAAGAGAGGAGCACCAAAGGTGGCGATGAACATTGAAATCTCCTAGAATGAATAATTCAGAAAAAGGAGAAATGAATAGGATGTGTTCCATTGTAGAAGTAGCTATGATAGTCAAAGAAGTGTTCATAGTCAGTAGAATTAGGGGATAAGTAAACAGCACACACACACACTTACATATATATATATATATATATATAGATATAGATAGATATATATATATATATATATTAATGCTGTCAATGACCCCCTTTATGCCACTTGCAGGTGAAGGAAAAGTCTTGTAGTAGTTTTCTGACATTATATTAAACACCGTCTTGAATCAATATACAGCAATACCGGACAGCATCCATGTCCATCCCCAGACCCGTACAGACAGCTACTGATCGCCGGCTCTCTCAGGCTAGACCGGCGGTACGACTACGGAAGTCGTGATTCATTCAAATCCAGTCATAATATAAGTACGCTTAGACATAACACTGGGCGTTGACGCCCTACTTGGATCCTACTTACAACTACTTACAACTACTTACATACTATATTTACATACCATATAATATTTACAAAAGGTTACAAACAATTTTGCCCTTCATCAAAAAGTGTGTCTCCTGACACAGTGGTGGGGCATCAAGTCATAATATGGCAAGAATGCAAGTGGTCTGAGTATACAGTGAACCGGGACTACATGGGAGTACAATAATAAATGAGATATTACTACATAATTCACAAAGCTGGATGTAAGAAAGGATTAATATATTTACAGTACATGGCCATGTTGGAAAAATAGCATAAGCATATAGATTTGGTCAATTTACAAATATATATATATATATATATATATATATATATATATATATAAATATATATATATATATATATATATATATATATATATATGTAATCACAAAATGAGTTTTACTCAGAACTACCATTTTCCAGGTCTTTTGGTTGTCACACTAACCTTGTTGCTACACGGATCTCATGCAACCTTTTGCCCATGCCATGTGTTGCATGGGCTATTGTAGACTCAGACTTTACTGTACAGTAATCAGGGGCCTTATATAAACCAATTGAGGATAGTGAATGGACAGGGGTCCCTGGACAAATAAGCCTGACAGAAGCTGAGACACTAAAGAAGAAATAGCGGATGTGATTTAGGCAAGCATGGTGTACCTGGCTTTTGGGAGCCGGAACAAAGGTACAGACAGGTTGTACTGAGAAGTTACGGACTAAGGCAGATTCGCAAGGAGCAACGCTGCGAGGAAAAATTGTTAGGAGGTACGCAGCACAAACTCGAGAGTTGGGTGTGAGAAGGGCACATCTACCAAGGTCAGTTGAGGAGAGGAAGGCAATATAGAGATGATCATGGGAGAGAAGAAAGTACTCTGAAGAGACAGAGGCTTGTACCAGGGAGTTATTGTACCAGAAGGGAAAAGGAATGATGTGAAAGAGATCGAGTATGATGGAAGAATGAAGAGGAATATGAACAATTATATCCTTAGTAAGGAATGTGGCTTCTAGTATTGGGTAGTAGTGTTCTAAAGAGGAAAATGGAATCATAGGAGACAAGCCGAATGTTGAGTGAGCCCATTCCAAAGTAGAACGAAGGTCAGAGAGAGATACTAAATCTAGGGTCACGCGACTGTCAACAGCATTGACTAAAATACGAATTACGCTAGAAACTTGGGAGACAAGAGAGTCCAGAGAAACTGCAAATTATCAACATGTAATTTAACATACATCAACTCTGAAATAATATTAGTCTTTGATACTTCACGCTTAAGAATAATCGTAAAATTATTTAAAGTACTAGTAACATCATTTAAATGGTGACTCATCTGTTGCAGCATAAAATGTTGAACACGTAACACTTTGTCTTGTGTTTCGAGGGCTTTGCCTAATTGAATTAAGTCCCTTTTGAAACCAGAAAGTTCACGGTTAGTCGCTACACCAAATAATCCACTGAGGATTTCTCCTCCAAGGTCAAAAAGTCCACGTTTCACTCGTGAGCGACCCACAGGCGTTTGGTAAGGGAAGGAATCTTGAAGATGGTTAAACTTATAACGAATATAATCGAATTTCCAGCAGATGGGTAGGTAGAGTGGGTACAAAAATGTGTCATTGAGATGTCGATTTTTAATATCTGACAAGAGTCCCTGCAGGTCGTCTAGCTGACGTGCAAGGTCAGGCAGGGCGATGGCCATGGCGGCCAGCGGCTCTAGGGCGTAGCGCAATGAGACTACATCCTTAACCACCATTACCTCGCCTCCTGCGCCAACCAAGGCCCCGGGCCGTACGGCACCATCATCCTCACCCAATCCAGACCTAACCAGAGTCAGCACTGTCAGCACGTAGACCCACAGCATCTTTCCTATAAAATGAGGTGATCTTAGAGGTGATGTTGATACCGATGGTAACGGCAGTGTGAGATGATAACGTTATGCAAGAGACTTAGTGGCAGAATGCAACTTGGCACGATAGTCATTAACAGTAGGGGGAGGCTGAATAGTAGTGTCAGAAGGAAGGTTTAGAGAAGAGGAAGAAGGCTGAGTAGGAATTTGTTGTGGGGGTGCGGTCTCTCTTAGTGGTTCCTCCAAGACTATGCTTTTTGACGCACGTTTGAGATGATCTGCATGCACCCATGTTGTCTCTGCTTGTGCAGATCTCTTAATTCGAATTTATTACCTTTACGAGATATGACACGGAAGGGACCCAAGAATTTACTGTTTAGTTTTGATTTTCTGTCATGATCTAGGGCAAAAACTAAGTCACCTACTTGGATGGCAACATCTGTGGCAGCGGCATGTTGGTTACGTACCATTTCCTCATTTGTAAGGGCCAGATTATCCTGAATATATTTATGAATTTTCTAAAAGTTGGATAGGTTTGCTAGCACATAGTTATCGTAGTCTTAGATCGGATCAGGTTTGGATTGTGACAGTGAATAAGGTAGTCTTTTGTCAAAGCCATATATGATGAAGAATGGTGTTTCTCCAATTGACTTATTGATGGATGAATTAATTGAAGCAGCTACCTATGGAATCTACTTGCCCCAAGTGGAAATCTGATCTCCCACTATGTGATGCAGACTCTCCAATATCTTCTATTCTGGCACTCTACTAGGCCATTCGAGGCTGGATGATGGGCCACTATATTGCATTTCTTAATTCCGTATCGAAGACAAATTTCTTCCAGAACTGAATTATTGAAATCTGATCCGTTATCAGTTAATATTACTTCTGGTGTTGTGAAAGGGCAAATAACTGAATTAATAAAAGCATGTGCTACTGCGTTAGCAGACTTTTCGCGCAATGGAACTAAGATAACAAATCTAGAGAAATGATCGACTACCACTAACAGATAAACGAAGCCAGATTCTGTACAAGGCAGCTTCAGAAGATCGAGAGAGACAGTTTGCCAAGGTTTTGATGGTACTGGGTACTGCAATATAGGAGCAGGTTGACAGGTTGTCCCTTGTGACGGGCACATGATAAACATGCATCGCAGTGCGCTTCTATATCCTTTCGCATAGTGGGCCAATAATATGACAGACGTGCTTGCCGTAAGCTTCTATCTTTGCCAGGGTGTGATGCATGAGGGGTGTCTAGGATTAAATGGAGGGCAGCAGGAATTACGTCTGCTGGAATGACTAGTTGCTTAACTTCACGATGAGGTACGTTGTTACCTTTCAGTACTGAGTTTTTATAGAGCAATTCATTGTTGAGGAAGAAATCAGGTACAGGGACTGGCAACTTTGACAGAGAAGAATCATCGCATGACTCTAGGAAATAGGCTATATGACCTGTGACCATAAGGGATCCTCGTGCTGGATCCTATGTAGTGTGTCATAATTGAATGCCAAGTTTACGTCGCAACCGGTTGAGACTGTGGCAACATGCCACGAGAGGGCATCAGCTATGACACTGGATTATCCAGGGACGTATTCAAATGTCGGATTATAGTCAGTCACAGTGACTGCCCAACGTGCAAGTCGACCAGTAAGGTTACGTCCCCGAAACAAGTCACATAAGGGAAGATGGTCTGTTTGGATGTGAACAGGATATCCGTAGATGATGTTGCGGAAATGTTTTAGGGACCAGACCACGGCAAGGGCTTCCCAGTGAGTTACACTGTAATTCTTTTCTGCGGAGTTTAGCACACGGCTAGCATAGGCAATGACACGTTTCTTTCCTTCGGAGTCATATTGCATGAGAACGGCACCTAGGCCTACTCCAGAAGCATCAGTACAGAGAAGAAATGGTTTAGAATAATCAGGGAATACCAAAACTGGTGATTGTGCTAGAGCAGTTTTCAGTGTTGTGAATGCGGTTGCCTGTTCATCAGCCCACACAAAAGATGCATCCTTCTTTAGCAATTTTGTTAATGGCGCAGCTATCTGGGCGTACCCTTTAATAAATCGTCTGTAATATCCACTGATACTGAGAAAACTCCGTATGGCATCTGTGTCGGTTGGAGTTGGGAAATTTGTCACAGCTCTAACCTTGTCATCTGATGTGTGAATTCTGTGACCGTCAACAACATGTCCTAGGAATTGGAGTTTCTTACGTAAAAAGTCACACTTTGATAGTTTGATCTTAAGTCCAGCTTGTTTGAGTCTAGTGAACACTTCGGCCAATTTTTCTAAGTGTTCCTCCATCGAGTGACTAGCAATTATGACATCATCTAGATAAGCAAAAACTGAGTGACCTATCATGCTGGCGAAAACTGTATGAATTAGTCACATGAAAGCTGAAGGTGCATTTCTCAAACCGAATGGAAGTCTACGGAATTGGTAATGTCCGGATGGAGTACTGAAGGCAGTGATAGGATGAGATGATTCTTCCATCTCGACCTGCTAATATCCACTTAAAAGATCTAGGGAGGAAAAAACACAATTGTTTTCGCCTAAGGATTCCAGCAAATTAGTGAATAGGAATTGGAAATCTGTCCGGGACAGTCAGTGCATTCACGTGTCTGTAATCTATTACTGGTCGTAACTCACCAGCTTTCTTTGGAACCAGAAATAGTGGGCTGTTCCACGGGCTATCAGAGTGTTCAATGACCTCATTATCTAACATGTCCTGAAGAAGACGATCGGCTTGTTGACGTTGGCTATGTGGTAAACGGTAGGCAGGTATATATACTGGCTGAGCTCCAGGCTGTAATGTTATGTGATACTTTATGAAATCCGTCTTTCCCATATTCTCACCGGGTAGGGCTACGACTTCGCGATAGTCTCGCAAAAGATTAATTAATTGATGTCAGTGTTCTGGGAAATCACTTTGTTTCACATGAGATTCAAGATTAGATGGAATATTGGTGGACTGAGCAACTGAGCACTCATCAGCAACAGGGTGTGGAAAATCCTGGCACACACGTAAGGCCGCTGGGTATACCAAGAAATTGCCAATCTGTGTTCCCGTTCGTAAGGTGTATGCGGCGTTTCTTGTGTCAGCAATGTACAAGTAGCATAAACCATCCTCCAGCACCGTACACAACACCGACTCATAAGCTAAGCCATTCATACAACACATCTCAGGTAAGGTTAGTACATCCACTCCTGCTTTCACACCCACAACACGAACAGAGACTTTGGTAAACTTGTGGGGCAACAAAATTGTGCACTGATTTGTTACTGCACGTCTTATCTCTGCGTGTTGTAAAACATCAGTCACACTATCTGAGGTAGTTTAATGAGACGTGTCTGAGTCGGCGAGTGTGCCACTGTCAGAGGGGTTGATACGATCCACAGTGGAATGCTCAGAGGATGTAGTCCTAGATGATAGTGTACTTGGCTGTTCAGGTAACGGCGTGTGTATTTGCTTACTCTTGACTACTGTTGGAATCATGTGAGACTTAAGAACTGAGTCGGTTTTGGAAAGATCCTGACGTGGATATTCCATACTAGATATTGGGAAACCATTGACATGTACACAACGAGAAGCAGGGAGGAGAGCAATGGCTTCTTGGGCCATTGTCAAAAAGCCAATGAGAGTGTCCGCTGGATACTTAAGATCATTAGTGACATGAAACTTTATGTCAAAAGGTCTTAAGGGTTTATCAAGTTGTACTTCTAGTGTGATTTTTCCTTTGACCTGAAATTCTGAGCCATCCACACCGCATAGGCGAATGTCAGGTGGTTCGAGGAGCCCAACTCTTTTTAGTTATTTTCCTGATGTTATTTAAAAAGGTATCTGAGATCAGGTTTACCATAGATCCACTGTCCATACAGAAAGAGCTTTGTATCCCTTCGCTCCATCCTAGAATGACTAAGCCTAAAGATGTTATAGGTCCTACCTGACGAATGGGGAGTTGATTTCCTTTTTTTTTTTTTTTTTTCAAAGATTTCCTGCAACGTTAATGCAGGCCGGGCCATACATTAGCCCGGTCAGTGGTGTATGGGCTGATTAAAAAAGAGTAAGTGGGGAGAACAGGACCTGGGGAATGCCCAGCACACACGTCCTGTCTCCTGGCTTTGTGGTGTGTGTGTTGATTTCCTGTTACCTTATTTTCAGACACCAGCGGATCTTCTGCTGTTAGGTTACATTTCTCCAATCCGAGAGCTCATCTTCCCCCGACTGACGGCTCTTAAGGTTACGACACTCATCCGTGGAGTGAGTTGTGCTTTTCTTATGATACTTGCAAGTTAGACGTTGGGACCCCGAAGGTGCACACGGGCGTTCCTGTGAGCGAAAACGTCTTTCTTTACGTGCACAGCTAGACTCTTGATGACCTATATTACTGCAGTGCCAGCACACAATTGAGGATTGTATGCTTCGTCGCAGAGTTGAATTGTCACGACCGCTAGAAGGTGAATGATAGTGTGAGTGAGGCCGATTACTGGGTTTGGTTCTTGAAGTTGGCCGTGAACGAGAGGGATCAGATGAAGTAATGCTGGTGTGTAGTATTCTAGCAGTACCACCTGCAGAGGGAGAGGGTGAACTGTAAGAATCGACCTGGCGAGTGAAGTCTGGTCCTGACCATTCAACTATTGCCTTGGTAATATCCATGATTTTGTCTCCGGGGTTAAAGCCAATTTGTAGTGCTATTTGTTTTGGGGATTCCAAAAGCCAATTGAGAAATCTAAAGTAACCGAACAAGTTAGCAAAATTATTTAATGTAATCATGATCTCCCTGTTGTGTTGTTACCCATTGAGTACCACGGAATAACTGGCGCAACTCTGAACTCGTCGCCCTCGTAGTAGTGGCTGCCTCAATTACTTTTGCATGTTGGGGAGGTACCTTCATGTCCTCCGCATTTGCTTGAGAAGATTAGTTAACCCTATAAGGGATGCAGAATTGAAATGTTGGCAACAATATTGAATAAGCCATTGGCGAAACGCATCAAACGTTTGGCAATCTTCGAAGTGCCCCGCACGAATAGCGGCTCCTATTAATGATCTGCCATGATGGAGTCGACTGAGAAGATATGAAACTTTCAAGGGTTCAGTTACAATCTGGCGATTATGAATGTCGTTTTCGACCTCTCTGAGGAAATCGTAAATCGAAACAGTATTATCCTCTCCTGTAAATTTGGGTCTATTCACATCATCTAAATATATGGATTGGGGAGGTAGAGGGTTCTGAGTTGCCATCGTAGGAAGAGGGTGAGACCACGAAGGTGAGGAAGTAGGCACGGTAGTGAACTGAGACGGTGTGTGAGAAGGAAGTGTCGTGGCGGTAGTGGTGTGTGTATGTGTAGTAGTAGGGAGGGATAAAGACTGTGGAGAAGACTGGGTGGTTTCAGGAGAATCAGTTGGAGAAGATGATAGAGTATCTGGAGGTAATATATATGGATTTAGGGTAGGAGTAACAGGTGTAGCAGAAACAGGTAGAGAACTTACGGTTGGTTATAAGATCTGCCACTACGAAGATTTACATTATCACTACATACAGCGTTATCTGTGTTACCGTCAGGTTCAATAGGTGAGAGATCTACCCTTTTAAAAAAGGACATTAACAGAGTAGGAAGTAAGCAAATGAAACTAAATGTACAAATGGATGAATAAATGCGAATAAATAAAGGAAAATATTTATAATCTGTGAAGAAATGATTTATATACAATGAATATGAGTGAAAATGAATGTTATTTACAGTTAAGTATGAGTATTATTAGGAAAAAATGGAATGAAGTAGGAGTGAGTGAACGAAAAATTCTGACTCAATGGAAAATAAGGGACCAGAATGCAATGAATGGATAAAAGTAAATGGTGAAAATATCACAATCTATAGAGACAGCTTGCCTTCTCTGTAGAAAGGGATTAATCAGTGTGATTGAATGAGGAATTGCATGAAAATGCAGGTAGGAAATACTTGTAGTAAGATGCGATCCGTACCAAGGTTGGAGAAAAAGTGAGGCTCTCGTCTCCTCGTGATTGGGTGGAAGTGTCCGTGACGTCACTGGGAGGTGGCTCTCCACTGGGCGGAACGAGAAGCTGATAGGAGCAGGAGACTGTGACGTAGCTCGGTGTGAGTGGTCACGCTCCCTGGGTGACGTCAGTGTGTGTGTGTGGTGGGTGGGGAAAACGATGACGTAACGGCGTCGGGCGGCGGTTGGGGGCTGCTTCCTGGAGTGGGGTCTGGGGTGGAGTTTGTGGGGGCTGAAACTAACCCTTACAGCAGGCCAGACAGGAACACAGGCAGGCAAAGGCAGGTTGTAGGTTGATAGAAGCAGGAGCCTTACATGGCTGTAATGGCGTGGTGATAGGTGGGGTGTTGATGTGGAGGAAATTCCCAAAATTACGTCAGGCTGCTAGAACGATTCCACACCAAGACTGCAAACAGGGCTGGAGGCTAGGGCGGAGATAGACTGTGTGTCGTCGTGGGAAGAACAGCAGCGACAGTAGCGTGGGAAGACAGACACAGCTAAAGCAGCCCACAAAAGACTTAAACCAGTATAATCCCACTCGCTTTCCACCAAATGTTAATGCTGTCAATGCCCCCCTTTATGCCACTTGCAGGTGAAGGCAAAGACTTGTGGTAGTTTTCTGACAATATATTAAACACCGTCTTGAATCAATATACAGCAATACCGGACAGCATCCATGTCCATTCCCAGACCCGTACAGACAGCTACTGATCGCCGGCTCTCTCAGGCTAGACCGGCGGCGGTGCGACTACGGAACTCATGATCTCATTCAAATCCAGTCATAGTATATGTGCGCTAAGACATAACACTGGGCGTTGACGCCCTACTTGGATCCTACTTACAACTACTTACATACTATATTTACATACTATATATTATTTACAAAAGGTTACAAACATATATATATATATATATATATATATATATATATATATATATATATATATATATATATATATATATATATCTGTGTGTGTGTGTGTGTGTGTGTGTGTGTGTGTGTGTGTGTCAAGTGGGGTTGGTGGAGAAGTAGTGCCCCTCCCTGTAAAACAATTAACTCTAAGCCTTGGCCACCCCGTTTGGGATACATGGCATCTGGCAATGAATATATATATATATATATATATATATATATATATATATATATATATATATATATATATATATGTATACCACGTTGAGTACACCGTTTCCCGTCCGATCAGCGAAGTTAAGCAACGCTGGGTCGTAGTACTTGGATGGGTGACCGCCTGGGAACACCAGATGCTGTTGGCATAACGTTCTCGCTACGTGTCAAGTGGGGTTGGTGGAGGATTAGTGCCCCTCCCTGTAAAAAACAATTAACTCTAAGCACTTGGCCACCCCGTTTGGGATACATGGCGTCTGGCAATGAATGAGTATATATATATATATATATATATATATATATATATATATATATATAGATATATATATATATATATATATATAGATATATATATATATATATATATATATATATATATATATATATATATATATATATATATATTGCCAGACGCCTCAATCCCGTTTGGGGTGGCCACAAACAAATCGCCTCCAAGTCGCCATGTCCCCCGCCATTTCACTGCCCTGCTCCCAACTCACACCCCCCTCTCTCATATACCTCTCCACCCCATCCCTCCATCTCATCCTCGGCCTCCCCCTCCCTCTTCCCCCCTCCACCTCACTCACATACACTCTCTTCGTCAGTCTTTCACCCTCCATCCTCTCCACATGGCCAAACCACCTCAGTGTGTTCCTCATAACGCTTCCTATCACATCCACAACCACACCACAACGCTCCTTTATATCCTCATTCGTCAGCCTCTCTCTCCACGTGACTCCACAGGCTCCTCTTAAATAACTCATTTCCACTGCTTTCTCTCTTGACTTGTGTCCTTCCAACAATGTCCAAGCTTCACTTCCGTACGTTAGAGTTGGTATCACAATACTGTCATGTAGTAACTTTTTCACTTCCAGGCTCACTTCCCTGTTTCTTATCACTGCTTTCAAAGAACCAGCAACCTTTCTTCCCTGTTGTACCCTTTCAAGCACTTCACCCTCCAAACCTCCATCCTTACTCATCACACTACCCAAGTACTTAAAGGTACTCACATTTTCCAATTCCTCACCATCCAACCTCGCTGTACATTCACTGACTTCACCTCTCTCAAAGACCATCACTTTACTCTTCCCTATATTCACCTTTAGATTCCGTTTCTTACACACTCTCTCAAACTCATCCACCAAGCCTTGTATATATATATATATATATATATATATATATATATATATATATATGTGGAGCCTCTGGTACAGTGGTAGTGTGCGTTTCATACATGGGTGGACAAGGGTTCGCGCCCCGCCAGGGTAATAAACTTTGGGAGTGTTCACCCGGCCACGTACTGCATTGGCGGACACAAGGGGTGCTGTGGTTGAACCAGTGTCGCTTACTGTAAAGTATGCTTGCACCCAGTCAGCTTGCACGGGCCGATTACACTTGGTTCACAGACTACACACACATCCAAAGCCACTCCATCACTACAATTACACTTACAAGCACTTCTCACCCTACATACAATCTCAACCAGACAGCCTAAGCCACTTGGTAGAGATACAATGGCTGTATCGTCCCGACTTCGGTCGGGATAGGCCGGTCCTGCAGTGGATACTCAAACGGCTGATGATGATATATATATATATATATATATATATATATATATATATATAGATATATATATATATTGCCTCTACACCGCTTATGTTGTTTCATCATATTAGTGTGACATTCTGTGAAGTGCTCAATCATGTGGATTATATTGTGGTGACTTTTTTTTTAGCATGATCGGTACATGTCATCTGAGATTCCATCCACCCAGTCTAAATCTAAGCTTGTAACACAGGAGGGTTGGGTGATGTCCCCTCCTATGCTTAGCAAAGTGAGCTCGGTCAGCTCTTTTCAAGGATACCTCTGATGGGTGGATGTCGGGAGCGGGGTTTGAAGTATAGTGTTCCTTCATTGCTAGAGTTGGAGTGTCTGGAGGTGGGAAGTTGTTGAAGAGAGGATGGTAATGTTCTTTAGTGACTGTATTTTTTCTTTAGCTTTTTAGTGTAGCTGTGTCATAAAATATCAGAAGTTTTGTGTGTTCGCACCCACTGCCCCACTGAAGTTTGTGCCGCTCAGGCCAAGATATTCGTTTACAGCTAGGACTTTGGTTTACAAGAGTGAGTTGTGGAGGATGGTATTGGTGCAGCCAGTAGTGATACATAGAGCAATGTTCTGTATGGCCTGCAAAGTGATGTACTAGATGTTATATAGGATAGAGACCCATGCCAGGGAGGCATATAACATCACTGATCTAATGTATCGTTTTTAAAGTAGGGAATATGTAATAACATACTTCCATGATAAAGCCTTCAGGCTTCGAGTCACTCTTATCCGTAAATACATATATTCCATCCACTACGATAATGTGTTTTTCATTCTTGCTAATATTCGATGATTTTATTCAATTTGGAGAGCGACGAAGTAGAGGAAACGTTAAAGAGGACCATGTCTGACTCGAACAATGTGAACAGTTTCCCCTAAACTTAATAAAATCGACAAGGAATAGCAAGAATGAAATTTAAAAGGCATAATTGTGGTGAAGTAATTTTTTAGCCGTTGGTGAAGATTCATAGAGATTTTTGTGTTTCCTGTTAGTATAATTGGATTAGGAAGTAAACATATAACTCCAAACTCACAGGTCACACATCCAACTGAATAAAATTATCTGGCGTTACAAGTAATACTGGAGTTGACGCAATCATTGGGTGAAGGGAAGAGGCAAGGTTTGTGATGCAAGTGAAGAATTTAGGGGCCGAGCGCAGTACTGTGGCAAGGAATAAGTTGTTATGAGTCGCGTCGCCTTTTTTGACGTTCGTGCTTGCTGTTAACACTGTCAGTTCAGTAACGATTTTAATTGTTTTTACTGTATTCTTATTACTACTAGGCGGTCGGATTATGAAAGGCCTTTATAGCGCATAATGCAGGAGGTAAAGAAAAGTCTCTCCAGAGTCGAATAAAATAGCCTGTTGGAAGCGACGACAAAATATTTTGGTAATATGTTATCGGAAAAAAATGGCTAACACTCTTGGACTCACGAGGCACTACAGAATGAAATAATCTGGTTAGCTGAAACGGCAGAGTTGTTGAGCCAGCAGCAGTGCTCTCCCTTTCCTATGAATGATTTACCTGTAACTGAATAAAATCGTCCGGCTTCAACTCAAATAAAATATAAGTGAACTTAAGCTTGTGAACTAATTCCCAGTAAGATACACCGAAATTATTCAGCAAAGTTTCTCTGCTGCCTGCAGAACTAATTTTCCAGGTTTCCCCTAATTTATAGTACGTTTGTGTGGAACACATGTTTGGCTTAATATAAGTTTGACTGTATAACTCTTGTTATATTACCACCAAGCTGTACTTAATATGGTGTGAAACATTTTTGTCTCAGATATTTTTGCAATCCTTTTTATACCTTATTACTAAAGACTTAAGTCCCATGTTGTCTCTCACAGGGTGAATAAAATTTTGTGATGGTAACAGGAATAAATGTGATACTTTTAGGCTTAACGATGATATGATTATTTCCAACTCTTTCAGCCCCATGTACAGTACTTTCTCCTTGTTTTAGTAAAATCGTCCGGGAGTACGACGAATGTAAAGGAGCAACCGGAGAGTGCAACTCATGCGCCCACTAACGGGTCCAGGGACAGAATATTTGACTTTGCCCTGTGACCTTGGCCCCTGATAGATTACTCTCAAAACAGTTACTTTGTTCCTGCTTAATCCTTAATGATTTCACCGAATTGTGTTCAAATCAGATCAAAGCTCTCTTTGTTGACTTTGTCCAATTACCTCGGGATTTTACCTTTTGGAACTTTGGCCTCTGACTGTTGTTATTATCGAATATACTGTATATCTCCTCGGTTTAAACTGAGCCCTTCCACAACGTTTAGTCTACGCAAGATAAAAACTGCTTAAGTTAACTTGATCATGTATCCTTGACCCTTTACCTATTCTTAAAAAAAAAAAAAAAGTCAGTTCCTTGGCGGACCCTCGTATCACCCACCAACATGTATCTAAATCAGATCAAAAGTGTTTTAGTTTTTTTTGTACAAGCACAGACACACGGGTAGAACTTGCATCTACTCCTGTGGTCCAATGACTGATTTTTTCAAAACAGAATCTCTGGTCATCCCCAATCCTTATCCGTTCCACTAAATTTGGATCATAACAGATCAAAACTGTTTGAGCTGAACTTGTCGTGTGACCTTTGCAGTCGGCATTTCATTGTGACCTTGACCTTTCACTGGTTGTTCCCTAAATACAATATATTTATTCTAACCTCACTGTCAAAGCTTCCACAAATATTAGTTCAGATCGAGTTCTTAAAACTCCTTTAATCAATCCAGTCCAGTGACTTTCATTTTTAACATTTCTCGTTGACTTAATGTTCTCAGAGTCTCATTTCTTTATCTTTGTTTTCACCGGAACCTTTCCATAAAGAATGTACAGCCGACAGCAGAAGTTCGTCCCTCTTAGCGTGCGTGATACGAGCCTGTTGATCTGGCAACACTGTATGAGATAGAGTTGACAAGTACGCTTTAAATGGCTAATATTAAAGAAATGTGTTCGGAGATAAGAACACATTCTCTAATGATAATATTAATTTGTAGCAGGTGGGATAATGTTATTGTGAAATGTTTGACACTGGTGTATGAAGATTCTTCGTTACGGACACAGACGCATAGGATTATTTGGACTGGACTGATGTTGCCAGCAAGTATTATATGAAATATTATAGAACGATTGCAGTCCTAAAGGTGAGGTTGCAAGAAAACACTAATTACGATGTCAGTTACACACTAAACAAACACAGAAACTGACAGTTCGTGTTTCGCCAGTATGCGGTTTAGTTTTACAAGTTAAATCACTTCCTTTTCCGACCTCTCTCCCCACCCGTCTCTTCTCTTCCTAGTCATGCTCTGCCATCATCCACGTTTTATCGTTAATGCTGAATACCGTATGTCTGTAGATAAACTGTGGGAAACAATATAAAAGTGTCAAATGAGCTTCATTTCCTCCTCCATCGCTTGAAATGTTATCCATGACTTAAATATAAATGTTAGTAACATGAATAAATCGTCACTGTGGTGGTTAGGAGACATTACTCGTCACATTATATAACATTTATATAACCATCGTTAATACAGTGCTCCAAATACACTCCCTCTCCACCCCCTCGCCGTCTCCTCCCCTCCCCCTTCCACTGTCTCCATCACTTCTCCCCCCTCCCTTCCCGCCCTCTACCAGTACCCCTTGTTTCTCTCCCTCAACACCCCCAACCCTTCCCAACGATTTCATTTAACTGACTCTGCTTCTGTTTACCTCCCTAACTAGATCGGTTCTTCATAATTTGAATACAGTTATTACCATTTACAGGACTTTGAGTCTTAATTGTAATGACATTATAAACACAATACTCGTGCATGTTATATTGCCAACTGTATTACACACAAGTAACCAAATTACTTACATAACAATATCTCCATCGTAACTATCAGTGTTAAATACCATCCCCCCCTTGTGGATTCCTTCCCTCCTCGCCTCTTTCCCGCTTTGTATCCCTCACTCCTCCCTTCACGTTATAACATATTTATCTGTGTCCCAGCTTGTAATATATGTAATCCCTTCCCTCACCCAAAGTATTCCTGCTTCCATAATCCCCTCCCCCCCACACACATTGTGTTCCGCACTAAAGTGAGACCTATGAGATACGTCTACTTATATTTGGGGGAGGCGGTGGCTGAATCGGTAGAGAGGCGGCCTGCGTCCTGATGGACCCAGGTTCGAATCCTGGCTGGGGCAGGGAACAGTTTAAGGATTTAAATTTCATAAAAAGCAGACTTTCCTGATCTACCAGATGACCCGCCGACATGTCATAAAAGTACCCCCGCTAATACCAATACACCAGTCCTGTATGAGACAGCCCTAGCATGTATTCAATATGGACGGTGGGTGTTAGCGCCGAAGTGGTGACATGTAGAGAGGTGTATGGTATGTAGGAGGACTACTGGGCCTTGAGAGCAGGCTGTGAAGCCTATGCCCAGAGTCGGACACATAAAAAAAATATATATATATATATAATTTAAAACAATATGCCATCGACATACTTTGATCTGAACTCCCTCAACGCATGATCTTACAAGGTCAGAGAATGCAGTCAGCAAGATTATCCCTATCATTCCATTCCCATAGCTGCATTGCATGGTTAGAACAAAAGGTAACGGCATGACTGTCCGTCAGCGCCCTGAACATCTGTTCTGCAACTGCCGATATTATCGATACAGGAGTGACAAGGACTCGGATGGATAGGAAGCGAACCTTTACCATAATTAACCCTTACACCGCGACAATCTCATACTTCCACTTACATCTGCCTGCTGTCCGGGCTCATGACAAGCATATTCCGATAAGGGCTTAATCTGCTCATCCAGAGGGGTATAATCCCCCTTCATCGTATATTACGATGATTATGGTAGCCAAATGTATGAGGATACAGCTTTTGTGACTATCATCTATTTTGCTATATTTAATCGTAACTGAAGATCTACAAATTATCACCAAGAATACTGACAGTACTTTTAAGAAAATATTTTCTGGATGCGTGTAGATCATACAACATCTATCTATCTATCTATCTATAGCCCGACGCCCTAATCCCGAAGGGGTTGTCGCAAACAAAACGCCTCCAAGTCGCTCTGTCACCCACCATTTGACTCCCCTCCCCCCAACTCAACCCCCCCTCCCCCATATATTCCTGTCAATTCCATCCCTCCACCTCATCCTCGGTCTACCCCTCCCTCTCCCTCCCTCCACCTCACCTACATACACCCTCTTAGTCAGTCTTTCATTCTCCATTCTCTCCACATATCCAAACCACCTCAGTCATACAACATACGCAATGATTATTTTTCATTTTATACTTTCTTTGGTGAAAAGAAGGACATTTGTGCTTCATATTTTATGTATGTTGGGATTTATAAAATAAGTGTAAGCAAGATATTAATGGCTAGAGGAGGAGATATAAAATGATCATTAAACTGAGGCACTGACTGCCGTCCTTTGAACAGTTAATGCCTCTTGACCGCCATTGTCACGGTCCTTATAATATTACACATTATTAAAGGATACTATACAAAAACATGACCCAAACATCGTTATGTTGTTCGATTCCCGAGACAAAAATGAAAAAGGGAGAGAAAAAGACATTTGAAATGACAAGGGAGAGAAGTTGGGCAGGGTCAATACAATAACACGGTGAGGAGGGATTCGGAGTGTTGCAGGCTAGAAACAAAGGTTACTGGAAATGGGGGCGGAGGGAGGGGGGAGAAGTGATGGAAACAGTGGAAGGGGGAGGGGAGGAGACGGCGAGGGGGTGGAGAGGGAGTATATTTTGGGCACTGTAAGAACGATAGTTAGGTAAGTGTTACATAAATGATGACGAGAAATGTCTCCTAACCACCACAGTGACTATTTATTCATGTTACTAACATTTATATTCAAGTCATTGATAACACTTCAAGCGATGGAGGAAAAGAAGCTCATTGACACTTTTATATTATTTCCCACAGTTTACCTACAGACATACGATTTTCAACATTAACGATAAAACGTGGATGATGGCAGAGCATGACTAGGAAGAGAAGAGACGGGTGGGGAGAGAGTATTCTTGGTGATAATTTGTAGATCTTCAGTTACGATTAAATATAGCAAAATAGATGATAGTCACAAAAGCTGTATCCTCATACATTTGGCTACCATAATCATCGTAATATACGATGAAGGGGGATTATACCCCTCTGGATGAGTAGATTAAGCCCTTATCGGAATATGCTTGTCATGAGCCCGGACAGCAGGCAGATGTAAGTGGAAGTATGAGATTGTCGCGGTGTAAGGGTTAATTATGGTAAAGGTTCGCTTCCTATCCATCCGAGTCCTTGTCACTCCTGTATCGATAATATCGGCAGTTGCAGAACAGATGTTCAGGGCGCTGACGGACAGTCATGCCGTTACCTTTTGTTCTAACCATGCAATGCAGCTATGGGAATGGAATGATAGGGATAATCTTGCTGACTGCATTCTCAGACCTTGTAAGATCATGCGTTGAGGGAGTTCAGATCAAAATATGTCGATGGCATATTGTTTTAAACTATATATAAGTAGACGTATCTCATAGGTCTCACTTTAGTGCGGAACACAATGTGTGGGGGGGAGGGGATTATGGAAGCAGGAATACTTTGGGTGAGGGAAGGGATTACATATATTACAAGCTGGGACACAGATAAATATGTTATAACGTGAAGGGAGGAGTGAGGGATACAGAAAGCGGGAAGGAGGCGAGGAGGGAAGGAATCCACAAGGGGGGGATGGTATTGAACACTGATAGTTACGATGGAGATATTGTTATGTAAGTAATTTGGTTACTTGTGTGTAATACAGTTGGCAATATAACATGCACGAGTATTGTGTTTATAATGTCATTACAATTAAGACTCAAAGTCCTGTAAATGGTAATAACTGTATTCAAATTATGAAGAACCGATCTAGTTAGGGAGGTAAACAGAAGCAGAGTCAGTTAAATGAAATCGTTGGGAAGGGTTGGGGGTGTTGAGGGAGAGAAACAAGGGGTACTGGTAGAGGGGGGGAAGGGAGGGGGGGAGAAGTGATGGAGACAGTGGAAGGGGGAGGAGAGGAGACGGCGAGGGGGTGGAGAGGGAGTGTATTTGGAGCACTGTATTAACGATGGTTATATAAATGTTATATAATGTGACGAGTAATGTCTCCTAACCACCACAGTGACGATTTATTCATGTTACTAACATTTATATTCAAGTCATGGATAACATTTCAAGCGATGGAGAAGGAAATGAAGCTCATTTGACACTTTTATATTGTTTCCCACAGTTTATCTACAGACATACGGTATTCAGCATTAACGATAAAACGTGGATGATGGCAGAGCATGACTAGGAAGAGAAGAGACGGGTGGGGAGAGAGGTCGGAAAAGGAAGTGATTTAACTTGTAAAACTAAACCGCATACTGGCGAAACACGAACTGTCAGTTTCTGTGTTTGTTTAGTGTGTAACTGACATCGTAATTAGTGTTTTCTTGCAACCTCACCTTTAGGACTGCAATCGTTCTATAATATTTCATATAATACTTGCTGGCAACATCAGTCCAGTCCAAATAATCCTATGCGTCTGTGTCCGTAACGAACACCCGTATTCTTAAAAATAATTCCTTCCCTAAACTTTTCCTTCCCTTTGAAGGATTTTTCTTTCCCTTCGGTATGATTAAAGATTTCCTTGGAAGGGAAGGGAATATTTCAGGTTGGTAGCCCTGCTGACCAAACCTGAGCCTGCATCTCAACGGTTGGTATGCCGGAGCTTGGGAATGTAAACAAAGTCACGCTGCCACCACTGCCTTCCACACGTGTGTAGCAGTTGCGAAGTGTGAACGTGCTTGGACCTTCCTCCGCATTATTGCTAATATTACAAATTCTGAAATGGACCACAGCAATATACCATCAAGAAGGCAGCCTCCACTCACTGGACCAGCTTTGGAGTTGCTGATTTCACTAGTGGCGATGTTCCCAACAGGGCTCTCACAACAGTTGATATGAAAATCCCTAGGTTTGGTGCAAAAAATCCCCAGATTGGACAAAAAATCCCCAAATATAAAATACCAATATAAATGTACTTACACATACTGTAGAAAAATACTACTTTATGAAATAATAAAACAATTTTTTTTAATAAACATGAGGTATATTTTTTTCAGTATCAAGCATCAGTTACATAAATTTAATCAATGAACCAATGAAGAGTATAAATTATAGCTCTGCTTTGGTTACAGGAGACAGTCTGCAAATTGATAAAAATAAATTCAAAAAGCCCTCACTCAGTATTGTTTTACCAAAGTGAAACCTCTGGGTCTAGGAACTTGCAGAATAGGCCTACTAAAATGAAATTAAATCCTATTTCTGACTAGACGGCTGAAAGATAAAAATGAAGAAAAGAATGAGAGTTAAAATAAAGGCAGCAGAAGTAAAGAATGAATGGAGAGGTGAAGAAGAAAGATGGATAAAAAAAAGTAGGAAGATAGGAGTAAGAGAAGAAAAAGAGTAAGGGAACAGAGTAAAAAGAAAGACAGATATAAATAGCTGAAGGAGATATGAAGGAAGAAAACACTAATAAATAGGCTGCATAGATATAAATTAATGAAGAGAAGAAAGGGGGGAATGAAGGCGAGAAGTAAGTATACAGACTATTATCATCATAGTGTAAGAACAGAAGAAATAAGGAAGCTGGAGAAGACCAATTGCTTCACACAAGGCAGGAATGTAAATGAGAGGAAATTATGGCTAACTGAATGGGAGAGAAAGATAAGGGAGAGGGAATAAAGATATAAAGAGAGAGAGAGAGAGAGAGAGAGAGAGGAATGATTGAAGGAAGGGGATCAGTTATGGAGAACAAGTTGAAAAAGGCTGGTTTACTTTCACTCCATATGACTAAAAGAATCACAGTTTCTCAGATAAATCAGGTACAACCCAGGAACTGGTTGATTTAATCCAAATTAAAGCATCAGTTTAACAAAAATAATACTGTAACATGTAATATGCTCCTGGCACTAATTTTCAGCAATATATTGTATATAGTATGATATTCTGTATATGTATAAAAATATATGTAATCCATATAAATAATGTATAGGCCTATAGCAAAGGTGTTAAAGAAAATATCTTTCATTTACACATCATCAATATACAGTACTTAGAACATAAATAATGGTTTTCCATTATTCCACATTTTCTTATTTTGAGGGAGGAGGCTGGATAAATCTAGGCCTAGATACCTGAGTAACATGATATATTCCATATGAAATAAAATGTGCTAGGTTAATAGAGTGGGTGTAAATGCTAAAGAGCCTTAGGAGGATGTGAACTTTGTAACTGCTGAGTTGCTTTGTTGTAGCCATCCTTCTTCACAAGGACTTCTCAAGAATAGGTGTCAGGTATAGATATGTAGAAAGAAACAAATGTGTTTTCAGCATAAGTAAACTATTCCATATATCAAAATAAATTACGTTTACTCTGTTCTTCAAGAAACTAATTATTGATTAAGTGTATTTGCAATTATCTCATGAGCTTCACTGTCTGTTGCATTGGATTTTACATTTCTAATATGTTTCAACAATCGTGGATGGTCTTCCAAACATAGTTCACATGCAGACATTCCATTCAGTATGGAAACATAATTGAAAAGTAGATAAATGATCACTAGATTTAGCTAATAATACACTGCTTAACAAAAAGTAAAATAAACAGGACTAAGGACATGCTTCATTTATACAATATTATACAACTGCAAGCAGCAAGCCTGACAGTATCACTGATTTTGCCAGGACCTCTCTGCCTTGATCGTCCTCTGTATGTCTTTCTCCTTCCGTCTTTACCTTGATCAAGTTGATCACCACTCAAATATTATATATGTACACTTTCAATAACTCAGTGTACTCAATGTATCCCTAGTGATTTCTGAATATGGCCCAAAATCATCAAAACAGGCTACGTGAAAGCGATGAGGGCTCTTAGCATTCGCCAACAAAAAGTTACATCACTCACCGTATTACACGTTTTCCACGTTATGTCATGACATTCTCTTGTCATAAACTTCATATACAACCCTTATTTATATGTATGGGGGTCTGCTAAGAAGTAACATTTAATGTTAGGGCTAAAAACTCAAATAATTTTTCAGTACTTACTCAGCGTGTGTGAGAAAGCTTGCAACATGGCGGCCTATTAACAAACTTGAAATGCTAGCTCGTGATTGGTTGAAACTGTAATACGTCTGACCAATTAAAATTTCCAAAACAGAGTAATGTTCACAAACAGCTGACCACAAAGAAAATACTATTTTGGCAATATTTACAAGCTATTTACCCTTTTCACCCATTACTGAGGGCATTCTATGTCAATTATAACACATAATAAGCAAAAATCCCCAAATAATCACTAAATATGACCAAAAATCACCAAAAAATCCCTAAAAATACAAAATCCCTAAATTTGTCACTAAATGTACTGAAAAGTTCCAATCTAGGGACAAAATCCCTAAAAGTGAGAGCGCTGGTTCCCAATAATAAATGACCGCCGCTCGGATGGGCGGGCGGTGACGAAGGTGGAGGCCTGGGAGAAGGTGGCCTCCCTATTCAATTTGTCTGGTGTGGTGGGTGCTCCCCGACAAGTAAAACAACTGCGAAAGGCTTGGGATCGTTTAAAAACAAAGTAAGTAACATGGGTTTCTTCTACTGCCAAGTTATGTCACATCTTGAGTGTCACCTCCATTTAGTAACCATGCATCAGAAATGTTAATGTGGTATCGTTATGTGATAAAATACAGCTCACTAACTCACAGTACCCAGAAGAAGGTTGAAAATCTATTGTATTGACACTTCTTTGACCCAGGGACCCTAATTAACCAGTCGACTTTTTTGGAATGCGTAAGAATTGAAAGTGTAGTATGGTTACCGGTTGAGGATAAAAAAGACAACTCAATAACTCTCACAGTACCAAGAAGAAAGTAAAAAATCCATCGTATTGACACTTTTCTTTGACCCAGAGACCCTATTTTACCATATTACTTTTGGGGAATGCATAAGAAATGTCAGTTTGGTATTGTTAGATGATAAATAAATCAGTAACTCTTACAGTACCAGGAAGAAAGTATAAAATCCATTGTATTGACACTTTTCTTTGAGCTGGAGGCTTCTTTACCAACTGACTTATGAATATTTTTCATGTATATCATCTATAGCTATGGTCACATTCAAAGCAACAGTAATACTTCTCGAAGTTAAATCAATCATTCTCTCACACCAATGTAAATAAAAACAATTTAGAGATACTGTGTACCTTAACAGAACATATCATGTATTGGACCTTGTATATTGTATGAAATAGATGTTTCAAGAGTGACATGAAATATTACCTGAATGTTTGCTTCACAAACCGTGCAGCTACTGTTTTTCTGGTGGGGAAAAAAAGCAATAATTTAAAAAAATAGTGTGACCATGCCTTTAACCAATAAAAATTGCCAGATCATAGGAAACAGATTTGAACACCTGAACACAATACCGTATTAGGAATGAAATGTTAGGTTTTGTGAAGTTATCATGTATGGACTTTGATTTTTTTGTTACTGTATTTATTTATTTATTGGTCATTTCTTGATTTTTCAGGGCAAAGGCAGACCATGATAACTATAAAATTGAAGTCAAGAAGACTGGTGGTGGTGCTCCACCGCCTGATTATGACAACAGAACCGAAAACGTCATTGGCCTTATTAAAGCCGAGGTGGAGGATCTTGGCAATAATTTTGATTCTGATGGCCGGAGAGGTAATGCTCGTTGTCCTTTTTGTGCTACCCCAGTTTGTCTCGTTTTATCTTGGCAGTTTCATAATATTTTCCTCGACTACCCTTGCATTCTCTACAATCATCATCAGCCTATAACATCTCATGGGATTCCTTTTCAAAATCCATCTATGAAGCTATTTGTGTCAGTCCTGCACATTTGTTGTGTACCATACGTGTCATCATATAACATCAAGAAATCCTTAGGTGAGTCATGTTGATGTGTAATTAGGGCAGATTAACTTTAATATTTAATAGCAGGCTGTTTACCCATTATTTCAATATTTGCAGCACAACAGGAAGATGGATCAGAAGAGATTCAGTTGGTTGTGGCGGCCAGTGACGTAGATATCATCGATGATGATGAATATTATCCTTCCCAGGGCACTTCCTATCCGAGCCAGCCACAACACACTGTGACACCACCAGTTCCTTCCATCTCTTCCACCGGGTGTGTGAGGCTCAAGCCAGAGTCACAATCCCCAACACCTCGTAGGAAACGGAACCGCATGCTGAAATTCGAAGGTGAACATCGTGAACCTTCCACGTCAAACAGAGCCTTCGTTGAGCAGGCGATGGCAACAGAGACAGAAACTCTTAAGTGCAAACAAAGTGATGCCAAAGCCAGATTAGAAAAAAGCACTCTATCCAAGGATTTTGAAGCTTGGAGGGTTGAAATGGAAAGGGAATTGTTTAAAATCAGAAAGAGAAAAAAAGAAGAGGAGTTGGAGGCTGCTGTGATAAAAAAGGAGGCTGCATTTTGGACAAGGAGGCAGCCCATTATAAAAGATTATATTACCTGAAGAAATACCAGGAAATTTCAGCCGATGAGGCTTGAGTAGGTGGTTAGTCCTTTTTAGTTGTTAAGAATTATTACTGTAATTCTTATAATAATGTTGTGTAGTGTTTAGGCTGTGATTGTAGTGATAGGGTAACATAGTATAGTCATTTTTCTGTGATGTCAGTAATATAGGAACATTGTAGTGTCGTAGAATAATGTTGTGTAGTGTTGAGGCAGTTATTCCAGTCTTATGGTAACATAGTATAGTCAGTTATCTGTGATGTCAATAATATAGGAACATTGTAGTCCCGTAGAATAATGTTGTGTAGTGTTGAGGCTGTGATTCTAGTCTTATGGTAACATAGTATAGTCATTTATGTGATGTTAGGAATAAAGGAATATCTTAGTGCCTTATAATAATGTTGTGTAGTGTTGAGGCTGTTATTTTAGTCTTATGGTAACATAGTATAGTCATTTATGTGATGTTAGGAATAAAGGAATATCTTAGTGCCTTATAATAATGTTGTGTACTGTTGAGCTGTGATTCTAGTGCTAGGGTAACATAGTGTAGTCATTTATCTGTGTTGTTAGTATTAAAGAAATATCATAGTGCCTTATAAATAATGTTGTGTAGTCTTGAGCTGTTACTCTAGTCTTATGGTAACATAGTGTAGTCATTTATCTGTGATGTTAGTAATATAGGAACATTGTAGTCTCTTAGAATAATGTTATGTAGTCTGGAGGTGGTGATTCTAGTGTTATGATTGCATAGTGTAGTCATTCACCTATGAAGGTATTGTTGGGTAAGAGCTGTGATAGCTGTTTTGCTGCAACATACAGTATTTTAGGCTGTGATAGTTTTATGCTAACAGACAATATTGTAGTCATCAGCCATGGGTGACAATGCATTGTCTCTTGAGGCCATGGTACAAGTCTTATGTGACATAATTCCAAAGCTGTGATAATATTGTGCATTTTGTCTTGTAACTAGGTGGTTGTGAATCTGCAGCACTCAGGTGAATTTTGGTCTATTTGCAGCTGTATTGTTGTGTAATTCTTTGTTATGTATTATGGTTCTGAGGGAAGAAGTGCCAAAGTTCAGTGCAAAGCTGGATCATCAACATGGTTTTGAGAGAGATGGCAGATTGTTGTATTTTTTTTTATGTAGTGTTGAGGCTTTGTTTTGGTATTGGAAAGGTGCAACACATTTGGTGTTTTTGTGTAGCCTTTCATGTATTGTTATTACTTTTGGTTATGTTACGTTGTTTTTTATGAATGGAGTGTAGGCATTGTATAAGTGAGATGATGGTGCTTAAATATACAAAATTATCTGAGACACTTGTTTCCTCCCACCCACCCCTCCTCTTTTTTTTTTTTTTTTTTTTAAAGATACTTAACTACTGGCATTTCGCTTCAGCTTATCATAGACGTTGAGTACACCGCTTCCCGTTCGATCAGTGAAGTTAAGCAACGTTGGGTCTGGTTAGTACTTGGATGGGTGACCGCCTGGGAACACCAGATGCTGTTGGCATCCCTACGTCAAGTGGGGTTGGTGGAGGATTAGTGCCCCTCCCTGTAAAACAATTAACTCTAAGCCCTTGGCCACCCTGTCTGGGATACATGGCGTCTGGCAATGAATGATTATCATAGAATGCGTCCTCATCTCAAGTGCTGAGTTGTAAAAGAAACAGTTGATTTTAACAATGCCAGCCAGCAAGCTATATCAAAAAGGTACACGTCAAGAAATCCGAGGTAAGAAAAATGTTCAGTTTACTGGGTTAGGTAAACTATGCAATGAATTACAATCCACCTTTATTTGGTTAATGAAACAAGATATTGGGTCTTGTCGTTTATCTAAGTCATTGCATAGGTAAACTATGCAATGAATTATAATCCATCTTCATTTAGTTCACGAAACAAAATACTGTATTGGGTCTTGTATTTTATCTAAGAATATGAAACAGTTGGACTGATCTGTTGTCCCAAGAAAAACTGCTCACAACAACTGGTATGTGTATCAGAGGAAGTATGGCATGAGCCGACAGTGATTGAAGGTCAACTCTTACTGAAAATACTCATGCTCTTCCTTCTGTCTCCTAAATTTACTGCTCCATGGGGAGATGAACGTTTTATTGTGAATATGGAATAACTGGCTTAACTACCAGTTGTGATTAATATCAAGAAAAGTTTGTGCAAACTTGGAGGAAAGGAAATTAAGTGAGAACAACAGGGAAAAATGAAACACGACTTAACATTTAAAGAATCTCCAGAGAGAAGCTGTGAATTTATTAATTACATCAAAATGAATGCTTCCATTACCAACAAAAACCAAGGTAAATTCACTCAAACGCAATCAAACTCATGAAATCTTTTAAAACTATAAAATACTGGTAAATGAAGGAATATGGAGTCACGGAACTGTGAGAGAGACTGGGTTGATTTGCTAATTGGTCAGGTCGCAATGCTCCGTGGTACGTCCACCTCTGGGGCTGCCAGCTGGAAGGATATGGTGGTGCAGAACTGCAAAAGAAGGCTGGATAATCTCTCGGTGATCACTGCTACTTGCACACTCAGTCGAATACGTCCTTTTCTCGTAGCTGCCCAGCACTAACTGACTGTGTTTCTCCCTTCTGCAGACTTAAGCGTGTGAAATTTGATAGGAAGTAATAGATGTATCCTAACTCAGGCACACACGATTCACACTGTGGTGTATGTACTATCCTGCTACAGGGGGAAATCACTGTCGTCCGTGAGCGTAAAAACCTCGTATTTACGTTAATGACTGCAAGCTTGAGGGAAAAAACTCCGTGACAACAGGGAAAAATCCTGTACTCAGGTCAAACTGAGCGAAAGTTCGCTCTTCATTTTAACACAACAAATTGTTATGTAGCGTGGTGTATGTAATACATGGTGTAGGTGTGACAGTTGTAGTGTATCTGTACCTACATGTAGAATGGAGTACAGTAATATAAAATAACAGAGATGATGCAGGTAGAGAAGACACGGCAAAGATCAGCTGACATACATGGCAGAACTGCAACGTCCATCACTGTACCTGTGAAATAAATCAAGGTGGAGCATCAATAGTGTCAGTGGGAAAAAACATCTACAATACAATTAACCCTCCCCCCCAGTAGTCAACACATAGGCTAACATCGAGTTATGGCTATCAAGACATTAACCAGGAAATGTACGCTTCTGCTTGGCTTAAAAACGGCACTGAACGGCTAGTTGCTTCCTGGCAAAACCCTACATCTCAATTAACTGGAGAACAAGCTGTTCCCTGGTTAATACATAGGCACAGTGTGGATATAAGGGGTGGAGGTCCAGAGCCTTGCCTGGCGCTTTCAAGGGAGATAGCAGTCAATCAAGCCCCAGCTCCTTCTCTCCAGTGCGAGACCATGCTTAACTTCAGCTAATCCACCCCCTGCAGCATTGACCCCTGGTACGTTAAAAAGATCCCGACGGGTGCCAACTAACTAACAGGGCCCTCAGTGACCCACAGCCTGTTACAGGTCGAAAGTGAGAGTAGTGACCATTAACTCAGGGCTATCCATGCTTATGTTCCTAGACTATGTACTGTCCTGCGGTATTTGTTCCTCCACACTTGAACAGCCTTTTTACTCTTCGCTACCTTTTATGACAAATTCACTCACGTCAAAAGTAAGTGCGAACAATAGCATTACGTTTGGCTTGCCCTTGTTTATTTCCAATTTCATTCTGAACTGGGACATCAATATATTCTTGGAAATTATTCTGACCCACTTCCATATCTTCCAGATCTATTACCCTAGTCATTATTGCCATGTTGTGAAGGACAACTGAAGCAACAATAACTGCCTTGGTGGTGTTTAAGTTTGTCCTCATGCCCTTACCCAAACATGAGAATCTTCTCTTCAACACTCCAAACGCCCTTTCTACTGTATTTCTAGTTTTTATGTGGCTTGCATTGTAGCGTTCCTCATGGTGATTCTGAGGTTCAGGGATGGGTGTTAATAAGTAAGTTTTGCACTGGTATGCACTATCCCCAAGAAGGTGACCCTGATATGTTCCTTCTTGTAGTGTCTGACAAACAAGGCTATTTCGGAATATCCTACTATCGTGAACGCTTCCTGGCCAACATGCAACAATGTTATAAAATGTCAAATCTGGTCCGCAAATACACTGAACATTAAGAGAAAAGAACCCCTTTCTACAACAGAAAATTTCAGAGTTATCATATGTTGGTCTTTGAATAGGTATGTGGGTGCAGTCAATGCAACCAATAACGCCCGGCATTCCACCGATAGTAAAAAATGCCTCCTTAGTCCTCTGGAGGCCTTGGCCTTCGGGAAACTTCACATACCGTTCCCTGAGCCCAGCAACAGCACGTGACACTTGTGCAAGGCATCGGCTCACAGTTGGTTGTGAGACACTGTAGCAGTCTCCCATGACATTCTGGTGGCTGCCAGCAGCCATGCAGCCCAGTGCAATTAGCACTTGAAGATGAGGAGGCACAGGTGAACCTGGAAAACATATCTAACACTGTGTAAATAATGTACAATTTGTGACTGTATATGTTATATGAACAGCATAAAAAGTCAGACAGCAAATAATGAAGAGTTCACTGAAAAGTTACGTTTGGAAACATTAACTGGTCATTTAACACATTTTGACTCATGATGTTACTCAACAGACATTTGTCAATGAACTTCCACTATCGTATTAAGCAGTTCCATTGTCTAGTGTCAGGTCAGAGTAAATATAAAAAAAAAAAAAAAAAAGGCACCACCAAAAATTTCATGTGATTCTTTGACTAGCCTGTCGGCTTATAAATGTACCACATGTGGACCCACCTAGGCATAACATAAAAACCATTCTCCTAAGTTCACTATTAGCAACCTTGATTGTTGTTTCGTTCTTTTATTATGAGAAGTAACCTTCTAAAAATGACACTCGCACTTATCACACAAGTTTGAAGATGCATACGTATGGTGTACAACATGGAAGTACCTGAGTAGAAATACTCAGCACAAGGTAACAGTAACTCCATGTGCAACCCAAAGTGATGCCATGATAGTATGACCAGTACAGTATTAACACTGAAAGTCATGCAATCAAATGAAAATTGTTTTACAAAACAAATATGAGTGTTAGTTACCTCAGAACTACACTATGAGGTGCCATACAATGTGCTATGAATTCTTACCTCTCCTGTCACGTGCTGCTGGGAGCTGATTCTCAATTTCATGAATTAAGTCACGGACCGCGTGTTTTGGCAGACAAAACCTCTCAACGAATTCCTCTGCAGACATTGCCTGGAAAGGATCCATCCTGTCCACAACAATTCTTCAGAGACGTCGCCTCCTTGGACCCGCATGAAGGAGTGCCTCCCACCGCCGGACATTATCCTCAGGAGTCTCCAAATAAGGGAGTTGAAATTCAGCAATTTCAGGAAGTTCAGCCATGTTTTCTCTGCAACCGAAAACTTTCTGATTACTGTGATTATCAACAAAAATATATTATACAGGTGTTTTATGAAGTATTTTGACAAGATCAGCTTTTACTAGAGAATGACAGACAGTGAGTGGGAATGAAATCAGCAGCGTCATGCCAGAAGAAACTGTCCTAACCCAAGAGTATAACTAAACCTAACCTAACCTGCCAGCTTTACCGTACCCCACAAATTAGCCAAACCTAAAGTAACTTCTGGTTTGGAAACAGGAAATGAAATCCACCTCCGAGTACACTGAATATGTTTCTTCTATTCTGCTGAAACCAAATAAGTGTTGGTACAGATGAAAGAACGTAATGACAATTTCAGGGGGAAAATTTTCCAGTGGGAAAAGGTCATTTACCGCCCTGAAAGTAATAAGTACAGAAAACAAAGTGCAGGAATATTGTGCTGCTTGTGGTGAATATTTACCTAAAGGGTCTATCATCAACAGTGAAAACAGTTTGTATAATAGCAACAGAAGCTAGCTTTATGATTAACAGCATAAACATAACCAAGCTGGTCACATTCATAACAATATTTGACGATAAACAAGAGGCAGGTTATTCAGAGGGGTTATGCTTTACTATGAACAATGTCCCAGAAAGTGCATCTGCCACTTTTCCTAAAAATCAGCAGTTGAACAATTTGCCTAAAATAAATACCTAGAAACCTCTTCAGCAACCAGTTTTGCTTTTCCTGTGGGCTACACACTGAATGAATGGTGTTCCTACAATCATAGCTGAACAAAAGTACACATACCCAATGATAGAGTAGATTTGGACGTTCACTGGATGTTGTACAGGCGGCTTGTAGTGGTCCCCGAGTAGTTACTGCGTGCAGTAGCAGATCGTTGTGGTCCCCAAGTAGTTTCGAAGTGTGCAGTAGGTATTATAACCGGATGAAATGTGTGAATCACCTAACCTAACCACGCCGCAGCGCAAGTACGTCGTCTGCTGTTTAAACTGGCTAAAAATATCTGCCGACACGGTTAAGACTTTTAAAGAGATACAAACAGCACTTAAAAAATCATTATATCGTTGTAAAACGTTGTAATAAAATTATACAGTAGCTTCTTGCAACGTCTTATATAGAGGTAACGCAATAAACAACAAAAAAAACGCACAAAAATTACGAAGGAATTTTTGAAGAGACGGGTCAAATAAATCCTTCAAGTTCCAATAATTTCTGCTGCCCGGAGGAAAAATCTTTCCCTTCGAGCGGCTCGGGAAGGGAAGGAATTTTTTAAGAATACCAGTTCAGCTAAAGATTTCCTTCCCATGCCTCTACAAGGGAAGGAAATGTTTAAGAATACGGCCAGAAGAATCTTCATACACCAGTGTCAAACATTTCACAATAACATTATCCCACCTGCTACAAATTAATATTTTCATTAGGGAATGTGTTCTTATCTCCGAACACATTTCTTTAATATTAGCCATTTAAAGCGTACCTGTCAACTCTATCTCATACAGTGTTACCAGATCAACAGGCTCGTATCACGCACGCTAAGAGGGACGAACTTCTGCTGTCGGCTGTACATTGGATAAGAGCTCTAAGTTGATTTTGCCGAGTGACCTTGACCTTTGAACTATTGTACTCGAAAAATAGGTCGACCTCTTGGATGATCCTCAACCCATGCACGAAGTATGATGCAACTCAGATTAAAACTGTCGTAGTTTCGCTGTTTACACTCAGACACATGGGTCGAAATTTAACCTTATCCCAGTGACCTTGACTTTTGAATTATTATATTCCACATCTGATTTCTTTCTGTTTGCCTGACCTTTAAACACTCCACTAGGCTTGGTGAAGATCAGATGTGAGATCTTTGATTTAACTATGTCATGTGATTCTGGTAATTAGCATTTCCATGTTACCTTAATCCTTGGATGATTGTGCTCAAAATCGAATGCTTTTATTCTCATCTTGATCTTTGTGTGACTGGTCTGAGACCTGAATAATCCTTAACCAGTCCTCAGTGTTTGGTCTTAATTGAGTAAGACCTGTTTAAGTTGATTTTATTGGGTGTGGATGTTTCTCAACCCTTCCACCAGGTCCGAGTATGGTTAAAATCGTGTGTGTGTGTGTGTGTGTGTGTGTGTGTGTGTGTGTGTGTGTGTGTGTGTGTGTGTGTGTGTGTGTGTGTGTGTGTATTTACCATTATATATAATACCGGTGAAAACATAACTCCCGTTGTTGATATGTGAGCCCAGATGTAAATAAAATTTCAAACCAATCAAATTAAGAGAGATCTAACCCGGCCACCATTCGGTACTAACATGAAATCTTCAGTAGGTAGCATGGTCTTTGATAGTAAGCATAATTTCATCACTTATTATAGTCATTTCCATGAAACCTTGTTATTGCTGATAACAATCGACTGGACATACAGCATAGCCTTGCCTGCAGTGAATTAATTCACAATTATCCATGATTTCCAGAATTACATACAGTATCATGACTCTGTGACAAACCGCAGTCCAACCAGTGCTGGCTAAGATTCGGTACATAAATATTGTTTTTCTTTGTACGTAATGTGTGATGGAAGACCTATAGATGAAATGTGTAACAGAGATGTTGAAACTTACTATGAACAGGGTACACTTAGCGCAGTTCCTGCTTTGTCTGGAACGAATATGATTCTTTTTTTGTCTTAATAGTGATTATATAGACCTGAGCAGGCTCAGGTATGTTTTTTATCGTCTTCTGAACGTCTTTTCAACTCTGCTTCATATCCCAGTTCCTTACTTAATATTCTCTTGTTCATTAGTGTCTTCCTAGATTACCCCCTCCTAATGTTCCTCTTGTCACAAACTCTTGTGGCAGTGAGCTGCTTCCAAAGTTGACGTACAGACATCAAATCTGACACAATCTCCAATTTGGAATGCTTCATTTGAAAGATATGAAGCTCACCAGGTATTTAGCGATGTTCTTTCTAATAGTGCTCTGTTTGATGGTACATATACTAAGCAACAACACTGGCTAAGGACACAGTGAAAACCTAAGCTAGGGAGTATATATTTTCATACTGCTGGTTATCAACTTTACCTAAAACAGCAACTGTGGAAGTGGCCTACTATCACTCTCACTACTAATTATGACGCCACAAATGAAGCAAGTGGAGGCGCCAGGACTGGTGCTGGGACAGCTGTGGGGAACGGAACTGAGTGACGTGACGAGATCCTCCAGGGACGCTCACGTGCCCACTCAACACACCCCCTCTCACCCAGCCCTCAAAGGTCATCACGCTCATCATTAACCTCGACGTCGAGGCCAGTCAGTATCTTGTTTATAAGTCAACCATTCCCTCCTGCTGGTTCTCTGATAACTCCTTCCTACTGAGTGCCTGATAATCCAGCACTCCCCTGGTAACTGCCAGATAACTGCTTGATGTTGACTACCTGTTATTCCTGTCTATTTTCTGTTTATTTCCTGATGACTTGCAACTTCTCTTGATAACTGACTGATAACTCCCTCATGCTGATTCCTTGAAACACGCTTCTACTGACTCCCTATCATTTCCTTCGGTTGACTTGGTTAACACCCGCCTGCTGACTGATAACTCTGCTTCCCGACTATTTGATAACTCTAACATTTAATCTTCCAATGCTTTTTCCCCAGTATACTGCTGTGTCATCACCAGCTGCCCTCTTTAAGTATCATTAAATTATGTTATGAACTCATTTATATTTTATGCTTCTTATGGTGATAGTGGTCATGGGAGGGGGTGGGTGGGAGATAGATGTCTTATTTTGACTGATAATACCATTAACTTTTTGATTATCAAAATGGAATTTTGACACAAGTAGAATAGTGCTTTGATATTCCTTATTGTTATTTTTTATTGAGCTGGATATTTTAAGGTGAGGACGGGTTATTCGAATAAACTCAAAAAATAGGTACTATAATGGTGTAAGTTTATTTGGCCACTGGAAGGAAGGAGTTGGACAGCATTTCCACTGGATTTGGTTGTTTTGAAGGGCAGGTACATGTACATATAAAATAATATGCAGTGATGTCACAGATGGTTCACAAGATGTAACACTACTAGACAAGAATTTCAGTTCTGATATAAAAATGGGTCTCCCAAGACAAAAACGCGGCGTTTATTTCAAATATGATATTCATTATGCTCTAGCACGTACAGTTTTTCTGAACTCACAGTGACTACCCTCACAAGCATCCCTATAGTGCAGTGGATAGAGAGAGAGAGAGAGAGAGACAGACAGACAGACAGACAGACAGACAGACAGAGACGTTGATGAGGGGTTTGATCAGGTGGAGAGAGCTTGTATGTGTATCATACATTAATGGCTGCCCCTCTATCACCAGTGGAGTGTTGAGGGTCGCTGCTAGTAAAATGGTGCGTCGTAGAGTAGAATGAATATGCAGCATAGTTCTCTCTCTATCTCACTTTCCCTCTCTCTTTTATCCTTTTGTCATAAATGAGGTGAGTTATTGTCCTTTCTTGGGTTACAGAGTTTTTTTCTACAAAGTTATATGATGATGTGCTTGACAGAGTAATGTAATGTAACAGCGAACCAAATAACTACCCTCTCCTACCATCTCCAACCGTTACTTTGAGCTCTCTGCCCTTACAGTTGCTTTCCCTGGGGTTATATACCGACCAGTGCGTAGGTGTGTCCTTAGTACCTTTCCATTAGTAGTCTTCCATGATGTCAGAAAATTGGCTCAAGTTGGTTATACTGTGTGCTCATGAAATACCGGTATTGTCTGGCTTAAAGAGTTTGTGATACATCGACATTCTTTAACTAGAATATGTGTTCGACTTTCTTTGTACATCAGACATGACTTATTGTATAAGAGTCACTCATGTCAGTACAGTATCTCTACATTAATGTCCGTAATAATTGCATATTGTTGTTTCGTTTCGTTTTCGTTTTTGAAAGCTCCAATATGCTTGCTTGCATCAACCTTGGTCACCTAATGGCGGCTGTCCATGCTGCTCGATCTTAGGCAGCTTCTTTATTTAGTCTCTTAACCATGAGGTCACACTCAATGACCTCGTCCCAGGTCTTTCTCGGTCGACATCAATATTAACACTTCTCACTTTCTGCAACCAATTATCATCCCTCATCCACTCCACATGCCCAAATCATCTCAATCTACCTCTCCTCATCATAACACCAATACACTCCAGTCCCACCCTACCTCGTAACTCTTCCATCGTAAACCTAGCACCCCCAGGCCTTGCACTCAGGGATGCACAGCACATTCACCTAACCATTGCCATTTCTGTACATTTGAGCCTGCAAATATCCTCTCCCTTTACTGAGCAGGTCTTACTACCACACAGCATTACACTCCTAACACATGCTGTATACAAAGATCCCTTAGCACGGAGAGACAACAGCTCCCTGAACTTCTTCCAGCCACTCCTCACTCTACCCACAGAGCTAGCTCCAGCCCAACATCCAGCAAATAACGTGTCTCCCAAATAACAAAACTCTTCCACACACTCAAGAGACTCACCAGTGAGTTCAATCCTTTCACACCTGGCAACATCCACATGCTCTCCCTGACACACCGCACACATGGAATCAGCATTATCTCGCAGTCTATCTCTAGTACCACTACATCTCTTATGTACCAACATATCACAAACATAATATCATAACATATTAATGCCTATATATTGCTCGGTCATGCAAAGCTCTTGTACCTATGACAGTATATACTGTGTCATATAAATACATATTATCTTCATACTGTATTACAATTAACTTGTCAGCTAATTAAGTGAAATACATAATACTGCAAAAGTAACATGATTGTGGTAATATTGTAAGAGTAACATAATTCTAGTAACAGAGCTGCAACATAACTGTAGTAATGCTTTAACATAATTGTAGTTACATATGATAATGTAATTGTTGCACGTGTAATTGTAACAAAACGGTAGTTACATCGTGTTAACTCTTACACAAGTGTAGCTGTAACAAAACTGTAGTTACATCATGCAAATGCAATTGTTACTCAAGTGTGGTTGTAACAAAACTGTAGTTACAACCTGTTAACCTCTACTCGCCGGAGGTTTTCCGACGTTGCCCACTCCTTACTATGGGAGATTTCTGTGATGTTGGAAAAAATACCCTTACTTCAAACCTTAATATTTGCTAAAGTAATATAGCTAGAGAAAAAAAAAAATCATAAGACTCACAAACTCAAGTGAAAGTATCCCCAGGTCTCCAGGTGGTCCTGTTGACGAGTAAGGATAAGTTAAATATGACTGGTTCTCCGTGTTTTGGCATCTGTTTCCAAGCGTGCACCACTGGCAGTGACCTTGGACTTGCTGCCAGGCCTTGGCAGCAGTGACCGGAGTGGTGACTGTAACACTGCCTGGCCTTCCTTTGAGAAAACCCAGAATTTTCCACTCAATCTTTGACTTTTCCTTACTCACCGTTGTAAGACTGAGTTATCAGCCTGTTCATGTCCCTGTAGAGTTTTCCACCCGTTTCACAGTGCCACTATGCCCCGTAGGTGTTTGGGCAAAAATAGCTCTTTGATTTTCTGTACTCACTGCTTGCGTCAATTATAATAATTTCCCTTTACTATGGCACTTATATTTGCACTTGACATCACGATTATGACTGAGAAGTAAATGCTCTAGCTGTTTCATGCAGTATGGTTGAGCATGAAATAATTACTTGTACTAAATTTGACTAATATGTACTAATCATGGGTGTCGTGAAAATATTACTAATGTTATACACAACTTACATTATTTGTACTTCGCATCACAAATATGCTTATTCCCACATATTCATCATTATTTTGTTGGTAATGAGGAAAATTAATTAGTTATGCCCAACCAGGTCATTCTCTTTCTCGCCGTCACACTCCTGATTTTCTTTCATGTAGCAGGTACGGTTACTCAAGGTATTTTCAGTCACTGTTTCATAAATAACCATAAACAGTAACACTGCATTGCACTTGTAAAACTTTTTCTAAAGTGCTTATATTATAACGCTTAAATTTGTAACTTATAATATTTTACATTTCACTTATGTATTAAAAAAAAAAAAAACGTGCATCCCTCTATACTATTTACAAAATCCCACACGCCTGCTCAGTACGCACGCTTGGAATGGTACTCACAAAAACATTTAGGGCATAGGGGAAACTTGCACTCCGCACATAGGTAGGCTGTCTCTTTCCATGTGGGGATACAGCATTTGGTTATGGTGTTGCAAATATGGCACCGCCTATACGCCTGATAATCTGCAGTGGTACGGCCAATCTTTACCAGCTTGTGGCGCCTGAAATAATCGGCACAGCTTAGCCTGTCAGCTGTAGGCGTGTCTGCGTCCCCCACCTTGCACCTGGTGCCTGTGAAGTTGAATACTCTTCAGGGAGTTCATGTGCAAGCTCTCTCTCCATCTCTCATAGAGAGAGAAGTTTCTTTAAAACCTCCTTGAACAGCATGAAACTGTTCAGGATGGCAGTATCAAGAAGGTGTAAAAAAGCTTTCTTGTACCACCAGCAGGACTTATGAAGGCAATCAACCTCACCAGTCTGCATGTCCAGTTTATCAACACGCTGCATGTTGATATTATAGTTGTTGACAGCATCGGGCTTGAACACAGGTTCCCTGATCCTGTAGTCTGTCTTTCCTATTTCCTCTAACACACGCTTATGTACAATACGGTAACCCATCTCTTGTCATGCCAGAGAAGGGCTAACATGTCACATTTCTCGGTAAAGGGGGCACCTTTCTCTGTATTTGCTGGGAATTTAGGGAAATTTCTTCGGGTTGCCTGACCCAGTACTGTGTACAAGCAAATACTTGGTCAACACCAGGGCTGTGTAATAGTTATCTGTGCACAGAATATGGTGCTCAATGAAGTACCTTTCCATCAGGACTTCATGACTGATGTCGAGAAACCATGAGGATGATCACTAGGTATATCAAGATCTGTAGCAGAATAAACAATCACATCAAGCACATATCCAGTCTTACAGTTGCAAAGGACTAAGAATTTTAGTCCAAAGCGGTGATGCTTGGACGGCACATACTGAATATATGCCAAACAGCCCTGAAATAACACCTGGGGGTAGGGACCCTCTGGGGGAAGGGGGGTTTTCAAGAATACTCTCTCAATACCCCTGCTTGTCATACGAGGCGACTAAAAGGGTTGGCGAAGGGTTAGTCCCCTCCCCGGAAAACAGTTAACTAAAAAGACGAACAAGAAACCTCGGACAAGGACTGACCAAAAGATGACGACCATGGACCGGACAATGGACATGGTACGGATCACAACATGGAATGTAAGGGGTGTGAATGATGAGGTGAAAGAGAGATTGTCCAGGTGCTTGAGGGTGCGAAAGTGGATGTTTGAGGAGTAATTAAAACTAAATGGAGAGGAGAGAGTGTGAGAGAATGGGAGTATGGATGGGATATATGTGCAGGACTAGGTGAGAATGAGAGGGCAAAAGAAGTGTGTATTGTTGTGAGTAAAAGATGGAAGAACAACATAAGAAAGAATGGATCAAATTTGGAGAAAGTATATGACAGGGTTGATAGACAAAGATTGTGGAAAGTAATAAGAATATATGGAGTAGATGGGAAGTTGTTGAATGCTATGAAGAGTATGTATGATGGTGCTAAGGCTGCAGTGCAAGTGGATGGTGAACTGAGTGAATTTTTCTCTTTGAAGGTTGGGTTGAAACAGGGATGTGTCATGTCTCCATGGTTGTTCAATCTGTACATGGATGGGGTAATAAAAGAGGTACAAGGTAGGGCAGTGGATGTTGGAGTGGCCCTGGTGAGAGAGGGTAGTGTTTGGAAACTCCCTGTACTATATTTTGCAGATGATACTGTGTTGTTGAGTGAAGACGAAGGGGAGCTGCAAGGCTTGGTGGATGAGTTTGGGAGACTGTGTAAGAAACGGAATCTAAAGGTGAATGTAGGGAAGAGTAAAGTGATGGTCTTTGAGAGAGGTAAAATCAGATAATATACAGAGAGGTTGGATGGTGAGGAATTGGAAAATGTGAGTACGTTTAAGTACTTGGGTAGTGTGATGAGTAAATATGGAGGTCTGGAGGGTGAAGTGCTTGAAAGGGTACAGAAGGGAAGAAAGGTTGCTGGTTCCTAGAAAACAGTGATAAGAAACAGGGAAGTGAGCCTGGAAGTGAAAAAGTTACTACATGACAGTATTGTGATACCAACTCTAATGTATGGAAGTGAAGCTTGGATGTTGTTGGAAGGACACAGTCAAGAGTGAGAGCAGTGGAAATGAGTTTTTTAAGAGGAGCCTGTGGAGTCACATGGAGAGACAGTGACAAATGACTACAGGGCCTTGAGAGCAGGCTGTGAAGCCTATGCCCAGAGTCGAACACATAAAAAAAAAGAATGAGGATATAAGGGAGCGTTGTGGTGTGGATGGGGATGTGATAGGAAGCATTAGGATGAATACACTGAGGTAGTTTGGCCATGTGGAGAAGATGAAGGGTGAAAGACTGACGAAGAGTGTATGTGAGTGAGGTGGAGGGGGGGGAGGGGGAGGGGGAGGCCGAGGATGAGATGGAGGGATGGGGTGGAGAGGTATATGAGAGAGGGGGGTGTGAGTTGGGAGCAGGCCAGTGAAATGGCGGGGGACAGAGCGACGTGGAGGCGATTTGTTTGTGGCCACCCCGAACGGGTATGAGGTGTCTGGCAATAGATAGATAGATAGATAGAAGCAATTGGGTCAAGGATTGTGTGGGTAAGATTGAAAGCTGGAATACAAATGTGGGCTATTGTGTGTGTGTATGCACCAACGCAAGATCGTGCAAGCAGAGTGAGAGAAGAGTTCTGTACATATGTGGAAGTGAGCATGGAAAAGTTTGGAAGGAATGAGAGAGTGTTTTTGATCGGTGATATGAATGGTAAAGTAGGGAATGTGAAGGTGGATGGAAGAGTTGGTGAGTGGGGTGTGCCTGCTGAGATAGATGAGAATGGCAGTGCGTTAGTGGACATTTGTGCCAGGAGGGGGTTGGTGATAGCCAATACCCTCTTCAGGCACAAAATGATCCACTGGTATACATGGCGAGTGATGAGAAGGGTGGGTGGTGAACTGAATGAAAGGAAAGCAATGATTGATTATGTGCATGGATGAAAGGATGTGAAGATGTGTACTGGATGCAAGAGCTTATAGAGGTTGGGGGAGTGGACTAGACCACTACTTGGTGGTGGCCAGAATCAAGATCCAAGTATGATGAAGAAATAGAAGAAGGGAAGGACAGGAAGATGGAGTAGTTGCAAGGAGAGTTGAAAGGTTACAAGAGGATGAGAAAAAGGCAGAATATAAGAGGGAAGTGGAGGAACGATTGGGTAAATATGAATTGGAGCAGATGGGGGACATGGAAGGTGTGTGCAGGATATTCACAGAAGAATTATGTGCAGCATGTGATGTGGTGTGTGGGGTGAAGAGAAGACGGAGGGGGGTGCAGGAACAGTGTGATGGAATGAAGAAGTGAGACAGGCTGTGGCTCAAAAGAAGAAAGCATACAATGAATGGATGAGAAATAGGGACGTGGAAGAAGTTGAGAGACAGAAAAGAGAGTTATATGTAGAAAGGAAGAGAGAGGTGAAAAGATTAGTAAGAGAGAGTAAGATGAGAGTGGATGAGGAACATGGAAGGAATTTGAGTGTAAAGTGGAGGGACTGTAAGAAAATGTTCTGGAAAGAGGTGAAGAGAGTAAGACAGGGTGGCAATGAAGTTAGCAGGGGAGTGAAAGATAAAAATGGTAGATTGCTAGTGGAGAAGGGAGAAAAAGTGAGCGGATGGAAAGAACACTTTACGGATTTGTTGAACACAGAGGATGGAAGTAATGCAAGTATAAGTGGCTGGGGAATGGCTGGGAGAAGGAGGGAGGTGAGAAGATGGGAAGAAATCAGTAGGATAGAAGTTGTGGAAGCAATGAAAAAAGTCAAATTGGGGAATGCCCCAGGAATTGATGGAGTGTGTGGTGAAATGCTGAAGCATGGGGGAGAGATAGTAGTAGAATGGATGTGGAAGATGTGCAGATTGGCCTGGGAGGAAGGTAGAGTCCCGGAGAATTGGAAGTCAGGTATAATTATTCCCTTGTACAAAGGAAAAGGGGAAAAAGAAGTGTGTGGTAACCATAGGGGCATTTGTCTTCTTAGTATAATAGGACAAGTGTGTGGTAGGATACTTATTGACAGAGTTAGGGAAAGAACAGAGGAATTAGTTGGAGAGGAACAGGAAGGCTTTAGGAAGGGAAGAGGTTGTGTAGATCAGATATTCATTCTTAGATCTTTAGTGGAAAAGTTTCTAGAGAAGGGAAAGAAGCTGTATGCGGCTTTCATGGATTTGGAGAAATAATATGACAGGGTGGATAGACAAGGATTGTGGAAAGAATTAAGAATATATGGAGTAGATGGGAAGTTGTTGAATGCTGTGAAAAGTATGTATGATGGTGCTAAGACTGCAGTGCGTGTGGATGGTGAACTGAGTGAATTTCTCACTTTGAAGGTTGGGCTAAAACAGGGATGTGTCATGTCTCCATTGTTGTTCAATCTGTACATGGATGGGGTAATAAATGAGGTACAAGGTAGGGCAGTGGATGTTGGAGTGGCCATGGTGAGAGAGGGTAGTGTTTGGAAACTCCCTGTACTATTGTTTGCAGATGATACTGTGTTGTTGAGTGAAGACGAAAGGGAGCTGCAAGGCTTGGTGGATGAGTTTGGGAGGGTGTGTAAGAAACGGAATCTAAATGTGAATGTAGGGAAGAGTAAAGTGATGGTCTTTGAGAGAAGTGAAGTCAGTGAATGTACAGTAAGGTTGGATGGTAGGGAAATGGAAAATGTGAGTACGTTTAAGTGGGAATGTGATGAATAAGGATGGAAGTTTGGAGGGTGAAGTGATTGAAAGGGTACAGCAAAGAAGAAAGGTTGCTGGTTCCTTGAAAGCAGTGATATGAAACAGGGAAGTGAGGCTGGAACTGAAAAAGTTACTACATGACAGTATTATGATTCCATCTCTAACGTATGGAAGTGAAACTTGGACAGTGTTATAGGGACACAAGTCAGGAGTGAGAGCAGTGGAAATGAGTTATTTAAGAGGAGCCTGTGGAGTCACATGGAGTCAGGCTGACAAATGAGGATATAAAGGTGCATTATGGTGTGGATGTGGATGTGACAGGAAACATTAGGAACACACTGAGGTGGTTTGGCCATGTGGAGAGGATGGAGGGTGAGAGACTGATGAGGAGAGTGTATGGGAGTGAGGTGGAGAGGGGAAGGGGAGGGGGAGGCCGAGGATGAGATGGAGGGATGGGGTGGAGAGGTACAGTATACGAGAGAAGGGGGTGTGAGTTGGGAGCAGGGCAGTGAAATGGCGGGGGACAGGGCGACGTGGAGGCCATTGTTTGTGGCCACCCCGTACGGGATTGAGGTGTCTGGCAATAGAGAGACAGATAGAACTCGTCAATAACTACTTTTTTAAGTGGACGGAAAACCCTGGCAAATGACTCCTTGAGCATGGTCTGGATGGGTCTAAATTTCCATAACCTATGATTCAGCACAGGCCCATAATTTCTGTTGAAATGAAGGAACCGTAAGATTGCCAGGTACCTGTCACGGGCCATATACTTACCAAAGACAGGTGTGCCCACAGGTATCCAGTCCCTCATATGCTTGCCTTGGCTGACAGCCATGTCCAGCCACTGCACACTCACAGCTTGGTGGAAGTTGATTTCCTCCACCTGATATAGCATTATAGTGGTAAATATAGACCTAAAAATACTGCTTATAGTCCAGGGCCTGGAGGGAAGCTCTTCCTCCTGAACACCTGCCCCTTCCTCATCACAGCCAGGCACAGAGGGCTCAAATCCTGCTCCTTCCTCTCATACAAAGATATCAACTCTGCCGACACCTGGTAGAATTGGCCATTTTTCATGGCCAGCACGTCTTTTCCGAGTGTGTGAACCACCAAATGCATGCCCACGTGCACACCCACGAGCAGGAGGTGAGGGGGAAGGAGAGGGAGAGGTGTGGGAGGTGGGGGAGTATGAGAGTGATGGCTCATCTAACGTGGGGCTTCTCTGGGGAGATGCTGCCTGCTGAATCAGCACGTGGGGCCCGTGTGGAAAATTCCACTCCTGATGGGCTCGGTTGTGGTGATCTGGGCCTTGAAGTAGTAGGCTGAGGTGACGCTGGACGTTCGAGGGTGAGACGGCAGCGAGCAGGCTGCAAGAGTGGCAGTGAGACAGCTGGTCAGCGTTTATGTACGAGGTGACCGCCAACTCCACGCTCTCATGACCAGTATGCTGTGTCATCAACCTCCATTTCTTCAGTGAAATCATTAGTGTTGAAGGCCCTGCCTTCCTCCTCCAGCAGTTTAAGAGCCTTTTCAGGCACCTCAGAGTGGGAAGGGGTCAGAGAGCGAGAGAGTACACTTTGAACATGATAACTGCTCTCTTGAGAAGAAGTATGTGAAGGTAAATCTTCGTAACTGAATTAATTAATTGGAAACTGGGGTACTCAGATTATATATCAATTTTTGTTGGTTGAATTTTTTAACTATTGGTTTATTTACACGAAACTTGCTTGCTCATAGTGCCTGAATCTTCGAGTTTAGTGAAGCATGGTTCGTATTGAATACTGGATCGAGTCACACTATTCGATGCATCAACTATGGGTTTTACGAGTTGAAAGGAGTTAATGTGGAGTTCTATTTTATGGGGTTTTTCAGTCTTCTATCGATAACCACCAAGGTAAGACTTGGTGAAACTCTTGTCAATGGCCCATTTTTTTGGTTGTTTAGTGCTGTTGTCTTGTATATTGTCTTATTCCCTTACCTCACCAGTCTTGAAGAATTATTCTCCTACATTTTTAGTATTTGGAGTGTATTCTTCTGGTCTTTCCTCCATTCAGGATTCTACTCATGTCAAGGGCCAAGCAGAGAGACACCTGGTCGTTACTGCTCAGCCAGGACTTCCGGTACGAGAGCAAAGGGAATCCCTTGTGGGAAACTAGGGCTGTAGCAGACCCTGCTGGTGAAGACCCCGCTGATGGAACCGGTGCAAGGTGGTGACTCAGGACACCTTGTTGCTGACCAGGGTGTAGTGATAGGCACCAGTTTTCAAAACACACAGATCCCCCTTTTTTTATATATATATTTTATATATTATTCAAATCGTTATTCATATCTTATATTCAGTGATTATTTACTGTAATATTATTTTTTCTTGTTGTTTCACTATTTCTGTGGGGGTTTCTGACATCCTATAGGACCATGATATTGACAATTTGGTGACCTCGCCAGGATGTCCGGAAATTTCACAGGGAATAGAGACAGGCTGTTCTGCTCTGATACGAATCATGTTGTAGCTCGCCCTTCTTGGGGCTCGGAGGTAAGTGTCTCAGTCTAGTTGAGAATCCTTGTCACTGGGTTGCTAGATGTAGCATTTGCTTGATGTAGAAAATACTAGGTGCAGCTTATGAGCTCTCTGGTATGCTGAGGGGTCATCAGTAACCCTAGAAATATATGGTAGGGGTATCACTAACCCTTGGGTCTTCATCGTGTTTTCCGGTTAGTTCTTCGAGCTTTTTTCCATAATGTCGGAGTCGTCGTTTTCAGAGCTTAAAAGCCAGGTGGAAGATTTGGGGTTGAAAGATGAATCTATTGCCCAGTACATATTACAACAACAGGCTTTAGCTAGGGAAGAAAGGTCTCAAGCACGACAGTTGGAGAAGTAGAAGATAGAGGCTGAAGCTGAAGCTAAGAGAACATAGGCTGAGAAAGAAAAGACTAAATTTGCACATGATTCAGAGATGTCCAAATTAAATCAGAGAGGAACTTTAGAACCAAGTACTAGTTGTGTAAAGCAACCATGCCTGCCAGAATATAAAGATGGTGAAGATATGGCTTCTTACCTGGTAAGATTTGAGAGAATTCCCAGTCTTCGATGAATTCCATCAGAATCTTATGCTGTAAGGTTGGGGAGTTTGTTGACGGGTAAGTCTGCTGATATTTACACCTCGCTGTCCCCAGAAGTAACTGCTGATTACCCTGAACTAAAACAAGCATTACTGCAGGGATTTAACAAGAATCCTAATGGGTATAGGCATGATTTAAGGACAGCCAAAAATAGAGTTGGTGAGACATCAGCAGTTTAGTATCCATCTGGGTCGGTTGTTTGATCAGTGGATAGACGGATGGGAAGTTAAGAAAACTTACGATGATCTTCGGTCAGTAAATGATTTTAGATCATTTCACTTCTTTGATTCCAGAACTGAGGATGTTCGTAAAGGAGAACAATGTTAAAACGCTCGAGGATACTATAAAGTTGCCAGTCAACTTGGCATCTGCTCATAATGCATATCGAAAAATAAACCTATCAAACCTTTAAGTCCATTTCACACGGAGAGACTAAACCCAAGTTCTGGGGTAAGTGTCATATCAGTAGTGAAATAGGTCATATAAAATCTACTGCAGATGTCCTCGGAATCCAGCAGCCTTTAAATTAAAGAACCCATTCCCATACATACAATACGATTTTGTTTCGATATTTCTTCCCCTTGAGATTATATTGCTGCTGGAACAGTTAATGGTTCTAGGGTATCGATGATCCATTGGGATGCAGCATGCACTTGTGTACTGGTCTCTCAGGCGGTTCTGCCTGACACTGATCCTTTCTTTATGTAAGAAGGCCAGAGTTGTGGATTATTTTGGACATGTTGACTATTTTCCATTAGTTTGGTGTTACATTAGTTGTCCCTATTATGAAGGTTGGACTGAGGCTGTCCATGCTCCCTTAAAGCTTTGCAGTGTCCTTATTGGTAATGTCAAAATGGATCTCGTCCAGACAATCTTGATTCATTTGTATGTTCCACCAATAGAAAAGTTCAATCTGTCCAGACTAGATTTCATAAGGAAAAAAAAAAAAGAAAAAAAAATCCATCGTCTTTTGCTGCCAAAACTAGAACCCTTTAACATTACCCCAGCAGAGTTTATCAAACTGCAAACCTCGTGCCCTTCTTTATCTTCTGTTAGAGACAAAGTAAAGACCAGAGAAAGTATTTCTGCACGAGATGGATCAGTTTACAAGTTTGAGGAAGCTCAGGGTTTCTTGTATCGTACTTTCCTCCAGTTTAGACACCAGGAAAATATCGGAAAGAGATCTTAAGTCATTCCCTCAGAGTGCCGTAAGATAGTTACATCAGGAGCACATAAGAGCCCTCTAGCAGGTAATTTCTCCCACCGTAAAACGTTGATGAGGGTAACTGGCCAATTTTATTGGTCCAGTATGATTAGTGATGTGAAAGACATCTTGAAAATCCTGTGACAAGTCTCAACGTATGTCCCCCAAAGGTAGGGTTAAGCCCGTTCCACTGCAACAGCTACCTATTGCTAATGAACCTTTCTCCAGAGTAGCTTTTGACCTAGTTGGGCCACTGTGTCCTCCAACGTCTGAAGGCCATAAATAAATACTGACTCTCACTGACTTTGCTACAGGATTTCCTGAAGCTCTACCCCTGAAGGAAATAGACTCTGTATCTGTTGTTGAGGCTCTATTGGTAATCTTTTCCCGGGTAGGTAACCCTAAAGAGATTCTGTCAGATCGTGGTACCCAGTTTACTTCGCAGTTGATGGGTGAACTTCACAAACTGTTGGGAGTAAAACAATCGTTTACTACCCCATATCATCCAAGTGGAAGTGGTTGGATTGAAAGATTTCATTGTACTCTGAAGTCCTGCTTACATAAGCTGTGCTTGGATTAACCTCGTGAGTGGCACCGCTACCTAGTGCCTACCTTATTTGCCATTAGAGAAATCCCTAGTGATCAGAAGGGCTTTTCAGCTTTTGAGTTATTGTACGTCCGTGCAGTACACAGACCTCTGACTGTGTTAAGAGACCTGTGGGAAAATAGGAGCGTGATTGAAGATGACCAGACCTCCTTTCAGTATGTAATAGAACAGAAGAATAAGTTAGCTGATTGTGCAAGAGTTGCAGCTCAAAATGCCGACGTCAGTTCCGCCAGATACCGTTCCTACTTTGACCTGAAGTCACAAGATCGCCAACTTAAACCAGGGGAGGAAGTTCTTGTTCTGCTGCCCGACAAGATAAAAAAAAGTTACTAATGGCTTGGAGTGGACCTTATCCGGTAATTGAAAGGTGCAAGAAGGTTAACTATTTAATAGATGAGAACGAAGTAAGGTATACAGTGCTAACCTACTTACAAGGTACAGTCGTCAGCATAAATTCGCTGCAAGTCTACTCGTGTGATGTGAGTCCTTTTGTCTGGCAACAGTGTAAGGGGATTAGTTGCCATGTAGCCTTTTATACACTTTAACGACGTGTTTTTTAATAATGGTACTAGAGGCTGGCTAGAGTACAATATTATGTATACCGTATTTAATCAGTATAAAAAAAAAAGTGCACAAGCTGACGGAGTGTTATGAAACAACGTACGAGCGTAATACTCTGACATTCCTCATAACCGTGTCTAAACTCCCTTCCCCTCTCTCCCCCTTTCTCCTCCTGATGTCTCCCCACCCCTTCTTTCCCCTCCTACTCCCCACTCACGTTCATGCCTCTCCACTTTCTCCTCTCCTCACTCTCTCTACCTTCATTCATTTATCCACGGCACTAACCCGACTGGTGCATCACAGTTCTCTCTTGACTGTTTACTAAACCAATACTGTCCCGTTTTCAATTGCTCGAAAAGCTTTAATAAAATGTATCCAAGGCTAATTACCAATATTCCTTCCTGTTCTAATCCCATTCTCACCCTCCCCGTTTGATTCCCATTCTTTTTATTCCAGTTGTCATTCTTTTCTCCACCCCTTGTCACTACCAACAGCCGCTAGATACAGAAACGTTTGAGGTCTCGTTCTTGTGATGTATTATTCCTTACTCTGTGTGTGTGTGTGTGTGTGTGTGTGTGTGTGTGTGTGTGTGTGTGTGTGTGTGTGTGTGTTTAGTGAGCCTGGCAGTTGGTGGCTATTATTTCAGTAGGCGAAATTAAACAAACATTTGTGCCCATTGCTCCTACTTCCTCTCTCTCTCTCTCTCTCTCTCTCTCTTTGTCTCAATCTCTGTCTGTCTGTCTGTCTGTCTGTCTGTCTGTCTGTCTCTCTCGTTTCAAGGAAAATGTTCCCATCCTCCTCATACTGTTCACTGATTCATGAAGCAGGATCAGAACCCATCATGTTTCGAACTACTGCATCACGTTTGGAGTAAAGAGTGGGTGAAAAAGACTGAGACATGGCAAAATACTCTCAAATGTAAGGAGCTAAAAGGTTACAGGAATAGACAAGAAGTGGAGAAGAGTGCAGTTCATTACGTAGATCTGCGCCGTGGTTAAGGTAGACAGGGTGCGGAGAGAGGGAAGTGGATATGAAGGAGCACTGGGGGGAGGAGTTGAGAGGTTGGGTGGGGAGGGACATGGAGTGGGTACGAGGGAGAGAGCAGAAGTTTCATCACTCTACAACATTTTTATGTCGTCTTTTGCTCATTTTTATGCTAATCAGATATAAAGACCATTGCATTCTGGGCGATTTATAGCACTAATTCTTGCAAACACGTCTTTAAAACGTATAAAAGCCTGTTTGGCGACTAGTTCCTATACACTGTTGCCAGACAAAACAACCACATCACACGAGCAGGCTTGCAGCGAATTTGTGCTGACGACTGTACCATCGGATGACAACCGTTGCTCAAGCTTACGTCACTGGTGAGGAGAGTAGCTTACCATCAGGTGAGCCACTAGGGATTGTTCAGTTTTGTGTAGTGGATGAGGAAGTGTGGGAAGATAGGGAATTGGAAGCTTTTCCTCTAACACCAGATGGTTGTGTTCAGTCTTCAGACATCCATGAGCATTCAGAGTTTGATGGTCGACAGATTTCTACGAGTGTAACTTGGGAACAGCGAGAGAATATAAAGGATCTCATTTCTTCCTTCCCAAAGGTATTTTCAGCAGAACCAGGATGTACTTCGTTGTTGAAGCATGACATAACTCTGATCACATCTGAGCGAATATCTCCAAAGATTTCCCAATTCCTATTCACTTACAGAAACATTTTGAACAAGAAGTAAACCAGCTTTACGAGCAAGGAATAATTAGACTTCCAGACTCTTCCCAGTGTTCACCTGTAGTGATGGTCAGGAAGCCAGATGGTACTTATAAAATGGCTGCTGATTACAGGGCTTTGAATACAATTACAAAGTTTCATGCTGAGCCTGCCTGCACAGCTGAGGAAGACCTACATACATTTAGTGGAGCTAATTATTTCTCAGAGCTAGATCTCACTAAGGCTTCCTACCAGGTGCCTCTAACTGAACGGGGAAAGGCATTTCACTGCTATCCCAACTCAGCGTGGGTTGATGGAGGTTTACAGAATGCCTTTGGTCATGTTACGGCTTATGCTACATACATCAGGTTGATGAGGTTGGTTTTAACGGTCTGGCCAACGTTGCATTTTATTGAGATAATGTATTTATATATTCAAAGCCTTGGGAGGACCACTTTGACTCCATCAAAACAGTTTTGGAGTATCTACATGTGCATAATTTGACAGTGAAACCAAGTTAATGTGGGTTTGGTTTGCAGGAGATTAGGTATTTGAGATTCATAGTTGATGGAACATGTCTAAAGCCACATCATGATAAGGTTGAGCCATTGATGAATACACCTGCACCTAAGATGAAGAAAACTCTTTCGTCCTTCATTGGTTTGATTTCTTTCTGCAGAATGTTTTTTCCTCAAGCTTCGGACCTTTCTAGTCCCTTGTCTGATTTGTTGAAGAAAGATGTTAGAGAACCAATTGTATAGACATTATTGTTGGACAAGTTTAAAGACCTTAAGTTGGCTCTATCAAGTGATCCAGTTTTATTTTTTTTATTTTTTTTTATTTATTTCTTTTTTGCCTATCGACCATTGAGGCCGGAGGCTCTGGTCATTAAGGCAAATATATATATATGTATGTATACTGACACATATATACATATCTATCTATCTATCTATCTATAGCCCGACGCCCTAATCCCGCAAAGGGTGGCCGCAGACAAAACGCCTCCAAGTCACTCTGTCACCCACCATTTGACTACCCTCCCCCCAACTCACCCCCCCCTTCCTCATATACCTCTCAACTCCATCCCTCCACCTCATCCTCGGTCTACCCCTCCCTCTCCCTCCCTCCTCCTCACCTACATACACCCTCTTAGTCAGTCTTTCATTCTCCATTCTCTCCACATGTCCAAACCACCTCAGTGTATTTCTCCTAATCTTCTCAACCACATCCACATCTACCCCACAACGTTCCTTCACTTCTTCATTCGTCAACCTGTCCCTCCACGTCACTCCACATGCAAACATATATATATATACATATATATATACATACATACATACATACACACATCCATGCATATGAACATACACACTTTCATGAACACGTACATATATATATAATAATTTTTATTTTATTATTTTTTTGTAGTTTTATTTTTACTATTTTTATTTATTTTTTATATTTTTAACCTTATATTACTTATAATAAAAAATACCCAATCTAAATACCCTAAAACTAACCACCTAACAGACAAATCTCTAACCTATACTAAATCCTAAGAGATAAATAACTAGACCTACACTAATGTTAAAAAAAGCCTCGACCAAGAGAACACCATCGACTGCAGATATGACTTGCAGTCATCACCTGGTGACTGTCAGTCGAGGCACAACCTAGTATAGGGGACATCAATATATGAAAGGGAACCAGACGAGTCAGGAACATTTCCATATACGTCAGCTGTCGTCCCTAATTAGAATAACTTAAGTAAGATAGTATAATGTATTTACATAATTTGTACAAAAAGTGAAGAACCTCGCCCAGCAGACCACCATCGACTGCAAGTGCCCAATACCTTCCTATATCGCACACTTGCACTCATCAGCTGGTGACTGTCAGGCAAGGAACTTGGCTTAATGTAGGGGACATCTATATTAGAAATAGATCGGTGGGAGGAGGAACTATTTAAAATATGTCAACTGTCAACCGTAATTAATATTACCATATATACATATTTACTGTTGATAAAAACTATAACCACACAGTAAAAAAGTCACATCACTCTGATCAATCCGGTCTCTCTCAAGAAAGCCATCAATTTATCAGTCATAACAATGTCCCCATCACCCAGGATGGTGGAAAGGGTGAAGGGGACGTCTACTGCGCCGTAGTGATTTATAAGTGAAGCACGTTCACGAATAAATCGCCGACAGTGCAGGATTATATGACTGATAGATAACACCGCATTACAGATGTCACAGTGCGGTGGGAAGCGTCTTTCCATATATGGTTTCACGTGGGTTAAAATGGTGGCATTGAGCCGTAACCGTGCCAGCACTTTTTCTTCTAGGCGACTGGGACGGTTGGCAGTGTTCCAGTCGCCCAGATACGGCTTACAAGTTGGAATATTTAGTCTGGTCCACTGACCTTGCCACAGAAGGTTTATTGATTTCTTTCCGAGAGATAGACTCGACCGTAGATCACGAGGTACGTCCCAAGTCTCCTCGAGCTCTACAGCCGACTTTGCAGTAAGTCAGCCTGCTCATTGCCATAGATACGACAATGACCAGGCACCCAGATCAGCGTGAATGACTTGTTGCATGAATGCAACTTACTAACGATGCGGTCCTGGATCTCGTGAGAGTCCATAGTGCAAGATGCAATTGCCTGAAGGGCTGATTTTGAATCTGAAAATATGACAAATGAGTCATGCCTAGAATTGAGAGCATAGTCTATGGCTTTGTCAATAGCAAAAAGTTCTGAAGTAAACACAGATGTATGAGTCGGCAACCGAAACCTGAGGGCACATTCAGACAACCACACACTTGCACCCACACATTCACTCGACTTGGAGCCGTCGGTGTACAATTGATGGGACCCCAAGTGACGAACAATGATGTTACGAAACAAGTGGTGGACCTCCGCCTCCGGCGCCTTGGCCTTTGGTGCTGGGAGCCATGTAACATCCACTGTAAAGCCGGGTGGCTCCCAAGGCGCTATATTTTTAAGCACCAACTTGTCAGTCACTGGGGTCCACACCAAGCTCCTGAGTCAGTAAGTGGAGGCGAGCGGCAAGTGGCCGACGCACCCCCCGCAGAAGGTGGTGGTATTGACACGGGGGGTACAGGCCACATTGCCGATAAAACTTTTCCTAAATGTCCTTACGCCGTAGGACAAGGCCATGTGGTCACGGCGAATACGGAGGGGAGGCACATTCGCCTCCATTTCCATACGAGCCACACAGGTACACTGGACAGCTCCAAGACACATTCGCAAACATTTATTCTGTAGCACATCCAATCCTTTCAGCGTGGCATCGGATGCCGAGCCATACACCTGTGCGCCATAGTCTAGCTTCGATCAAATAAGGGACTTATACACCATTAATAAAGATTTTCTGTTGGCACCCCAGGTAGTACCCGCTAGGTACTTGAGGACATTTATCACAACGAGCAAGCAAAGTATTAACGTGAAGTTTAAAATTCATTCTATGATCAAAATGTATTCCTAAAAATTTTACAGAATTTTAAAAAGGTACCGCCTGATTATCCAAAGTTAAGCACAAATTAGGTACGTTACGATTAGTGAAGACTATAGCGGCACACTTACGGACGGAACCCCTAAATCCCCACTGCAAGGCCCATTGGTGGACGGAGTCAAGGGCTGCTTGAATCCGCCCAGCCGAAAATTGTGCATTACGGGAAGAGTGCCATATTGCACAATCGTCAGCATAGAGTGAATATTTAAGATTCCTCTGGATGGGAGCTGATGACAGAATATCATTGATCATAATACTAAATAAAGTAGGACTAAGCACACTTCCCTGTGGCACCCCGTTTTCCTGGATAAATATATCCGATGTTACGTTACGGGGCAATTTGACAGAGAAAGTTCTGTCCCTTAAGAAATTTGAAATAAAAATAGGCAAATTTCCTCTTAAACCATAAGCACAGAGCTTCATTAGTATACCGTGTCGCCATGTCATGTCATAGGCTTTGTGGATGTCCAAGAACACCCCAATCATGAATTCTTTATTGGCAAATGCCTCTGCAATACAATGCTCCAAATTCATTAAATGAGCTAGTGAACTTCTGTATTTACAGAAGCCACATTGTTGATCATTTAACAAATTCTTCGACTCTAAAACAAAAAGAAGCCTACTGTTTACCATAGGTTCCATGACCTTACATAGACAAGAAGTCAACACAATAGGACGAAATGAAGTGGGATTCATAAGACCCAGCCTCTTTGGGTATCGATATCACGTGCGCAAAGTGCCATGAGTTTGGGAACGTTCGAGACGCCCAAATCTCATTGTACAATGCTAATATCTTAATCAGGTTGTCCTGATTAAGATGCTGGATCATACCGTACATGATGGTGTCTGGTCCAGGGCTGGTGTCTTTACAGGATTTAAGGGCATGGAGCAGTTCATCTAGCGTAAACTCTTGGTTGTATGTGGAGTCTACGTCTTCTGTGGCAAAGTCTAATACCTGTAGCTCAGCCGTGCGTTTATGATGTTGAAAACGCGAGTCATAATTGGCTGAGCTACTTACATGAGAAAAACTCCTGGCGAGGATGTTAGCAACGTCCACGGGCTCCTCATAGGTGGTGTTATTCACCTGCAAGGTGGTCACAGGGAAGTATGGGCATTTATTATTTAATAATCTTATGGTGGACCAGACTTTATGTAATGGTGTTGTACGAGTCACCATGGACACAAAGGACCGCCAGGAGTCACGTTTAGCCCTTCTTATTATTCTCCTTGCCTCAGCCCGTGCCTGTTTGTATGCAATAAAATTTTCCTCAGTGGGCTGACTATCAAAAATCCTGTATCTCCTATTGCGTTTTCTTAATGCTTGTCGGCAATCCGGCGTCCACCAATGTGCTCTATGCTTCGCGTGAACTGTAGGAGTCTTGGGAATAGCAGCCTCAGCTGCGTGTAATATGGAAGTAGTTATATTTTCGACCTTAATATCTATGGTCTCCCCAGATATATCTAAATTGGCGATTCTTGAGAAGGATCCCCAGTGCTTTCTTATAGTTAAATTTTGGAGGTGGAGGGTCTGAAATGATGTCGCGTGTATAAGAAAGACAGATGGGTAAATGATCACTTCCCAAGGAGTCGTCGTAAGGGTCCCATGAGAAATCTTGGTGTATACCAGGGGAGGCCAAAGATAAGTCAATGGCCGAAAAGTTACCAGTACGATCATCTACACAAGTCGCTTTCGCTCTACCATCGTTCAGAAGACAGAGGTTGGAGTGTAGTATTAGGTCGGCTACTTGCTCCCCAGACCATCGATCCTCAAGCTACCCCATTGATAGTGATGGGCGTTAAAGTTGCCCAACACTAACTTATTTCCAGGTAGATGTTCAACTAGTGAATTTAAAGCATCACTATCAATGGGGCCGTGTGGAGGACAGTACAGAGAGCAAATAGACAGATACGTGTTATTAAATCTTTCTCTGCACGCGACAGCTTCCAGAGTAGAATTTAGGATCACTTCCGTTTGTGGTTGTGATTTGTGTGTGTATATGGCAACTCCGTGACCTTCATATCTTCTATATGAGTGATAGTGTTTGAACTGTGGAGGATCAGGATGATCCTCCAGGCGCATCTCCTGTAAACAAACAACGTTTGGCCTGTGTATTGACAGCAAGATTGCTATATTGTGTAACTTATTCCTGACACCTCTACAATTCCACTGTAATAGAGTGAATGCGGCGGTTTAAGATTTACGAGGGTGGCCAGTATGCTTAGTTTTTTTATGCCCCCCACGTCCAGGCGAGTGGCTACCGGGGTACGTTTCCTGGTTCTTGTTCATGGAGACTTCCATATTTTCGTCAATGATAAAGCTCCCAGACTCCACCGAGGAAGAGCTATTCTTTCTCTCCCTCACTGGACCAGGAGCGGGAAGGACATGAGGACGTGACTGCTTAGTGAGGGTGGTCAAATTAATTTTGTCAGACTTGTCAGGCTTCTGTTTTGGTCGCACTGACTGCGAAGGAGCAGCGGCAGCCTGAGAGTATGATGTAGCAACAGGGATGTCCGTAAGAGAGTTGGAACGTGCAGGAGGCTTAGACTGAGAGGTAGGGCATGGGGCACGAGGAGCGAATGTAAGGTCAGTCTGTGTCTCAGTGGTGCACATCACGGGACGGGACACAACCGCCGATGCATAGGAGATATTAGGCTTGGGAGGTGCATGCAACTCCTTCACCTTCTTCCTTGCATCGTAAAAGGAAATGCCCTCAGTTGCCTTCACTGTGCAGACCTCTTTCTCTTCCTTCCACTTGGGACAAACTCTCGAGGAGGTGGAGTGAGCATCCTTGCAGTGAAAGCAGCACTGTCTCGAATGTACAGTTGTCAGCAGAGTGACCTATAGCCGCGCACTTGCCACACACGATGTTGGAAGCCCAACAAGCCTTTTCATGGTGTCCATAGAGCTGACATTTTGAACAACGAAGGGGATTGGGGATGTACGGTCTTACATTTACAATTTCATATCCTACTTTGACATTTGTAGGTAGAGAAACTTTGCCAAAAGTGATGAATCTGGCATCAATGATATCCTGCTGAGCAAGTTCCTGTATGATCTCTTCCTCACTCATCACCATGTGATCCCTGCAAGTGATAACACCCTTGCAGGAATTCATGGATGTTGGGATCTTGGCCTCGATATCATGGCAGTGAAACTTGTGCAGCTTCAGCAAGTCTTTACTTGAGAGGAGTTGAATGTCTTAACCAGGAGGTCTCCATTTCCAAGTTTTTTTTACTTGTTCCACCTCTCCCTCACAGTGGTCAATCACCTTCTTGACAATGAAGAGATTGAGTCTGGACAGGGGAGTGGAACCTAAAGCATGAAGTGTCACATAGGTCGCATTCTCAAGGGGAACGTCATGTGGGGATCGAGTCTGGCGTCCGTCAGTCTGGGGCCGGTCAGTCACGGTAAGGTGATTATCGTCAGGACTACCTCCCCCCCTGAAGGGGGGGAAAGCAGTAGGGGCGTCCTCCACAGGTACCATTTCCCCCTCGTGGGGGAAGTGGGAAGAAAGAGAAAAACGAGCAAGGGACAGAGCACCTGGGGAAGACACACCTAGTCTGAGATTACACTCTCAAACCACTCTCGGGAGGACGCGCCTGTGTGTCACTCACACCCCAGTGCGATCAGTGGGGGGGTACACTCCAGAGGCGAGTAAGCAAAGGTCCAGTTTTAAAATTGCCTGATGCTAATATCCCCTTTCTCCTCAGAACTGATGATTCAGAATGAGGACTTGGTGCTGTTCTGTTACAGTACCTTGAAGATATTCCTTTTGCGGCTGCCTATGCCAATCACAAACTTTTGAAAAGAGAAAAAAGGTATTCCACCATCAAACGTGAGTGTCTTGCTATTCTGTTTGGTGTAAAAAGGTTTGAGTATTACCTTACCGAAAGAATTCATTCTAGAAGTTGATCATAGGCCCTTGGTTTACTAGAATAAAGCAAAGAACCTTAATAATAGCTTAACAAACTAGGCCTTGAGTTTACAGTCCTTCATATTCAAGTTAGTTCATGTTGCTGGGACTGATAATGTTGGAGCAGATTTTCTGAGTAAGGCTGAAAAATAAAGATAATTCTTGGATATCTATCTGTGATAGATACTTGTTGGAGAAGCGTTTTGAGGGTAAATCTTAGTAATTGAATGAATTCAAAGGAAATTAGGGTACTCGGATTATATATGAATATTTGTTGGTTGAATCTTTTAAATATTGGTTCATTTACTAGAAACTTGCTTGCTCGTAGTGCTTGATTCTTTGAGTTTAGTGATATATGGTTCATGTTGAATACTGGCCCGAGTCACACTATTCGATGCTTCAACAATGGGTTTTTTGAGCTGAAGGGAGTTAATGTGGAGTTCTATTTTCTGGGGTTATTTAGTCGTTTCAGGATAATGTGGAATGTGAGAGGAGTGAATGATGAAGTGAAAGAGAGAGAGATTGTCCAGGTGCTTGAGGATGCAAAAGTGGATATATGTGGATTGACTGAAACTAAATGGAAAGGTGAAAGGATGAGAGAATGGGAATACGGTGTAGGTATATGTGCGGGAGTCAGTGAGGATGAGAGGGCAAGAGAGGGAGTATGTCTGATGATAAGCAAGAAGTGGAAGGAGAATATAAGAGAGTATGGAACAGTGGGTGCAAGGATTGTATGGGTGAGGATGAAAGTAGGTATACAAGCATGGGCGATTGTATGTGTGTATGCTCCAACTGAGGATCGAGTGGCAAGAGTGAAAGATGAGTTTTGGGCGAGAGTAGAAGCATGTATGGACAAGTTTGAGAGGAGCGAGAGAGTGCTGTTGATTGGAGACATGAATGGCAAAGTCGGGAATGTACGAGTGGATGGAGTGGTTGGTCAGTGGGGTGTGCCAGCGGAAGTAGATGGGAATGGTAGTGCTTTGGTGGACATCTGTGCTGGTAAGGGGTTGGCAATAGCCAACACCTACTTTCGACATAAGATGATCCACCGGTATACATGGAGAGTAATGAGGAGGATGGATGGTGAACTTGTTGAACGAAAGGCAATGATAGACTACGTGTGTGTGGATGAGCGAATGAGAAGACAAGTGTTGGATGCAAGAGTGTGGAGAGGGTGGGGGAATGGAGTCTCGGACCATCACTTAGTGATGGCCAAGGTAGAGCTGCAAAGAAAGTGGTTGAGGAGGCGAAGGGGAAGACAGGAGGAAGCAGCTCCTGTGAGAAGAGTGGAGAAATTGCAAGATAGTGAGAAGAGGACAGAGTATAAGAGCATAGTGGAAGAAAGATTGGGAAGGTATGAGCTAGAGCAGATGGAAGGGGTGGAAGACGTATGTAAGATATTCACGGAAGAGATAAGCGCAACGTGTGAGGCAGTTTGTGGAGTGAGGAGGAGATGCAAGGGTGTGCAAGGGACAGCATGGTGGAATGATGAGGTGAAACGAGCTGTGGAACAAAAGAAGAAGGCATATGGTGAATGGTTGGCGAGTAGAGGTAGGGGAGAAGATGAGAGAGAGAAGAGAGAGGTATATGTGAGCAGGAGAAGGGAGGTTAAGAGACTGGTGAAGGAGAGTAAGAAGAAAGTGGATGAAGAGTTTGGGAGGAATCTGAGTGTGAAATGGAGGGAGAGTAAGAAATTGTTTTGGAAGGAGGTAAAGAAAGTAAGGCAGTGTGAAAGGGGAAATAGTAGGGGAGTGAAAGATAGGAATAATAGATTGTTGGTGGAGAAAAGAGAGAAATTGAGGAGATGGAAGGAGCACTTTGAGGATTTGTTGAATGTAGAGAGTGAGAGCAGTGTGAGTATAAGTGGTTGGGGAATGGCTGGGAGAAGAAGAGATGAGAGGAGGGAGGAAGAGATCAGTAGGTCGGAAGTAGTGGAAGCGATGAAGAAGATTAAGCTGGGAAAGGCCCCAGGAATTGATGGAGTGTGTGGTGAAATGCTTAGGTATGGGGGTGAGATTGTTGTGGAGTGGATATGGAAGTTGTGTAGATTGGCTTGGGAAGAGGGAAGGGTTCCAGAGGACTGGAAATCAGGTATAATTGTTCCTCTGTACAAAGGAAAAGGGGAGAGAGAAGTATGTGGTAACCATAGGGGTATTTGCCTTCTTAGTGTGACTGGTAAAATATATGGTAGAATACTCATTGATAGGGTTAGGCATATGACAGAGGAGCTAGTTGGAGAAGAACAAGGGGGATTTAGGAAGGGAAAAGGGTGTGTAGATCAGATATTTGTTCTAAGATGTTTAGTGGAGAAGTATCTAGAGAAGGGAAGGAAAGTGTACGCTGCCTTCATGGACTTGGAGAAAGCTTATGACAGAATAGATAGGAAAGGTATGTGGAAGGTATTAAGAATATATGGAGTGGAGGGGAAATTGTTGAGTGCTGTGAAGAGTATGTACGAGGGAGCTAGGGCTACGGTGCGAGTGGATGGTGAGCTGAGTGAGTTCTTTGATCTCAATGTGGGACTGAAACAGGGGTGCGTAATGTCTCCATGGCTGTTTAATATATATATGGATGGGGTCGTAAAGGAGGTACAAGGTAGGGCAGTGGATGTGGGGGTGGCCCTAATGAATGAGGGTGAGTTTTGGAAGCTTCCGGTGTTGCTATTTGCTGATGATACAGTATTGTTGAGTGAAGATGAATGGGAGTTGCAAGGTTTGGTGAATGAATTTGGGACAGTGTGTAGGAGGAGGAAGCTGAAAGTTAATGTAAACAAAAGTAAAGTTATGGTGTTTGAGAGGAATGAAGTCACAGAGTGTGCAGTGAGGTTGGATGGTGAGGATATGGAGAATGTGAGTGCATTCAAGTACTTGGGTAGTGTGATGAGTAAGGATGGAACTTTGGGGGATGAAGTACGTGAAAGGGTACAGCAGGGAAGGAAGGTTGTTGGCACACTGAAAGCAGTGATGAGAAATAGGGAGGTGAGTATGGAAGTTAAGAAGTCACTGCATGATGGTATTGTGATCCCTACCCTGACGTATGGAAGCGAGGCGTGGACCTTGCAAGAGGGGAACAAGTCAAGAGTGAGAGCAGTGGAAATGAGTTACTTGAGAGGAGCATGTGGAGTGACATGGAGGGACAGGTTGACGAATGAAGAAGTGAAGGAACGTTGTGGGGTAGATGTGGATGTGGTTGAAAAGATTAGGAGAAATACACTGAGGTGGTTTGGACATGTGGAGAGGATGGAGAATGAAAGACTGACTAAGAGGGTGTATGTAGGTGAGGTGGAGGGAGGGAGAGGGAGGGGTAGACCGAGGATGAGGTGGAGGGATGGAGTTGAGAGGTATATGAGGGAGGGGGTGAGTTGGGGGAGGGGAGTCAAATGGTGGGTGACAGAGTGACTTGGAGGCGTTTTGTCTGCGGCCACCCTTTGCGGGATTAGGGCGTCGGGCTATAGATAGATAGATAGATAGGATAACCACCAAGGTAAGACTTGGTGAAATTCTTGTCAGTGGCCCCACCTCTTTTTTTTTTGTTATTTAGTGCTATTGTCTTGTATACTGTCTTATTCTCTGACTTCACAAGTCTTGAAGACTTATCCTCCTTAATTTTTTGTATTTGGGGTGTATTCTCCCTGTCTTTTCTCTGTTCAGGATTCTACTCTTGTCAAGGGCCAAGCAGAGAGACATCTGATAGTTAGTGCTCAGCCAGGACTTCCGGTACGAGAGCAAAGGGAATCCCTTGTGGGAAACTAGGGCTGTAGCAGACCCTGCTGGTGAAGACCCTCCTGCTGGAACCGGTGCAAGGTGGTGACTCAGGACACCTTGCTGCTGATGGGGTGTAATGATAGACACCAATCTTCGTGACAAGCAGATACCCCCCTTTTTATTTCTTATGTTTTATTCAAATCATTATTCATATATTTTATTGATTATTTACTGTAATAAATATTCTGTTTTTTAAAATCTTCTCATTATTCCTGTGAGGGTTTCTGACATCGTATAGGACCATGGTATTCACAAAGTACTTTCATTGAAAGTGCCTGAGGACACTGTTTCGTCTAAGGCACGACCGATAGCACTGTCACTGAGCCCTTTCCCCGATTGTAAGAGCAGAACTTTTGTGGGGGTCGATGATGCAATTAGCCCCCAAGCATGGAGAAGTGGAACTGGACGAGAAGGATGAGGAAGACATCATTCTACACTTTACCAGTGCCGTGTACAAACTGAGATGAGCATCAGTGGGATACCTTGGGTACCTACCTACCCTATGGTTGTCATAGAAAATGGTCGTGGGTTCAGAGGTGGCAGGAAGACGCTTGCGGCTATACACATCAACTGGCATTGCTCAGTACCCCAAATCGTGACACTTATATACATCAGCTGGCGTGTAGGGGTTAACTGCAAAACTGCAGTTATATAATAGTAGTAATGTAACTGTAACAATTGCAGTAATGGTAGTGTTTGTAGTGTATAAGTGAGTTTTAAGCCAGGTACCCCTTTTTTGGATAAAGGGGCTAAGGCGTTGCCCCTAGGTAGAGGACTTTGGTTTTGAGCGTGTAGCATTTTATGACCGGATGCCCTTCCTGAAGTCTACCAATGACCCTTGGGTGGATTCGATCCTCCGACCCTTCGGTCAGAGCAGAGCGCTCTAACTCACTGAGCCACGGCTGCTGTAATATAACTGTAGTTACATAATGGTAGCTACATAATTGATACATATGTATATTATTATACAATAATAATACAATGGCAAATCTACAGTCGTCAGTCATATCATGAATCAGCCATATGTGATGTACTTGCTATTTGTATGTGTGAGACATAATAATATTATTACACAATATGTATATTGGTTTAGTTATGTTACACATTTATATTTAAATTAAAATGATAATTTTCACCATATTTTATTTTAAAAAATATATAAGTATATAGTATTTACAATATGTGCAGTATTCACTTAGTTTCCTTTGTAACACACATTACGTAATACTAAAGTTCACCACTGTGTGTGAAATCAGTCTAAGAGTATTCACTTTTAAGTTCATCGTAGTTAATGGTTGGAAGCACTCATGTGTCTGGATGGGTACAAGATAGTGATTAATTGTAGGTATGGTGGACACTGAAGGTAGCATAATATTGTTAGATTCATTTGTGTTAGGTATTTTCACTTGATTTTCCCTGTAACTGTAATATGAAGGATTTGTGTGTACTTATATATTAATTCTCTGGTCTTACTAGATTTTCACAGGTATGTATTATATGTTGTCTATCACTGCGTAGCTGGTAATAGTTAACCAACCATGTGCAGGTCAACTTGGGACCCACATGGTGCCGTGGTGCCAGCCAATTTTTTTTTTTTTTTTTTTTTCGCTAGATAGGTTGGGAATGATGAGAAAACTTGGAAAACAACCATGAAAGTACTCACAGAATCCAAAAAGGTTGATTTTGAAGTCGATTGGTTCTCGGACATCTGCTGAAATGTTCGGCCTGCTCTTGATAGGCTACGATGTGAGCTGAGGTAGGTGATTGGCGTTTTCTTCTTGGGTAACAAATCCAAATGACCCAGGGACACTCTCGGAAGGTACATAGATGATGTGGGAACTGTCTCCAAGCATAATGATCTGTGGGGATACATTACGACATGTGAGTGAATGGCATTTATCAGGTATATGTTCGTGATTTTGGAGTTAGTATTTTACACACACACACACACACACACAAAAATGCATACTGTAGTCTTCATTAGCATCACTATCAACTGGTGAATCACTTTCACCATTATTAGGGACCATCAGGAGCTCATCAATCTCACGCTGGGAAAGACCTCAGTGCAACATGATGCTCAATCACTCAAAGTTATACTGAGGAGACAGCTGCCCGCATGCCCTGGGGAAGGCGTGGCTAAATCATAGCGTTGGTACAGTCGCCCCAAGAAGTGATGGCAGAGTTTCAGATTGCTTCGGTCACTCTGCATTGCCGTACGTTCAATGAAAACAGTGAATATAAGGTAAACATTCAATGCCTTCATCAGGTCATATCAAATAAATTATGTATTATATTGCCCTAAGAATGATGTAAAATGAATAACAGGAGGCAGTGATATATTAGAAGTTAACACTTAGTTACCTTTCCCGATTTGAATGAATGTGAAATGTATTACTCCGCGCTCGGTGGGCAGTAGGCCTATAACTCTGTGTTCCTGATTTAATCGTTTCCCAGGATTTCAAATACAGATGCGCTCGGTTAAGGAAAATTTTTGTGACTGCAATACACTGCCTTGTTTTCAAATGCTATGGTGATGATACAGCAACAATAAGGATGCCATAACAATGAAATTATTCTTCGTAATGAAGCCCTACCTGCAACTTTATTCCCAATTGATGCAAAATTATTCTTAGTCGTAAGGAGTTATGACAGATTCTGTCTTTTTCTCTTACACTAAGCAATAAACAGGACCAAAACATGAGTTCATAAGATCTTGCAATGCAAAACCACGCACTCTTTACTTCATATTTTAATCTTAATATCCGTCTTTTTAAATAAACTGTAATGTCCTGCTGAACAGAAAATGCTGATCTGGAAGTTTTGAATTCAATAATGTTATTAACTCTTGCTAATCGATTATGCACTGAGGATATCAGACACTGACCGAAGTTAGCATTCTGCAAGGAGCTCCGACTCTAGGCAAACATCGAGGTTCTTTTTTTTATACTTCTTTCACCGACAGCCCTCTGGCTTATATTAAATAATCCAGAGATTTTTCTTAATGGGAAACTGGCCAAAGGCAGTATAATAACTGCATGTCTTTGAAAAATTGTTATCTTTTTTCGTGCGTGTTGATCGAAACATTTAAAAAAAAAATTACTGGCTTACGCCGCCTTCCCGCTTTCTGTCGTCGTCCTTGGAGACATTGGAAACGGAAATAAACGACTTTAAATTATTCCCTGGTATTGTAACGGAAATTATTATATAAATAATAATTACTAATTTATATTATTTATTGAAGCTCCTTTTTGTTCAGGCTTACGCTACTAAAAGATTATTGCGTGTTACCATACTAGATTTGAACTCCGCAAATTATTCCTAATTAACTGTCCCTGAGCGATAGTTGTGAAATTTCAATTATTTCCGTTTAGGATTTCCTATTATCGTAACTAACGAACTGCTTCCTACAATTTTGAAATATACAGGTACTTTGGCATTGATTTATTGTTTTTTTTTTTAACAATTTTACGTATTAGGTTTCACCTCGTAGAGATATAAGGAAGAATATGTGCACTGTCGCTGACCGAAAATTTCTGGATATTCCGCCGTCACTTCTTAGGCCGACTGTACCAGCCCTAATGAGGTGTGGAACTATGCCTACCAAAAATCTCCCTCCAAATATGAATTTTCGATTTTTGGCTAAATTTTCAATTGCAGCTGTGGCACACGGTGGGTTAAGTGAATGATGAACAAATAATCATCTCCCTAAAACAGTAGTGAAGATACACTGGTGGTGTGAGGTGTGGTTGAAGGGAGATGAGGATTGTCGACCCAGCTCAAAATGTCAGCATTGCTTGGTCATCTGGTGTTGGAGAAGAGTGGTGGAGAGAGGCGAATGTTGTTGGTGTTGGTGGGGAGATCGTAGGTCTTGGAGATCAGCTGTACTGTGCTTAACTCAGCAATCACAAAGTTCACTCTCTTCCTTGTTCGCTTTACTTCTTTTTTGTTGTCATTAACTTGTAGGCTTGTAGAGATGTCTTGCAGAGCTTGCTTGTAGTTTCTCATAAATAATGTAGTTGTGGTTGGCGTGGTTAGGAGTGGTTAGGGGCGAAGGTAAGCTCGCTGTTGCTCCACCAGCCCTCGCTCTCTGCTTTGGTTGTTTTTTGTTTCTTGTTACTTGTAACTGTGTCAAGTCGCCAGGCGTAGACTGACTGTAGTTAATAGACGTAGGCAGCCAAATTGAGGGCTGGAGGCCTGTTAAGATCATTTGTGCTGGTTCTCCGGCCAGCCCCTGCAATGAAGATTACGTGTAATCGCTGGGGATCTACTGGTTGCATACCATGAACATAGATGCCGGATGTCACTTAAAATCCATTTTCTTCGCTCTCATCTCGGTTTTTTCCCAACAAACTTGGGTAATGTTAGCATCGAACAGGGTGAACGTTTTCACCAGAATACTGCGGTAATGGGACAAAGATACCAAGGCAGAATTGGCACTGGTATGATGGAGGACTATTGTTGGATGCTGACACTGGAAACCGATGTATAAAACAAACAGAAATAATCACAAACCATACTGTGAATACGTGTATTCACAGCAAAATTTACATACAGTGGTGGAATAATACACTTGATTTTGTGTCTTCCTATTACTTTTACATCCTATATAATATTTCTCTGTTAAAAAAGTGTTCCCAGCATAACAAGGCAATAGGAGCATATTGATTTGTGACTAGTGGAAGAAAAATTTTACGGTGAAATTTCAGAAAATCTGTGCCTGATAGAAATGGAGAAATGAATTCCCCAAGCTCGAACTTGATCGACCATGTAGCCCCGCTAGATGGTGGAAGAGTGCCACTTCCTCCAGTATGGCAGCTACCCGGGTGGGGTGCGAACTCTATACCCTTTGGTCTTGAGTCAGGTGCTGTGCGTGATAGAGGAAAAGTAAAAATATACTTGTAGTCAGCACTGTCAATTTAACCAAAATCAGTGATTCCCATTTTCGAACTGGATAAAAAGTTGAAACAGTCGAATAGTGCAGTCAACTATTACTGTTCAACATACATTGAAGACTGCGTTTCAACCAAGACTAGAGAAGATTACAATTCGTAATTCAACACTTAATTATAATGACCAGATTTGCTATTAGGAAAATTTGATCAACATGCAGAGTGGTATAGAAGATAGTTCAGAGCTGAAAGCCTGAAAAAATAGCAAATATTTTAGACAGGCATTGTCCCTTTTGACAAGGAACCTCTCCCTGCCTTCTCTTTCGCTCTCTCTCTCTACTGTATATATATATATATATATATATATATATATATATATATATATATATATATATATATAGTAGACCTTCAATATAATGAACCCTTTTATAGTGAACTTTGGATATAACAACCCACCAATTCCAGAGTGAACTTCCGCCAGATATTACGATCTTTGTTTGGTGCCTGTGGTGGAAGTTAGCCATCCACTATTCCCAGAGCGAATTTCCACCAGAAATGGCGACCTTTGTTAGGTGTATGCGGCGGAAGTTCAAGACCCAGCGCTTCCTGAGCGAACTTTCACTGGATATAGTGACCTTTGTTCAGTGTATACGGCGGAAGATCACACAGCAGCCAGATCCTGTGACTCACCGTTGAGAGAATACCTGCGCGACCAGTCACGCAGGCTAGCTAGCCTGCATGTCTCACCCCTTTCTGCGCTGGATCTTTCTCAGTCAGTTCGAAGTATTCTCTCCATCTGGTTCTCCTCCACCATACCTCTCTCGCTTACATGACCTCTTGTACCACGTGTGCCCTACCTACACTCCCTACCAACTGCATGAATGGCTTCAAAATCAAGCCCTTCATCCTTAAGCAAGGGGAAGAGGAATATTCTCTCCCTGATGGAGAAGAATAAAATTATTCAGGAGTTTGAGGAAGTGGCAACACTAAGTCAACTCAGGAATAAATACAGCCTAAAAAATTCTACAGTCCATGGCCTCATCAAGGGAAGGAGAAGGTGAAGGAGGCCTTGAAAGCAGAGGAGGCCAGCAAGAAGGGGAAGGTGTTCCTGTTCGTGGTGTTGACATTCAGTATGTGGCTCAGAGGCTTGCTCATCATTTAGGCCACGAGAATTTCAATTGCAGTGATGGCTGGCTGTGACACTTTAGGCAGCATCACGGCATTGTTAATAATGCAATCACGGGCGAGATTCTCAGCACCAACGCCGAAGCAGAGGACCCTTCATAAATCAGTTTCGTGAGGTGAAAGAGAAGGAGGGCCTCCATGACTTCCAAATCTACAATCCTGACGAAACTGGTCTTTTTTGGAAGTCACTACCCCAAAATATGTGGGCCTCCAAGACAATAAGCAGGTGGACGGCAAGCTGGTGATAGGGAGAACTGGAGCTCCCGTTTCACCAGCCCTCGGGACTTGATCCTGACCATCCCCCTTTGCTGAACATTATCAGTGCTTTCATTTACACAGAGAGTAGGCCAGCATACTCTCTTAATACCTTTACCTTCAACTGTCTACACTACACTACATGCACATAAGATATCACACCTCTATTCCACTCTCTTAGCAATGGCCACTGCAATTTTGCTTTCAAAAGAGGTGGTACCTCGGATTGCCTAAACCGGCAGGATAGGGCTGGCGGCACAGGGTCCTCCCGGTCGCCATCAAGCGACTGTGCCAGCAGCGACTAGTGCGATTTCCGACCATGCTCGTCAGCGGAGAAGTGAAAATGCCGCCTTATTCTTCCAACATCTGTGGGCTTAATACCAACTTAAATTCAGTCCATTTTTTCCTACAGTCCATTTCCTCTCTGGCCCTATTCCTCACAGAACCACACATCTCACCGTCTACCGAAATATCTCCATATTGTTTTCCTGGTTACCATTTCCTCACAAACTTCCGTAATAAGGGTGGAACCTGTTGTTATATCAAATCCCAATATGCGGTTGACACCATTTTTAACTTCACTTCACGCAGTTTTCATTACTTGCTGTATAAACTAAACCGTCAAAATATCACCAAATACTCGTGTATCTGTGTAGTTTATCGCTCCCCCAATGCTTCTTCTGAACTCAGTGTATTTGATTCCATTTCCACACAGTTGAGTAACCTTAATCATGCCCTTAACACCGAAATTACCATCTTGGGTGATTATAACATACATAATGTTGAATGGTTATTGCACTCTGCCAGGACTGACGATGCTGGTCTAGAGTGTGAGCTGTTTGCAGAATCGTTTAATCTCACGCAACTGGTAAAGCAACCAGCCAGAATACCAGATAATCCTGACCATAACGCCCATCTTTTGGATCAGTTCCTGACAAATAATCCAGATCAGTACAGGATAGAGGTATTGTCTCCACTTGGATCCTCTGACCACAATCTCATCAAAGCCTCATTAGCTAGCCCCCCCAAACCTCCCCATTCTGAACCTGTCAGGGTGACCCGATGGCACTTTGATAGGGCAAAGTGGGATGAATTTAGAAATTATCTTGCTGATATTCCATGGCAGTCTTTCTTCTCTAGTGATGTCAATTCTACCTAGTCCCACATTTGCGATTTAATACTAGCTGGTATGGATTTATTCATACCAAGTCAACAATTCACTAAAAGATCGAACTCTCCAAAATGGTTTGATAGCAACTGTGCCAGAGCAACAGCCCAAAAGTCATCAGCATATAACTATTACTTGAAATCAAAAACATCTGAATCACTCTCTCAATTTAAAATTGCTAGAAACCATGCAAAAGCTGTAATAAATCTTGCTAAATCAAACTTTCTTCAAAACCAAGCATCAAAACTACTTAACAACCCTAGTGACAATAGAATATTCTGGTCAACTCTCAATTTTTTCAATAATAACTTTAACAAGTCATCATCCATTCCCCCACTAAAATCTTCGGATGGTAACATTACAAATGACCCGCATGGGAAAGCAGATATCTTTGCCAGTACATTTGCCAGAAATTCTACCTTAGAGGAAGCCAGCCAGAATGTTCCAGCACTAGAACTTGACTCTCCCAACATTGTTCCACTTAAAATACAGACAAGGTACGTGAAATCCATCCTAGACAATTTACTTACCAACAAAGCTCCAGGCCCAGATGGAATTCCACCAATTGTTTTGAAAAAGTGTTCCCCAGAACTTGCCTCTGTTCTTGCAAAACTATTCAGACTATGCATACGTACTGTACTTCTTCATTCCCTAATTCATGGAAAGAAGCCAATATCCACCCAGTTCCAAAGAAAGGAAGTTCCTCTGACCCCTCTAATTACAGACCAATAGCTGTCACATCTTCTCTTGGTAAGGTATTTGAAACTGTAATTAATAAGCACATAGCTAAACATCTTGAATCCAACAACTTAATTAGTGACAGACAATATGGTTTTCGCCAAGAAAGATCCACACTGACATACTCAATCTCCTGACTCATACCATCCATCAATCAGTTGACCTGCAGGGTGAAACTCATGCAGTAGCCCTGGATATTTCTAAAGCTTTCGACAGAGTCTGGCACCGTTCCCTGCTGTCCAAACTCCCTTGCCATGGACTAAACTCTTTTGTTCCTTTGATTTCCTCATATCTCAGCAATAGAAAAGTAAGAGTAGAAGTAGATGATGTATATTCCACTTTCCACTCAGTTAATGCTGGCGTGCCACAGGGATCAGTTCTGTCACCAACCCTGTTCCTCATTCATATTAATGATCTATTATCTGTCACCCACAATCCCATCCATTCATATGCAGATGACTCAACACTTCATAGTTCATTCACACTCAGACATCCATTTACAAAGTCCGATATCTCTAACTCTCACCTCAGTAAAGCCATCTCTTTAAATCAAGACTTATCCACGATCAGTGAATGGGGACAAAAGAACCGTGTCTCATTTAGTGCTAATAAAACTAAATATATACAATTTACTAATAGGCAGGTATTCCCAGAATTGTATATTACCTTCAATGCTACAAATATCCCCATTTCTAAAAGTATTGAAATTCTTGGCGTTTCGCTTAACAATGCCCTCAGCTGGATCTCTCATGTTAGATCACTTGCTAAAACTGACTCAAAAAAACTTGGATTATTGTACAGAGTCCGTAACTTCTTCACTGACGAGCAGTTAGTTATTATATATATGAGTCATGTGCGCTCTCAGCTACAATACTGCTCATCCTTGTGGAGCGGATGTGGAGAGGTTGCATTAAAACAAGTAGACAAGATTCAAAACAAAGCTGTTAGAATTATTAATAACCCTGCAATTACTAATAAACTACCTCCCCTACAAGTAAGAATGTTGCCTCCCTTTGTGTTATTTTACAGATATTTCTACAGCAAATGCTCATACGAAGTTGCATCTATGGTGCCACCTCACCACGCCTTCCCCCGTGCTACACGTGCAGCTGGCAGTACTCATGACTGGAATGTCACTCAGCCATACTGCAGAACTTCTGCCTATCAGAATTCTTTCATTCCCCGAACTGCATCTCTCTGGAACTCGCATCTCCAGAGTTGTTTCCCTCCAAACTTCAACCTACTGCTGTTCAAGTCTAACTGTTACAGATATTTTATGAACAGAGGACACCAGTAATCTGGTGCATGGATTTTTTTTTTTTAATCATTTGTTTTTCCTTCCTCTGTTCTGTTATTTAAAAAAAAAAAAAACTCGGGGGAGGAAGACTGCGAAGGATCGCATAATGGTGCTGGTGTGCACTAACGCCAATGGGTCCCACCTCTTGAAACCAGTCGTTGTGGGTAAGAATAGGAAGACAAGGGCTCTGAAAGATATTATGGAGAAGCTTCCAACGGAATACGACAGCAGCCCTTCTGCCAGGTTTACCCAAGAGATTATCACTGACTGGTTTCATAACAGTTTTGACCCCTCCGTTCGGCAGCACCAAACCATGTTTGGCATCAGTAAGGAGGATGTTAAGGCTTCACTCCTCATTCACAATGCTCCATCCCACCCTTCCACTGCAAAACTGTGTTCCAAAGATGGAAAAATAAGGACAATATTTCTACCTCCTAACAGAACTTCCTTACTTTAGCCAATGGACGAAGGGGTGAAAGTGTGAAAAGGCATTATCGAAAAATTTACCTGGACCAGTACTTAGTCGTGACAGAGGTAGGGATGGAGGAGGACGGGTATGTGGACACCTGGGGTAAGAAGACACCAAACAATTTTAAGAAATATAATATCAAGGACACAATTCTGAACTGGGCAGAGGCTTGAAGGAAAGTGCCAGTGACAACTCTCCACAGTGAGTGGTGTACTCTCCTAAAAAAAACCAAGACTCCAGTCCAGAAGCCAGATATCGAGAGGTTTGAGCCACCAAAGGCAGCCGAAATGTTGGCTGCAGCTGGCCAAGGCTCCATCCCTGCAGAAGAGGTGAAAGAGTGGCTGGTCGAGGATGGTGATCTACCTGGATACCACCACGAGACATAGGAGGAAATATTCCAGAAACTGTGACCACGTGGGCCATCCCTCATTGCTGCCATTGATGCAGCAGACACGCTCTTGGCCGTTGCAGAGGACATTGGTGGCATTCTGGGGGGAAATTATGAACTCTTCAGACGAATTAGGCTGGACCTCATGCGGAGAAACCAGGCTAGGCAAGTCCGGCAGAAAATGTCAGACTTCTTTAAGCTTGTCCTGGAAGAAAGAAATGTACTGTGTCAGAGACCTTGAGTGTGTCTGTTGCTTCGATGTCCTCTGTGATCCTCCCCAGTTTGGCTTCTGGCACCAGCACACCTTCCTCGCTGACACAAGTGATGCCAGAGCCACCAGAAATAATATTCTCTGAATCGGATGATGAATGAGTGAATAAAATGTTATGATATATGGTGTATAATGTACTGTACTTATGTGTACATATTGTTCTGGAGTGTTCAGTTTGTATTATTAAGCGTTAAATTATGAATAGTGTCCTACTGAAACAGTACAAAAATCTCTGGTGTGTACAGTGTCGTATGCTCTGGTGTACAGGTGTACTCTGTAGTGCCAGGATCTAACCTCTTCAGAAAGCCCCCCCTGCCTCCCTCCTATTCCTGTTGTGACTATAACATTACTTCTTGGCACGTTCTGGCACTTCCTGGCACTCTCTGGCAAGGTAAGTGTACTGTAATAGAACTACATTGTGTTTTATTCTTATTATAGACATTGTATTTATGTGTACAAATTCATAAAGGATTGTATTTACTGTACATGTACTGCATAACTGCATAAACCATTAAATTCTTCATGTGAATTTTCATAGAATAAGTTGTGGTTGTGCACAAAGGGCCGAACGACTCCACAGATACAGCAACCTTGGGTCCGTAATCCCTCGGTTGATAACCACCGTCAGATATACCGAATTCTCGGATGTAGCAACCCACTCTTCCCCCCAATTAGTTAGTTATATCGAGGGTTTACTGTGTATATAAATATAAACATATATATCTCTCATCTCATCTCATCAGCCATTTCAATATCCACTGCAGGACCGGCCTATCCCGACCGAAGTGGGGACGATACAGCCAATGTATCTCTACCAAGAAGATTAGGCTGTCTGGTAGAGACTGTATGTAGGGTGAGAAGTGCTTGTAAATGTAATTGTTGTGTTGGAGTGGCTTTGGATGTGTGTATAGTCTGTGAACCAAGTGTAAACGGACCATGCAATCCGACTGGGTGCAAGCATACTTTACAGTATGAGACACATATTCAATCACAGCACCCCATGTATCCGTCAATGCAGTATGTGGCCTGAAGAACTCTTCCAAAGTTTATTATCCTGGCGGGGCGCGAACACTTTACCACTGTACCACGGAGGTATATATATATATATATATATATATATATATATATATATATATATATATATATATATATATATATATATATATATATACATATATATATATATATATATATATATATATATATATATATATACATATATATATATATATATATATATATATATATATATATATATATATATATATATATATATATATATATATATGTATTATTACGGAACAGAGAAAGATAATGTACACTTGAAGTGAGAATACTAAAAATCACTACTGTCCTGTAAAGTTCCAGGTTCAAAACCAAAGAGTTAGGTAAAATTACAAGTTAAAGTTTAATGCTCAAACTAACAACAAAACATTCAGGACTCATAAGGATAATGTAATGGCAAAAAACAGGTTAAATATATGGTTAACTGCAATAGCCTCTATTAACACAAAATTAACATGCGTATATTTATCTAAGTCAGCCCTGTTAAAATGAGATACCAGATAATACTCAGTGAATGCCAGATATATTATTACAGATACAAAATATTATTAATGATGGCTCACAATTAAAACCCTACACAAATCACAAAAACCTCACTAGGCCTACAAATTAACACCTTATGTTATACAGTACAAGAACAAAATGTAATAACACTCATACTGAAATTACACAGCAGTTAGATGGCTGGAGACTTCATGAGTACTCACAATAATAACAACTGTACAGGGGAGGACAGAGATGTGAGCAAAATGAGGAGTAGATCTAAGTGGCAATGATGCAGAGACTGAGCTCATTATATAGGGGCCGGCAGAGCTTGATACAACTTGTAAGAAGGACGCGCAAATGAAGCCATGGGGACAAAGAGTTGACAATCCTGCTCTGAACAACAGAAAGGACGACCTACTCTACTATAACGGTAGAAGGGGGGGACTGAGGCAGAACACGCTCGTGATCAAACATGCAGCATACTGTGCATTAAAATTACACAAAGGATGCTGAAATCATAGGCTATGTAACACCTCCCCACAAAGAAAAAGAAATTTACAAAGGAAATTTCTTATTACCCTAAAACAATCTGTCTAAAGTCCAGATAAGCAATCTGCAATAACATTTTCTTTCCCCTTGACATGTTGTATGTCTAATGAATACTCCTGAAGAAGTAGACTCCATCTTGTCAATCTCTGATTTTTATCTTTAAACTTACTAAGGAATTTCAGTGGGTTATGATCGGTATAAATGACTATGGGGTCAAAACCAGAACACAAATAAAATGAAAAATGCTGTAAACCCAAAATCAAGGCCAAAAGCTCTTTCTCAATAGTTGAGTAGTTCTTTTGAGGTGGAGTGAACTTCTTACTGTAATAAGATACAGGGTGTTCAATACCCTGATCATTCTCTTGCAGCAAAACAGCCCCAGCTCCTGTATCACTTGCATCAACAGCCATCTTAAAAGGCTTAGCAAAATTTGGAGTAGCGAGCACTGGCTGACTTAATAGGATAGCTTTAAGTTTGTTGAAAGAGGATTCACAGTTATCGGTCCAGACAAATTTAACTCCCTTTTTCAGTAGGTCTGTAAGTGGTGATACAAGAATTGAAAAGTTAAGAACAAATCTCCGGCAATAACCTACCATTCCCAAAAATCTTTGTAGCTCTTTCCTACTTTTAGGTCTGGGAAGATCACTTATAACCTGAACCTTAGCTGCTGGTGATGCAACATGTCCATCAACAATTACATACCCAAGGTAGTGAACTTTAGCTTGACCAAACTCACACTTTTGATAAATTAGCTACAAGATTAGCCTGAACCAAACGCTCAAGAAATTTACTGACATGGCATAGGTGATCTTTCCAGTTGTCACTGAAGATTAATACATCATCAATATAAACAACACACCCTGCCAAACCCTCTGTTACAACATTCATGAGCTTCTGAAATGTGGCTGGTGCATTCTTCATACCATATGTCATTACAGAACATGCAAAACTCTTTCCTAGTGTTACAAAACATGAGATCTCCCTAGCACGTTCAGTCATAGGTACTTGCCAGTATCCCTTTAACAAATCGAACTTACTTATGTACCTAGCCTTTCCGATCTTGTCTATGCAATCTTCCACGCGAGGGAGAGGGTAAGTGTCTGTTTTGGTTATCTGATTAACACGTCTGTAGTCGATGCAAAGCCGCTGTGACCCACCTGGCTTAGGGACTAGAGTGATAGGAGAACTCCACTCGCTCTGACAGGGCTCAATCATCTTGTGGTCCAACAGGTAGCCAAGCTCCTTCTGGATGAGAGGAACTTTCACTGGGTTCACACGGTAAGGAGGCAGTTTAATTGGCTTTGCGTCTCCAACATCGACATCATGCATCAACACAGTGGTTCTTCCTGGAATGGCACGGAACACTTGCGGGTACTCCTGCAGTAATGCCGAAAACTCCTGCCTTTCCTCGGGAGGTAGATGAGAAAGCTTAGTCTGGAGATCATTCATGATATCAGGATTCTTCCCCAAACTATCACTCAGGCTCATGCTGCATGGGAGAGCTTCACTTGCAGACTCGGGTGGAACAGCTACAGTGCAGACTGGATTATTTTCGTCCCGCCTGTGATATAACTTTAGCATGTTGATGTGACATAGTTGCTTGCTCTTTCTACGATCTGGTGTGGCGATGACATAGTTGACATCACTGAGTTTCTTCTCCACGAAATAAGGACCACTAAACTTGGCTTGAAGAGGTTGCCCATGAACTGGTAGCAGAATCAAAATCTGATCTCCTGGCTGAAAGTGGCGTAACCTGGACTTCTTATCATACCAAGTCTTCATCTTCTCCTGAGCAGCTCCTAAATTCTCTCTCACCAGCTGTAAAGCAGTGGACAGCCGTTCTTTGAACTTCATCACATACTCCAGCAGGTTGACGTCATCTTCCTCTGACAGCCAGCATTCCTTGAGTAGCTTAAGGGGTCCTCCCACTTCATGGCCAAACAGCAGTTCAAAAGGTGAGAAGCCCAGTGATTCATTTGGAGATTCTCTTGCGGCAAATACAACAAATGGAAGACCTTTATCCCAGTCTTTCTGATGTTCCAAACAGTATTTCTTGAGCATCGATTTGAGTGTTTCATGACATCTCTCCAACGCTCCTTGGGTCTGGGGATGGTAAGCTGAAGACGTGATCTGGGTGATGCCCAACTCTTTCAGAGACTGCTTGAAAACATTTGACATGAAATTACTTCCCCGGTCTGACTGTACCTCCTTGGGCAGACCAAACTTTGTGAAGAACCCTAGCATTTCCTTAACCACGTTCTTTGCTGAGATATTTCTAAGTGGAATGGCTTCAGGATAACGGGTAGCCACATCAATCAGGGTCAACACATAAGAAAATCCTGAAGAAGTCATAGGAAGAGGGCCCACAATATCCACCAACACACGGGTGAATGGCTCCTCAAAAGGAGGAATGGGAACTAGAGGTGGAACCTTTTCGGTCTGATTACACTTCCCCACAACTTGACAGGTGTGACAAGACTTACAATACCAGGAAACATCCCTGAAGATACCTGGCCAGTAGAAGTGTTTCAAAATGCGTGACACAGTCTTCCTCACTCCAAGGTGTCCTGCCAAACTGGAATCATGAGCCACTCTAATGATATCCTGCCTACAAACACGAGGGATGACAACTTGATGTACAACCTCCCATTCACAGTTGGCTGATGCTGTTGGGGGTCTCCACTTCCTCATAAGTACTCCTGACTTTATATAATAACAAGTAGAAGCACCAGTTGACTCTTCCTCACTGCAAGCTGAGTTAGCTAGACCTTTCAACTCAGGGTCAGCAACCTGCAACTCAACCAACTCTTGACGAGACAAATTATCAACACTACGGGGTACTGCCTCATCTGGTGAGTGGTCCAAATTAGCAAGGAAAGTGTCAGCTAGGATAGCATCATCATCATCATTATCCTCTAAATCACCAGTAACTTTAGACTTAGCCCTAGTGACAGCACATGCAGGGAACACATCAGGGACATCACAATCCTGGGTCGCAGCCACTGGCTCACCAGACAACTGAGGAACTGGACACACTTGACTTCCACCAATATCATTTCCAAGTAAGAAAGTTACACCTGACATTGGGAGTGTCTCAACCAACCCAACCATAACGGAACCATTAACAAAACCAGACTCTAAATTCACTCTGCACAGAGGGACAGAGAAGTAATTATTCCCTACACCTTGTAAGATTACAGTTTCATCAGAGGAATTAACATTAGAGCCTAGAACACTGGTCAGCATAAGGGATTGGCAAGCACCTGTATCACGATATATTTTAACTGATTTCCTGTCATTACTGTCCAGAGGACTGACAAAACCATCAGACAGGATATTAGCACATGAACTCTTGAGAGTGTCACCCACGTTACTGCTCAAAAGAGGAGCTTCATCATGAGGATTTAAATTACCCCTCAAAGCAGGTTCAGTTAACTCAGTTAAAGAATTATGGGAACTCTCAAGGGTGGACACTAGACCAATTGACTGAATATTTAAAGACTCCTTTTTGTTCACATCACGCTGTCTCCTGAAACATTTCTCCGTAGTATGACCAAGCTTACTACAATAAGTACATTTACGTTTCTGAAATCTATTTCGTAGAGGTGAAGCTGGTATTTACTTCCTGAGAAACATCATCCTTATTCTCTTTCCTGTTACCTGTACTCTGAGTAGAGGCAACGTACTTACTCTCAGCTTTCCCTTTTTCTTTAGAATATCTCTTGTGAGTGAGAACATATTCATCAGCTAAAACTGCAGCATCAGACAAATTATCAGTCCTTTTCTCATCAAGATATAGGCTTACATCTTTATAAATACACCTTTTGAAATCCTCCAGCAAAATCATCTGCTTAAATTTGCCAAAATCAGAATCCACATTCTTAGAATTTAACCACTGCTCTAACAGATCTTCTTTGATTTTTGCATACTCAACATGGGATTGCTTATCTTGCTTGTACGTTGTCCTAAATTTTACTCTATAGGCTTCAGGAACAAGCTCATAGGCCTTAAGAATCAAGCTCTTAACTACATCATAATTATCAGATTGATCCTGAGGCAAAGATGCATAAGTTACTTGAGCTTTATCGGTGAGAACAGTTTGAAGGAGTACTGGCCAATTCTGTTTGGGCCAATTAAAACCTGTAGCTACCCTCTCAAACAACTGAAAATACTTTGTTAAATCAGATTCATTAAAAGGAGGGACAAGTTTAACATTTTTAGCCACATCAAAATCATCAGAGCTAGATGATCCAGTTCCACCTTGTTTCATGCGATACTCATGGTCTGCCTGAATCCTAGCAATTTCAACTTGTGCCTCAACCTCCTTAGAACGGGCCTCCGCCTCCTTAGCCTTAGCCTCCTGCAGGGCTAGCTGTAACTTAGCTAATTCAATCTGCGTTTGCTCATTTGGAGGAGTTACATTAAACAAGCTTTCATTAATCATGTCAACAATTTGATCTTTAGAATGATGAGAGCGAACAGCAATTCCCAATAGTTGAGCAACAAGCTTAAGTTCATTCTTTGTTCTGTTTTCTATATCACACACTGTTTGCACATTTGACAAAAAATCTTTGGCTTCATCAAGTGTAGTAATAGTAGACATAATTAATAAGTAACAGTCACAAAATATCAAGCAATATCCTTATGATAATATCCTGAATATCCTGATATGAGGTCGCCAAATTTATGTTACGGAACAGAGAAAGATAATGTACACTTTAAGTGAGAATACTAAAAATCACTACTGTCCCGCAAAGTTCCAGGTTCAAAACAAAAGAGTTAGGTAAAATTACAAGTTAAAGTTTAATGCTTAAACTAACGACAAAACATTCAGGGCTCATAAGGATAATGTAATGGCAAATAAACAGGTTAAATATATGGTTAACTGCAACAGCCCCCATTAACACGAAATTAGCAAGAGTAAATTTATCTAAGTCAGCCCTGATAAAATGAGATACCAGATAATACTCAATGAATGCCAGATAAATTATTACAGATACAAACTACTATCAAAAATGACTGACATAAAACCCAACATTAATCGAAAACCTCACCAGGCCCAAGAATTAACCTTATGCTACACAGTACAAGAAAAAAATACAACAGTTATACTCAAATTACACACAGCTGCCAGATGTTTGGAGACCTCCTGAGCACTCACAATAATAACAACTGTACGGGGGAGGACAGAGACGTGAACAAAATGAGGAGCAGATCCAAGTGGCAATGATGCAGAGACTGAGCCCATCATATAGGGGCCAGCAGAGCCCGATACAACTTGCAAGAAGGACGCGCAAATGAAGTCATGGGGACAAAGAGCTGAAAATCCTGCTCTGAACTCCAGAAATGACGACCCACTCTACCACAACGGTAGAAGGGGGGGACTGAGGCAGAACACGCTCGTGATCAAACATGCAGCACACTGTGCGTCAAAGTCACACAAAGGACGACGAAATCATAGGCTATGCAACACAATATACATATCTATATCTATCAGTCCATCTGCCCCCCTCCCGGTGACGACCCAGCGAGTTGACTGGAACCACTGTCTGACTCACTTCATTTCTGCAACATTCGTGGCCTTTAATCTAACTTTCTCTCTGTTGACCATCACCTCTCCTCTAAACCTCACCTTCTCTTAATAACTGAGACTCAGCTGTCGGAGACAACTGATAACACATTCTTCTCTGTATCCTCTTACTATCTCTATGCTCATTTCAAAGCCAAAGGTGTCTGTTGTGTATAATTATGTACGCAACAACTTATATTGCTCTCGTGTTCCTGGACTTGATTCTTCTGAATTCTCTATTCTCTGACCTTGGCTTTCCTGTCATTCTCTGACTATATTTGTGCTGTGTACTTATCCCCTAATTCTACTGACTGTCAAAAATTCTTCGACAATCTTACTTCTACGATGGAACACATTCTATCCATGTCTCCTTTCTCTGAAATCTCCATTCTGGGAGATTTCAATGTTCATGACCACTTTTGGCCTTCCTCTCCTTTCACGGATCCACCTGGTGAACATACCTACATCTCTACTCTTAATGACCTGGCACAGCTTGCACAGAACCCTACATGTATTCCTGACCGTCTTGGAGAGAGTTTCAACATACTTGACCTCTTCCTTCCTTCTACTTATGCTTCTCTTTTTTTTTTTTCTTCGGTAGGCCCCTCCTATCACAACCATATTACCTTAACCTGTCCTATCGTTGCAGTATGGTCTATGGACCCTCCAAAGCAACGTCTGTTGTGAAACTCTGGAGCTGCTGGTTGGGAGGCCCTCCAGCAATACTGCCTTGATTTTCCCTGGAATAATTGTTGCTTCCATGGCAAGAAGCCATCTGAGTGTGTCTTGCACACTACGAAGGTTATTCTCTTAGAATCGATGCACACATCCCTTTCTCATAAACTTTGACTAATGCAAAAAAGCCTTGGTTAAATCACGCTGGTTCTAATGCTGTCCACAACAAGGAAAGGACCTATAAAATGTACCGGAGCCAATACACCCCTGAATCACATCTTTTATGGTTCTGCCCAGAATCGTGCCAAGTCCCTTCTTCACTCTGCTAAAAGTAATTTCATCCGTACTAAATGCTCTCAACTCTCCAACTCGAATCCTTCCTGTTCCTTCTGGCCCCTTGCCAGAAACCTTTATATCAACTTTACCTCATCATTCTTCCCTCCTCTTTTCTACTCCGATGGCACTGTAGCTATTTCTCCTACTGGAAAGCAGATCTCTTCACTCAGATTTTCTCCTTCAATTCCACCTGAGACTATTCCTTTGCTGTTCCTCCTTCACTTTCCCCTTCTGATTTCCTCATGGCTGATATTCAAATTTCTTCAGCTGATGTATTTTCTGCCATCACTGGCATCAATACTAACATAGCATATGAGTCTGACCGGGTCCCTGTTGTTGTCCTCAAGGACTGTGTTCCTGTGCTTACACCCTGCCAAGTTAAACTCTTTCGCCTTTGTCTGTCAACATGTACCTTTCCTTCTTGCTGGAAGTTTCCTCTCATTCAGCCTGTCCCAAAGAAGGGTGACCATTCCCAGCCCTCTAACTATTGCCCAATTGCTTTACCATCCTGTGTCTCAACATTTTTTGAGTATTCTTAACAGAAAAATATTAAAGCATCTTTCCTATCACAACCTTCTTTCTGATCGTCAGTATGGGTTCCATCAGGGACGCTCCACTGGCGATCTTTTCACCTGCCTTTCAGACTCCTAGTCATCCTCCTTTCGGAACTTTGGTGAAAGCTTTGCCTTTGCATTTGAAATCTCAAAGTCTTTCGATCGAGTCTGGCATAAATCTTTAATTTTCAAACTGACCTATTACGATTTCTATCCTTCTATCTCTTCCTTTATCTATAGCTTCCTTTCTGGTAGTTTTGTAGCTGCTGTTGTAGACGGCCACCATTCTGCCCCGAGATCTATCACCAGTGGTGTTCTGCAGGGCTCTGTCCTATCACCAACTCTTTTCCTTTTATTCATCTATGACCTTCTAAACTGTACATCTAACCCTATCCACTCATACGCTAATGATTACACCCATCACCTTTTCATTCGGTTCTCGCAACATCCATCTGAGCAGTTACTTCAACAAACAAGTAATAACGGTATGGCACCCCTAATGTCTGACTTGGCTAGTATCTCTGACTGGGGTAAAAGTAATCATGTTTTTAATAACCCAAAGACTCAGTTCTTGTACCTGTCAGCCCGACAAAATCTTCCACAGGAGTACCCTCTAATGTTTAATAATATCCAGCTCCACCCGCATCATCCTTAAACATACTTGGAGTTTGATTCTCTCGGGATTTTTTCTTGGAAAGATCATGTTACATCTATTGTAAAATCCGCTTCCAAGAGATTATGTGTGGTAAGCTGATTCCGTACCTTCTTTTCCCCTGCACAGTTTTAGACTTTATACACGGGTTTCATTCGCCCCTGTGTAGAGGACAATACTCACGTGTGAGGGGCTCCCCACATATAGCTCTTCTCAACAAGATGGAGTCAAAGGCTTTTTGTCTCATTAACTCTCCTCCTTTTACTGGCTCCCTTCAACCTCTGTCTCTTCACCGCACTGTTGCATCTTTATCTCATTTCTATCGCTACTTCAATGGTCACTGCGCTTCTGAGCTGTCTGATTGCCTTCCTCCACCTCTACGATGGGCGCTTGGTACCCGTCTAGCAACACTCTCATCCCTGGTCTAAACAACTGTCTAATGGAATAGTTCACCGTTATTCCCATCCCTTCATTTATGCAACGGGTCAACTCTGGAACTGTGTCTCTCCGTCTGTATTTCCAACTTCCTACGATCTCTAGTCTTTCAAATGCAGTTTGTCCAGGCATCCCCAAATAAACGGATCTTGAATTTGGCTCTCTGTTGTTGTTGTTTTTTCTTGGAAGGAACGGTTCGCGGGCTCCTGGACTTTGGTTCATTCTTCCTTGCATACAAAAACGTATCGATTTGTCTATCTATCTATCTATCTATATATATATGTATACACGCACACACACACAAACACACACACACACACACTCAGAGAGAGAGAGAGAGAGAGAGAGAGAGAGAGAGAGAGAGACTCAGCACTTCAGCAATGGACCTATTGCACGGAACCAAGGCAAATCAGAATCAGTATGACACCCACCAGCATTTTCCTTTAACACATTTCTCCGAATTTTCGGACACCTCACGTGGCCATTGTCAGGTAACAGATGCAGGATCCTACCATGCAGCAAACATCCGCTGCTTTACTTCAGTTATACGTCTAAATTTTACCATTATTTATATTTATGTCCCCCTCTATCGTTATCAATAAGATCGAGAACAAAATATAGAACTTAACAGAATAAACGAAAATTACCAAACCACTGTTCATCATACAGCTTAAATACAGAAAAGAAACTATCTGTCCATCTGTCTATCGATTCCCAGATGCCTTGATCCCGTAAGGGGTAGCCACAAACAAATCGCCTCCATGTCGCCCGGTGCCCCCGCATTTACACTGTCCTGCTCCTAGCTCACACCCCTGCTCTCTCATATACATCCTCACTTCATCCCTGCATCTCATCCTTGGCCTACCCCTCTCTCTTCCCTCCCTCCACCTCACTCACATACACTCTCCTTGTCAGTCTCTCGCTCTCCATCCCCTCCACATGGCCAAACCACCTTAATGTGTTTCTCCTAACACTTCCTATCACATCCACATCCACACCACAACGCTCCTTCACTTCCTCATATGACAGTCTGTCTCTCCATGTGACTCCACATGCTTCTCTCAAATAACTCATTCCCACTGCCCTCATTCTTGACTTGTGTCCCTCCAACAAGGTCCAAGCTTCACTTCCATACGTTATAGTTGGTATCACAATACTGTCATGCAGTAACTTTTTCATTTCCATGCTCACTTCCCTGTTTCTTATCACCGCCATCAAAGGAACAGCACCCTTTCTTCCTTGTTGTACACTTTCAAGTACGTCACCCTCTAAACTTCTATCCTTGCTCATCACATTACCCAAGTACTTACGCGCACTTACATTTTCCATTTCCTCCTCATCCAACCTTACGGTACATTCAGCGACTTCACTTCTCTTGAAGACCATAACTTTACTCTTCCCTGCATTCACCTTTAGATTTCGTTTCTTACACACTCTCCCAAACTCATTCACAAAGTCTTGCAGCTCCCCTTCATCTTTGCTTAACAACACAATATCATCTGCAAACAACAGTACAGGGAGTTTCCAGACACTGCCCTTTCTCATTGGGGCCACTCCAACATCCACTGCCCTACCTTGTATCTCTTTTATAACCCCATTCATATACAGATTGAACAGCCATGGAAACATGACACATTCCTGGCTCAGTCCAACCTTCAAATAGAAAAATTCACTCAGTTCACCATCCACACGCAGTGCAGCCTTAGCACCCTCACACATATTTTTCACGGCATTCACCAACTTCCCATTTACTTCATAATTGTTCTTAATACTTTCTACAGTCTTTGTCTATCCACCCTGTCATATGCTTTCTCCAAATCCATGAAGGCCACAAACAACGTCTTTCCCTTCTCTAGAAACTTTTCCACTAAAGACCTGGGAATGAATATCTGATCTACACAGCCTCTTCCCTTCCTAAAACTTCCCTGCTCTTCTCCAACTAATTCCTCTGTTATTTCCCTAACTCTGTCAGTAAGTATCCTACCATATACTTTTCCTATTACGCTATGAAGACAAATGCCACCATGATTACAATACACTTCTTGTGCCTTTTTTCCTTTGTACAGGGCAGTAATTATACCTGACTTCCAGTCCTCCGGGACTTTTCCTTCCTCCCAAGCATACAACTTAATATCTGATCTAAACAACCTCTCCCTTTAGTAAAACCTCCCTGTTCTCCTCCAACTAATTTCTCTGTTATTCCCTAACTCTGTCAATAAGTATCCTACCACATACTTTTCCTATTACACTAAGAAAACAAATGCCCCTATGATTACCATACACTTCTTTTTCGTTTTTTTCCCTTTGCACAGGGGAATAATAATACCTGACTTCCAATCCTCCAGGACTTTACCTTCTTCCCAGTCCAGCCTGTACATCTTCGACATCCATTTTACTACTATCTCTCCCTCATGCTTCAGCATTTGACCACAAACTCCATCAATTGCTGCGGGTTTCCCCATTTTGAATTTCTTCATTGCTTCCACAACTTCCATCCTACTGATTTCTTCCTCTCTTCTCATATCCTTCCTTCTACCAGCCATTCCCAAGCCCCTTATACTCGCATTACTTTCATTCTATATGTTCAACAATTCCTTAATGTGTTCCCTCCATCAGCTGGCTTTTTTTCCCTTCTCCACTATTAATCTATCATTTTTATCTCTCACTCCCTGACTAGAATTTTTAACACCCTGTCTAACTTTCTTTACCTCATTCCGGAACATTTTCTTACATTCCCTCCACTTTACACTTAATTCTTTTTCCAAATTTCTCATCCACTCTCTACTTACTGTACTCTCTCTTATTAATCTTTTCACCTCTCTCCTCCTCCTCCCTACATATAAATCCCTCTTCTGTCTCTCAACATCCTCCACACCCCTGTTTCTCATTCACTCATATGCTTTCTTCTTTTGTGCCTTAGCCTGTCTCACCTCTTGATTCTACCACGCTCTTCATTGCTCCCCCTTTCGTCTTCTCTTCACCCCACACACCACAACACAGGCTGCACAGATTTCTTCTACGAATTTCTTGCACACACCTTCCAAGTTCCCCATCTGCTCCAAATCATATTTACCCAATTGCTCTTCCACTTCTCTCTTATATTCTGCCTTTGTTCCTTCCTCATGCACCATTTCCACCCTCCTTATAAGAACTACTTCCTCGTGTCCTTCACTTCTTCCATTCCTCCACTTCACTGCAATCTTGACTTTCATTACCACCAAGTGGTGGTCAGAAAGTTCACTCCTCCAACATCTATATACCGTTTCATCCATTACACACCTTCTCATTCTATCATCCACACACACATAATCAAGCATTGCCTTCCATTCATTCAGTCTACCATCCACCCTTCTCATCTCTCGCCACATATACCTGTGCATTATTTTGTGTCTGAAGCTGGTATTGGCTATCACCAACCCCCTCCCGGCACAAATGTCCACTAGAGCACTGCCATTCTCATCCACTTTTCCAGACACAGCCCACTCACCAACTACTCCATCCAACTTCACATTCCCTACCTTTCCATTCATATTTACAATCAAAAACACTCTTATTCCTTTCATACTTTTTTATGGATGCTTCCACATTTATCCAGAACTCTTCTTTCACTCTGACTGCACGAACTTGCATTGGCGCATACTCTGCACACACTCACAATTGCCAAAATTTGTAGTCAAACTTTCAGTCTTACCCATACAATTCTTGAGCCCACTGATCCATACTCTCTTATATTTTCCTTCCGTCTCTTGCACACAATAAAACACACTCCTTCCTTTGCCCTCTCTTTCTCTCCCACTCCTGCGCATATACCCCATCCATACTCTCATTCTCTCACACTCTCACGTCTCCATTTAGTTTTAGTTAATCCACATACATCCAATTTTGCACCCTCAAGCACATGGACAATCTCTCTGTCTTTCACCTCATGATTTGCACAAAAGAAACACAACAGGAAAAATGCAGAAATATATAAATAATGCCAGACAACAATGCATAAAAATAGAACTCACCAATCGGTAGTAAAACCATCCAAAATGCTATGCTCACCATTCAGTAATAAGTAAGGCTCGCAAAGGAACTGGCATAAGTAGGGCTTGCAAAGGAACTGGCATATATATATATATATATATATATATATATATATATATATATATATATATATATATATATATATATATATATAAGTGGTAGGTGGGGCCGCTTACCATCCACTCACTCAATGCAGTGCTCTCGGGTGTCTGCCCCATCCTCTCCTCCATCCTTCTTTCCTTCCATCGTCTTCTGTCTTTCTTTCCTTCATTCTTTCCTCGTCCTTCTGCCTACGGGTGACTTTACACTCCCTCTTCTGTCGTCTTTCATTCCTTCATTCTTTCCTCTTTCTTCTGCCTATGGGTGATTCTACACTCAGTGACAAGCCAAATGGTTTCCTGTACACCAGGAAACTATTTACTACGATGGGTGGTAATCATATAACCAAATTTTGGCGCCTGGTGGTTTAGTGGGTAACTATTGTGCTCCAATCGGATTGAGCCGGTGAAGGTTTATATCCAAGGGGTGGTTGGGGTTTATTGCTCAAGTAATGCCACTCAGGGATGAGTGAGGTTGGTCACTCTCATCTGAAATGTCAGGACCAACTGCCTAGCCCCGGGCTCCTACGCTCCTCATGGGGCAACGTAGAATTGGATGATGGATGGATGGATGGATAATTATATATATATATATATATATATATATATATATATATATATATATATATATATATATATATATATATTATAATAATAGTTTATATTCTTATAAAGAAATAAATACAAATATATATATATGTTATAAGAACATATAGAGTATAACAATTCATATATATCCATATATATATAAGTAAATAAATTATATATATATATATATATATATATATATATATATATATATATATATATATATATATATATATATATATACTGTATATATATATATATATATATATATATATATATATATATATATATATATATATATATATATATATCCATATATAAGTAAATAAATTATATATATATATATATATATATATATATATATATATATATATATAGTGTATATACGTCTGACTGAAAGCAATGGTTTAGCAGCCCACTCCTATAGGCCAAGCAGTCTCCTACATGCCAAACACCTCTGCATGTCACCATTTCGGCACTAATACCCACCGTCTGCACTGAATACTTGGTAGGGTTGACTCATACAAGACTGATGTCTTTGTTTTAGCGAGGGCATTTTTATGATATGCCAGCAGGCTTCATGGCATATGAGTAAAGTTTCTTTTAACAGAAATTTTATTCTTAAAGTGTGTTCCCTAATCCAGCAATGATCGGACTCACGTCCACTGGGACCACCTCTCTACTGGCTTCACCATATATGGATATCCCATTAAGGTATTAGTGAGTATTCCTATTTTCAGGCGTTATGGACACGGATTTCTCTTTTAATATTTACTTATCTAATTCTCAGCACAAAAAACACTACCGACCCAAAATCAAATAGGTTCAACTTTCACCCTAAGTGCACGGGGATAGGGGTGCCTTTGTATTGCTTGCTGGAATCGAAAGATTCGGCAAGCATGTTGGTCAGTTCCGTATGATTATTCTGTCACTCAGTATGACACCCGTCAAGTACCTTTCGTTTGCCAGTACAGGCTATACGTATTGTACTGGATCATTTGTTCACATTCCTACGAAATATCATTACCTCCTTGTTATTCCATGCCTCACTCTTCCTACCTCTCTCGGACTCATGCCTATCGAGTCTCATTAACCATTCACTTAATATTAATGGACATTAAAAGCTATTTCTTTCTATACATATCCCATTCAAGTCAACCATGCATACCCCTATTCTTCTTGTACCACTTCTTCATCTCACCCACCTCGACCTCTCATGATTTTTAACCCCTCCAGCTACGGTGGTCATCAGCAGGGGCCTTTCTTCAGCTTTATGTGATGGTAATTTGGCTTTTACCACGGTGTAAAAGCTTCCCCCAGTAATTGCAAGCCAGATGGTCCGACCTTAATCACCGTTTAGGGCCCCTGATGAGAAGACGAAGCTGGAGTGTTGGCGGGATCCCGCTCGTACGATATGAGACCGAGTCGGATAGAGCTGTCTAGTTGGGAAACCAAAATTATGCACTTAAGGATAAAAATAAGATTTAAATAACACTAGAATTTCTGAACCTAGTGTAAAAAGTAAGAAATCAACATTTCCGAAAAAGTATTAAAGGCTATATTTTTCGAGTAATTCAAGAAACAGAAAAAATCATCTGGCCTCAACTATCGTAGATTATCTGGATGCAAAAATCACACACACACACACACACACACACACACACACACACACACACACACACACACACACACACACACATGCACCTGCACGTCCCAATTTTTGGTTAATTAATGTAGTATATGGGCGTTCAGCCAGTGCCAGGGTCAAAGACTGGATTACTCTCGTGACTCAATTAATCACATGTCCAGATTTCTATTGGCATTATTGAGTTGTTTCTGAAGGTGACAGATGCCCATAGTGTACTGATAGGAGGAATTTCAGCAAGAGAGAGTGTGTGTTGTACCATGTAGTCACAGGCTACAAAAATATCGTGCTGGACTTTTAACTTGTAGTAAATTTAAATCAGTCAACAGGCAATGTGCTCAGTACAGTACGTAATACCACTGTTCCTACGTGTAAAAATACTGTAGATCCACCTTTGCCTCAGATATTTAGTAACATGCTCATATCTTGTCTTGAAGTATGATGGCATAGCGTTAATGTTCTTAGTGTTTCCTCCTCATGCTGTCCAGTACGTGTGCCCTAAGGCTCGAGGTTCAAGTAACGGCAGAGATAATGGTCATTTTTAGAATGACCTTTGCATGATTCTACCGATAAAATATACAAACACTGGTGCACGGACGAATTATTATTAACACACCCTGAGTTTCACATGTATGATCTACATTACAGAAACAATCTTCTCCTTTCATCCTTCGCCAGCATGGGAATGGGATATTACTGCATTACACTATACCCCCCTCCCCCAGTGAGAAAAGTTTGTCCTGTACTTTCCTTATGATGGGCTCAGACAAAGAAGGGATGTGACAAATTTATCTTCATCATCATCACAATCATCCTGACCCTTTTTCCTACCTACAGATGGTGTAAGATAAGATACAGAAAGCCAGGAAAGGGCTTTCTGTAACCAATAATGTCCCTTCAGCAGATGGGAAAAGTATTCGAGATGAGGATGAGGATGAGGATTTTAAATTTGGTGCTTACATTCCTTCTTTCCTTAAGCTTTACATGGGGTGTTATATTCGCAGGTAATGTGTCGGTATGTCGCATCAAGTATGAGCCGTCAACGATCGCAGATACTCTGATTTCCCATGGGCTGGCTTCTAAACACTGCAGATTAATCCCATATTAATAATTTCATTCATAATCCACAACAGTTAGCCCCCCCCCCCCAAAAAAAAAAGAACATCAATAATCCAGTCCATATTCAGCCACTCAGAGGAGCAGGGACCTGGGGCTAGACGAATCAGTCCATGACCAGCCTGACTTGCTTCTGAGTGGCATTATGTGTGCAGTCAGTCCCCAAATTCTCTCAGACATAAACCCTTGCGGGCCCCACCCGGCTGGAGCACTTTATCTCACTCGACTACCAGTCATCATTTGCTTTCATGGTTACCGAGGCAAAGTAGTAAATTATGCCCTGGGCTTGGTACCTGACGGCAGCACTACATCGAATGAGTAGATCTTGGCCGTTTCTACCTACCACAAAGCTCACGATAAGCACAATAAGACCCTATCGAAAAGAATATAGTATTCCGATGAAAAGTTTCGAGAAGGGTGTATATGGTGATGGGAAGAAACGGAAATAACTTACCCATATAATTTGTAAGATTCTAAGAGGAAGATAACCATTTATAAACTAAAACTGTACTCTTGATGATATCCCTTCCTCGCTTGGACCAGTATGGGATGCCCAGTTAACAACCATCATTGCAGGATTTAAACTCAAATGAGCAAGAGACAAGTACTGACTGTGTATTCAGATTATGGCACCGTGAATATACCTGGTTCGTGGAAATTCAGCTGTATAAGAGCGTTCTGGACTCAAAATGGGATAAGCAAAAGGCTCAATCTTGGCAAACATAAATCCGACTAATTCCTCTTCATTATGCATAAATGCCTCTATATCCCCTCTTCCTTGTAACGACTCGTTTGAAGTTCGGATTTCTTTAATAATGGAAAGAAACGGATCCTTGATTAATGCAAGGTTATGCCGGAACGATGGCAGATAGACCTTGCGTAAGAATGCATTAGCCCTGTATTGTATTACATTCTATAATGAAAGGGAGGAGGACAAATTTGATGTCCCCCACGTTAGTCTCCTTCATATAGGAGAAAGGATTTTTATAACATATCTTCAAGACTTGGGCCTTACTGTGAAATATGCTATTAAAAGCAATCTGGATCTTTTTCGCGGCGTGAATCTTCTGATTCCAAAGCGATACCACGCAGTAAGAGATTTATATACAAAGATCAGAAGGTACACTGCCACAACTGATTAACACCTTCAAGTTGATGACGTCATTTGTAGTTTAATCTTGCTCCTTCAAGACGGGTACATCCAGCTTATGAAAGACTTATCGAACTGGAGTTGTTTAAATAACAAAATAAAGCTGTGCATATTGTTTCTGTCTGTGCTTTTGTTCGTTTCCTTCACGGGGAGGTAATAGATATCGACCTAGTTCTTGTTGCATTAAGTCTGGGTAAGTCCAAGGAGCGTCAGAAAAATGCCAAACAAAAATCTTGGCGATTGCACCCGATGCGACGACTCAAAATTGCCAGAAATTGTTGCACTCAAAAATACGTGAAAATGATATTTTCCAACTTTTTTTTTTCAAGAATTTATAAGTGTGGGCACCGTAACGGTATGGGGACATAGATAATGGTATTTACAGATACTTCGTGATGGAAAGGCTATTAGTTTGTCCCATTAGTTTTTGCAGGCAATATGTGTGCCCGTAGATTTATTATCAGAATTTCAGGTTACTCTCAAATAATCCGTGTTGATACTGGATGCATTACTGGGAGGTTACATGTAACACCCATGGTGTGTAATTGATCTCCAACTCTTATACAATCTTTCAGGATATGTGTGTTGCCCAGTGTCACGACTACACTGTTTACACATACAACAGTCTCTTAGCAGATTTGGCAAGAAGGCAGCTGGCCTCTTCCGATTCATGAGATTCCACCACTTCTGAATCATGATGTGTAAGCAACAAACATCCGCTCTTCACACAAATCAACACTGTACAGGTGGCGTAGGCCGTGGTTTGCGCATTTTATCATGGTCCCACTCAAATTTCCCCAACTTCGATGTCAGGTTGCAATTTCTTTTTGTCATTTTCACACAAAACAAGTTTCAGTGTTTTTCTTGTCTCACGTTATAACCTCATTCCGTGGAGTCATTTTTGCATACGTTTAAACACAGCAGTGGACAAAAGATCACTTATGAATAAAATGAGAAAGCTACTATGGTGAATGCAAAAAGATCTATCTATCTATCTATCTATAGCCCGACGCCCTAATCCCGCAAAGGGTGGCCGCAGACAAAACGCCTCCAAGTCACTCTGTCACCCACCATTTGAATATACATATAATAAGGTCTCAGAAAAAGTGATTAAAGAAGTGAGTCTGGACTATTGCATCCTTCCCAGGAACACCTATTATTGTTTATTGGAAGATGAAATACCGGGTACAGTATTTCTATAATAACATTTATCTTATCATTTCACTAAGACATTCAGAACTTTGTACAGTTGATTATCTATTTCATTCAATACGTAACATTACTACCTAGTAACAGAGATATAACACTAGATGTAATAATACTGCTTAGTAACAACCTAGTAACAGAGATGTCAAGATATAAGTATGTAATAGTACTACCACAGGCATGTACCAGTATATGTACTAATTCTACCTATCACCCTGACCTGAACCAAGAACAGCTAGTGCCAGCAAGGCTGTCTAATCTCACCACATCTTACATATAAAAGAAATCCGAATTAATGTTGAAGTCAGCTGAGTGGTACTGAAAGTTGGAGGAGCAGACACAAACAACAGTGGGGCAAGTTGTTGAGCGAAGCTTTTGCCTGTACTCATTATTAGGTAGAGTAGGAGGTGATGAAGAGATACCAAGGGCAGGAGGAGGAGGAGGAGGAGGAGGAGGAGGAGGAGGAGGAGGGGAAGAGGAAAATGAAGAAGATGATGAAGAAGAAGAAGAAGAAGTATTTTCCCGAGTTTCCTTCCACTCGAAGTGCCTAGGAGTTTCCTAATGATCGTCTGCGCGAACCCACACAGGGCCTACTATAAAGACCAAGAGTTCAGGCGGTTGAACGGCGACATTCAGTCTTCAGACGTTCCTAAGCGTCAGTTATCCTTACAATATAAAAATCTGGAGTCTCGACCACCTGCCTTGGTGAAACCGAGTTCGGGTGTTTGAATGCTGGGGCAGTCATTAGACTGGCCGAGAATACGCTGCATTAGCGCTAATAGCTCTCGAGTTTATAGCTTTCTTCCTTTTAATAAAGTAGACACATCGCTGACCCATTCTAAGTAGCTATATTTACATGGAAAATATGTGACATGCGCTAGAATAGAAAAAAATAAATGACAGCAGAACACAGAATGCATTTGCAAGCAAGATACAGTATACTGTACAGGCTAAGCATGAATTATGATTTAATCTCTTTATGCCATTACTTGATTTTAAAAATTGTAAAAAATATCTAGATCTGAATTTGTACGAACAAAGTGAATGCATTATTGCATACTTCATAGACTTTATAATATGCTTCCTGCCAGACAACCAATTAGGAACTTAAAGCAATGTATCTTGATTATATGCTCTTCTACTAATGTAGCAGTGAATCCTATGTTCCAAAATTTAGATTGCGAGACGTAAATACATAGTTATTACAGAATCATTTTCAGCATGGAGATTGCTGGTTGAAAGGCGGCATTCACTGCAGCACCAACACATAAGAGATGCAGTAACACTTGTCCATTTTCTTATTTCAGCAGTTTCTTTCCAAAGCTATGACCAGCAGACCATGCTGGAAAATATAGGTTATCAGATGTGTGTGCTGTCATAGTTGTTAAATCAGTTTTTAAATATCTGGCTACAGTTTTCTTTCCCAATACTATGGCCACAATCCCTGTCTCAGTTATTAATAGTAAATTTCCAATTTAGCCCAGTAATTATACTTCTCTGGTATTTAATTCTTGATTATTACCTTTCCTTTCAAGCAGTTGACAATAATTTCTTAAGTTACAATATTTTTTTTATGCTAAGAAGAAGGAACCAAAGGCCAGGGGCCAGCAATAACTGTTCCTTCCAAGAGAAAAACAAAATAAAAGAGAGAGCCAAATTCAAGATCTGATCATTTCGAGATGTCTTGACACACTGCGCTTGAAAGACTGGAGATCATAGCTAGCAGGAAATACAGACAGAGGTAGACTGTTCCAGAGTTGACTTGTTGCATAAATGAAGGTCTGGAAGTAACGGTTAACTCTTGCATTAGAGAGTTGGACAGAAAAGAGATGAGAGTTTGCTGCTAGACGGTGCTACGCGCCCGTCGTAGAGGTGGAGGAATACAAGCTAACAGTTCAGAGAAGCAGTGACCATTGAAGTAGCGATAGAAAAGAGATAAAGATGCAACAGTGGGGCGAAGAGACAGAGGTTGAAGGGAGCCAGTGCGAGGAGGAGAGCTGTATGTGGGGAGCCTCCCCACACATGAGAGTTGTACTCAACACGGGCAGATAAAACCCGTGTATAGAGTCAACAATTGTGCAAGGGTAAAGAAGGAACGGAGTTGGCTTAGCAAACCTAATCTCTTGGAAGCAGACTTTACAAGAGATGTAATATGATCTTTCCAAGATAAGTCCCGAGTGAATGAAACCATAAGCATGTTCAAGGATGATGCAGGATTAAGTTGAATATTATTAATCATTAATGGGTACACATGTGGAAGATTTTGTCGGGTTGATAGGTGTAAGAACTGAGTCTTTGATGCATTAAAAACAACAAGATTATTTTTACCCCAGTCAGAGATACGAGCCAAGTCAGACATTAGGTGTACCATAGCCTCATCCCTTGTTAGTTGAGTTAGCTGCTGAGATGGACGTTGCGGGAACCAAATGGAAAGGTGAAGGGTGGAGTCATCAGCGTATGAGTGGATAGGGTTAGAAGTACAGCTTAGAAGGTCACTGTTGATAGGACAGAGCCCTGAGGAACACCACTGTTCACAGATCTAGGAGAAGAACGATGGCTGTCTACAACAGCAGCTATAGAACGACCAGAAAGGAAGCTACAGATGAAGGCACAGTTAGAAGGATAGAAACCGTAAGAGGGCAGTTTGAACATTGAAGATTTATGCCAGACTCGTTCGAAAGCCTTTGAGATGTCAAGTGCAATGGCAAAGCTTTCACCAAAGTCCCGAAAGGAGGATGACCAGGAGTCTGAAAGGTAGATGAGAAGATCACCAGTGGAGCGTCCCTGACGGAACCTATATTGACGATCAGAGAGAATGTTGTGATAGGAAAGATGCTGTAAAATTTTTCTATTAAGAATAGACTCGAAAACTTTTGAGATACAGGATGTTAAAGCTTTGGGACTGGCTGAATGAGAGCAAACTTCCAGCAAGAAGGAAAGGTACAAGTTGAAAGACAAAGGCGAAAGAATTTGCGTAGGTAGGGTGTAAGCACAGAAGCACAGTTCTTGAGAACAACAGGAGGGACTCCATCAGGCCCATTTGCCTTATTAGTATTGAGGCCTATGATGGCAGAAATTACATCAGCTGAAGAAATTTTAATGTCAGCCATGAGGAAGTCAGAGGGGGGGAAGTGATGGAGGAACAGCAGTGGAATCGTCTAAGGTGGAATTTCAGGAGAAAGTCTGAGCGAAGAGATCTGCTTTATCAGTGGAAGAAATAGCTACAGAGCCATCAGAGTAGAAAAGAGGAGGGAAGGATTATGAGGTAAAGTTGTTAGAATGGTTTTTAGCAAGGTAACAGAAGCAGCAGGAAGAATTCGAATTGGAGAGTTGAAAGCTTTTAGTATGGATGAAATTATTTTTAGCAGAGCGAAGAACAGACTTAGCACAATTCCGGGCAGAAATGTATAAAAGAAGTGATTCAGGGGTGGGTTGGCTCTGGTACCTTTATAGGCTCTCTCCTTGTTGCAGACAGCATTAGAACGAGCGTGATTAAACCAAGGCTTTCCTGTACTAGTCAGATGATATGAGAAAGGAATGTATGCTTCCATGCACAAGAGAATAACCTCCGTAATGTGCAAGGCTCCCGGCCATGGAAACAGTAATCATTCCAGGGAAAATCAAAGAAGTACTGCCTGAGAGCCTCCCAATCTGCAGCTCCAAAGTACCACAGATGACATTTCTTTGGAGGGTCCAAATAGTGATAGGACAGGTTAAGGTGATAAGGTTGTGATCGGAGGAGCCCAACGGAGAGAAAAGATTAACAGTGTAAGCACAAGGATTAGTTGTAAGGAAGAGGCCAGGAATGTTTGAGCTCTCTCCAAAGCGGTCAGGGATACGGGTAGGGTACTGCACAAGCTGCTCTAGGTCATTAAGGATAGCGAAGGTGTAGGCTTGTTCACCAAGTGGATCAGTGAAAGAGAGGAGAGCCAAAGGTGGTGGTGAACATTGAAATCTCCTAGAATAGAGATTTCAGAGAAAGGAGAAATGGATAGAATGTGTTCCATCGTAGAAGTAAGATTGTCGAAGAATTTTTGATAGTCAGTAGAATTAGGAGATAAGTAAACAGCGCAGTTATAGCTAGTCAGAGAATGACAGGATAGCCGAAGCCAGAGTGAAGAGAATTCAGAAGAATCGAGTTCAGGAACACAAGAGCAAGATAAGTCGTTGCATATATATACACAACAGCCACCTTTGGCCTTGAAATGAGTATAGAGAAATTAGGAGGTTACAGAAAAGGGTCTGCTGTCAGTTGCCTCAGGCAGCTGAGTCTCCGTTCGAAAAAGAAGGTGTGGTTTAGAGAAGGAGAGGTGGTGCCCAACGGAGCACCAACTTAACCTCCAAGGTCGTGCAAAATTGTCAGCTGAAAGACTTTCATGGTCCAAGGTAATTTATTTCCTAGAATCAGGAGATAATTCCACCTTACCTATTCTGCCAGTGCCAATAGATGAGTTCATGCTAGATAATGATATCTTGTACAGGACAACATTACTTACAGGAAGGGACATACCCAAACGGAAAGTACACCAATTCGTCGTCCTTACTGACCTAATACCTGCGGCACTTCACATTGTTCATAACACTCCTCATACATCTCACCTAGGTAAAGATCGATGTTGGAGACAAACACGTCACGGATACTCTTGGCCCACTATGGTAAAGACATTAACGTGCACCGTGACTCTTGCATTTCCTGTTATTGCCGCAAAGGATCAATCGGATCACATGCACCACTCTTGCATTATCGAGTTCCATCACTGTATTATCCAGTTCCATCACACCCATGTGAAACTGTCTCTATCAATCTCCTTAAATTACCTCTTACAGAATCCGGTGCAGAGTATTTATTTTGCAGCAGTCAATCACTTCTCACGCTACTGTGTCCTCGTGGGTCTCCCAGATAAAACCGCTCAGAGTGTTGCACGTGCCTTTATTGACTATGTCACTTGCCCATTCACTACTCCTTCAACTATTATTTCTGATAATGGCACAGAGTTTAACAGTACCCTGGATGAAATCTATAAGCAGTATAATATCAACAAAAGTAATGTCATTCCTAACCATCCAGCTTCCAATGGCCTGGCAGAGCGACACAGCAGGAAGGTTTTGGACTTTCCGGGGACTCTCTTTTTTCTTAAGTAACTACTTCAGTTCGTATTCTAGTTGATGCTGTCGGTGGTCGTGTCACTGCAAAGTCAGTGCCTATCTCTGATCTCCATTCTGTATTAGAATGGGCTCACTCTACTTTGAACCTGTCTCCAGTACTTCCCTTCTTGTCTCTAGAATTCTACTACCCAGTACTCGAGGCCACCTTCCTCACTAAGGACATTGTTGTTCATATCCCACATCGTTCTACTGTCACATTCGACGTTTCCACATCATTCCTTTTCCCAGCTTGTTCAATAATTCCTTGTTACAGGCCTCTGTCTTCTCGGAGTATTTATTATAGCCCATGATCATCTCTCCATTGCTTTCACATCCTCTTCTGGTCTCGACAAGTGTTCTTTCCCTACACCTACCTCTCGTCTTTGTGGTGCCTAACTTCTGCGTATTTTTCCTAGTAGCACCGCACCCTGTGAGTCTACCTTTGTTTGCAACCTTTCTGTACACTGTACTTGTTCCTTCTTTCCTGCTTCTAAACTCCCAGTTCACAAAGCTTTTTTTGAGACATCTTTGGTCTCAGTGTCTCCTGGGATGATTGGATACTCCAAGTTGCAGCCTCTATCAATAGTTCTATCAATGCAACAATTGTTGAATCTCCAATCTGTGTCTTATATGGGTGTGGTAATATATTTACCTTATTCTATGGTATCATGGAGGCCTAGGCCTCTCTATACTATGGATGACTGTGTGAAAGTGTAGCCGTCAAATTTCCTGAAAATTCACCAATATGTGCAGGAAAATATGGCTTCATCTCAAGAAAGTATTGTACAATACCAACATAAGTCTGCCTCACCTATTGATATTAGTATTGGAGATCTGGTGTTTGCTCGTTCATTCACGCTCACCTCTACACTGGATGACAAATTCCCGGTCCCACACCGCGTGATAACTCGACTGGGTAGCAAGATGGATATACAGGATTTGTCAACTAGAGATATCAAGTGGGTGCATGTTGACGTTCTCAAGTGTGCACCCAAAGGCCTGGTGTTGGAGGAATCACAAAAACTACATCCTCTACTCCTATATCCTCTGCTCCCATTCCTCCATCTGAACTCTCTTCATACACACCCTCTCTCTACTCAGTCAGTGAATATATGTCCAAATTGCGTTCCCCATACAAACCTCCTGTTTTTATGCATATGCACCTCCTCATAATCATCCCCATTAATTCGATCTTATTTTATAGGTATGAAGTCTACCTGCTGGCAGTGCTGACCCTCATGGGGTCCTGGTTGGGTGAGGACGATGGAGTACGACCCTGGGCTTTGGTCCATTCGGGAGGCTGGGTAATGGTGACAGAAGATGTAGTCTCCCAGCACTACGATTTCGAGCCTCTGGCCGACGTACCCATCACCCTGCCTATGTTCGCACGTTAACTGTATGAGATAAAGACCCTTCTACCAGCCATCTGGAGAAACACGAAATGGACACGTTCTGGTACCCTCTTTACTTGCCCATTACATGGAAACTACAGTATATTTAGGCGAAGTTCTCCCATTTAACTTACACATTTTCCAGCCAGGCACGTATCGTCGTTCAAGTGTGAAGCATGGTCTCAATGATATCGGAGGAGAAATCCTCAGTGGCTTATTTGGAACAGCGACAACTCGTGACCTCTATGAAGTCAAATCCGACCTTGCTGAGGCAGCCGATGCCCTCGAGATTCAAAATCGAGTCATACAGATTCAACACACCATACTACAGAAGACCATGGTCCACTTGAATTAAGTAACATACACATTAAACAACTTCACAGACATAAAACACAAAACCAAAAATTAATATTGTTTCAGAACTCCTACATGTCAGATTACACATAGACAACTTGCAACTTTCCCGGGACTCTCTTTTTTCTTAAGTCACTACTTCAGTTCGTATTCTAGTTGATGCTGTCGGTGGTAGTGTCACTGCAAAGTCAGTGCCTATCTCTGATCTCCATTCTGTATTAGAATGGGCTCACTCTACTTTGAACCTGTCTCCAGTACTTCCCTTCTTGTCTCTAGAATTCTACTACCCAGTACTCGAGGCCACCTTCCTCACTAAGGACATTGTTGTTCATATCCCACATCGTTCTACTGTCACATTCGACGTTTCCACATCATTCCTTTTCCCAGCTTGTTCAATACTTCCTTGTTACAGGCCTCTGTTTTCTCGGAGTATTTCCTTATAGCCCATGATCATCTCTCCATTGCTTTCACATCCACTTCTGGTCTCGACAAGTGTTCTTTCCCTACACCTACCTCTCGTCTTTGTGGTGCCTAACTTCTGCGTATTTTTCCTAGTAGCACCGCACCCTGCGAGTCTACCTTTGTCTGCAACCTTTCTGTACATTGTACTTGTTCCTTCTTTCCTGCTTCTAAACTCCCAGTTCACCAAGATTTTATGAATTACATCCAGTACTTCTTCTTCAGTGATCCTCTATTAGTATTATGGGTTTTGTTACTTCTGTTTGTTTGGTGTCTGCAGTGGGCTGTATAAGACTCCTGACTATCGTACACTTAAAACAGAATATGATTACCTACGCTATTCGTGATCATCAGGCTGTATGCAATCACACATTCAAAATCTTTTAACCCATCAATATGACTCCCTATCTCCCTTCTGACAATCTATCCATCAACTCTGAAAACTTACAAATGTTGGATTTCCTTAACTAGAGTGATTTTTGTTATTGATCAGTTTTCCATGGCTTTTAACTGTTAATAGGTACATCCGGTCTTAGTGTTTCCCCCAGGGGTTGTCTCTTTTATTCGATTATTTGTGACCATTTGTGTAGTACATTGTTGTGTTACGAAGATGAAGCTCCGATTACATGAAATCCGCATTGGAATGAGGTTGGTACCGCCACCACAGGATGTTGAAGCTGGCCGTACTTAATATCATTTCATGCAGCTGGTCAATAAGCAAAACAAAAAGAGAAAAATTCATATAACACATTCTGGAAAAGTACACTAACAAGCTGAAAGACAGAATGACAACTAAGAAAAGTAAGTGAAATTAAGTGATATGATGGAAAAGAATACTAGATGAAACAGTGACAAGGAAACAGATATAAGAATAAATGGTAACTCAGAAAAAAAAAAAAGTGGTAAGACAATAACAAATATTCAGTGATGGGAAAATCACTAACCAGAATTGGACATATACAGACAGTCCTTGTGTGCTCAGCTGTTGACTGGACTTTCACTTTTAAGTGATGAAGAATACTAACCTGTAATATCATTAGACATATTATAACCACTACATACCAATTATCCCTATATACTCCCTATTATAATCAGTTATCTCTAATTTATATATTACTGGATTTCCCACTTGAACATGGCTATGTATTGTAAATACTGTATTTCTTTTGAATCCAACTACTTACACATGAACATTATACCCAATTATCATACCTAATTATCATTCCAAGTACTCAGAAACCTAGTCAAACCCACTCCCCTTAGTTATTCACACCAACTACACTCTATGTATGACAGTGGCCCATTTACTCAGGAGACACAATTTCATACAGGGGAGTATTGTAACCATAGCATGTACCCATACCTTTATATTATAACCATTCCTTGATAATTTCCTGAACTTGCAAACTAGAACTAGCAGTGAATAAGTAAAAGTATAATCATAGCAATATATGTATCTAGTAGTGTGTGAGTGCCTACTTGGCAATTAGTGCATACAGCGAATTTCAAAGAAAGCTGACGCCTCCAGCCGGCTTTCCAGCACTACTGTGGGCAGTTGGAGGGCTGGCATACGATGGGTTGGATCTCTAATCTGTGTTTTCCAAATAAACTCCCGCTGAAACTACATCAACACCTCTGGATTACTCCTAACTGAATGCGAGAAGGGTGGGACTACCTTACAATTTTGCTTTTCGACCAGGCCATTGGAAGCCGGATGGTTGGATATGACATTACAGTTATTGATGCTATACTGCTTACAAATCTCAACAAGAAGACTACCGAGCCATTATCGGTAATAAATGTGGATTGTGTAGTGAATGGACAAATGATATTATCAATGAATGCAACACACTTATCAGTCTTGTCTTGGAGAGGTACGAGAACACAATAACATGAGAAATGATCAACTGCCACAGTAAAGTACTCTGCACAAGACTCCTGTAGGGGACAATTTAAGGAGGTCAATAGAAACATTTTTCCACGTTCGCAATGGAACTAGACATTGCGAGAGTTGAGCAGGAAATCCAGTTGACCCTTTATGACGATAACAGGGAACATGAATCTCAACGGACATTGATGTCCTTTTTTTTTTTTTTTATGCGAGGAAGAAGGAACCAACGGCCATGAGCCCGCAGTAACAGTTCCCTCCAAGAGAAAAACAAAATACAATAGACAGCCAAATTCAAGATCCGATCATTTTGAGATGCCTGGACACACTGCGTTTGAAAGACTGGAGATCATAGGCAGCAGGAAATACAGACAGAGGGAGACAGTCCCAGAGCTGACCTGTTGCATAAATGAAAGACTGGGAGTAACGGTTAACTCTTGCATTAGAGAGTTGGACAGAAAAGGGATGAGAGTTTGCTGCCAGATGGGTGCTACGCGCCCGTCGTAGAGGTGGAGGAATGCAAGCAGACAGTTCAGAGGAGCAGTGACCATTAAAGTAGCGATAGAAAAGAGATAAAGATGCAACAGTGCGGCGAAGAGACAGAGGTTGAAGGGAGTCAGGAAGAGGAGGAGAGTTAATGAGACGAAAAGCCTCTGACTCCACCCTATTGAGAAGAGCTGTATGTGGGAAGCCTACCCACACATGAGAGTTGTACTCCACACAGGGGCGGATAAAACCTCTGTATAGAGTCAACAATTGTGCAGGGGTAAAGAAAGAGCGGAGTCGGCTTAGCACACCCAATCTCTTGGAAGCAGATTTTACAAGAGATGTAATATGATCTTTCCAAGATAAGTCCCGAGTAAATGAAACCCCAAGTATGTTCAAGGATGATGCAGGCTTAAGCTGAATATTATTAAACATTAGTGGGTATACCTGTGGAAGATTTTGTCAGGTTGATAGGTGTAAGAACTGTGTCTTAGATGCATTAAAAACAACCATATTATTTTTACCCCAGTCAGAGATACGAGCCAAGTCAGACATTAGGTGTGCCATAGCCTCATCCCCTGTATGTTGAAGTAACTGTTGAGATGGGCGTTGCGGGAACCGAATGGAAAGGTGAAGGGTGGAGTCATCAGCGTATGAGTGGATAGGGTTAGATGTACAGCTTAGAAGATCATTGATGAATAAAAGGAAGAGAGTTGGTGATAGGACAGAGCCCTGAGGAACACCACTGTTGATAGATCTAGGAGAAGAACGATGGCCGTCTACAACAGCGGCTATAGAACGACCAGAAAGGAAGCTAGTGATGAAGGCACGGATAGAAGGATAGAAACCGTAGGAGGGCAGTTTGGAAATTAAAGATTTATGCCAGACTCGATCGACAGCCTTTGAGATGTCAAGTGCAATGGCAAAGCTTTCGCCAAAGTCTCGAAAGGATGATGACCAGGAGTCTGAAAGGTAGGTGAGAAGATCGCCAGTGGAGCGTCCCTGACGGAACCCGTACTGACGATCGGAAAGAAGGTTGTGATAGGAAAGATGCCTTAAAATTTTTCTATTGAGAATTGACTCGAAAACTTTTGAAATACAGGACGTTAAAGCAATTGGACGATAGTTGGAGGGTTGGGAGTGGTCACCCTTCTTTGGGACTGGCTGAATGAGAGCAAACTTCCAGCAAGAAGGAAAGGTACAAGTTGGCAGACAAAGGCGAAAGAGTTTGCCTAGGCAGGGTGTAAGCACAGAAGCACAGTTCTTGAGAACAACAGGAGGGACCCCATCAGGCCCATATGCCTTGTAAGTACTGAGGCCAGTGATGGCAGAAGATACTTCAACTGAAGAAATTTTAATGTCAGTCATTAGGAAGTCAGAGGGGGGAAGTGATGGAGGAACAGCACCGGACTCGTCTAAGATGGAATTGGAGGAGAAAGTCTGTGCGAAGAGATCTGCTTTATCAGTAGAAGAAATAGCTACAGAACCATCAGAGTAGAAAAGAGGAGGGAAGGATGATGAGGTAAAGTTGTTAGAAAGATTTTTGGCAAGGTGCCAGAAGGAGCGGGAAGAATCCGAGTTGGAGAGTTGAGAGCATTTAGTATGGATGAAATTATTTTTAGTAGAGCGAAAAACAGACTTAGCACAATTCCGGGCAGAAACGTAAAGATGATGTGATTCAGGGGTGGGTTGGCTCCGGTACCTTTTGTAGGCCCTCTCCTTGTTGCAGACAGCATTAGAACAAGCGTGATTAAACCAAGGCTTTCTTGCGTTAGTCAAAGGATATGAGAAAGGAATGTATGCTTCCATGCCCGAGAGAATAACCTCCGTAATGCGCAAGGCACACTCAGATGGCTCCCGGCCATGGAAGCAATAAACATTCCAGGGAAAATCAAAGAAGTACTGCCTGAGGGCCTCCCAGTCCGCAGCTCCAAAATGCCACAGACGATGTTTCCCTGGAGGGTCCACAGGCCGTACCGGAGTGATAGGACAGGTTAAGGTAATAAGGTTTTGATCGGAGGAGCCCAACGGTGAGAAAAGATTAACAGAGTAAGCAGAAGGATTAGTTGTGAGGAAGAGGCCAAGTACAGTATGTTGGAGCTTTCTCCAAGGCAGTCAGAGATACGGGTAGGGTGCTGTACAAGCTGCTCTAGGTCATTAAGGATAGAAAAGATGTAGGCTTGTTCACCAGGTGGATCCGTGAAAGGAGAGGAGAGCCAAAGGTGGTGGTGAACATTGAAATCTCCTAGAATGGAGATTTCAGAGAAAGGAGAAATGGATAGAATGTGTTCCATCGTAGAAGTAAGATAGTCGAAGAATTTTTGATAGTCAGTAGAATTAAGGGATAAGTAAACAGCACAGATATATTTAGTCAGAGAATGACAGGAAAGCCGAAGCCAGAGTGTAGAGAATTCAGAAGAATCAAGTTCAGGAACACGAGAGCAAGATAAGTCGTTGCGTATATATACACAACAGCCACCTTTGGCTTTGAAACGAGTATAGAGAAAGTAGGAGGATACAGAAAAGGGTTTGCTGTCAGTTGCCTCAGACAGCTGAGTCTCCGTTCGAAAAAGAAGGTGAGGTTTAGAGGAGGAGAGGTGGTGCTCAACAGAGCGAAAGTTAGAGGAAAGGCCGCAAATGTTGCAGAAATGAAGAAGAAGAGAGTCAGACAGTGGTTCCAGGCACCTCGAGTCGTCACCGGGAGAGGGGCGGATGGTGGGGGCATTTATGGTCTCCCCCCCCTGGGGACTCCGAGGCTTGGTGAAGAGACGCCATTTTTGTTGAATTTTGAATAGGAAGTGTAGTGTGTACTGTGCATGTAGTTTGGTGTAGATAGTTAGAGAAATTTGTACTGGAGAGCATGCTGACCTACTCTCTGTGTAACTGAGACACTGAAAAAGTTCAGGAAAGGGGGATGGTCAGGAACTAGTCCTGAGGGCTGATGAAACGGGAGCTCCAGCACTCCCTGTTATCAGCTTTCCATCCACCTCGGGAGTACTGCCCTGCTCGACTGGTGCTACAGTCTACTCGTCTTACACATAGTAGGCCAATAAATTAAAAGACGAGCTTGTCTCAAACACCGATCTCTTCCCAGCTAGGATACATGAGGTGAGCTATGGAAGAGGTGGAACACTGCAGGTAGTAAATGACAGGGTACAACAAAACATTCTTCTCCATTAGGTATGTCTCTGCTGGTAAGGGATGTCTTCCTGTGCAAAATATCAATGTCTGACACAAGATCATCTACTGAATCTGGCAGAGTAGGCAAGAACGAAGTGTCTCCTGACTCTAGTAAACAAATAGCCTTAAACCACAGAGGATCTGTGTGCTGACAGTTATAAAGAAAATCTGAGGTTAGAGTGGTGCAAGGAACATTTGATATAGCAAGATGACTACTGTTACATGACGTGATAGTCTCTGCAACGTTTTTTTCTTTATGCGAGGAAGATGGAACCAAAGGCCAGGAGCCCGAAAACTGTTCCCTCTAAGAAAACAACAACAACAACAAGGTAACAGAGAGCCAAATTCAAGATCCGCTTATTTCGAGATGCCTGGACACACTGCGTTTAAAAAAATGGAGCTCATAAGAAGTAGAAAATACAGAGGGAGACAGTTCCAGAGCTGACCTGTTGCATAAATTGATGATTGGAAGTAACGACTAACTCCTGCATTAGAGAGATGAACAGAAATGGGAGGAGAGTTTGTTGTCTGTCGTAGAGGTGGAGGGATGCAAGCTTACAGTTTAAAGGAGCAGTGACCATTGAAGTCGAGATAGTAATGAGATAAAGATGCAACTGTGTGGCGAAGAGACAGAGGTTGAAGAGAGCCAGTAAGAGGAGAAGAGATAATAAGATGAAAAGCCTTTGACTCCACCATGTTGAGAAGAGTTGTGTGTGGGGAGCCTCACCACACGTGAGAGCTGTACTGTAAACAGGGCCGAATAAAACTCTTGTGTAAAGTCAACAGCTGTGCAGGGGTAAAGAAGGTACGAAGGCGGTTTACCACAAGAAATCTCTTGGAAGCATATTTTACAAGAGAAGTAATATGATCATTCCAATATTATTCTCGAGAGAAAGAAACCCCAAGTAAGTTTATAGATGATGATGGCCTAAACTGGATATTGTTTGAAATTAGAAGGCAAATTTACGGAAGATTTTGTCGGGTTGATAGATGTAAGAACTGATTTTTAGATGCATTAAAAACAACAACATTACTTTTACTCCAATCAAAGATATAAGCCAAGTCAGACGTTTGGTGTGCCTTAGCCTCAACCCTTATATGATGAGATAACTTCTTAGAATGATGATTGGTGAGGGAAGCAAATGAAAAGGTGAAGGGTGGATTCATCAGAGTATGAGTGGGTAAGGTTAGATGTATAGCTTAGAAGGTCACTGATGGTTAAAAGGAAGAGTGTTGGTGATTGAACACAACACTGAGTTACACCACTAGTAATAGCTCTAGGAAAAGAGCTGTTGCCATCTACAATAGCTGCTACAGAATGAAGAGATAAGAAGCCAGAGATGAAGGGACAGATAGAAGAAGAGTAACCGTAAGAGAGAAGTATGGAAATTAAAGATTTATGCCAGAATCGATCGAAAGCCTTTAAGATGTCAAGTGCAATGGCAAAGCTTTCGCCAAGTTCCAAAAGGAGGATGGCATGAATTTGAAAGGTAGGTGAGAAGATCGCCAGTGGAGCATTCCTGGCGTAACCCATACTGACGATGAAAAAGAAGGTTGTGATAGGAAAAAAATTTGTTTGTCAAGAATATACTCGAAAACTTTTGAAGCACAGGATGTTAAAGCAATTGGGCGATAGCTACAGGGATGGGAATGGTCACCCTTCTTTGGGACAGGCTGAGTGAGAGCAAATTTCCAGCAAGATGGAAGGGTACAAGTTAAAGGAAAAAAGGGGAAACTTTACCTAGGCAGGGTGTGGGCACAGAAGTACAGTTCTTGAGGAGAACAGGAGGGACCCCATCATGCCCATATGCCTTGTTAGTATTGAGGCCAGTGATGTTAGAAGATACATCAGTTAAAGATATTTTAATGTCAGTCATAAGGAGGTCGGGGGGGGGGGAGTAATGGAGGAACAGCAGCGGAATCATCTAAGGTGGAAATGGAGGAGAAAGTCTGAGTGAAGAGTTCTGCTTGATCAGTAGAAGAAATCGCTACAGAGCCAATAGAATGGAAAAGAGGAGGGAAGGATGATAAGGTAATGTTGCTAGGAAAGCTTTTGGCAAGGTGCCAGGAGCTGGAAGAATTCAATTTGGAGAGTGTAGCGCATTTAGTACAAATCGAATTATGTTTAGCTGACCGAAGAATAGACTTAGCACAATTCCAGGCAGAAACAGAAGAAATGAGATTCAGGGGTAGGTTGGCTCTGTTACCTTTTGTTGGTCCCGCCTTGTTGTTGACAGCATTAGAACGAACACGATTAAACCATTTTTTTTTCTTTATTTGCATTAGTCAAAATATATGAGAAAGGAATGTATGCTTCCATGCTGGAGAGAACAACTTCCATAATGTACAAGGCACACTCAGATGGCTCATAGCCATGGGAGCAATAATCATTCTAAGGAAAATCAAAGACGTATTGGTTGAGGGACCCCACTTAGCAGCTCAAAGCACTGCAACTGTCACTTCATGAGTAGGTCCACAGGCCTTATTGGACCGATAGGACAGGTTAGGGTGATATGGTTTTGATTGGAGAAACCCAAAGGAGTGGAATGATTAGCAGAGTAAGCAGAAGGATTAGATATAAGGAAGAGGCCAAATATGTTGGAACTCTCTCCAAGGCAGTCACGGATACACGTAGGGTGCTGTACAAGCTGCTCTAGGTCATTAAAGATAGAAAAGATGTAAGCTTGTTCACCATGTTGATCAGTGACAGGAGATGAGAGCCAAAGGTGGTGGCAAATGTTGAACTCTCCTAGAATGGAGATTACAGAGCAGGAGAAATTGATAGGGTGTGTTCCATCTTAGAAGTAAAATAGTCAAAGAATTTTTCTTAGTCCGTAGAATTAGGTGATAAGTACACGGCACAGACGTATTTAGTCAGAAAATGACAGAAAAGCCGAAACCAGAGAGTAGAGAATTCAAAAGAGTAGAGGATTAAGAAGATTCTAGTCAAGGAACACTTGAGCAAGATATGTTGTTGCGTACTTATACACAACAGCCACGTTTGGCTTTGAAATGAGTAAAGAGAAAGTAGGAGGATACAGAGAAGGATTTGCTGTCAGTCACCTCACACAGTTGAATCTCATTGAGGAAGAGAATGCGAGCTTTAGAGGAGAGGTGGTTCTCAACAGAGAGAAAGTTAGAGGAAAGGCCGTGATTGTCACAGAAATGAAGAAGTAAGTCAGACAGTGGTACCAGGCATCTTTCTTAGTTGTCACTGTGGTAAGGTCACAGAACCCCATTTTCAGGCCGAACCTTGCAATCAGTGCTGGTAATTTTTTATTTCATGTTTCAGTACAACATTACTTGGTCGCTACTTGAAATTCTGGATAGATGTGAGCTTCACACCCACTTGGCTTTTTCGGAAACCAAGGTGACTGCTGAATAGGGTCGATTTGTAAAATCCTTCATAACCATTTAACCACTGCGTCAAAGGACACAGGCTGCATCTACTTGGAGATGTGACTGCTGAGGTCAAACAGATGACAGAGCATGCAAAGGTGTTCATTGCATTGTGTTATGGTGTCAAAACATGACCATCCATGACAAAGTGCAGGCAGCACGTGTGCACTCAGAAGACTGGCAAGGCTTCTTCTGCGACAAAACTATGCAGTCTACCACCGACCACAGAAGCATTCCTTGAGAATGTACAAGCTCATCTCCAAGTGGCAACTTGGTGCATGGCTCTAAGCAGAGAACTCCCAGTAATGGTTCCAATCCATTTGGCTGGGAAGCTGGTCAAGTAAACTAGTGCCTCATTCCACAGCACATGTGCCAGGGGACAGCTTACTTGCCTGAGCACGTCCTGAAGCTTGTACACTGTGGCTGTGAATTGGAGAAGGCATGTTGAGGGGGCAACTGTGGTTGCATGAGCCATCAGCTGCTATGCATCATCTTCTGTCTGTGGTTCAGGTCGTGGTGTATGCCAAAACCCATTCAACCAGGTAGATGATGGAGAAGACAGCACGGAGGAAGTCTGTTAGTACGATCATTGTGCATTGTGAACCCGACCTCGAAACACTGTATAGTTTAATATTAGTATCTGTTAAGCCAACAGAAAACGGTCGACAACGGCAACAGTATTTATTAGTATTTGGGGAAGGTGGTGGCAGAATCGGTAGAGAGGCAGCCTGGAGTCCTAGTGGACCCAGGTTCGAATCCAGGCTGGAGCAGGGAACAATTTAAGGATTTGAATTTTATAAAAAGAAGACTTTTTTTTATCTACCAGATGACCCGCTGACACGTCATAAAAGTACCCCCGCTAATACCTATACAACAGTCCCGTATGACATAGCCCTAGCATGTATTCACTATGGATGGTGGGTGTTAGCGTCGAAGTGGTGACATGTGGAGATGTAGGAGGACTACCGGACCCCAAGGAAGACTACTGGGACTTGGGGATAGGCCCTGAAGCCATTGCCCAGAGTTGAACAAGTAAAAAAATGTATATCTTTGTAAGTCTAACATTTATGTCTCTTTATTCTAGATGAGTTTGTACCTGCATGTCCATCTGAATAACACTTGGTCTAGAGTTAAAGGATTTGTATGCTGCCATCAGCATTAGTGGGATTCCAGAAGTTATTTTGTTCATCGTAAAAGTGAAGATTCACCGATCGCAACTTGCATTTCGCAAAATTACTATAATTTTACCGAGCTACATGTGTTAAATTGTATTTATTGTCGGGAGAATTGGGATTTTTAACGATTTCTTATTTGTGTTCGTTTAGGATATTTCTCTGAGAATGACTTGCTCGTTTTGGTAATTTTGGCCGCCATTTTGAGATTTTGTCATTACGATGGTCTGGAAAAGTTAAAATAATGTCAGAATCGGGTTCGTCGCACCCAAAAACATACCTATAGACTATCAATATATTATATCTAACTGGAACAGCCTCCCAAGCAGCAACACTCTAGTTACTTTCAGTGGCACTGAGGGCACGACCAACACATACTATTATATGTTTTCCTTTTTTCATGATTAGTTTCCATAAATACCGAGCCTAGACCTACCCCAGAAGCGTCTGTAAAAGAAGGAAAGTTTTCTCATAATCAGGGAATGCCGGGACTGGAGCATTAAGGACTGCTGCCTTCGGTGTTTCAAAGGCATGAGACTGGTCAATAGTCGAAAGAAAATGTTCATTTCTCCTAAGTATTTTAGTCAGAGGAGTGGCGATCTGTGCAAAACCTTGAATAAATCGCAGATAGTAGCCACTCAGTCCAAGAATATTCCTTACGTCACCAGTACTGGTAGGTTCTTGGAAGATAGAAACTGCTTTAGCTCTTTCGCCTGAGGTATGAATTCCTTCATTGTCAACTGCACGTCCAAGAAATTCAATTCTCTTAGGTAAAAAGGTGAATTTAGACCTGTCATTTGGAGGTGATCGAAAACTTGTTTTAGCATGGCAAAATTTTCATGGATTGATTTACTCCCTACAATGATGTAATCTATATAAGCAAAAAGAGAATGACAGACCATACCACTGAATACAGATTGAATAAGCCTCATGAGTATAGATGGAACATTGCTAAGAGCAAAGGGATGCCATTTGAAAAGATAATGGCCAGACGGGGTAATGAATGCAGTTTTAGGGCGAGACGACTCTTCCATTTCTACTGTACTTGCCAGCAGCCATTAAGTAAGTCAAGGGAAGTGAACACAACATTATTCTCGCCAAGTGATTCCAGTAAATCTGTATTGACTTGCAATGGGAATCGACTGGGTACAGTGAGAGCTTACTTTACAATAGTCAACTTCGGGTCTAAACTCGCATCTTACCTTGGGGACTAAGAAAGCGGACTATTCCATGAACTGACTGAGTGTCCAGTGATGTTATGATTTTGCATATTCTGTACTATTTTTGTGTGTTTTTTTTTTTTTTTTTGTGTGTGTGTGTATTCTATGGGGTAATCTATAAGCCGGGACATAAATTGGTTGAGCACCGGGAATCAGTTCAATACTGTGCCTAATCATACCGGTCTTCCCCATGAGTTCACCCAATAAGGCCACAATATCTCTACAGGTCTGCAAAATATTAATTAATTGTTCATCATGCTGAGGGAAGTCGCCCAGATTTACTTGAAAGGTGATATCAGCCGAAGGAGTCATAGCAGAATCAGTGAGTTTTCAATGGTATATACATGTACACTGGTACATCATCTTCATCGTCCTTAGCAGTTACAGAGAATGGTATGTCCTGGCACACCTTTACGGCCAATGGGTACACCAGAAAATCGCCAATCTTTGTACCACTTTCATGTTTTAGTGGAGCATTTGTCACATTTAATAAGTAAAGATAACACAAATTATTCTCCAACACGGAACACAGTGCTGTCTTATAAAATAAACTATTCACACAACTAGTCTCACGTAAGGCCAATGCATTCACTCCTTTCACACCAGCAACACGGACAGAGACTTTCGTGAATTCGTGCAGCAACAAAATTGTACAACATTTTATCGCTACAAGTTTCATCTCTGCGTGTTCCAAATGTCATTCAGGCGCTTTGAGGCAGTTAACTGAGGCGTATAGGAGTCAACCATTGTGTCACTGTTAGAGGGGGTGTCATGAGATACTAGTACTGAATTATCCTCATTACTCTCTACTGATGGCTGTAGGATAGGAGTTATAGATAACAGTGTCATTGAGTTTACCTTTCATGCGTGATACATGAAGTCCATTTATTGTAATACTACCACAAGCAGGTAACAGTTCTATAAAATGTTGTGCCACGGTGTCCGTACCAATTAACACATCTGCTGGAAACTGGAGTATGTTTGACAAACCTCAGCAGTGACAGGGTTTATTAAGTCATCGAGTTGTATTTCAAGAGTTACCTTGCCCTTCACATAACATTCCGAGCAGTCAACACCACAGAGACGAATGTTAGGCGGCTCAAAGATCCAAATTTGTTTGATCCTTCCATTAATGCTGTTTAGGGAGGACTCAGATATTAAGTTCACCATAGACCTGGAGTCCATAAAAAATGATGTAGGGACTCCTTCACAAATTCCAAAGATAAGTACACCTAAGTGAGTCATAGGGCCAATTTGGTATACTGGAAGCTCAGATTTTTGTGTGGTAATGGGGGATTCTGTTGATTCTGGCATGGGGTTTCCCCCAACTGTGTACTGGTAAGGGCACGACATTTGCTAGTGGAATAATAATGGCCTTTAGCATAAGTACAGTACTTATTCCTGAATAATCGTGAAGGTGATCTACTATCATGCCCGTGTCCTCGTTCATCTCCTAGTCTCTTCTAACAATGAACTCACAATGACCTGTTCTTTTATAGTACCAACAAACTGTCTTAATTCTGTTCGTAGATTGGCTTGGTTATGAAAGAAACTGCTTTGCAACGCAGGTCTTGCACGTGACATGGCTGGTGAACGTGGTGTGACGTTTAGTTTGCCGAATCGATGTGAGACTCGTCCTTGACCTAGCGAATGCAAGGACTGTCGTGCTGAGCTAGTAACTGGTTGAACTGTACACACTGTTTGAAAAGGTATAATACCGAGTTTCTCCTCTGTCTATACAACTAACATGGTTATGTCATCCCTTGGAGAAAAATAAATATCTAAAGCTGCATCTAATCCATCCTTACTAAGACGATATAAGAATCTGGGATAACTGAACAACGTTACTACATTATTTAGGGTTAAAGTGGTTTTCCCCTTACCATCAATGTTCGCCCATGGAATGTTTCGTAATTCCTCTAAGATTTCCGTTCCTGTTCCTGCTGATACCGCTGCCGCTTTTAACAGCTTATTTTATTCGGAAGGGAAGGACTCACCTTGTCTCATATTTTGCAATAACCTATAAGTGCTCATCACACATCCTGCTTGAATGTGGTTACAAAATTTTTTTCTGATTTTATTAAAGCATTCATCAAAGGAAGTAAACATCTCCAAAAACCTACATCGTAAGAGAGACCTCACCCGGGAGTAACCATCATCTAATTGGCTCCCAAGATAGACAATTATAACTGTCTGTTGTAAGCACTTTTTTGTAACTCCAGACTGGACAAAACTAATGAAATCATACATGCCAATCGCAGGATTCATTCCAGTAAATTAGGGACGCGATGCATCTTCCAAAATACTTCTTTGGGGATGGGAGAGGTTGCCATACTTTAAAAATTAGAATAAGTAAAAGGTAAATGAGAAATGTGTGATGATGGGTATAGCATGAATGAATCTCAGCTGATTGAACAGTTTCTCGCGAATAAGTCTTTCCGTTTCTCAAACAAGAAAAATTGACACGTGAGGTTTCAATCTTAGTCGGTTTTACTTCATCTCCGGAAGCATGTTATCATCAGATAGATATACCTTCCTGAAGTAAGGAAATGTCACTAAGAAATTAACTGGAGAGGAAAAATTAAACACAGAGAAAAAATTAAGTGAATACAAGTGAAGATTATTTCTTACTAAAATAAACTCTTATGTATAATACCAGTTATCAAAGGAGGGTATATATATATATATATATATATATAAACACACACCTAGGCTGCTTCTACCAAGGAAAGGGAGGTAGCCGAAACAACACGAAACACTTCCAGTTTACTCATCCACACAAACACAATTCATTCGCATCATGGCCCCACGGGGAGAACGGACATCCTCACCACACCACACAGCGCGAGGGTCAATTGTGCAGTGTAATCAGCAACATCCTCAGCAGAGCCTGACAGCAGAGCTGGTTTATCCCTGCCACATCATAATGGACCCATCCCCTTACCCGCACTTGACCTGATCAACTGATCAGACCAAATGTGGTAGAACACCCCCTCAGGGCTACTTCATCATTTATTCATTCACATTTTCTCTCCAATCATTTCTATCACGTCCAGTCACTCTTCCATCCTCAACAGACATCCCTCTCGCATCCAACGCTCTCGTCACATTGTCCATACATACTGTTCGTGGTCTTCCTCTCAGCCTTATACCTCTCACATCCGATCCAGTTATCTTTTTCACCAGTCGCTTATCATCCTTTCTCACCATATGTCCAAACCAACGCAACACCCTCTGCTCAACTCGATCAGCCATCTCCCGCACAACTCCAGTTCTCCTTCACACATCATCATTTCTTACTCGATTCATACACGTCACTCCACAATACTCCTCAGACGCCTCATCTCCATTATATTGAAAATTTCCTCTCTACTACAACCACATTCCATGTTTCAGCCTCATATAACGCAGTCGACCACAACACCCTCATACAGCCTTCTCTTTATATCCATTCTAAGGAACGACATCTAAACACTTTTTTCATTCCTGCCAACACCTCTCCTACTTCATTCATTCTAAACTTCACTTCTGCATCTATTCTTCCATCCACAGCAACATGTGACCCTAAATACTTGAAACACTCTACCTCCTCATGCAACTCACCATTCAAAACTATATTCATCTTCCTAGCATCTACCAACCTCATACACTTCATCAATTTACTCTTATTCTCTTTACTCTGAATTTCCTCCATTCACACATCCTTCCCAACTTCTCTACCAACTGTCTCAATCTCTCCTCTGAATCAGCCATCAGTGCAGTATCATCCGCAAACAGCAGCTGATTCAGATTCCACTCTCTACCATCAGCATGCACCAGACTCAAACCTCCACCAAACACTCTTGCATTCACCTTCCTTACAACACCATGCATATAAAAATTAAACAACCAAGGCAGCATCACACGTCCCTGCCGCAGTCCCACTCTCACGGGAAACCAACCCCCCCCCCCATATATATATATATATATATATATATATATATATATATATATATATATATATATATATATATATATATGATAATAACATATACAAATGAAGTGATGATATGGATGAAAAATGGGAAAGAAAACTGACAGTATGAGCAATAATCTAGGGAAGTTATTTTAAGAAGAGTAATTTAATCATGTAAGAGAAGAGAAAGAATAATTATAAGATTAATGGTCCCAAGATAATATCTACAACTTTTTACTGTACGGTACTTCCTACCTATTTCTTCGAGCGAGCGAAGCGAGCGAGAACACTAAATTTAGTCACAGTTTGGACCCCCAACATAGTATGTACCCGAACATAAGATTTATCGCATCAGCAAGAAATGGGGTCCGGGGTCGGGGGTCGGGAGGAAAACTCTTTAGTACAGTAGCGAACTTTTTTAAATATTTCAGCCAATTCTGAAGTTACAAGAAAGATAGACACCAATTTGGAAATTGCATAAATATCCTCAATTATTATCGTTTTATACACATCCCCTAATTACCAATAGATTTTCCGTAAATCGAGGAAACGATTTTTTATAAGGCAGATTAGCATAACAGCCAGCTGCACAAGAAGTAACGGTCTAAGTTTGCGTGAGTAGCACAGCAATATTTTCCGACGATTGCTGAGAGCAACTATGTTTTGCCTTTTCAAAACAAAAATTCATTCTGTTTGGCTTTTTTGGAAGTTTTTGACTGCATCCGAGTCAAACTAATACAATACCCTGAACGACGAAAGAAACTCTGAATTTTTTATTCCTGATTCGAATCGGAGCGCACCGACAGATGTTGGGAAAGTAATTTTTGTGAGTGAGCAAAAGGGAAAGTCATTATTAACCTGCTAGGTCCCAAGCCCTAGATCTAAAATTAATACAAGATGAGTATTGGTTTTAGGAAGTGTGAGGGAATATTTTTGGTGTAATCTAATAAGTTCTTTCTAGAATTCTCATGTCAGAAAATCAGTGGATGCGGATGAGTCACATGAGACAATATTCAGCACTGCCTGACTTGCTCGCTTGCTCGCTCGAACACGTTCCACTCTTCCAGTGTGGACGCCTATTACATTTTATATATCATATGAAGCATGGCGTGGTGTGAGCTGGTACTGATAGCTGGTGGGAGGTGGAAGTGAGTTGCAGATCACTGGGTCACTGGAGGTTTCACAGTCAGCAGAATCGTGATCGGGATTAAGACCTGGTGACAGACAGGCCTGATGACAGGCAGGCTTGGTGGTAGACACATTGACTGGCGGGTTAGATGACAAGCAATTCGATGATCGATGTGCTCAGTGATAGACAGGCTCGTTGACAGACTGGCTCAATGACAGGCAGGTTCTATGACAGACTGGCTTGATGATAGACAGGTTCTGCTGCAAACTGGTTAGATGGCAGACAGGTTTTTTGCCAGCCAGTGTTGGTGACAGAGAGCAGACAGTCAGTCAGTTTACAGGCTACTAGATTTGATGGTAGACATATACATATTTTAAATAAGTTGTTTTCTTGACGTTACTGCCACCAAAATGTCAGATGTGTGCCCGTAGATTTACTATCAGAAATTCAGGTTATACTCGTAAATAAAGACTCCGGATTGTTACTGAATGTTTTATTGGTAGCTTTGATGCCAAACCCATGGAGTGTAGTTGATCTCTCTTATACAGTCTCTCAGGGAACACGTAGAGAGTTTCCTTTGTGTGTGTCGCCCAATGTTATGACTACATTGCTTACCCACAGAACAGTCTCTTCAGCAGATCTGGCAAGAAGGCAGCTGGCCTCTGCTGGTTCATGAGATTCCACCGCGTCTGAGTCATGATGGATAAGCAACAAATAGGTGCTTGCTTACAGTTATCAATCTGTCTATCTGTCTATCTATCTATACAGTTTAATGACTCCCATGAGCAGTGGACTTGAATGAAAACACTTAGTAAAACTGACCAGTGGTCGTATGATTAAAATAAAAAAACAAAACAAAAAAATGTAGTGAAGCAGTTAGTATGGATAACAGCGCCCTCTATAGAGAGACCTGCGACAATTGTTTTCCAGCCTGTCCGGGTCATGTGATCCACAGGTGCCATGTTGTCTCATAGCGGTGTGGGCAGCATGGTCAGGGAATTTGATTGTCCCCACACTTTTTGCTTTCAATTGTGGATATTTGGATTTCTTTGCTAAATATGCCTCACTGTGTTGCCGGGCGATGCTCTACCCGACCTGGACAAGAAACAATGATGCACAGATTTCCCAATAATCCTCTGAGAAGAAAGAAATGGGAAATAACAGTTAGGAGGGAAAATCAGAGAGGAAATTATGCCATTTATGTTCAGTAAATTTAAACGTTTATTTTATGAAAGATATTACTTGTGTTACTAACAGTTGGGACCTGAAACGCTTCTTTATCAAATAAATTAAATAATCTTTAGAATATCCCTGCCAGTCTCTTATCTTATGGTCATATGCTTAAACAAAAAGTGTCATGCCACTACTGCAGATTCCACCCTTATGGCATTGGATTTAAGTGGTAAGCCTAATAATTCAGTAACAGCTACTTTACAGCTCGGCTATAATTCACAATATTTGTGTTTTTTAAAGACTGTTTCAAGAACTTGCTTGCAGTTCGTATGTTATCCTAATAATTGTATTAAAAAGATACATATGTGTAGTATCCAAAAACGTGTTTTTAGTTGCAAGAATCTTAATGATTTTTTTTTTTTTTACATAAGATGAAAGACTGAATATCATATTCCACTGCTTTTGGGAAATTAATATATTTTGAGTTACTTCATAAGTTGTCATAAGAAACAAACAAAATCCTTCCTTAATAAAAATAGAAGAAAAAAAAATGATGCTAAGCCTAAAAATATATGAATCGCCACACCTATGCAATCATCCCCTTATGCTTTCCTTTAATGTGAAAGATACTGCAAAAACCAGTGTTAGTTATGCTTACCCTGTGTTATATCACAATGGGAGTTATTTTTAGAAACATATGTACAAGGTAATTTTTTTTCGACAGTGACATCCAACCTAACCATTCTCAGTATATTCTCGTATTATCAAGCACTGTTTGTCATAAACAATGTAGGCAAGCATAAGATTAAATACCAGTACATACGGTATTAACCCAGCAAGATGAAACTCTCTTCACAGACCTGGAGCAAAACTACTTCGGCCAATTTTAAAGTTTCACTCTGAAATTCATAGAAAATGTGAAAATGTCTTACTAAAACGCCTCCTGATGGCCAAAATTAAAAACTACTAAATAACCACCTGATTCATCAGCTAATGCAACAACTGACATGTCAAATCAACTCCATATTTCAAGATGAGCAACTTTGTATTTCATAAGAATGTCGCCAAAATGCCTTATTTTAACCAAAATTTTAAATCGCCTAATAGTCAGCTAATGCAACAGCTGATGCAGCAGCTGACATGTTCAATCAGCTGAAAATCTAAAGATAAGCAACTTTGTACTTCATAAGAAAATCGCTCAGAACTCTCCAATAGCAGATACTCGAACTTTCCTTGGTAGGAACCACTTATAGACCTGGAGGAGGTGTTGCCACAAGTAAAAATGGCTTATTTTATCAAGTAATTAAATAATGAAAATGAAAAGAAAAATAACAACAGGGGAGAGTGGAGAGCAATTGGGCAAGCATTGGGGGTGAGTGGGAGGCATCATGACGCATAGTTGTCAGTGGTCGCAACTCTCAGTGAAAGGCGCTGGGATAACACAGTGAAATACGGTTCTTATAAGAACTCCATGTATCATAAATCTGCCACCATATTGATGAATAATGCTAAAAAGCTCCAAGCTGAGCACCGTAACTGCACCAGAACGGTGTTATTTCAGAGGCTATTAAAGCTAGCGTCGATTGACGTACATCACTTAAAGCTTATGAAAAGATAGTATACAATAGTTCAGTCCCACTATATTGCAGGAAATATCCAAAATGTTCCAAACTGAGCATCATAACAGGGTTATCTTGGAAATTATTAAATGTAAAGAGGACCCACGCACATCTATGGAAAGCAAATGGATGAATAAGAGATGTTTAATAAGTGGCTTTAAAAAATTCGCCAAAATATTGCTGAAAGGAGACAAATTGTTTCAAGCTGAGCATAATAAATGAGTCATTTGTGTGGCTCCTAAACTGAAAGGTGAGGCAAAAGATATCGGTGGAAGAGTAGCTCAGGTCATGGAGATTACTTCTGGGCAGGTATCATGTGCTCAATCGGTAAGTGAGAAAAACAGTGATCTAGTAAATATAATAAACAGAGACCAGGATAGATATATCCCTTCAAAAGCGTTTAGAACAAATAATTCGGAGCCGAGATGGTTAAACAGCAGATTAAAATTTATCATAGCCCAAAGAAATGGAAAATATAGAATAATAAAAAGAGGAAAAGAACACTTACGCAACCTGTATGCGATATTCAGTAGGGAAGTAAAGAGGAAGATACTGAAAGCAATGCGATGCAATGAAACTGAGATTGCTCTAGATTCGAAGGAAAATTCGAAGGGTTTTTATCAGCTGTACCGTACAAAGGATACAGAGAGGACAGGACATATTAGAATACAATCACATAACATTATTAGTGAAGATAAAGAAATGTGCTGTTTCCTAATTACAGAAATTTTTTCGTATCAGTATTTATCAAGGAAAATACAGACCTTATCTCTCAAGCAACAGTCATGCACGAGAGTAGTGCGAACAATATTCTTAGTAAAATAACCATTAGTAAGGACGAAATACTGATTGAAATTAGTAAGTTAAAGCCTCAAAAATCGCCAGGTCCGGACGACATATATGCAAAACTTATAAAGGAAACCAAGGAGGAATTACGTCAGCCTACCACCAGATTATGTAATATTTTTTTAAGTTCAGGAGAAGTTCCAAAGGCGTGGAAGACAGCAAATCTAGTACCCCCTATTTAAAAAGGTGATAAATCAGCTGCATCGAATTATCGTCGGATAAGTCTAACATCATAGTTGGTAAAATGCTAGCGTCTTATAAGCGAAAATCAACACGGATTTATGCAAGGACGGTCCTGCCTTACAAATTAATCATTTTTCTTGGAGGTATATGAGGCGGTAGATAGCGATACAGCTTACGACATTATTTATCTGGACTTTAGTAAAGCTTTCGATAGAGTTCCACACGAAAGGTTAGTTTAGTAAAAGCTTTCGATACAGTTCCACACGAAAGGTTAGTAAAATTTCGATAGATTCCACACGAAAGGTTGGTTAAGAAGTTTCGAGCACACAGTATAGAGGGCAGTGTCTAAAAATGGATAGAATCCTAGCTGAAGGGATAATTGCAGGGAGATTTAATAAATGGTACTAAGTCGGACTGGGGATTAGTAACCAGCGGTATACAAGAGGGGTCAGCACTCGGACCTTTAATATTTGTTATGTATATAAATGATCTAGACATAGGAATCACTAGCAGTATTAGCAGATTTGCCGATGACACAAAACTGAGCGTATCATTAACTCGGCTGACGATTGTCTTGACCCTCATAAAGACCTTGCTATATTGTTTAAATGGTAAAAAAAAAAAAAAAAATCAGCAAATGGAATTTAACATTGAAAAATGTAAAGTGTTTAATGCAGGCATGACCATCAAGGATATCAAATACAATTTAGGGACTAAAGAAATTAATCATTCGGATTGCAAGAGACATCTAGCAGTCACGGTCATTAAAGACTTAAATCGAGGCAAGAGTGTATTAATGCGGGAAATAAAGCAAATGAGATCCAAGGAATTATTTCCCGATGTGAGCAATAGGACATCTGAAGTAATATCATAACACTATCTAGCATTAGTAAAGCCACATGTACACTATGCAATGCAATTTTGGTGCCTGTACTATAGAACGGATATCAATTCGTTTGGAAATATACAAAGATGAACGACAAAAAAAACGAGTATACATGATGTTCGGAACTTCCATGTGAGAACAGACTGAAAAACCTAAACTTGCACTCACTAGAAAGGAGTAGAGTAACGAAAGACTGTAGCTGAGGTGTTTAAGTGGATGAAAGACATAATAAGGGAGATATTAGCAAGATAAAGAAATGTACAGGATAGAGGTAGAAGTAATAGTTTTAAACTGATAAATTCCGTTTTAGTAAGGAAATATGTAGAAATTTTTTTGGATATAGACAAGTGGACGAATGGAATAAGCTGCCTATACCTCATACCAATTAATCTGGCCAAACATGTATGGCAACACTGTTCCCGCCGAGATTCTGATTGGCTGGAGGTGTTTGTTCGATTTCGTTGTTGCTTCAACCGATACTCTCTTTATTATCAGATGTGATACTGAATTTGTCGACAATACAATCGTCAAAAACAATAAGAAATCCATTATATACTTAACAACGATGAAATTTTCATAGGAAGATGGATGAGTCAACAAAGTATTATAACCGTCCAAGTCAAGGTCAGCATTCGACCAATTTCTTCATGTCTCCAACACACCGTATTATAACAGAAAATTAAGGAAACCTGCTTAATCTTAGCACTGGTATAACACATTTAAATTTTAGGATCAGTCCACGATGTGATAATAAAGGAGATATTATGAAATAGTTTTCCTTTAGCCTACTTTGATTTCCGCGATTTTTTCAACCTCCCTCCCCACAGAACTCGTCTTTTCATTAGAGTTTTTAATTATTGAGAGTTATGGCACGATTTAAGGGTGCGGACTGATCTTATAATTTAAATGTATGTTAACCCACTGCTTAGATTAACCAGGTTTCCTTAATTTTCTGTTAGATAACGGAGAGTTGGAGACATGAAGGAATTGTTCGAATGCTGACCTTGACTTGGACGGTTATAATACTTTGTTGGCTCATATCTCTATCTTCTTATGAAAATTTCATCGTTGTTAAGTATATAACGGATTTCTTATAGCTTTTGATGATTGTATTGTCGACAAACTCGGTATCACATATGATAATAAAGAGAGTATCGGTTTAAGCAACAACGAAATCGAACAAACTCCTCCAGCTAATCAGAATCTCGGCAGGAACAGTGTTGCCATACATGCTTGGCCAGATTAATTGGTATGAGGCATAGTGAGGTAGTTGCGGCCCCCTCCAGTGATAGTTTCAGGCATAGGCTGGATAATCATTTGACATGTAAGGGTTAGATATAATAAAATTTCGGAATAAAAAAATACTAATTCAATGTTTTTCCATTTTCAGGGTACAGTGTGATAGTATCTTTTCTCCTCCCGCACTTTCCTATAAAATGTTCATTCCAATTTCTCTTTACCGCGTGGTGTCCCCTTCTAACTTTTTCTTGCCAGCTTCGGCTGGAGGGTTTTGAGGCCGGGGGAGAACCTACTTCTTTACTATCCTTATCTCATTCTAGTAGTTCAGTTACCCTTGTAGGAGCTGCCTAGCATGGGCCAATTGGCCAGCTGCAGTGTTCCTCTCCTCTTCTAAGATTAGATGGATCGTTTCAAAGCATGCATTAACATCATAAAATTTTTTTTTTTAGATAATGAATGGAGGAACGAAAAACAAAGGAAAAAATAAGTTCATGTGCCCAAAGGCATCCTCCATTCATAAAATATTTATAACAACTGGATTTGAATTGAAGCGGATTAAATGTTTGTGAGAAACAACTCCCAGGAACTGAATTCCAGAGAGTAGTAGATCTGGGGAAAAATTAATTTTAATAAGCAGAGGTTCTGCATTGCGGAGGAAAGAGTGTGAGTTCATGGGCGCTCCCAGCTGCCCAAGTATTTCGGGAGAAAATGTGAAGGGGAGGCACAATTGAAGCCAGTTCGTCAGAGCACTTACGGTAAAAAAATCGATAAAATAATGCTAAATAAGCAACATCTCTATGTACTGATAATGGAGGAAGGTCCTGCGTAATGGCAGGATTATTGATTAATCTAATGACTTTATTATGAATTTTGTCCAACTGCCTCAATGCAACCGCTCCACATCCATTCCACAGTGGTGAACAGTATTCGATCTGAGAACGCACATGACTTTTGTATATTGTGGCCATCTGCTCGTCAGTGAAGAACTCACGAACTCTGTACATAAGTCCCAATTTTTTGGATGCATTTTTAACAAGGGATTTAACATAAGCTGTTCAAGCTTAGGTTGGGGTTTAGAGTAACACCTAGAATATCAACTGTTGTGGATATGGGAATACTGACATCATTTAAAATTATGTGAGAGTCTGAAGGATACTTTCTGTTGGAGAAATTAATGTATTTAGTTTTCTGAGCATTAAATGAGACCAGATTTGTTTGTCCCCATTGATTAATTTTAGAAAGGTCCTGGTTCAGAGAAATGGCTGTGTTTATTTGGGAATATATAATATCAAATTGTGTAAAGGAGGTACTGAATGTGAAAGAACCATGAAGGGTCAAGTCATCAGCATAAGAGTGTATTGGGTTGTGAGTGACAGACAGGAGGTCATTAATAAGAATGAGAAAGGGGGTTGGCGCCAAAACTGATCCCTGAGGTACGCCATTTAAACTGAGAATAAATTCCATCTACCATGACCCGTATTTTTCTATTATGAAGGTAAGAAGAAATTAGAGGAACCAGTGATGCAAGGCCATAGTGTGACATCTTAGACAATAAGGCCCGGTGCCATACTCTGTCAAATGCTTTTGATATATCAAATGTGATAATGCACTTCTTCAGTTAACATTAGCAAGCTTTCTTGCTCAAACAGGTTCTTCAAGTAAGAATGCCTATAAATGCTTAAATTAAACCAGTCTTTATAGCCCCACATCTTCTTTAATCGTACATGGCCTAGCCATATGTTATAACTTACTTTAATCTAATCTGATAGGCTACAAAAATGTGCCTTCATGGATCCCGACCTTCGGGGGAGTCTCCGTTGCCAGGGTTCACTGCTGTGGCCTGGCCTTACTAGAAACCTGGCATCAGAGGCTTCCTCGGGAAGTGCATCAAGCATGCTTTTGGGACTGCCGCCAGTTGGACGGAAGGAGGATTACAGAGAAAAAAAATATTTGGTGAGGAATTGAATTAACAGTAAAAATACACGTGTCATGACCCAACATGTTCCGACAGTATTTATGGGTATAGGACAATCACAAATATAATATAGAAGTGTAACTGAGAAGGAATGCATCTAGTTATTCCACCATACTAGGAGAGATAACTGCTAATGTTCCCCATTTTCCACGTAACAAACAGATTGGGGTAAACACTATCCTGTACAAGGCTCTCGTTGTGGGTCCAAAAACTTCACCTGCCTTCTCCTGGTTGCGGGATAAGTATGCTTCCTGTCGCAGGGAAGTTAACAAAAGTAAGAGATTAACCCAGTAATGACCATTATGTTTCACACAGGTTGGTGTTGGACATTTGCAGAAAGTTAACAGAGGGTCAGATATATGAGTTTAGCAAGTATGAGCTGGTAAGTGAGGGGCAGTGTGCAAAGTACATGCCCAGCAACATATCATTCGCAATAACTGCCAGCAGTAATGGGACACGATACCACTGGAAGTGGTGGTGCTCGGTGGTTGTTGGGAAAGAGAGGGGTGGTTGTGGCTTGTGGTGAAGCATAATGTCGATTGGTAGTTAGAGGTGGGAATGTATACAGATGGCTGATTCTTTAATTGTTCATTTTGCTCACGCAAGTAGACAGTTCAGAGGATCAGTGAACTGACTAATATTTAACCTGACTGCAACATTATACCCCTATTGCTTCGCGAGCGCCGGTATAAGAATAACACACATCTTCCACAGAACAGGACTAACAGAAAAACATATCCTTTTGACTAAAAACATACCAACAAAATCATCACATGTAAAATGGCTATCCTGATTACAAAGAAACGACATGAGCAGTCGGAAAGGCTGATTACAAAATATATGAAAAAAGTGCAAGAAAAGAAACAGTATTGACTCGAAACAATAGAACCATTAAGCCAGTAACGACTGAACTAAAGAGACACACAGAAACATGAAATTTAAATATTAATGATCAACAAACAAATATCAGAAATGCAAGAACTTTGGTAATTTCAAAGGACATTACGTGACACCGCTAATACAGCCAAAACAAATGCACAATTGAATTCATCTGCTAATAATTAATTTCAGCGCACAATTGAATTCATCTGCTAATAATTAATTTCAGCTTAGCATATCTTTTTGAAATGAGGAGGTTAGATATAAATACACCCTTATACTATGAGAAGCGTGTTGTAGGATGAATAAGATCGTCTTATAGCAGCAGGAATAAATCTAAATGGGCGTCACTCGGTTTCCTGGGAGTAAAATAAAAAGGCAAATGCCGACCATGTAAAAAAATACAATCAAAATGTCTTATCATATATGAGAAACAGGAACAATTCAAACAAAATCAGGAACAGACAGGTACGCCCAGGAAATTAACTGAGGAGAAAGGCAGGCCAAGAAGACTCATAGGCTCAGGAGACAGGCAGCCCAGAACACGCAGGCCAATAGACAGGCAGGTCAGAGGGACAGAGAAACCAATAACATGCTGCACCAAGATATGTAGGTACAGCTATTATGTGTGACAATATTCTGTGGTCCCCGCGTGGAAAGTGGGCCTTCCTTCATCCCTGCTATTGGCAGCCACCCGCCATGGACGAAGGCGCTAGGGGATTGTGTTTGATTGGTTTGTTTGTCTGTCTGCAAGATCGTGGAAAAACAGTCGGATGAGACTACATGTAATTTGGTATCTGACGACCATGATACATTTTTTTTTTTTTTTACTGAGAAACGTTATACATCATAAGCAAGGTGAACTCGAACAGTTTCCATTCAATTTTAACCAATCATGGTGGGAAGGTTGAGTGACAGGGAGTGACAAAATTATTCAATTCTTAAAACAATCAGATTAGGGTAAAGGTCACAGGACGAGGTCAAAGGTCTAACTCTTTAACTCAGGTCTGTTTCGATTAGGATTAAATGTGGTTGAAAGATTTAAAGTTAGCTGATGATAAATACATTTTATTTTCAGAACACTGTGTCACAGGTGAAAGACAGATTGTAAGGTCAGCTAAAAGATACTGGAAGCTATTTGAACTATACTGTTGAATGTATTGAGAGTCAGGTTAGGAAGAAATAACTCGATATTGAGAGTAAGCAGTCAAAAATCAAGGACACCAGGCAGGGGCAAAGGTTGGCCTTAAGGCCCTCCCTCATGATCACTGGCTACCTGTCGTGTCCCCGTATGTTGCACTTCAGTTTCAAAGTATGCTGATGAATTACACTATAAAATATAAACAGTACTGTATATCAGACACAAAGAGTATGATTCAGTTCAACACATTTACATGGTTAATTTGCAACATTTTCACGACCATACTCAAACACCACAGGTGCCAACTGATTTTGTGCAGGGGTCTTTAAACCAATTGTACAGGGTGGGAATAATTACACTCGGAGTGCCCCTTTTTGTCGCAACATGTTTATAATTTGTTGTTTACAGATAAGTAATGATTTGTGCTGTTTTCAGTACAAGCAAAATGCCGGTAGGTATTACCCCTACATTTTATTAGGCAGCATCCAACGGTGTCTTTGTGTTTCTTATTAATGTCCCCATGTATCCCCCCAACCGATCCTGGGCCCATCAGCCGGCCCTGTGGAACTGGCTGGTACCAGAGATGGAAGCAGCCAGACGATCCAGCCAGCAAGACCCACTCTCTTGCGAAGTGAGCACCGACTGACATCTCTTCTACAGTGTGGTGAGGTCCTGAGACCCTTGGCTTTACATGCAGGCCAACAAAACCACCACCACTGCTGCCACCACACCCAGTACACCCACGCCTTCACCATACCCCGTCAAACCACACTATGTATCATACCCACAGTACTCAGGTAGGTCACAACAACACATTCAAAACCACCAGGTATGTCAATACTACATTCATCCACCATCACTAGGTACGTCAAAATGAGGGTGGGTTGGGAAGGTTGGGAAGTGTGCACATTCTGAGTTGCCACGAGAAAGTGTGGAAATTATGCATAATTCCAAAGTTATCCTATAGAGTTTGTATATTTCACCTCTGATACTGGTTTTTAGGCCTGTGGCCAGTGGCCATGTTATCACAATTTTTTTTTTTTTTTTTTTTCAATTTTTTGCTGATGCACATCAAAACAACAAACAAACTTATGGGTGACAATGGCCAGCTCTAAGTGGACCAAACATCGTCAGTGACAGGAAGTGACTCTAGACCCTAAAGCTCATTTCTATATGGAGGCATTCCAGTACAACATTCCAGCCAAGAATTATGGCCCTGGTTTTGTATACTTCGGAGCCTTAGCACATCACACAAGCAAGGCCATAATTTTAGCGCTTTTCAAATTTTCCGCATTTGATGACCTTTAACCCCTGACCTGGCTTATTAAGTCATCCATGTACATAGCACACTTGTAGTACTCATTAACGTCTATAAGCATGCAAAGTTTCATTCGATCCCATCCACCCTCTTTTGATCTAGGGAATTTGAAATTCGCTGAATGGCCTACCAGAGGTACAATTTCTAGGTGATGCTGCCAGTTAATGGAAATGAATTTTGACACTAAATATAGTTTTTGTATGGAGGGACTCCAGTGCAACATTCCACCCAAGAATCATGGCCCTGGCTTAATAATCTTAGGATCCATAACATTTTGCACGAGCATAGTCGTTATTTTAGCTATTTTCACCTTTTTCTGCATTTGATAACCTTTGACCTCTGACCTGGCCAATGTACCAAACAAATATGTACAACAGAAAGTTGAAATACTAGTCAGTGTCTATAAGAATGCAAACTTTCATTCAAATCCGTTGAGCCGCTGGAGAACTAGGTGGGCATTTTTGAAATCTGGATCTGGTTGCTAGAGATGTTGATGCCAATCTTCGCAGGGTTGCCACTCGAAAACTAGAGGAGGGAAGGGAACAATCGATGGCACACTTCCGATAGGGAATGACCTCAAGAATACGGCTAAAGATGTCAGAGCTTTCGACGCCCATTAATAATGCTTCTACAGCTCAAACCGTGAAGAGTGCGAAAAAAAACATATTTTCTGCCATTGCTAGGCTAAGAGTAGTTGCCTAGCAACCAAAACCTTGCAGACACAAGTAGGTCATAGGCTGATGATCGTGTCCAAGTTTGGTAGGAATTGCTTAATTATGAAGGACAGAGATTAATGTCACAATGAAACAAGAAAGAATACAGAAATAATGAAAAAGCAACTAAAGCTAAAGGCAGTGCAGAGCAAGGGAGTATAATTGTTATTATACTTTCATCTATTTAAGGTAATCGGAAATAAAGCAGGTTGGTGGTGTCGACCATCATCCACTCACTTGATTAAGTGCTGCCTACATCTTCCTTCACCTTTATCATTTTTTTTTTTCCAGTGTCAGCCCTCTTCTCATCCTATTTCTCCCATCTTTTCTGTCATTTTTAAATTACTCCTCCTTCCTTTTTCAGGTGGCTTTACATCGTGGGAAAGGCCAAGTGGATTGCCGTAAACCAGGAAACCATTTACAACGCCAGGGGGTACCGAAATAACCAACCATTAAGTGTTCAGTGTCAGCAAGTGGACTGGAGGAGAGTTAGTTCTCCACCCCGAAAAACAACTAACTCAAAGAAATATGTCTTCCCCCTACGCCTACAGGATTATGGAGTCTGTCTTAGATAGATAGATGGACCAATATATTAAATGTAAAATTTTGATAACAGAGTTTTATTCAACTTTTGTGCCTGCAAAGGTGATAGCTTTACTGAAAATACTGACATATTATACTGCACATATTGATCCAAGGTATCATTAGGAAGATGCAGGAAAGAATAAAAACAAAAGTAAAGGAGAGTGACGGAGAAGCCATAGAAAAAGGCGTGTCTGAAGAGAAAAATGAGTTAAGGCAAAGTGGGAACCAGGAGGAGTATTATTATGGGAGATTATGAGGGATTATGTGGGAAATATTTTCCCCCAGAGCAGTTGCGCTCTCTAAATTTATCATAGTTATCCCTGGTTAAAGGCAGAGGATGTAGAGACTTGTTAATTATTCAAGCGGTTTTAATAATCCAGAAACGACGTTCTCTTTAACCCCTTAACCGCGGGGCGTCACTTTCGTGACGCTCGGCTACAATGGATCATACCGCAGGGCGTCACTTTTGTGATTCTGTGTTATTTTGAATTATCCCGGGCTCTCAAGTGGTGGCTTGTATCATATATCAGTACTGCCAATGTCCAACACTAGTCAGCACTCCAAATCTCATCTGTACTCCCATCCATTGTTGACATTTTAGCTATTTTACCCCCTTCATGACTCCCCTCCCTACCTGCCCTCCATTACCCTCTCCTCTCACCTCCCACGCCGTGCTGCGCTACGGAAATTTCCCCCTTCTCTTTCCACAGATTTCATCCATTGAAATAAGCCCTATGCCCTATATTTTTACCCAATAATATATACCGAAAAAAAAAAAGGTAAGTGATAGTGTTATACTCCATAAATTGGCTAATTATCACCTGACAACACCTCACGTGCATTCATTCGCTACATTACCACGGTAATTTCCCCTTTGATTTATGCCTTGTAATCGATGTCTGTAATAAAAATATATATCAGAAAGGAAGGGAGAATCCTAATTGACATTTACATTCACCTGGAACTACCTATTTCTTTATTTATAAAAAATTAGCATGTAAGTTAGCAGCAGTAAGCCTAAAGTGTCATTGTCAACCCATCCCTTCTCAGATAATTTACCCCCTTCGTGACTCCCCTCCCTACCTGCCCTCCATTACCCTCTCCTCTCACCTCCCACGCTGCGCTGCGCTACGGAAATTTCCCCCTTCTTTTTCCACAGATTTCATCCATTGAAATAAGCCCTATGCCCAATATTTTTACCCAATAATATATACCAAAAAAAAAAACAGGTAAGTGATAGTGTTATACTCCAGAAATTGCCTAATTATCACCTGACAAAACCTCACGTGCATTCATTCGCTACATTACCACGGTAATTTCCCCTTTGATTTATGCCTTGTAATCGATGTCTGTAATAAAAATATATATCAGAAAGGAAGGGAGAATCCTAATTGACATTTACATTCACCTGGAACTACCTATTTCTTTATTTATTGCCGAGATTTTCTACCTAAAAAAAATTAGCCTGTAAGTTAGCAGCAGTCAGCCTAAAGTGTCATTGTCAACCCTTCCCTTCTCAGATAAGCCGCGGCATTTAGTTCTTTTTCCTCCAGTGCAGAGACAACATGTTGCACTCGCGCCCCGCCATTCCTGCCGCTTCTGCGCCCATTGCAAAGGGCCCCGTGACCTCTACCCCCAAGAAAAGTGTTGAGGCAAGCAGGAAAGGCCTCAGTGACTCTGCAGTGGCAAGAGAACTTGCTGAATTATCCATGATAATAATGGACAGCGATTTTGACGATTCCGGTGAATCGTGTGATGAGCCGGGTGAAGTTATCGCGCCAGAAACAGTGACAACAAATGCTCCTACCAGTGAATCTGTGTCTAGCTCCAAGGGAAAGGAGCCTTTAGTGCAGGAAGGACAAGAATTTGGGAAGGGAGTGAAAAGGCGGCGTGTTAGCCCCAGAACAATGCCCCCACGTGACCCAGCCCGCCATGAGTCACGAGAGCATTCACCTCCCCGTTCCCCAAGCCCCGCTTTACTCATCTCGTCATCATCGTCAGCTGAGTTATCTCCGGAGTCTTCGTCGTCGGAGTCACCACCAGCATCAACAGTGAAGGCCGGCCGTAGAGGTAGAGGTAGATCTAAGAGAGTGAAAAGTAGTGTAGCTAGTAGGGTAAGGGCTGCTAGTGCTGTACGGCAACCTAGGGTCAGTGCGAGTGACCTTGACAGAGATAAGCCTCCCTCTCAGCCAACCTCCACCACCACCACCACCACCACCATCCCTCCACCGCCACGCCAGGGAATCCTGGACGCCTTCGCATGGACGGAAGGGTCAGATTTTGTCCCCGAAAACCTGGTTTTCGATGAGAGCTCGTCAGGAGTTCAGCCTGCCTTCACTATGGACGAAAATGCTGAGTGTGTCGACTACCTTTTGGCTTTCCTAGATGACGAAGTCATGCAGCACATATGTGATGAGACCAACAGGTTCGAATCACAACGTGCTGCTAGTGGTACAGGTGCAGCCAAGATGCAACAGTGGACCATGCTGGGAGTGCAGGAGCTGTATGTGTTCTTTGCCCTCATGCTTCTTATGCCACACTCCAAGAAGCATGAGTTGGAAGAATACTGGTCCATGGACCCCTTACTACCCTCACCGACCTTCAACAAGTACATGGCCAGAGATCGCTTCCGGAACATCATGGGAAACCTGCACTTTGCCGATAATGATGTACCTTCCCAAACCGACCCACTCTGGAAGATCCGGGAGATTCTGAACAGAATGAAGGATAAGTTCATGTCATTCTTCCACCCATTTCAGAAGGTTGTCATTGATGAGTCCTTGGTTCTGTTCAGAGGACGTCTTCGGTTTGTCCAGTACATTCCAAGCAAACGCCATCGCTTTGGAATTAAGTTCTTTGTACTGTGCGACTGTAAGACGGGGTACATCCTTGACTTCGTCATATATTCAGCCAGCACTGTCGATCTCGATAAAACACACCCCCTTGGCTTCTCAGGCTATGTAGTGAAAGTGCTCCTAGAAAAGTATTTTGGTGGGAATCATGTGCTGTATACAGACAACTACTATACAGCACCGAAACTTGCCAAATACCTTTCTGAGCACGGCATTGGCTCCTGCGGCACTGTGAAAAGTAATCGTGCCAACTTCCCCAAATTCCCAGAGGCGGGAAACTCGCAGCGAGGAGACGTGCACCTACGCAAGTCTGAGAAGATGCTGGCAATACAGTGGCATGACAAGAGAGTCGTGCACATGCTCACCACCGTACATAAGGGGGAGATGAGAGACAGTGTGAAGGTCGACCGTAGGACAGGCGAACCTGTGATGAAACCTGATGCTGTGTTGGACTATAATATAAACATGCGGCGGGTGGACAAGTCCGACATGATGATTGGTGAGATCGACTGCCTCAGGAAGAATACTAGGTGGTACAGGAAAGTTTTTCTGCATCTCATAGATATGACGATGCTGAATGCCTTCATCCTGTACAAGATGAAGGTAAAGCCACCCAAGTCCTTCTCCCTGAGGTTCTTCGCCAGGACTTGTGTCCAGCAGCTGCTGGAAAAATATGGTAAGGTGCAAGCAGCAACTCCAAGGCGCCATCCAGTTACACTTCCCGACCGACTTGAGCAGAGGGCGTATATGGATCGGCACAGACTTGAGCTAATGCCTGCCACAGGGAAAAGGAAGGCTGCGATTTGCAGGTGTCAGGTATGTGCGCATACCACACGCCGCACACCTGAGCATAAACGCACCTCTTGGCAGTGCGCTGAATGCCAGGTTCCCCTCTGTGTAACCTGCTTCTTCGATTATCACAGCCAGAAGCAGTTCTAACAGTGCAAGTGTGGAAGCAGAATTATTTGGAAATAATGTGTAAATAATGTGTAAATAGCAGGTGAAAGCAATGGATGTTCAGTTCATATGATTGAACAGTGTATTATAGTTTTATCTTACTGAAAGTGACAGTGAATAACATATTGTAAGTAAAATAGAAGGGTAAATATTGAAAATAGAATAGAAAATGTAAATAGTAATGTAAGTAATTAGTAATATAAGAATATGAGTACAAATAATTTATGTTATAACAGTGAGAGTGAATCCGTGGCTCTCTACGTATTTTACTGACTGAAAAATAGAATGACTTCAGTGACAATAAAATAATACGACTGAAGGAAACTTATGGAGAAAGACTCCAGATATATGTAAGTGTGATATAGTAATAGAAATATAAAGTGTGAGGGGTTTTATGAATAATAAATGACAGAGTGCCTAGAGCGAACTAGCGCAAGTGCGGCGATCAGACGCGCTCGTAATTTCCATTGCTTTCACACTGTTTTTTTTTTTTAGTATGAATCCCAAACTACTTGAAAATGGTAGAATAGTGTTTATAGTGTTTGTATCTGGCTGTGGTAATCATATAACGGGTTGTTGGGAAGTATAAAGTGGAGACTTAGGTTACCCTACTTTAGAGGTCTCCACAAGTCCTACGGAAACTGACGAAGGCTCAACAATCATTCCAGGAGAAAGCTGAAGGTATGTGCTATAAGCATATATAATTTTATTATTCTAGGACTAATAACTGATTTTTAGCAAATACTTTTTGAGAGTCTGTCAGAGCCCAAATAACCCCGCGGGACACGCAAGTCATTGGTAAACAAGCCCGCGGTGTAGGGGTTAATAATTCTTGTTATTGATAAATTATATGCTACTGCATTTAACCCCCGTGGACAACCATGCATTGTAAATACATGTAATTATGTGGTATTTTCCACTGACCTAAGCTGCGTCTGCACGATAGGTGACGTGGCAAGCAGGGAAAGATTCCCCTGTTAAGGCAGATGTGGAATTAAGATATTTACATAGTTAAAGGGAATATTTGGTCTAACTTTAGTTTAAGTAAATCTAAGATTAATTTGTTAGATTTGCCCTGTACATATCATGTTGTAATTTAACTGTATTTAGTACTGTAATTAAATAAGAGTTGGCAACCCAAAATTCGATGAAGTGTTGGGGCTTGCCGCGTTCACGCACTCTGCTCCTAGCTCTCGTGGAGTTAGCAAGGTTGTACATACTCGCCATAAGGACGCTTGCTTCCCCAAGCAACCATACCAGGCAGCCTCATCGTCATTGGTTAACGATCACTCCCTCTTCATATAGCTAAGTAACCTTTACGAATTGGCCAATTCAAGGGGAGATTAGCGAAGAGATAGATTAGAAGATAGTATTGTAGGTGAGTTAAATTTAATTTACGTTTCACCTAACTCTATGAGACTTGTTTGATTTACTTAGACAACTTTAGGGAAGAGTAACGACCTACGAGTTGTGTACCGAGAAAATTCTTGCATAGCGGTGTCCCGGCAGGGATACCGACTTGGATACATTAAACATTTCTCACATTTTGGTGCCCAGAAAGAGGGCCCCGATTTGTTTACCAGAACTACTCAACATTTTTCACATTTTTGGTGCCCCGACCGAGTGAGGACAACCGATGTGTGCCGAGGCGCTGAATGTGTTTAAAGTTGCTTTTGTGGGGCACAGTTTACTACCACGTTCGGTTGAAGTGGAAGAAGTGGACGTCTGTAGAGCTCCGGGAGGAAAGGCAAGGTTTTTCTCTGAAGATGAAAGGGTGAATGCCGTACTAGACTGGGAGCATGACAGTACGGTCCTTTTCCTTGGAGGAAATGATATCCATGAGGACGTGGAGGTCAATGAAGTTGTGGAGAATATTTTAGCAGTGGTAGGAGCTATAGAGGGCTCTTGTAAATCCTCAGTTGCCATAACCCTCCTCGAGCCAAGGAACCTGCCATATGGCTCTCCAGTTTGTTATGGAACATATAAATTAGTTAGGAGAGCTGTAAACCGGAAGTTGCAATGGGCCAGGAAGGGAAGGGATTTCATACATTTTAATGCCAAGCCCTTCCAAGCAATGTTGAAATCTGATGGTATACATTGGAACCATCATGGTAGGGAAGCGGTTCTGCAGAAATTTATAAATTATGTAGAACATAAGAAAGGAGAGTTCTATGCTGTACAAGCTATGGGTGGGCCTATGGAGTATTGAGGTAATAAATTCTGAGCTCGGGGAATATGGGTGTTTTGGCAATTGAATGTGGGGATGAAAATAAAACCCTAGAGGTTTAATAACCCTGGGGAATAGGTTGAAATTATGGACCTAATCCCTACAGTCCTCAAAATTAAACTAAATAATTAGCTGAGCTGTAATGAATATTACGAAATTGGGAGAGGGGATAATTTGCACAATGAGGACTTAATCCCTACCCTCTTCAAAATTTAAAATAATCAAATCATTACTAAGTTGATGAAAAACTGTGGTTGGAATTCATAATTAAATTATTAAATTAGAACTCCGTCAACATGTCTGTTTCTTTATTGCAAAGATCTTCTAGTAGTAAGGCAGGATGGGTAACTAGAGCCATAAATGATTGTAACCAGTCGTTGGACCAAATACCTCTGTCCAAGGAGAGAATAAATAGTCTCCTAAATATTCTGAAAGATCGATGGAGTAAGTATGAAGAGAGTTACTTAACTTTAGAAGCGGCTATAGTAAAGGCTGAGAATAAGGAACTCTTAGAGTCAGAAACTACGAAGTTTGAAGACAAATTAGAAGAATACTTAACTGTAGTAAAGACACTAGAGTCTGAATTAGCTGACACTGCCGCGGAAACACAAGTTGTGGCACAGCAGAGTAGAGCTGTGTTACCACAAATAACGCTTCCGGAATTTGATGGAGAGCAGAACTGGAAATCTTTCTGGGATCAGTTCAAATATTTGGTACACGATAGAACAGATCTCCCTAAAGTCATTAAACTTACGTATTTGTTAGGACAGGTCAAAGGAACACCATATCAACTGATAAAAGAATTACCAGTAGAAGAAAATAACTATGAGGTGGTTTTGACCATCCTTAGACAAAATCACGAAGACAGGGAACAAGTTATAAATAATTTAGTAAAGGCTCTAATAGAATTACCCATGCCTAGGCACGATTTTTATTCCTTGAAAAAATTTAGAATTGCACCAAGTTGTAATTTAAAGGCCTTAGGTACTTACGAAGATATTAAGACATCAGATTGGGTGCTTTCAAGAATTGTGTCCTTAAAGCTACCACCGAAAACCAAGGATGCTTTGTATGGTAGGTACCAGAAGGATAATTTCTCCGGTGAAGAGATAGAGGAAGGCTTGATGCAACTCTGTAAACATTTGCAAGGATCATTAAACACTACTGAGGTCAAACAGAAGACTGAAGTAAAGAAAAAACCCACTAACCAACGGATTGGGAAAGTTAAGTCAGAGAAGACTAAGTATGTGCCTAAAGAAGAGATAGGTACTTTCCTTAGCTCCACAAAAGCCGAGGATAAAGTATTAAAGATAAGGAATAGACATGCTGAAGATATTAAGGAAATAAAACCTTCCATGGTAAAAGACAGGAAAGTTTGTGTGTTTTGTGGTGAGCAACATTCCAGTGTATTTTGTCAACAGTACCCTGATTATGCTTCTAGAGTAGGGAAGCTTCAGGAACTGGGGTGTTGTAATCTGTATGAACTCCGAACATACTGCCGCGGACTGTAAGACTAAATTAAATCTTTGCTTTAAATGCAAAAAAGATCATCATCATAGTGCTTTATGCCCTAGGATGAAAATTGAGGTTCCTAAACCTGCAAGCGTCAACATGACAATTGCAAAAGGGAATGCTCCATTAGTAATGCCAGCTGCAGTACCAATAGCAGATGTGAAAGTATTGTTTGAGAATAGAAACCAATTGGTATGTACCCTGTTTGATACGGGTGCTCAGAAAACTTTCATTTCTGCAGACATTGTGGAGAAATTAAAGTTACCAGTTATCGGCAAGGTAAACCTAGCCATTACAGGATTCATAACAACTAGGAGGGCTCAGTCTTTTGATTTAGTTAGACCTGTAATACAATTAGGCAGATATAAATGCCGTATAACAGCAGCTGTGCTTGATACTATGGAGACAAGTATATACATAAAGGGATTGAAGGAAACCTCTGATCATCTACAAAGCTCAGGGATAAAGTTGGCTAAACAGAATGTTGAATCAGATACCGTGGGTCCCATAAAAATGATAATTGGTTCTGATTATTGTGGAAGATTCCTACATAGGACTTTCAAAAGGAATAAGGTACAGTTGTTCAGGAGTCCAGGAGGTAACCTTGTTATGGGTCAGTTGCCTTTTCCAAAACAAGTTAAAGGAGAGGCCAAACTAGTAGACTCAGTCTTTGTTACCCCCACACAGTCATTGATGGTAGCTAGAATAGGTGCAGAATTAGAACCTACTCAGATAAATGACTTGTTGGATGAAAACATTGAACCTGTACACAAACTGTGGGACCTAGACAATATAGGTATACACCCTGAGGAACCCACCCCTGAAGATAAAATAACATTGGACTTGTATAATCAGTCTGTGGAATTTAAGGATGGACAGTATTGGGTAGGATTACCATGGAAACTAAACCATTCAGAGTTGCCAACAAATTACCAAGCAGCTAAAGCTCAGTTAAATTCTCTTCTAAGAAAGTTGAGAGATAAACCAGAACATCTGATCCTATATGATAATATTATAAAGGATCAATTGAAGAATAAATTTATAGAAGAGGTAGAATACCCTGTTAACCACAAAGAAGGACACTACTTACATCATGCTGTAAGCAAGGATTCAGTAACTACTCCCATAAGGATAGTATCCCACTGTAGTAGTAAAGCGTCCAAGAGATCAGCTAGCTTGAACGATTGCCTATACTCTGGACCTACACTAACAGAGAAGTTAGGGAATGTGTTACTAAGATTTAGAGAGCAACCTTACGCTTACACAGCAGACATTAGTAAGGCTTTTCTCAGAATAGGATTGAGAGAGGATAGGAAATTTACAAAATTCCTCTGGCATCATAATCCTCAAAATGAGGATAGTCCATTGAAAACTTACTGTTTCCGATCGGTGCTCTTTGGCTCTTGTGCTAGTCCTTTCCTACTTTGCAACACTTTAAAGCATCATTTTGAAAATGCCAAATGTCCAGAAATAGGGCAGGCTTTTTATATGGATAATTTGCAAGGTGTTGCTGATACAGAATCGGAAGCTTTGAAGGCTTATGAAATAGCCAATTCCGAATGTGGGAAGGCAAATTTGCCGTTACAGAGCTGGAATACAAATTCACCGCTTTTGAGGAATAAAATACAAGAGGACTATCCAGATTTTGACATTTCCAAAATTCAAAATGTGTTAGGTCTTAACTGGGATACAACAGCTGATGTAATAAGTTTGAAACCAATTAAGTAGTCTGATGTCACTCTCACCAAAAGGTCCTTGTTAAGTCAGGTTTCCAAGCTATTTGACCCATTAGGATTTGTCAGTCCTATAGTTATTAGGGGCAAATGTTTAGTACAGGAGGCTTGGCGAGAAAAGTTAGACTGGGACACTGAATTGGGTGAGACATATGTGGAACAATGGGAACAGATTAGAAAGGAGTTTGAAACCACATCAAGCATATGTATTCCCAGGAAAATAAACAGTAATGAGAAGTCACACTTACACATATTGTGTGATGCTTCTCAAAGGGCCTATGGAGCAGTAGCTTATTGCGCAACAGGAGAGGATAGTAAGATTATAATGTCCAAAGCCAGAGTTGCGCCAATTAAAGAAAGAACCCTACCTCAAATGGAATTGGCTTCCATAGAAGTAGGAACTAAATTGGCCAGGTATATAACCACAACTCTTGATACTCAGTTTGAGGCTATTTACATATGGACTGACAGTGAGATTTGTCTTTACTGGATAGGGAAGGAAGACAGTAAAATTCCTTTCGTCCGTAATAGAGTGAAGACTATTAAAGAGCTGTCTTCCAAATTTAAATTCATGCATGTGTCCTCAAACAAAATCCAGCTGCTCTGCTCTCGAGAGGTTCGACCGTGAGGAGACTGATCAAAGATAACTTGTGGTTTAAAGGTCCTAAATGGTTACTCACTAAGGATTGGCCTGAACAGAAACAGTACAGTATTGCTGAGATTAGTGTAGTGAACTTCGATCCTATAGTACCTGAGCCAGAAGTAATTGACATCAGCCGATTCTCGTCAATAAGACAACTTTTAAATACTACTAAATTGGTTGTTGAATTTTTGAATAAGAAGGTGGGGTTTCAGAAATTAGATCCCCTAGAATACTGGCTGAAAAGAGTACAAAGAAATTCTTACGGGGAAATATATAAACTTTTAGGCCAAGACACTGGAAAAAAGAATAAGCTGATGAAGAATTTAGGCTTGTTCTTAGACGGAAAAGGTCTGATAAGATGTCGAGGCCGATTGGTAAAGGCTGACCTGCCCATCCAAACCAAACATCCCATTTTATTACTTAAGAGTGGATGCTTTGTACAACTTATTATAAAGGAAGCCCATGATTCCACTCTCCATGGAGGTGTACCGCAGACTTTAGCCCAAATTCGGGAAAGGTACTGGATTCCTAAGGGTAGACAGGTTATTAAAAAATATCTCAAAAACTGCATCATTTGCAGGAGGTATGAGCAGAGACCTTATATCTACCCAGGACCACCAGCCCTACCGAAGGATAGGGTGAACATAAGTCGGCCCTTCCATATAACAGGAGTGGACTACACAGGGGCTATAACTGTTACGGGTGAGGAAACTCCCCATAAAGTTTACATTTGTTTATTTACTTGTGCCTACACAAGGGCAGTCCATCTAGAATTAGCGGAAGACCTAAGCTCAGAGACATTCCTCAATGTCTTTCGCAGATTTGCCGCTAGAAGGTCTTGTCCTGGGAAGTTAATAAGCGACAACGGAACTAATTTCGTTGGAGCAGCACTTTTACTGTTGAACCTAATGAACGACCCAAAAGTTAAATCGGCGCTGGGAATCCGAAATTGTATTTGGCAGTTCACAGCTCCAAGAGCTCCATGGCAAAATGGATTTACCGAAAGAATGATTGGTATTGTCAAGAACTGCCTGAGGAAAACATTACATAGAACTAAGATCACGAGAGAAGATTTAAGAACAGTAATAACTGAAACTGAAGCCAGGAGTAATAATAGACCTCTGACTTATCAAGATGACACTAGCGACTCGCTAGAGGCCTTAACACCGGCTCACATGTTATATGGCACGAAGCTCCATCCGATGCCTTGTGTGGATATCCAGGAAGAAGTTGATGATCCTAACATAGAAACTAATGATTTAGGACAACAGCTTCGGGAGGGATATCAACGTCTGAAAAGGGTGCTGGATACATGGAACAGACATTGGAGCGAAGAGTATCTTTTGAGCCTATGCGAGAGGTTTTATGGAGCTCAAGCTGCCAGCAACAAATCAGTTATTAACATAGGAGATGTGGTCTTAGTGAAGACTGAACAGCCAAGATCCCAGTGGCCATTAGCTAAAGTGATCTCCACACACCCAGATTCTGAAGGGGTGCTGAGACTCGTAAAAATAAAATGCAGGGGACATACCAGTATAAAAACTATTGATAAACTGGTACCCCTTGAGTTAGCAGCCACTCCAGATTCAGAGGATGGTGAAGATCAAACGGGTCAAGAGGCGCGACCTAGTAGGGCCGCAGAACAGGGTTCTCGAGAACTATGGAGGGAACTCTTGGCTAAGGGTCATATTACATGATACAACGTATCATTTTCCGCCGGCCCCAAAACTGTGGGAAATATTTTCCCCCAGAGCAGTTGCGCTCTCTAAATTTATCATAGTTATCCCTGGTTAAAGGCAGAGGATGTAGAGACTGTTGTTAATTATTCAAGCGTTTTTAATAACCCAGAAACGACGTTCTCTTTAATAATTCTTGTTATTGATAAATTAAATGCTACTGCATTTAACCCCCGTGGACTACTATGCATTGTAAATACATGTAATTATGTGGTATTTTCCACTGACCTAAGCTGCGTCTGCGCGATAGGTGACGTAGCAAGCAGGGAAAGATTCCCCTGTTAAGGCAGATGTGGAATTAAGATATTTACATAGTTAAAGGGAATATTTGGTCTAACTTTAGTTTAAGTGGAACTAAGATTAATTTGTTAGATTTGCCCTGTACATATCATGTTGTAATTTAACTGTATTTAGTACTGTAATTAAATAAGAGTTGGCAACCCAAAATTCGATGAAGTGTTGGGGCTTGCCGCGTTCACGCACTCTGCTCCTAGCTCTCGTGGAGTTAGCAAGGTTGTACATACTCACCATAAGGACGCTTGCTTCCCCAAGCAACTATACCAGGCAGCCTCATCGTCATCGGTTAACGATCACTCCCTCTTCATATAGCTAAGTAACCTTTACGAATTGGCCAATTCAAGGGGGGATTAGCGAAGAGATAGATTAGAAGATAGCATTGTAGGTGAGTTAAATTTAATTTACGTTTCACCTAACTCTATGAGACTTGTTTGATTTACTTAGACAACTTTAGGGAAGAGTAACGACCTACGAGTTGTGTACCGAGAAAATTCTTGCATAGCGGTGTCCCGGCAGGGATACCGACTTGGATACATTAAACATTTCTCACTTTTTGGTGCCCAGGAAAAGGGCCCCGATTTGTTTACCAGAACTATTCAACATTTTTCACAGATTAAGACAATTAAAAAAGATTAATGGAGGAAGAAAAGAAGTGGTAGGAGGAGGCATACAGAAGAAATTCTTGAAAGCACTGTCATAATTTTCTCCAATAACTTGCTGATAACGTTTATATTTTGGAGTATAAGACTGTTTAAAAGGAAGTGTTGTGAGAACAGTGGAAAAAAAAAATAACGGGGTAAGTTGTTGGATCATCTTAGATTTAAGAATTCAGACAACTGGATGGGGGTTGATACTTCAGATTGGGGCTCATTGCAAGGGCAGTCACTGTACCATAGACAAAACAGCTAAAATAAGTTTTGTTAAATATATGGAGATTTAAGGAAGGCAGCATACCCAAAAATAAAATAAAATAAACAAGAAAAAGATCGAGGAAATAAAATGGTATATAATCTAATCCCACATTTTTATGGCACTATTTCATTCATTATTTGTGGGCTAATGGATAAATTATATCATAATCATGGTACTTTACGGGCGGACTTATGTTTATATATTGACTATATACTGACTGTAGCCTACTGATGTGGCAAATACTGGAGTGAAATAACAGATGTTGGGATGATGTTAAATGTGCTTTTATTGCATTATTCTTGTTCCTATGGCTCATAGTACACTCCCATCCCTATATCGTCCTACGAATGAATTTTTTAAAATGTAAATTTCTGTTCGGTCTGTTGATAATATTAAGTTTCTGTATCAGAACGTTGTCAACGTTTTTCTATGTAGGTCAACAGTGTGCCGAACTTACGTTACGTGGACTACAGTTCCCAGACCCGGTGTCCTCATTTGGACTTGTGCTGAGTAGGAGTACACCAGATGCTGCTTATGTGATTATTTAATTGTAGATGCTCATCAGAAAAAAAAAAAAAAAAAAATTAAAAACAAATATCCTTGTTTTTGTATATTTGGAAATTGCACAACATTGGGTGCCTGGATCATCCACTGAGTAAAGAGACAGCTGGGAATGAAAGAGAGGCTGGTATGTGTAGGAATAAGTATATATGATGGTTGAAGAACACGTCAGAAAGTACGAGTAGCAGAGGATTAACAGTTTTGAGATGGAGTTGACATATATTGAAATTCTACATTGATCCCCGCTCTGTTTATATCACGGCGGACATCGTACTATCATGGGATTCAGTTGTACATTGCTCTTGGTATTGTATCCAATACAATGTGAAACTATGTGATAATAGCCAGGAGATTACTGCAAAGAAAATTTGGAAGTAGTAGGAGGTTATGATGTCAAAAAGTTTAAACGATATGTTGGAATGACAAAACTACGGTTACCGATGTGGATAAAAGCACGTTGGTGGATAATGTTGAGTGGCTTCGTGGCAAATGACCAAATATATTACTAATAATTCCATTTTATCTAGTGTCTGTGTACTTTATGTGCACAGTAGATGGGACTTAAAAGCTTTATGTCCACATGAGCTGTTGTGACTTAAAAACAAGATTGCTAGATAGTCAGTTATATGTGTGCAATGCGCAAGAAAGATTTGTTTTATCCAAGGCTGGAGGAAATTGTTGCAGGATTTTTCAATCTATATGGCATCGATGATATTGGCAACACAATGAAAAATCCATGGAGGGTATCTCAGTGCTGAGGCCGGCTAAACTGTAAGGTTCATGAGTGTATATACTATTTGTAATAGATCAGAAGATTGTGTGTTTATTGCTGACAACTGCGATGCTCTGTGGTAGTGCAAGGTGAGTAGTAGGTGTTCACAGAACTAAGCATATTGAAAGGAGAATGAATAAAAGGACGTGTAAAATTATTCTGAAAGACACGACAATTCGGAGCACTGAGATATTCAAGTGGTTTGGATATGTGGAAGAAATGTTGAAGAGTATTGTGTAATGTACGGTACTGCACAGACCATAACTTGGAAAGGATAACTCCTACCGGCAGATTTATGCCTTGGAAGCTGGGGGGCGATGGATAAAGTCCTCTGGAAAGATAGAAGACAATTTTTTTCGGGCATTAGCAGTCTCAAACTTCTTAAAAGAATTTGCTTGATTCCATTTATAAGAATAAATAACAGGTCTCAAATTACTGGTTATAAATCAATAAACTCATTCATACATAGGTACATCTTCCAATGCTTTGTTGCCCAATGAGAAACGTAGCAGCCCGGGGTAGTGTCCTAGCAACCCAAACCTTGTGGACACAACTAGGTCATGGGCTGGTCATCGTGTCGAATTTTGGTCGGAATCGGTTAATTATAAAGGACTGAAGTGCCTCTCACAATGAAATCAGAAAGACTACAGAATAAATATGGAAAGAAAATGCGACTAACACTAGGAACAGCGTGGTGCAGGCCAATATAGTTGTTATTATTGTTTCCTCTATTTAAGCTAACTGAAAATAAAGCAAGTATGTGGTGGCGACCATCATCCACTCACTTGATCAGGAGCTGCCTACAACATCCTTCATCTTTATCATTCTTTATCAGTGTTAGCCCTCCAATCTTCCTATTCTCTCATCTTTTCTGTCATTATTTATTACTCTTCTTTCCTTTTCAGGTGGCTTTACATTCTGTGACAAGCCAAATGGATTTCTGTACACCAGGGAACCATTTACAACGCTGGGTGGTTGCGAAATAGCCAACCATTAGGGTACGTGAACCCTACCTGTTAGCAAGTGGATTGGCGGAGGGTTAGTGCTCCTCCCCGTAAAACAAGCAATTTAAAGACATGTATCTTCCCAGTACAGGATTATGGCGTCTGTTTGTAAACAGACAGAAAAATAAATGTGAAATTTTGATAATAACCAGAGTTTTTATTAAACTTTTGTGCCTGTGATGCTGATAACTTTACCGAAAATACTAATATATTATACTGCATATATTGATCCAAGGGATAATTTTCAGCAACTCGCCCTTCACAGTTACGTGACATTCAGCCCTTCTGTTTCTGTCTGTCCCTCTGTCTGTCTGAGCCTTAACTCCTCCTTAGCCATTTGGTGGATCTAGCTAAGTTTCCTAGGCTAATTCGTCTGGTTACTCCGAAGGACTTTCAATATATATAGATAGAAATATTGATAGATAGATAGATATAGATATAGATATATAGGTACCGGCTTTGTGTCAGAAATGCTTTTTGTCTGTTTTTATATTCTTAAGAGAGGGGGTGTATGGCGGCATAAGCTCAGAAGAAACCTCGACATCATTATTTTGTGAAGCATGAAGGATGGGATGCTGGAAGGAAGAAGATGACCTAGAGCCCTGAAAATCAATTGGTCTTTACCATAGCAGAAGGCATCTACGCTGCAGTGAACAAGGGGACTGGCGCAATGGACTGGGGACTCACATGGCATACCCGTACATTTCAAATTAATTAATTTGCATTAACCGTACATTTACTGAATGTGTAAAGTTGGCAACATATAGTTTCCCTATTACTCTGATGTGACGTTCACTCTGCATTGTGCAGGACGGCAGATATGCCAGTAAGGACATATATGATTGGCCTCCTGTGAGGTAATTCAGTTAGTAAGACTGAAATACAGAACCGAGAGAATGGACAGTGGAAGTGATGAAGCAAGAAAAGAAATAAAGATGCAAGGAACGATAAGTACCGGAAAGTAAAGCATAAAAAAGCAAGATGACAGACAGGAAGAGCAGAGAGAAAAGCAGTTAAAAACTGAACTGGTTCAGGAATGGAAAATATCAGAGAAGAAAAATATAGGAGATGAAGAAATATAATATGGCGAGATTCAGGCCTGATTATAACAGAGTGTGTGGATAATTAGGATGATACAGGAAAGAACAAAAACAAAAGTAGAGGAAAGTGACGGAGAAGCCAGAGAAAAATACGTGTGTGAAGAAAATAATTAGTTAAGGCAAAGTGGGAACCAGGACGAGTGTTATTTTGAGAGATAATGAAGGATTAAGACAATTAAGAAGGATTAGTGGAAGAAGAAAAGATGTGGTAGGAAGAGACAACTGTACAGAAGAAATTCTTGAAAGCAAAGTCATAATTTTCTCCAGTAACTTGCTGATAGCGTATATATTTTGGAGTATAAGACAGTTTCAAAGGAAGTGTTGTGAAAATAGTGGAAAAAATATTAACAGGGTAAGTTGTTAGACCAACGTAGATTTAAGAATTCAGACAACTGGATGCGGGGGATTCCTCAGATTGGGGCTCAATGCAAGGGCACTTTCTTACAGACAAAACAACTAATGTAAGTTTTGTTAAATATCAGAAGATTTAAGGACAGCAGTATGCCCATAAATAAATTAAAATAAAATAACCAAGAAAAAGGTCGAAGAATTAAAATGGTATATAATCTAATGCCACATTTTTAAGACTCTAATTCATACATTATTGGTTGGCTAATGGTTGGGTTATATCATAATCATGGTACTTTTTGGACGGACTAATGCTTATACACTGACTGTAGCCAACTGATATGGCACTTGTTGGAGTGAAATAACAGATGTAAGGATGACGTTAAATGTGCTTTTATTGCCTTATTCTTGTTCCTATGGCTTATAGTACACTGCCATCCCTTTATTGTCGTACGAATAAATTTTTAAAAATTGTAATTTTCTGTTTGGTCCGTTGATAACATTAAATCTCTATTTTAGAAGTCATGAACGTTTTTGTATGTACGGCAACAGTGCGCAGAACTTACATCGCGTGGACTGCAGTTCCCAGATCAGGTGTCAGCATTTGGACTGGTGCTGAGTAGCAGTACACCAGATGCTACTTATGTGATTATTTAATTATCGAGGCTAACCACAGAAAGATTGAAAAAAAAAAAAAATCCTTTTTTTGTATATTTGGAAATTGTACAACATTGGGTGCCTGGATCATCCACTGGCTAAAGAGAAAACTGGGAATGAAAGAGAGGCTGGTATGTGTAGGAATAAGTATATATGATGGTTGAAGAACACGTGAGAAAGTACGAGTAGCAGAGGATTAGCAGTTTTGAGATGGAGTTGACATACTGTATACTGAAGTTTTCCATTGATCCCCGCTCTGTTAATATCATGGCGGCCATCGTACTGTCATGGGATTCAGTTGTACATTGCTCTAGGTACTGTATCCAATACAATGTGATACTATGTGATAATAGCCAGGAAATTACTGCGAAGAAAATTCGGAAGTAGTAGGAGGTTATGATGACAAAAATTTTAAAAGATATGTTGGAATTACAAAACTATGGTTACCGATGTGGATAAAAATAAGTTGGTGGAAAATGCTGAGTGGCTTTGTGGCAAGTGAGCAAAGATATTGCTAATAATTCTATTTTATCTAGTGTCTGTGTAATTTATGTGCACAGTAGATGGGACTTAAAAGCATTATGTCCACATGAGCTGTTGTGACTTAAAAGCAAGATTGCTAGATACAGTCAGTTATATGTGTGCAATGCGCAAGAAAGATGTGATTCATTCAAGGCTGTAGGAAATTGTTGCAGGATATTTCATTTTTATGGCACAGATGATATTGGCTACACTAGGAAAAATCCATGGAGGGTATCACACTGCTGAGGCCGGCTTAACTTTAAGGTTCATGAGTGTATATACTATCTATAATAGATCAGGAAATTGTGTGTTTATTGCTGACAACTGTGATGCTCTGTGGTAGTGCAAAGTGAGTAGTAGGTGTTCACAGAACTGAGCACATTGAAAAGAGGTTGAATAAAAGGATGTGTAAAATTATTTTGAAAGAGATGACTATTCAGAGTATTAAGAAAATTAAGTGGTTCTTACATGTGAAAGAAATGATTAAGAGCATTAGGTAATGTATTACACAGACCATAACTTGGAAGGGATAACTCCTACCAGCAGATTTATGCCTTGGAAGCAAGGAGGCGATGAATAAATTCCCCTCCAGAGATAGAAGAATGCACATTTTTTCGGGCATTAGCAGTCTCAAAATTCTCAAAATAATTTGCACTGTTTCCATATATAAGAACAAATACAAAGTCTCGAATTACTGGTTATCAATCAATAAACTTTCATTCACACATACATACATTTTCTGATCTTTTGTTGCCCCATGAGAAACGTTGGCGCCCTGGGCAATGTCCTAGCAACCCAAACCTTGTGGACACAACTAGGTCATGGGCTGGTCATCGTGTCGAATTTTGGTCGGAATCAGTTAATTATAAAGGACTGAAATGCCTCTCACAATGAAATCCGAAAGACTACAGAATAAATATAGAAAGATAACGCGACTAACGCTAGGGGCAGCGTGGAGCAGGCCAATATGGTTGTTATTATATTTTCCTCTATTTAAGCTAACTGAAAATAAAGCAGGTATGTGGTGGCGACCATCATCCACTCACTTGATCAGGAGCTGCCTACGTCTTCCTTCACCTTTATTATTCTTTTTCAGTGTCAGCCCTCCTCTCTTCCTATGTTTCCTATCTTTTCTGTCATTATTTATTACTCTTCTTTCCTTTTCAGGTGGTTTTACATTGTGTGACAAGCCAAATGAATTTCTGTACACCAGGAAGCCATTTACAACGCTGGTGGTTACGATTTTTTTTTTTAAATAACAGAACGGAGGAAGGAAAAACAAATGAATAAAAAAATAATCCATACACCAGAGTACTGGTGTCTTCTGTTCATAAAATATCTGTAACAGTTAGACTTGAACAGCTGTGGGTTGAAATTTGGAGGGAAACAACTCTGGGGAAGTGAGTTCCAGAGAGGTGAAGTTTGGGGAATGAAAGAATTTTGATAGGCAGAAGTTCTGCAATATGGCTGAGTGACATTCCAGTCATGAGCGCTACCAGATGCCCTTGTAGCACGAAGAAAGGCACGGAGAGGTGGCACCATGGACGCAACTTCGTCTGAGCATTTGCCATAAAAATATCTGTAAAATAATGCAAGGGAGGCAACATTCCTTCTTACTTGCAGGGGAGGTAGTTTATTTGTAATGGCAGGGTTGTTAATAATTCTAACAGCTTTATTTTGAATTTTGTCTATACTCCATTTCACCGGGTCTGGCACCATCAATGATGTCCTCAGCACCTGTAGCATTGTTAAAGGTCCTCAGAACTGGATAAACCTTTTTTTATATTGCCTTTATATATTGGTTCTCAAGGTAAAACATAAAGATTTACCGAGTCCTGAGAGTTTACATCAACACTACAGGCGTTCAGGACATCACTTTTGGTGCCAAACATGATGGAATGGAGTATAGTTGTTTTAATGCAACCTCTCCACATCCGTTCCACAAGGGTGAGCAATATTCAAGCTGAGAGCGCACATGACTTATAAATTATAATTAATACCTTTGGAAATGGGAATATTAGTAGCACTGAAGGTAATGTACGAATCTGGCAATATCTGTCTATTAGTAAAATGTATATATTTAGTTATACTAGAATTAAATGAGACAAGGTTGTTTTGTCCCCATTCACTGATCGTAGATAGGTCTTGATTTATGGAGATGGCTGTACTGAGTTGAGAGGTAGAGATATTAGACTTTGTAAATGGGTGTCTGAGTGTGAATGAACTATGTAGTGTTGAGTCATCAGCGTATTAGTGGATGGGATTGTGGGTGACAAATAAGAGATCATTATTATGAACCAGGAATAGGGTTGGCGCCATAACTGACCCATGCGGCACACCAGCGTTAAAAAAGTGAAAATTGGAATATACATCATCTACTTTTACTCTTATTTTCCAGTCACTAAGATATGAAGAAATCAAAGGAACAAATGACGTTTGTCCATAGCAAGTGACTTTGGACAGGAGGGAATGGTGCCATACTCTGTTGAAAGCTTTAGAAATATCAAGAGCTACTGCATGAGTTTCTCCATATAAATCAATTGATTGATGGATGGGATGACTTAGAAGATTGAGTATATCAATGGTGGATCTTTCGTGGCGAAAACCATATTGTCTATCACTAATTAAGTTGTTGGATTCAAGATGTTTGACAATGTCCCTATTAATTAAAGTTTCAAATACCTTACCAAGAGAAGATGTAACACCCATGGGTCTACCCAACAATTACGGTATGTGTTCCTTACGTGTCAGCAAGTGGATTGGCGGAGAGTTAGTGCTCCTCCCCGTAAAACAAGCAATTTAAAGACATGTGTCTTCCCAGTACAGGATTATGGCGTCTGCCTGTAAACAGATAGAAAAATAAATGTCAAATTTGGATAATAATCAGAGTTTTTATTCAACTTTTGTGCCTGTGATGCTGATAGCTTTACCGAAAATACAGATATATTATACTGCATATACTGATCCAAGGGATAATTTTCGGCAACTCGCCCTTTACAGTTACGCGATATTCAGCCCTCCTGTGTCTGTCTGTTTCTCTGTCTGTCTGAGCTTTAACTCCTCGTTAGCCATTTGGTGGATCTGAGCTAAACTTCCTAGGTTAATTCGTCTGGTTATTCTGAAGGACTTTCGATATATATATATATATATATATATATATATATATATATATATATATATATATATATATATATATATATATATATATATATGGGTAACGGCTTTGTGCCAGAAATGCTTTGTGTCTGGTTTATATATTCTTAAGTGAGGGGGTGTATGGCGGGATAAGCTCAGGAGAAACCTCGGCACCCTTATGCTGCGATGCACGGGGGATTGAGTGCTGGAAGGAAGAGGATGACCTAAAGCCCTGAAAATCAGTTTGTCTTTCCCATAGCAGATGGCATCTGCAGTAACCTGCAGTGAGCAAGGGGATTGGTGCGATGCTCTGGGGACCTACATGGCATGCCTTTCAAATTAATTAATTTACATTAACCTTACACTTACTGATTGTGTAAAGTTGGCAACATAAAGTTTCTCTATTACTCTGATGTGACGTTCACTCCGCATTGTGCAGGAAGGCAGATATGCCAGTAAGGGCATTGTGACTGGCCTTCTGTGAGGTAATTCAGTTAGTGAAAGTGAAAAACAGAACCGAGAGAATGGATAGTGGAAGTGATGAGGCAAGAAAAGAAATAAAGATGCAAGGAACAATAAGTACCGGAAAGTAAAGCATAAAGAAGCAAGATGACAGACAGGAAGAACAGAGAGAAAAGCAGTTAAAAACTGAACTGGTTCAGGAATGGAAAATATCAGAGAAGAAAAATATAGGAGATGAAGAAATATAATATGGCGAGATTCAGGCCTGATTATAACAGAGTGTGTGGATAATTAGGATGATACAGGAAAGAACAAAAACAAAAGTAGAGGAAAGTGATGGAGAAGCCAGAGAAAAATACGTGTGTGAAGAAAATAATTAGTTAAGGCAAAGTGGGAACCAGGACGAGTGTTATTTTGAGAGATAATGAAGGATTAAGACAATTAAGAAGGATTAGTGGAAGAAGAAAAGATGTGGTAGGAAGAGGCAACTGTACAGAAGAAATTCTTGAAAGCAAAGTCATAATTTTCTCCAGTAACTTGCTGATAGCGTATATATTTTGGAGTATAAGACAGTTTCAAAGGAAGTGTTGTGAAAATAGTGGAAAAAATATTAACAGGGTAAGTTGTTAGACCAACGTAGATTTAAGAATTCAGACAACTGGATGCGGGGGATTCCTCAGATTGGGGCTCAATGCAAGGGCAGTCACTGTACCATAGACCAAACACCTAATGAAAGTTTTGTTAAATATATGAAGATTTAAGGATAGCGGTATACACATAAATAAAATAAAATAAAATAAAATAGCCAAGAAAGAGGTCGAGGAAATAAATGGTATATAATCTAATGCCACATTTTTATGGCACTATTTCATGCATTATTGGTTGGCTAATGGTTAAGTTATATTATAATCATAGTATATTTCGGGCGGATTTATGCTTATATATTGACTAGCGTACTGATAAGGCACTTACTGGGGTGAAATAACAGATGTAGGGATGATGTTAAATGTGTTTTTATTTTTGTTCTTATGGGTTATAGCACACTGCCATCCCTTTATCGTTATATGATTTTTTTTTTTTTTAATGAAGTTTCCTGTTTGGTCTGTTCATAATATTTAATATTAGTATTGAAAGTTATGAACGTTTTTGTATGTAGGTCAACAGTGTGCAGATCTTACGTTGCGTGGACTACGATTCCCAGACCCGGTGTCCGCATTTCGACTTGTGCTGAGTAGGAGTACACCAGACGCTGCTTATGTGATTATTTAATTGTCTAGGCTAATCAAAGAAAGACTGAAAAAAAAAAAAAAAAAAAAAGAATCCTTGTCTTTGTATATTTGGAAACTGCAGAACACTGGGTGTCTGGATCATCCACTGGGTAGAGAGAAAACTGGGAATGAGAGGCTTGTATGTGTCCCATACACACTGTCTCAGGTGAGTATATATAAGTTTTCGTGGTTCAACTTTCATCCATTTTTGTCTCATCTTTATGCCTCTAACGGTCAAGATATATGATACTAACGATTTCAGAAATGAATATAATAACCTGACTTAGTACCTGTTATCTGATGCTATATTTGACAAGATTCACCAAAAATTAATGTTATTAGAAGGAGATTTCATGTTTACCTTCTCGATCAGTAACTGTGGTGCCCTTAAATCATTATGTATATTATCAAAAAACAAAAAAGCTCAAGATGCCAAAATGGCACCCGCCTGATTCACATTCTTAATACACTTAGGAACTTAAGAACACACACACACACACACACACACACACACACACACACACACATCAATATATATATATATATATATATATATATATATATATATATATATATATATATATATATATATATATATATGGTATATACCTAAATTCTAGTTACAGTGAATATTTCGATCTTGGGGACTCGACTAGTACATCCAAGCATCTTTAAACGTTCGATCTTTTAGCTCTCACAATTTTCTCTTTCCTTCAGCTAGGCATGTTCGGCTCATGTGAATATTTGATGTGTTCATCAAATCACCGCGCAGCTGTGCCGGACGGAACAGAATTTGAGATAGGTGCCGACTGCCATGAAAATGAATATTTATAGCTCCGGCCTTGGCCTCGCGTCGTGCCTGTCAGTTCGTAAATGCACGAGTGAGTTAATTTTCGTCATGCAGTTGTTATTGTCATTCTTAATTTAAAATTAGGCAAACTGTAATTACAGCTTGATGAAATTCACATGCTAAAGAGACAGCGAAACCTTTTACTTTTGTTGATGTTCTGGTTGGCAGGAATTAATTCACCAAGGTTAATGCCAGATCTTGCTAGCTGCAGGTGCCAAGACTAATGCATTAGTGAGACACTTGTAACCTAGAGTCATTCGTTGTAACTTGGATATATTTCGGCCAGCCATGTGGCTGACTCTAGCAATCTTCCATGTGTCTAACTAGATGCTAGGGGATGCTTACCAAGGATCTGAGTCATATTCACAAAGATTCTGAAATTGATTTTTTTTTATAAATATTTTTAAAAACTTGTGAATACACAGTCAAAGTAAATAATTTATTGTAATTTTTTTAAGAATCGTATTAAGCCCCCCCTTTTTTTCCATTTTATGCCATGAACATCCAAGGGTCCGGTAATAAACAGCTTAACTACACTAGTTTGCAGGACCAGATTATCCGCCTCTGTTGACGAGCACGACACTCAGAAACAGGGTGTCCCGGGTGAAAGGTTGATGCAACGTTTTTTTTTTTGCGTTAATTCCCTCATCTATCAGTCCCCAAAGTTATGCTTTTTCATCCAAGGACATCCTACATACGAAAATATTCACATGAGAATAGCAAGGGACAATTATGTGCAAATGAAAAAAACAAAAATGGTAACGTGAGTGTTTTCTACTACCACTTCACCTGTCCTGAGTTCACAGGTAAGCGCTCCATATTTTTTCATAACTGGGGATGTGAAATTTATGAATACCTGAGGTGGTACAGAACTTCAACTGTAACTATGCACAAGTAGCTCATGCAACCTACTTGTTTCAGTAATTTTAACCTGGAAGTATGCTGAATACACTTTCATACTGGCTTCCAAACACCAGTTCACTGAATGAAAGCATATTCCTTAACGTTTTCAAATAACAGCACATACCAACGAAGAGGTTACAAGACAATGAAAAACTGGATGACCACAGATCATATGTGGTTTATTATATTTGTAAAGGAATAACATCATCTTTGTGATTTAGCCTACAGTATGGTAATTACATATGTATTGGATGGTGCAAAATAGTTTTAGAGAAACAAAAGTATAACAATGTATATAATAGTGCTGCATAAAGCAGTGATACATGTCGCGTCTACGTTTGTTAGTCTTCTAGATGAGGATATTAATTTTATGGTGTTGCAGCAATACTCATATGCTTAGGACATCTCCCTCAGAGTGTTCAAAACGTGCAATATGCTATTCACCACACAGTAAACCCCACTGCGGAAGCTGCCTCCCAGGAGTGACTGAATGAAACAGCATACCATCACAACAGCATACCAGGCTGAACAGATAAGAACACCAGACAACATACTCTTTTATGTCAGTATGCGAGTAATTATTTGGGGGAAAATATTCTTTTGCAACACATAATGCTGCGCGCGCGCGTGCGTGAGTGCCTGCATGTGTATGTGTGTGTGTGTGTGTTCTTACCTAATTGTTCTTACCTAATTGTATCTTTACAGGAATGAGTCAAGCTCGTACTGTCCCGTGTCTTAAACCATATTTATCGTACATATCCTTAAATTTGTGAATTGTTTTGGCACACACTATTTCATTCGGCAGTGCATTCCATTGATCAATTGCTCTGTTTGGGAAACTGAATTTCCTTACGTCTTTATCACCTCTCTTCTTATGCAGTTTTTTGCAATGTCCTCTTGCTGATGCTTCTCCATATGTTAAGTAATCATTTATGTCTATTTTCTCCTTTCCTGATATGCACTTATATAGCATTATCATGTCACCTCTTTTTCTTCTCTCCTGTAGTGTTGGTAGATTTAGTTTATTTAGTCTTTCTTCGTAGCTTAGGTCCCTTAAGCTTGGTATCCATCTTGTAGAGGCCCTTTGAACTTTTTCAATCTTGTCTATATGCTTTTTGAGATGAGGACTCCAGACTACTGATGCATATTCCAGGGTTGGTCTAATGAATTACGTTATTATCCTTCTTAGCATGTCTTCATTTATGTATGTGAATGCTATTCTCATATTTGCAAGCAGTGTATACATGTTCCGTACCTTCTCTCTGATGTGGTCTGCCAGAGATAGTCTGTTATTGATAATCACACCTAGGTCTTTCTCTCTTTCTGATGTGTATAGGGTTTTATTTCCTAACTTATAATCCCAGTCAGGTCTATTTCCACTTTTACCAAACCTGATTACATGACACTTGTCCACATTGACTTCCATTTGCCATGTACTACTCCATTCATGAAGTTTATTTAATTCTTCTTGTAGCTCCCTACAAGAGTCTGTGCTAGTAATTCTCCTTTGTATTTTTGCATCATCTGCAAACATATTCAGATACCTCTCATTTCCAGTGTTACTGTTTCTATCATTTATATACACTAAAAACATGATTGGTGCCAGCACTGAACCCTGTGGTACTCCACTAGTCACTTCTTTCCATGATGTATAGTTTTCTCTTAGTACTGTCCTCATTTCTCTTTTTATGAGAAAGTCTTGCATCCAACAAAACAGTTTGCCTCGAATTCCTCCTTGATGGTACAGTTTCCATAAAAGTCTTTGGTGTGGTACTGTGTCAAAAGTTTTCTTGAAGTCTAAATTGATACTGTCCACCCATCCTTCCCTTTCCTGTATTGTGTTTGTTACTCTGTCATAGTAGCTCAACAGATTAGTAACACATGATTTTCCTTTTCTGAAACCAAACTGTCTTTCTGTTATCATACTGTGTTCTTCTAGATGATTTACCCAAGCTTTTCTTATAAGTTTTTCTAATACCTTGCTTACAACACTGGTCAGTGATACTGGTCAGTAGTTGAGAGGATTTTGTCTATTTCCTTTCTTGAATAAGGGGACAATATTTGCTTTTTTCCAAATATCAGGTAGTTTTCCTTGACTCAAGGATTTCTTGAAAATTAAAAATAATGGTTGACTTAACTCCTTTGCACATTCTCGTAATACCCAACATGAAATTTCATCAGGACCATTTGCTTTTCCTCTGTCTAAGCTACTTAACTCCTCCTGTATTACTTTTTCTGCTGTTTGTATATCTGGTAGTATGTGTGGACATGCGTGTTCCACATAGTCCCTCTCAAAATTTTCTTCTTCTGTAAAAACTAATTGGAAATTCTTTAGTGCTTCACAAATATCTTTCTCTTGTGTATAAGTGATTCCCTCGTCCGTAATGGATTGTATTATATCTTTTACTTTGGTTTTGCTTCTGATATAGCTGTAAAACAGCTTTGGTTGATCACTACTTTTATTTATTATATCCTCCTCAAACTGTTTTTGGGTTTCCCTCCTTATTCTTGTATAGTCGTTTCTTGCCTGTTTGTAATTATTATACACCCTTTCACTATTGTGTCTTCTGTATCTATTCCACAACAAATCCCTTCTTTCTTTTGATTTTTTACATTCTGTATTGAACCATTTCTGTATTTTCTTATCTGCTTCTTTGTGCTGTGGCATGTACTTCTGGACTCCTATTTCATAAAATTCACAAAAATTTTTATATACAGCATTTAAATCTTGTCCTCTAAGCTCATTTTCCCAATCAACTTCTAAGAAATACTTCTTTAGGTCTTGATAATTTCTCTTTTTATAGTTTAGGTTATTTTTGTAACTGTCACTGCTGTTTACTATGTCATATGCTATCCTGAAGTTATAATTTAGTACTGCATGATCGCTTTTGCCGAGTGGAGGGTGATATATTAAACTGTCAATATCATTTTCTTGCCTAGTAAATATTAGATATAGCACTGAAGGTACATCAAGTCCTCTTTTTCTGGTGGTTTCCCTCACATGTTGCGTTAAGAAAAACTCTTGTACGAGATCCATGAGCTTTTGGTCCCAACAGCTTTCTTGGCTATTTATATCTAGAGTATTCCAATTTATATTTGTATTGAAGTCTCCAGTTAGTATAATTCTTTCCGATGTGTGTGTGTGTGTGTGTGTGTGTGTGTGTGTGTGTGTGTGTGTGTGTGTGTGTGTGTGTGTCCATTCACGGGATTCATCTTGTGGTGGGGAGCCTGTGTGCCCTGTAAATCTGGTGGGCCTTACCATTGGAGTGAGATCCCCCTCTGGACTCAGCAGCAGGACAGGGTTACCATGCTGGAGGGACCATAGGTGAGGGATCATGCTAAATGTTTCCAGGTCCATTGCCTTGTGAATTGCCCTTGGTTGGGTCAAGGATACGGGAGTAAACCCAGAGCTAAAAATCCGTGAATGGAGTCCCATGGAAGGCAGGACTCGACAGACAGAGCTTCTGGCAGACTCCTGCAACACTGCTCAGCAGATAGTCATCGTGAATCTTCATGGCAGTATCTCAGGCTGTGAAGAACCAAGCCATGTGGTGGTCAGGACTGCACACCCTCACCATCACACCAAATCCATTCATTGCATAGGCCCATTGCTTTGCTCATCTCCCATTTCATCTTTCACCATAACAAAAAACCTATGGGAACAGGATAGGGTGATAGTGATAGGCCATGGATGTAGCTGGAAGTCAGTAGCTCGAGTCATGCACATAGGCTACATTGACTCAGTAGTTGCTGCCATGTTAGCATAGGACCAGGCTGTGCCATTGGCACCATCCAGTGCTGCCAAGGAGTAGGAAATGGATGCCCAACTGCTTACCACTCAAGGGGAGTGGTATAGAAAAAGTAACATAAACATTTGTTGCTCTGCACCACCTGGGCAGATAACTCCGTCTGTCAAGGCATCCCACAATGCGGTCAAACAACCAAAGGAATCATTCAGACACTTGCCACCCGGAATATACGAACATTTTTCGATACTGACCACAACACATGACCAAGCCGTAGACTTACCCTTATTGCCCATGAACTGAAAAGATGTAAAATTGACATTGCTTCCTTGTCTGAGACTCGCCTCTAAGGAGAGAGCAGCCTTACAGAAACAGAGGAAGGGTATTCCTATATAAAATATGCAGACAATGTAAGAAGAAACCACTGTATTGGCTTTCCAGTTCGAAGCATCCTTCTACAGAATATCCAAGAAAAACTGGTGGGTATACCAGAGAGGCTGATGTCCTGGCACATACCATTCTCTAAAGACCAATATGCAACACTCATCAGTGCCTATGCCTGAGGGACACGGTCAAATATTCCTTTTATGACTCTTTGGATGATACCATTCATTCAAAACCACATAATGAAAAACTGGTCCTCCTTGGAGATTTTAATGCCAGCGTAAGAAAAGATAATCACCTCGGGGAAGGCATTACAGTCTATCATGGTGCTGGTATCATGGAAAGCAGTGGCCTTAGACTGCTTTCTTCGGCTCAGAACAAAGTCTGGTCATCACCAACACCATCTTTCAACTCAAGAAACACAAGACTACAAAGATGCACCCACGATCTAGACATTGGCCCCAAATTGATTATGTCATTGTAAGGCAGCAAGATCAAGAAGTTCTTATAACCCGAGCTAGGAAAGGAGCTGAGTGCCCCACAGACCATAACCTTATAATGACCAAACTGCAATTAGTCATATAACCACAAATGCACCACAGACCATCCATCAAGAACTGGACTGTAGCAGCTTAATCGATGTGGCAACGTGAAATACCTTCTGCAGCACTATCAGAGAGAAGCTCTCTCAGTGCTCACCACTTGATCCATGCAATAATGAAACAAACCGAGACTCAGACTGGCTAAACATTAAGAAACTACTCCAAAGCAGTGCAGAAGAAACGCTAGGCTGCTCCACTCGCTGCCCAAAAGGCTAGTTCGATGACAATGTTGAGGGCATATATGACCTTGAAATGAAGAATAGGGCACATAACATCTGGTTGGGTCATCCTAGCTCCTTAACCCTAAAAACTGAATTTCACAATCGCAGAAGTGAAACCAGGAGGAGACTTTGTGACATGGAAAATAAATGGTGGACTGAGGAAGCAAAAGAGCTGCAAAGACTGGCTGATAATAACGACCACCATGGGTTCTACAAATCCATTAAAACCATCTATGCGGCAACCAAGCACAACATAAACCCTGTTCAAACAGCCAAAGGAGAGCTCCTGAAAGACAAGCAAGCAATCCTAGAAAGATGGGCACAACACTCCAACACCTTACTGAACTGAAGAAACCCAGTAGAGCATAATATCCTTGATAACATCACAAATACCCCCCAAGCAGCAGATCTTGATGTCCCACCTACACTTCCAGGAACTGTTCAGACCATCCGATCCCTAGAAAATAACAAAAGCCCTGGTCCTGATTGCATATCATCTGAACTGACCAAAGAGGGTGGGCAGTTACTTCACCAGCACCTTCATAGTCTCATACCGAGAATTTGAAACCAAAAACAAATTCCATCTGAATGGCTTACCTCTGGTATTGTAACCATCTACAGGAAGAAAGGAGACTGCTCATATTGTGACAATAGCAGAGGCATCTCCCTCCTTGTAAATGCTGTTAAAGTACTAGCTAAGTTAATGTTATCCAGACTGACAAAATATTTGACTGAGTCAACACTTTTTGAAACACAATGTGGGTCTTGGAAGGAACGAAATACCTGTGATATGATCTTTGTCTCCTGACAGACACAAGAGAAATGCCATGAGAAGAATGGTGACTTGTATACTGAATCCATTGAGCTTGCAAAAGCAATTGACGCTGAAACAAAGAATTTTCATGGAATGGTCTTTCAAAGTTTGGGATTCCAAACATATTTCTTACCATCCAGAGAAGTCTGCATGACGACATGAATTTTCGTGTGTCAGTAGGTGGGAGTAAATCCGTACCCTTCATTGTGGATGTGGGCATAAACCAAGGATGTCATTTTCAACATCTATCTCACTGCAGTCACCCTTTTAAGTCACCGGCAAATGAACCCTAATGACAGAATAAAAATCCAGTTCCATTTAACTCTAGACGGTAACTTATTAAATCTCAGATGTTGTGGGAAATATTTGCCCCCAGAGCAGTTGCACTCTCTACTTTTAATATAGTCATCCCTGGTTAGAGAGTAGAGGAAAACCTAAGATCGTTAATACCTATTCTTATAACCCAGAAATTACATTCTCTTTAATAATTTTTATTATTAATAAATTAAATGCTACTGTGTCTAACCCTCGTGGACAACTATCTTGTAATTACATGTAATTATTTGGAAAGTTCCATTGACCTAAACTGCTTCTGTGCATTAGATGACGTGACTAGAGGATGAGTAACCTCACATGAAAAGCAGATGTGGGTTTATATATTTACACAGATAAAGAGAATATTTGGGTTGGATTTAGTTTAATTAGAACTAAGATTAATTAGTTAGGTTTGCCCTGTACAGTATATATCATGACGTAATTTAACTGTGTTTAGCATTGTAATTGATTAATAGTTGGTACCTCTACAATTTTATGAGGAATCAGAGACCCGCCACGGTAGTCACTCTGCTCCTAGACTTCGTCGAGCTAGCACGTTGTATATACACACCTCAAGGATGCTTGGATGCCCAGGCAACCTACCTAAAGTCAGGCTCGTTGTCAACTGCTGTCCGACTCTTTCTAGCTAAGTAACCTTTACGAATTGGCCAATTCAATGGGGGATTAGCTAGGAGATAGGAGAGTAATAATCAGGTGAGTTAAGGTATCAGTTACGGTACACTTAAACCTAAGAGACTTATGTGAATTTACTTAAGGACAAATTTTTGGTGCCTCGAGTGAGGGCCTACGATTTGTTTACCAGAAATTTCTTACACCTTCAGTGTCAAGTGAGGATACCAACTTATATAAACTAAAATTTCTGACATTTTTGGTGCCCTGAATGAGGAGAGCAGATGTGTGCCGAAGCACTGAATGTTTTTAAAGTTGCCTTTGTTGGGCATGGCCTACTACCACGTTCAGTTGAAGTGGATGATGTGGAAATACATATATACCAAGCTCCGAGTGCAAGGGCAAGTTCCCTCTCCGATGATGAAAGACTGAATGCCGTATTAGATTGGGAGCATGACCGTACTACCCATTTCTTGGGAGGAAATGATATTCAGGGAGATGTGGAAGTTGAGTGTGGGGATAAAATATAACTCTAGAGGTTTAACAACCCAGGGGAATATGCTTGATATAGCAGACCTAATCCCTACACTCTTCAAAATTTAAAATAATTAGATAATTACTAAGCTGGGGTAAATTTGTAGTTGAAATTAATGGTTAGATAATTAAAATAGAAATCAATCACCATGTCTGTTTCTTTGTTGCAGAGATCTTCTAGTGGTAAGGCGGGATAAATAACAAGAGCCATAAATGACTGCAAACAATCGATAGACGAAATACCTTTATCCAGGGAGAAATTAAATAGTCTTCTAAATATATTGAAAGACCGATGGACTAAGTATGAAGAAAGTTATATAAATTTAGGAACGGCTATAGTAAAGGCTGATGATAGAGATCTCTTAGAGTCAGAGACTACGATATTTGAAGGTAAATTAGAAGAATATTTAACCGTAGTAAAGCCACTAGAGTCAAAATTAGCTGAGACTGCTGCGAAAACACAAGTTATGGAACAGCAGAATACAGCTGTACTACCAAAAATAATGCTTCCGGAGTTTGATGGGGAGCAGAATTGGAAATCCTTTTAGGATCATTTCAAATACTTAGTTCATGATAGAACCGATCTCCCTAAGGTGAGCAAACTCACATGTCTGTTAGGACAGGTCAAAGGAACACCTTATCAGCTGATAAAGGAATTACCAGTAGAAGAAAATAATTATCCTTAGACAAAACTATTAAGACAGGGAACAAGTTATCACCCAATTACTGAAGGCTCTAATTGAATTACCCATACCTAAACACGATTTTGATTCCTTGCAAAATTTTAGAATTGCACTGAGTTGTAATTTAAAGGCCTTAGGTACTTACAAAGATATTAAGGCATCAGATTGGGTGCTTTCCAGAATTGTGTCCTTAAAGCTTCTACCAAAAACCAAGAATGCCTTGTATGGTACGTACCAAAAGGATAATTTCTCCTGGAAAGAGATTGAGGAAGGCTTGATGCAACTCTGTAAACATTTGCAGGGAACAGTAAAATCTACTGAGATTAAACAGAAGACTGAAATAAAGAAAAAAACCACTAAGCAACTGGCTGGGAAACTTAAGTCAGAGAAGACTAAGGAAGGAAGAGATATGTACTTTCCTTAGTTCCTTAAAGGCTGAGGATAAAGTATTAAAGACAAGAAATAGACAAGCTGATGAAATTAAGGAAGTAAAACCTTCCATGGTAAAGGACAGGAAAGTTTGTGCTTTTTGTGGTAAACAACATTCCAGTGGATCTTTTCAACATTATTCTCATTATGTTTCTAGAGTAGGAAAGCTTCAGGAACTTGGGTCTTGTATAATATGTATGAATTCCGAACACACTTCCGCGGACTGCAAGACTAAATTAAATCTTTGTTTTAAATGCAGAAGGGATCATCATCATAGTGCTTCATGCCCAAGGATGAAAAATGAGGTTCCCAAACCTGCAAGCGTCAATATGACAATTGCAAGGGGGAATGCTCCAGTAGTAATGCCAGCTGCAGTTCCAATAGCAGATGTGAAGGTATTGATTGAGAATAGAAACCTATTAGTATGTACCCTTTTTGATACAGGTGCTCAGAAAACCTTTATTTCTGTAGATATTGTGAAGAAATTAAAATTACCTATTATTGGCAAGATAAATCTAGCCATTACAGGCTTCTTAACAAATAAGACACGTAATACAATTAGGCAGATATAAAAGCCGTATAACAGCAGTTGTACTTGATAATACGGAGACAAGTATATATATAAAAGGATTGAAGGAAATATCTGATCATCTACAAAGCTCAGGGATAAAGTTGGCTAAACGGAATGTGGAATCAGATACTGTGCGTCTCATAAAAATTATAATTGGTTCTGATTACTATGGCAGATCCCTACATAGGACTTTCAAGAAGAATAAGGTACAGTTGTTCAAGAGTTCAGAAGGTAACCTTATTATGGGTCAGTTGCCTTTTCCAGAACAAGTTTAATGAGAGGTCAAACTAGCCCTCTCCGGCACAGTCACATGAATCGCGTTCCATGTGGTTTCATAGGAAAAAACACAGTCACGTGAATAGCGTTCCTAAGCACAAAAAAAAAAAAAAAAGCCAAAAATTAGGTTTCAGCCAATTTGCTTAAAATTTTGGTGCGTTCTAGCGGGGGGGTGTCTGTCCTGAGGTAAGGCATTGGCAACACTGTGACTGCTCTGATGAGACAAAGTGTAGCAGAAATACCTCAGTATCTCACGACTAGCCGGGGTGGAGGGTTGCGCAGCTGTCAGTCATCCCTTTAAACTCGCCATTTTCCCCGCTCCCACCCGAGGCAGAAGCCATTATTGAAATATTGTGATTGTACAGTGTTTTTGACTATAATGTGAAGTGTCTATGGAACATAGACACAATCACTTCACATTATAGTCAATGTGGGGCCCGTTATCAGCCGTTTTCAGCCGTTAGGCCTACAGGCAGGAGTCTGGTTTGTTAAAACGGGGTTTCCAGTCTCCTTCACCCAACCCATAAATGATGTGAGTATTTTACCTTTTTTATAGTGAAGCCAATACCTATATTTGTGAAACATATAGTGCCTGGATTGGTGAAATAACTGACCTACCATGGCAGGCATGGTAGGTTAGTTACATATCTCTACTCCATCAAGATATGCAACAGTCACTAAGGAAACAGGCGGTCACGTACGCCATAGAGTCGGGAAGGGAATAATAGAGGAGGTTGGGATGGAATCATGTGACAGTGTTTTATACTGCATATGGTTTAATGTGAAACATACGTATAAAGGAGTGCAGCGAGTGTTCACCGAGAAGTATTGCATGTACTGACTGACTTAGCTCAAGCCTAGCGCAAGTATAAGAGACAACAAATACGTCACACAGTCATAGAGTTCAGTGAAAAGGTATTGTACCAATCTCAGACAGTGCTATATTGCATATGGTTTAGTGTGAAACATACATATAAATAATGAAGTGAGTGTTCACTGAGAAATGTTGCATGCATTGACTGACTTAGCGAAAAAATAGCGCAAGTATCACAGAGAAGAAATATGCCACAGCCACATATATATACATATGTCATGTAGTGAATGTTGGTGGAGAAATCTATTGTGTGCATTGCATGTGTTTTAGGCAAACGTATTGCAAGGAGAGAAGAAAATATGTCACAGCCACAGACACACACACACATGCACACACACTCACCTCCCCCACACACACGCACAAACACTCACCCCCCCACACACACACGCATACACACTCACCCCCCCCACACACACGCACACACATTCACCCCCCCACACACACACTCACCCACACACACACACGCTCACACACTACATAACTCCTCATCTTCCAGCAATCCTACAAGCTCCTGCCAGCATCTCAACACCTCTGAAGGAAGTGAGTTATCCGTATTTTTGTTGATTTGTATATTGACCTATTTCTATAGTTCTATACAAGTACTCGTGAGCCCTTTAGGCCCCTCGCACTTGCTCCTGTGGAGGGGCTCTAGCGTTATGTGCTGTTCTAGTGTAACATTGTCACTTGGATTTTTTGCAGCTAAGCAATTGATCGTGTTATTTGCACCTTAGGTAATGGAACCCAGTTTATTTTAGTTCTACCTATGGGCAAAAAATTCTACAGAGATCCTATGCCGGGCTCCGGGAGCAGCGTTTTTTGGTCAAAATGTGATCGCTTATTAAATATAGTAAAAGTTTTTCAATCGTGATGGGATCAAGTTTTTTCACATCAGTGATTTTTTTGCGATTTCTGTGCCAATTTTGGTGCAATTTGAATGTGTAGTTTCGACTGCCCAAAATACAGACACACACACACACACACACACACACACACACACACGGGTACTGCTATAGTGTATTAGATTTTTTACACAAATATGTATTATTTTTTACCTACACACATATGAGATGGAAGAAAGTTCAGCTTCAGTATCAGTACCTAGCAAAAAGACTAGTGGTAATGTCAAGTTTCGGAGAGCACTATCAAAAAGCTTATGATATTTTACGTGTATACTTTGAGTTACAAAAAAAGAAAATAATAAAATCTAATGTGTGAAAATATGTAGGTGTGGGTGAGGCAGGGAAAGAATGTTTTTAGCTTGCCTGCAGGCGAGGAGTATTCTACGTTTGTCCTCCAATTACTCCAAAACTATTGTACCTATCGATTTCCCATTAGAACCATGATAAAGATCAGTGAATTCTACGTATGTTCAGGATATAACAATATAATATTTCTGCCGAAAAGGCGGGAATATAATGATTATCATGCGCGCATGATGAAAGTGATGCACGGTCGTGAGTACCCAGTCGTTTTTGGCGATTTACTCGGAAGCTATGAGGCGTATCGAAACCAGTGGGTGCTCATGAGAAAGCTCGTGAAATTCTGCATAACATTACGCAATAAAAACATAAGGTGTGCAAGAAAAGTTCTTATAAGCTCCCTAAATTTTTTTCAAAAATGGCTTTCAGATTTTGGCTATTTTCTCGAAAACTACAAATCATATCACAACCGAATTTCCCTCATTAGAAAGCTGATGAAATTCTCTATCAAAATTTCTAATAACGTTTTCCTGTATGATGAAAAGCATTCAAATGGTGATGTTGGGAACTGAAATTGACATAGTGAAATGTTGTTTTATTCGTGTTTTCCTTTTTTTTTTTTTTTTTTTTTTTTTTGTGGTGCTTATCAGCTAGAACAAACATCGACGAATAAGATGAGATAGGTTTCTAGCCAGTATATTGTTTGGGTGGCGAAATTAAGGCGAAAATATGTGTTATATGCCGTGCGTGGGCAGCAGGGCCGGGTGGTCAGGCGGATAAAATCGTGCCCTACCAAAACTTATTGTGCGCGAAAGGGCTAGTAGACTGAGTCTTTGTTACCCCCACGCAGTCATTGATGGTTGCTAGAATATGTGCAGAACTAGAACCTACTCAGATAAAGGACTTGCTGGATGAAAATATTGAACCTGTAAGCAAATTGTAGGACCTTGACAGTGTAGGAATACACAATGAGGAACCAACTCCTGAAGATAAAATAACTTTGGATTTGTATAACCAATCAGTGGAATTTAAGGATGGACAGTATTGGGTAGGATTACCATGGAAACTCAACCATTCGGAGTTACCAACAAATTACCAAGCAGCTAAGGCTCAGTTAAATTCTCTTCCAAGAAAGTGAGAGATAAACCAGAACATCTAACTTATTATAATATTATAAAGGATAAATTGAAGAATAAATTTATAGAAGAGGTAGAATTCCCTTTTAACCACAAGGAATGACATCATTTGTCACATCATGCTGCAAGCAAGGATTCAGTATCTACTCCCATAAGGATAGTTTTCAACTGTAGTAGTAAAGCGTCCAAGAGATCAGCTTGCTTGAACGATTGCCTATACTCTGGACCTACACTAACAGAGAAGTTAGGGAATGTGTTACTAAGATTTAGAGAGATACCTCATGCTTATACAGCAGACATTAGTAAGGCTTTTCTCAGAACAGGACTGAGAGAGGATAGGAAATTTACAAAATTCATCTGGCCTCATGACCCTCAAAATGAGGATAGTCTATTGAAGATTTTCTGTTTCCGATCGGTGCTCTTTGGCTCTTGTGCTAGTCCTTTCCTACTTTGCAACACTTTAAAGCATCACTTTGAAAATGCCAAACGCCCAGAAATACGGCAGGCTTTTTACATGGATAATTTACAAGGTGCTGCCGATACAGAGTCAGAAGCTTTGAAGGCTTATGTAGGAGCCAATTCCGAATGTGGGAAGGCAAATTTGCCATTACAGAGCTGGAATACAAATTCATTGCTTTTCAGGATTAGAACAAAAGAGGACTATCTAAATTCTGACATTCCCAAAATTCAAAATGTGTCAGGTCGTAACTAGGATACAACAGCTAATGAAATAAGTTTGAAACCAATTAGGTTCTCTGATGTCACCCTCACCAAGAGGTCCTTGTTAAGTCAGGTCTCTATGTTATTTGACCCATTAGGTTTGGTCAGTCCTACAGTTATTAGGGGCAAAATTGTTTAGTGCAGGAGGCTTGGCGAGAAAGGTTAGACTGGGACACGGAATTAGGTGAGACATATGTGGAGCAATGGGAACAGAGTAGAAAAAAGTCTGAAACCACATGAAGCATATATATTCCCAGGAAAATAAACAGTAACGAGAAGTCGCATTTACACATATTTTGTGATGTTTCTCAAAGGGCATATGGAGCAGTAGCTTATTGCGCAACAGGAGAGGATGATGTCCAGAGCCATAGTTGCACCAATAAAAGGAAGAACCCTACCCCAAATGGAATATATTTCCATAGAAGTAGGAACTAAATTGGCCAGGTATATAACCACTACTCTTGATGCTCAGTATGAGGATATTTATATATGGACTGACAGTGAGATTTGTCTTTACTGGATAGGAAAGGAAGACAGCAAAATTCCTTTCGTCCACAGTAGAGTGAAGACTATTAAAGAACTGTCTTCCAAATTCAAATTCATGCATGTATCCTCTAAATAAAATCTGGCTGATCTACTCTCGAGAGGTTCGACTGTAAAGAGACTGATTAAAGATAACTTGCGGTTTAAAGGTCCTAAATGGTTACTCACTAAAGACTGACCTGAGCAGAAACAGTATAGTATTGCTGAGGTTGGTGTAGTAAACTTGGATCTTGTAGTACCTGAGCCAGAAGTAATTGATATCAGTCGATAATCATCAATAAGACATCTTATTAACATTACTAAATTAGTTGTTGAATTTTTGAATAAGAAAGTGGGGTTTCAGAAGTTAGATCCCATTGAATATTGGCTGAAAAAGATACAAAGGAATTATTATGGAGAGATATAATTATGATCTATTAGGCCATGGCACTGGGAACAAGAATAAGCTGATAAGAGATTCTGGCTTGTTCTTAGACAGAAAGGGTCTGATTAGATGCCGGGGCTGAATAATAAAGGCTGATTTGCCTCACCAAATTAGACATCCCATATTATTACCCAAGAGTGGATACTTTGTACAGTTATTTATAAAGGAAGCCCAGGATTTGACTCTTCATGGAGGTGTGCCGCAAACTTTGGCCTGAATCCGGGATATGTATTGGATCCCTGAGGGTAGACAGGTCATAAAGAAATATCTCAAAGGTTGCATAACATGTAGGATGTATGAACAACGACCATATGACTATCCTGGACCACCTACCTTACTAGGGGATAGGGTAAATGTGAGTTGGCCCTTCAAGGAAACAGGAGTGGATTACACAGGGGCTATAGCTGTTACAGGTGAGGGAACTCTCCATAAGGTGTATATATGTCTGTTTACTTGCACTTACACAAGGGCAGTCTATCTAGAAATGGCATAAAATCTGAGTTCAGAGACATTCCTGAATGTACTTCGAAGATTTGCCGCTAGAAGGTCTTGTCCTAACAAATCAATAAGTGACAAAGGAACCAAGTTCGTTGGAGCAGCACATTTACTTTTAAACATAATGAATGACCCAAAGGTTAAGTCGGCACTGGGAATCCGAAATTGTACCTGGCAATTCATAGCTCCAAGAGCACCATGGCAAAATGGATTTACCGAATGAATCATTGGTACTGTGAAGAACTGCCTAAGGAAAACCTTACACAGAACTAAGATCACAAGAGAAGAGTTAAGAACAGTGATAACTGAAATTTAATCTAGGATTAATGATAGACTCCTAACCTATTTAGATGACACTAGCATTTCGATTGAGGCCTTGACTCCAGCTCATATGTTATATGGCAGAAAGCTCCATCCGGTGCCTTGTGTGGATATCCAAGAAGAAGTAGATAATCCTACCATAGAAAATAATGAATTAGGACAACACCTGCGGGAGGGATATCAGCGTCTGAAAAAGGTATTGGATACTTGGAACAGACATTGGAGCAAAGAATATATTTTGAGCTTACGAGAAAGATTTTATGGGGCTCAGGCTGCCAGTAACAAGTCTGCTATAAACACAGATGTGGTCTTGGTGAAGACAAAACAACCAAGATCCCAGTGGCCATTAGCTATGGCCCCAGTCACACTGCAGGTACGACTTATTGCAAACCACTCGCGACCTGCAAGTCGTGGGTGGTTTTGGTGAGGTTTACGACCAGTCTTCATATGTCTCGGCCTAGTCGCAGACCACCATGGTGACCCAAAAAAACGTTGCGAGGTTTTGTGCTGTGCAAAAAACCTCCCCGCGAACACCGATGTCATGGCATGGAAGCCGCCCGGTGGGCGACTGGACTGCGTCTGGCTGGCTTACGGACTGCTACTGGTCGGCGACATCTGATTTTTAAGCAGTGGTTGCCATCCAGACAGAGGCCGGTCACCGCCCGCTCTGCGGTGGCTGTCCGCACTCCATCAAGGCGATGACTGGACTGTGGCAGCTGCCGTTCACAAGCCTCCTATCCAGGGTGGTGGTTGAAGTCCGGCCACCGTCGAGCGACAGGTGGTGGGCTGGACCGAGACCAGCTGCCAGCCAATCCACGGCTGGTGTCGGTCTAGTGGCGGCCTAGACTGCTACATGAGGTCACGGTCTAAACTGCGACAGGACATGGCCTACCGACGACTGGCCGGCCACCCGTCAGTGTCTTGACCTGTGTGTAACAGGCCATGGTCACCATTCAGCTGCTCATTGGATGGACACTGGACAGACACTGGACGACCACTGGTAGCCGATTGGTGGCACGTCTGCTCGGAGACCTCCGTGGTCTGGGACTGGTTCACAATTTTCAGGTTTGCGACAAGTCTTACCTGCAGTGTGACTGGAGCATAAGGTGATCTCCATGCACCCATATTTAGAGGGGGTGCTGAGACTTGTAAAAGTATAATTCAGGGGACATACCAACATAATAACTATTGATAAACTGGTACCCCTTGAGTTAGCGGCTACCCCGGATACAGGGGATGATGATCAAGCGGGTCAAGATGCACAACCTAGAAGGGCCTCAGTACAGGGTTCTCGACACCTATGGAGAGAACTCCTGGCTAAGGGTCACATTATATGATACAGCATATCATTTTTCACCCGGCCCCAAAAGTGTGGGAAATAATTTTCCCCAGAGCAATTGTGTTCTCAACTTTTAAAATAGTCGTCCCTGGTTAGAGAGCAGAGGAAAACCTGAAATCGTTAATACCTATTCAAGTGGTTTTTATCACCCAGAAATTATGTTCTCTTTAATAATTCCTATTATTAAAAAATTTAATGCTACCGCGTCTAACCCTCGTGGACAACTATCTTGTAAATACATGTAATTATTTGGAAAGTTCCATTGACCTAAACTGCGTCTGCACATTACTGTAGATGACGTGATTAGAGGATGAGAAGCCTCACATGAAAACAGATGTTGGTTTAATATATTTACACAGATAAAGGGAATATTTGGGTTGAATTTAGTTTAATTAAAACTAAAGTTAATCAGTTAGATTCACCTTGTAAATATCATGATGTAATTTAACTGTGTTTAGGATTGTAACTGATGAATAGTTGGCACCTCTACAATTCTATGAGGAATCAGAGGCCCACCACGTTAGTCACTCTGCTCCTGGACTTTGTTGAGCTAGCACGTTGTATACATACACTTCAAGGACGCTTGGATGCCCAGGCAACCTACATGTGCATAAAGTCAGGCTCATCATCATCTGCTGTCCGACTCTTTCTAGCTAAGTAACCTGTACGAATTGGCAAATTCAATGGGGGATTAGCTAGGAGATAGGAGAGCAACAATTAAGTGTGTTAAGGTATCAGTTATGGTACCCTTAAAACTAAGAGACTTATGTGAATTTCCTTACGGACAAATTTTTGGTGCCTTGAGTGAGGGCCTATGATTTGTTTACCAGAAATTTCTTACACCTTCAGTGTCGAGTGAGGATACCAACTTATATAAACTCAAATTCACGACAGATGTCTTCATGCACAAGCAAAGACTGAAATAACTCATTTCCTAAATCTGCAATACACTGATGCCTGTGCTGTCCTTGCATATACCCCAGAGGCCCTACAATAGTCTCTCACCATCATTTCCAACACATATCATACAATGGGTCTCCTAATAAATGTCAATAAAACAGAAATAATATCTCAGAGAAACAATGCAGCAGAGCCTCTTGCATATATAATGAATGGCGAAAATGTAAAACGGGTGGAGAATTTTACCTACCTGGGAAGTGTGCTCACAATGCAGAAGTCCGTGCACGAATTGGCCATGGCTCAGCTCGAGAGAAGGTATCAGTTTATATAGCTACATATCCCTCCACTCTCTTATACATCGCTGAATCTGGACTACTCACCAGCATCAAATAGACTGAGTCTTTTACATCAAGTGCTTACAGTGTATTCTAGGACTCACATGGGAGGATAAAGTCCCTTGCTCACAATTTCTTCACTGGGCAAAGTGAACCAGGATAGAAACCATACTGACTAAAACAACAGCTCAAATAGGTTGGACACGTGTTCCACATGCCTAAGCACTGCCTCCCTAGCCAGGTTCTGTATGGCCAACTCCCTGCAGCACGTCGCAACCCAGGGGGACAGAAGAGGAAATATAAAGATCATATAAGGACTACCCTGAAGAAGCGTACCATCATACCAAAAGATCATGAAACCAGTGCCTCTGACAGAAAACAATGGCAAGCACTCTGCAGTGAAGGAACCATTAATCTAGAAGCTCGGAACCTGGCCAGAGAGGAGCATGGACAATGGAGACACAACCAAAACAGAGTTCTTCCAGTAAACCTGGACTTGACATGCCAGGGGAGGTGGTAGCTCAGTTGGTAGAGAGTTGGCCTACAGTCCTAACGGACCCGGGTTCAAATCCCGCTGGGGGCAGGGAACAGTTTAGGATTTGAATTCAGGAAAATTGGACTTTACTCGTTTACCAGAAGACCCGCCGACATGTCGTAAAAATACCCCCGCTAATACCAATACACCAGTCCTGTATGAGACAGCCCTAGCATGTATTCAGTATGGACGGTGGGTGTTAGCGCCGAAGTGGTGACATGTAGAGGTGTATGGTATGTAGGAGGACTACTGGGCCTTGAAAGCAGGCTGTGAAGCCTATGCCCAGAGTCAGTCACATAAAAAAAAAAAAAAAAATGTTTGACAATATTTGAGGATCTAGAATTGGTTTGCACAGTCACACATGTTGGCACCAAAGACTGAGAAACACATCATCTTATTGAGAATAGTAGACGTCGTCTTCTCTAGCAGGACAGCTTTAAGTAAGTAAGCAAGCGTGTGTGTGTGTGTGTGTGTGTGTGTGTGTGTGTGTTGGCAGAGGCAAGAAAGATTGAGAAAGCTAAGACCTAGAAGTGATGGCTGTGTTTCTAGGTTTCTTTTTAGTAACTTGCGTCATAAATTATCTGAAAGTGTATTGCTTGTGGACAAATTTTGAGTTTTATTTTAACCTGCGACTAATCCTGTCAGATATACGAAACTGCGTTTTAATACTTAGACATTAGAGCCAATATCGCATAAAACATATCCTTCCCTCTAACATCTTTTACATTGTGATCCTCTCAGTGGTGGAAAAAAAGCTAAATTTTAAAACATGTTTCTTTTTCCGATTTGGAAAAATTATAGAAAACCTTGGTATTATGATCTACAGTACACACAGTGTTTGACATTACACGAACTTCCCACTGACTTTTCTGGCTTATGTTAGCTGAACACGGCACTCCAATGTTTATTTTTAGGACCGTGAAATCGAGTCCAAGAGTATAATTTATAAGGTTCCCATTTTGACAAAATCCTCAGAGCCCCCAAAGACCTGTTTTCTAAGGGAAACATTAATCATGAACCGTACCAGATCCACTAAACCCTGCTTTGTGTTCTTCAGTGCCTTGTTAAACCTCTGTTATCAAGAACTCCACGTTCTGTGGAGTTCTTGTTGTAGATATTATTTTTTTTGGGGGGGAAGGGAGATCTAGCAGGCTAGCATTCCAAGACCGATCAAGATAGACGTGAAAATTTTCTTTGTTGCTGGCTTTTTTGGCAGTTTTTTTTTTTTTTTCCCTAGCACTTGCATCCTTTATTTTTTTTTCCAATTTTTGTTCTCCTTTGTATTGAAAAAGGCTGAGTCGATTGCTATGCAAATTTCCCAGTATGTAATCGTCAACATATACTAACGCAAGGTGAAAAAGAACACACACACACTTGTAGACGGAGAATATAAATTATTTACCAGTTTTGGTGGCAGTGTCCACCAAAACTGTTTGGTAAATATAATCTCCGTCTACAAGTGTGGGTTTTATTCACCGTTTTTTATTATCACACCAGAGTGATTCATCCATACATATAATAGTGTCTGGGTATTGATACTGAGATCCAACAAATACTTTTTGCGATATTGAGGAAAATAAAAATGGCTGCCTCACGCCTAAAAGTGCTAAATCTGAAAGTATTTGGCCGATTTTGACCAAACCCGTTGGAAATTAAGTGGGTCATGAGTGAACACGATCTGCATAGTATGAATAAACTTGACCTTGATCTCAAGGTCACAGGTCAAAATCCGTAAAAAAGTTGAGTCATACCAAAAATCCCTTATTAGGTCTATAGTGGTGATAAAAGTATTTACATCTGGAATGTGGAGTTCTTTGAATTCTGCTTCTGCATTTTCAAAAATCTACTTATTATTTTAATTTTTTTTGTTGCTGTTGTTTTATTCAGCATATGGCATAGACATCCTTAATCCGTTAACTGCAGGGATATCGGAAGCGTGCCGTGCCTGTCCTGCGGGGATAACTGTGCTCTGACTGACTTTTTAAAAATATTTGCCAAAGATCAGTTATTAGTCCTAGAATATTATAATTATATATGCATATGGCACATACCTTCAGCTTCCTCTTGGATGTTTGTTGAGCCTTCATCGACTACCATAGAAATTGTGGAGATTTCTGAAGTTGGGTAACGAAGTCTCCACTTTACACTTCCCGATACCCCGTAATATGGTTACCACTGCCTGATATTGTCACTACAAACACTATACTGTGAATTTCAAGTAGTTTGGAATCCATACTAAAAAAAAAAAACTGAAAGCAATGTAAATTACGAGCGCATATGAGCTTTCCACCCATGCTCGTTCCCCGCTGGTATTCTGAGGCGGAGTTGTCATTTAACATAAACACACTCACACTTCATATTCCTCATACTTTATTACACTTTTTTACATATACAATATTTGAAGTTTCCTTCACTACTGGTAGTTTACTTTCACTCCAGGCATTCACTTTCTCGTTCAGTAAACTAGCGTAGAGAGCAAAGCTTTCACTTTCACTGTCATTACTCCAAGTATTTGTACTCATATTCTTATATTAGTAATTATTTACATTTCTATTTACAGTTTCTATTTTATTTACATTATTTACATTTCTATTTTATTCACACTATGTAATGGAGGAGGAAGCTGAAAGTTAATGTAAACAAAAGTAAAGTTATGGTGTTTGAGAGGAATGAAGTCACAGAGTGTGCAGTGAGGTTGGATGGTGAGGATATGGAGAATGTGAGTGCATTCAAGTACTTGGGTAGTGTGATGAGTAAGGATGGAACTTTGGGGGATGAAGTACGTGAAAGGGTACAGCAGGGAAGGAAGGTTGTTGGCACACTGAAAGCAGTGATGAGAAATAGGGAGGTGAGTATGGAAGTTAAGAAGTCTCTGCATGATGGTATTGTGATCCCTACCCTGACGTATGGAAGCGAGGCGTGGACCTTGCAAGAGGGGAACAAGTCAAGAGTGAGAGCAGTGGAAATGAGTTACTTGAGAGGAGCATGTGGAGTGACATGGAGGGACAGGTTGACGAATGAAGAAGTGAAGGAACGTTGTGGGGTAGATGTGGATGTGGTTGAAAAGATTAGGAGAAATACACTGAGGTGGTTTGGACATGTGGAGAGGATGGAGAGTGAAAGACTGACTAAGAGGGTGTATGTGGGTGAGGTGGAGGGAGGGAGAGGGAGGGGTAGACCGAGGATGAGGTGGAGGGATGGAGTTGAGAGGTATATGAGGGAGGGGGGGGTGAGTTGGGGGGAGGGGAGTCAAATGGTGGGTGACAGAGTGACTTGGAGGCGTTTTGTCTGTGGCCACCCTTTGCGGGATTAGGGCGTCGGGCTATAGATAGATAGATAGATAGATGTAATGCACTGTCACTTGCAGTAACTAAGGGCTCCTTTCCCTTGGAACCAGGATGAACTTCGGACACTGAAGCACTCGTACTGGGAGTTTCTGTCACCATTTCCTTCACAGGCTCATCATACGATTCACCAGGAAGATCGTAGTCACTGTCCATCATTATCATGGATAAATTAGCCAGTTCACGTTCCACAGCAGAGTCATTTTGTCCTTTACCCCTTCTCACAGGAGTTATAGTAGGGATAGAGGTCACAGGGTCCTTTGCAGTGGGCTCAGAAGTGGTGGAAACGGAGGGGCTCAAATCCGACGTGGTTTCACCTAGAAAGACGACAGTACACTGAATGATGTGGTGTAGTATGGGCAGGGAAGGGCTGACAATGTCAGCATGGTGACAGCTGCTAATTTATATGCTGTGAAATGATTGGCAGGAAATCTAGACAATACATAATAAATTAGGTAGTTCCAGGTGAATGTAAATATCACTTAGGCTTCTCCCTTCCTTTCTTATATATATTTTTATTATGAGAATAGGTCATACGGCATATTTCAAGTGGAAATAAACAGGGAAAATTAGAGAATGAGCGCACGTGGGATGTTGCCAGGTGATAATTAGCCCATTCCAGGTGTATGGCAGTATCAATTACCTTTTCTCCTTTTTTATATATATTATCTTGTATATGAGTAGGGCATAGGGCACATTTCAATGGATGAAATAAGTGGAAAAATCCGGGCAGGATTTGCATAGCACAGCGTGGCTGGGCAAGCAGGAAGAAAGGGTAATGGAGGGGAGGTAAGGAGGGGAGTCAAGGACAGGGGAAAAATGACTAAATTGTCAACAATGGATGGGAGTACTGATGGTGTATATGGGCAGGGAAGGGTTGACAATGTTAGCATGGTGACAGCTGCTAATTTATATGCTGTGAAATGATTGGTAGGAAATCTAGACAATAGGTAATAAACTAGGTTTTCCAGGTGAATGTAAATATCACTTAGGCTTCGCCCTTCCTTTCTTATATATATTTCTATTACGAGAATAGGGCATACGGCATATTTCAATAGGAAATAAACAGGGAAAATTAGCGAACGAGTGCACATGGGGTGTTGCCAGGTGATAATTAGCCCATTCCAGGTGTATGGTGGTATCAATTACCTTTTCTCTTTTTTTTTATATATTAATTTGTCTAAGAATAGGGCATAGGGCAAATTTCAATGGATGAAATGAGTGGAAATAATCCGGGCAGGATTTGCATAGCACAGTGTGGCTTGGCAGGCAGGAGAAGGTAATGGAAGGGAGGTAAGTAGGGGAGTCAAGGACAGGGGAAAAATGGCTAAATTGTCAAAAATGGATGGGAATACAGATGACATTAGCAGCGCTGACTATAGCTGGACACTGGCAGTACTGACAAATGATACAAGCCACCACTTGAAAGCCCAGGCGAATTCAAAATAACAGAGAATCACAAAAGTGACGCTCCGCAGTATGATCCCTTGCGCCCGAGCATCACGAAAGTGACGTCCCGTGGTTAAGGGGTTAAGGTCAATCAGTCCTTCTGGGTGCTACAAAACTTCACATATTACCATTTCGTTGCTAATCCATATTGAATACATGCTGGGATATATAGCCAGGAGTAATGTGATGACATTTGTTGGGTGTTTTTATACATTTATGGTCCTTGTGGAATATCAGATAATTCTTTCTTAACAAAATTAAAACCATCAAATTGCTGCCTTACCAAGACAGAGAGAGAGAGAGAGAGAGAGAGAGATGATCTAGGGGAATTTACAAAGGAAGGTGTGTGTGTGTGTGTGTGTGTGTGTGTGTGTGTGTGTGTGTGTGTTCACTAATGATTACCCAAAATTCCAAAAAATAATGTCATTGCTTCTGGGATTCGGGAAAGTACATCAAGTGTGAAGAAAGTATGAAAATACAGATACATTAGTAACTTCACATGAAACTGTAAATGGAGGAAAATATGGTTACATATGAGCAGATTAACCCGTACCATCCCAGGCATTTTTGCAAGTTTATACCCACCCAATCCCGGACCAAAAACGGAAATAAAATTTTATTGCATAAAACAATCCAAAAGGACATATACTGTAAATCAAGGAAATGCAAAAAAAAAAAAAAAAAAAAAGGACTCCTTATAGGAGAAGACCAGGATGGCCATCCGTATGTATTTAGCCCAGTTTCCCAAGCCATGAGCAATGTTTTCCCACCCAGCTGGGCGGGATGAGAGAGAACGGGGGAAGAGAAAGGAGGATTCCCCTTTCTCAGTGGCCTCCACTGGCTCATATTCCTCCCCAGAGGAGAATCACTAAATGAAGGGAAAGAAGGGTCCATGAGACAATTTCAACAGCCTTCTCCAGCCCAATCAGGCAGAAAAATGGCATGATTTTCGCAATATCCTGATGCTCTGATGGACAGTGGCACACTGATGCTACCCACCCACGCAGAACCAAACTCAGTACAACAACTGCTTGGACACAGTGTTGCAAATACATCAAGCTACTCCTTAGCAAAAAAAATAAGCTAGATTAAAGCAGTTTGAGACGTGCTACAGCGCTCTAATTTTGCTGTCGGTACCATCACATCACTGGGATTAATTGAGATGTTTTATTCTGTCGGCACCATGCTGACGGCAGGATTGTACGAGTTAAGTAAAGTCATTTTGCATTACTCGCTTAACTGATTAAGCAAACTTATCACTACCAAGTGTTAAGAAGGAGAGAAGAGATGACAGATTGGATGGTGGGCAAATAAATTTTAGGGAAAGGAAGTACTGTATCTGAATATAACGTAATTCCAAGCCGGCGGCATATGACCCTGGCAGTTGCACCACCAGATTTTAATTACAGTACATATCCCTAGTACGCACCTATATGGGCGGCAGAGGATGTTGCGTACTAGGAATTCGCAAACTGTGAATACATAAACTTATGGGCAAAAGTACATATGGGCAGCACTCCCCCGTCATGGGCAACCCTTGAGATCCCTTTCAGACCTAAGTATTGAACTATACAGGGAAACTATCAAAGACATATTACCTAAGATAAAGTAAACCAACAAGATTAAGGCTTTACTAGGTAAATCAACAAGGATATGGCTTAACTAAACCAACAAGAATATAGCTGCTCACCTTTACCCAAGAGGACCACAGGCATGATGGAGGTAAGAAGAGGATCCGAGGCAGGATGAGGCACCTAGCATCTCCTGCATCACCCACCACACCACACGATACACCACCTTCCTCACCACTTTCGTCACCAGCTCTTTCGACATTTTCACAACCTATTTCACTCACCTCGTTCATAAACCCTTCAAAGTCTATTTCTGACACCTCAGACATCGAATCAGCCTCTTGATCTTCCTCAGGATATGGCTCTTCTGATGTTGCAGGGAGTGATTCCTCACTTTGTTCAAGCCGAAGGAAATGGGTGACGAGTGTTTAATTCTGTCTGTTTACTTCCTGGTTGTGCTTTTCGGTGTAGTAGTGGAAGGTTCTGTCCAGTGAAGACATCACCTCCTCCACTTGCAACTGACAGCATTCGATGTCCTTGAATTCTTCCTTGAATATATCAAGGGCACACAGTACCCTGCTGATCTCCATCATGGTCAAATCTTCACTCTCCATCACTGGTGTTACTGCTTTTTCTGCTGCTATCTCATGCTCAAGGAGCGGAGCATAGGCAACTGTTATCTTTTCTTGGGGGGGGGCAATGTCGCATACTTGGAGTAACCCCGAATTTGGGCCATTCTTCGCTGCCCGTCTCACTTACAGGGAGTTCAATTTGCTTACTAATAAAAAAGACACTAAAATTTTTTAAAAAGTAGGTCCTCACATACAAAGGGGATCGCATACTCGGAACTTGCGTACTGTGGGGATGTACTGTATGTACAATCGGTCAGTCAGTATTCAATCAACGTCATTGTAAGGTGGTTTGCCGGGAAAAAAATTCCAAAGAATAGGCTACTTTAATTGACTAGTACAAACACACAAACATTGCTTGAAAAAGCATCATGCCTCCGACATTAAGCGTTGTGCTTTATAATACATATATATATATATATATATATATATATATATATATATATATATATATATGTATACATATATATATATATATATATATATATATATATATATATATATATATATATATATATATATATATATATATATATATATATATATATATATGTATGTATACATATATATATATATATATATATATGTATACATATATATATATATATATATATATATATATATATATATATATATATATAAGCCTCTGTGGTACAGTGGTAGAGTGTGCGTTTCATACACTGGTGAACCAGGGTTCGCGCCCCACCAGGGTAATAAACTTTGGGAGTGTTCACCAGGCCACATACTGTATTGGCGGACACAAAGGGTGCTGTGGTTGAACCAGTGTCGCGTACTATAAAGATGCTTGCACCCAGTCAGCTTGCGCGGGCCGATTACACTTGGTTCATAGACTACTAACACATTCAAAGCCACTACAACACTACAATTACGCTTACAAGCACTCTCACCCTACATACAGCCTAAGCCACTTGGTAGAGATACATTGGCTGTATCGTCCCAAATTCGGTCAGGATAGACCGGTCCTGCAGTGGATACTCAAACGGCTGCTTCTGCTGCTGCTGCTGATATATATATATATATATATATATATATATATATATATATATATATATAAACAACAAAGTGATGCTATATATATATATATATATATATATATAAACACCTAAGTGAAGCACTATATATATATATATATATATATATATATATATATATATAGAAACACCTAAGTCAAGCACCCTTCTTATTAAGAGTATATTTACCCATTTTTTGCATTTTTTTATTCTCACGCATATTTAGTAAAAGAACACACGGACAATCTCTGTAATTCACGTGCAAAAAAACGTCATCTTACTCATCAACACTCGTTTGCATCCAACCCTAATGATGATATCCTGGTTCTTTTAACGGCTTAACAACAGTTCACTACCTTTTCGTTAAGGTAACATTATTACTCTCTCTCTCTCTCTCTCTCTCTCTCTCGTACAAAAATTTCACCAGAGATAGAGAAAAACTCGAATAAAAGACACACACACACACACACACACACACACACACACACACAATCATGTATCTTGGTCATCCATACGCACTTCGTTTATCCTTATTTTCCAACTTTTTTTTTTCCTCGCTGCCCCAAGTACTATATATCACCAGAGCCTAAATCAAGCCAAGAAAACACTGACCCTGCATGCGATGCTTGGTGATCAATTATCTCTAGCTGTTACTGCGATATTATATGAATCTGAAGCCTCTAATGTTTGGAACAACTCTAGTTTTGTATTCCAGCCTATACCAGAAAAATTTATTCAGCTGACAGTGAGTCACACAAGAATAAGTGTTCCCAGTGACACTGTTAGCCCTCTCATTATCTGGGAAATTCTAGTATTCTCTGTTATCTGCCGCAAGACGATTTCATGCAACTGAATACTAGCTATAGGAACAAAAGTGTTAACAAATATCTCACCAACATGTAACCGACGAATATGACTTTATTTTTTTTTTTTTATCAATAGATTCGCACATTGGCTGACCCTGAACACAACCACCAAGTTTGGTTATATCCTGATCAAAACTTTGTTCATTGTTTTATTCACATAAAGTTAGGCATGTCTCAGAATTAGGTCTTACAGTGCGACTTCCGCCGATGACTGAGTGTTCTAGAACATAATTCCTTCCTTTTTACCATACCTTTAACAGTTCCATCAAGTTTTATCATACGAAAAACTGTTTAGAATGACTTTTCCATGTGATCTTGATATTTCTTTTCTGCGATCTTGGCTTTTGACTGACTGTTCACCAAATTGAATACAGTAATCCTTGTTCTGCCATGAACCTTTCCAGAAAATTTGGTCTACATAGAATAAATAACAAATTAAGTTTGCATTTCCACGTGCCTTTGATCTTTCGATAGTTAAAAAAAAATAAAAAATAAAAAATAAACTTTTGGCTGTCCTTGAACACTTCCATCGACATCAAACTGTTTTAGTTGTTGTTCTGAGAATTTGATTCCCTACTGGCTGCTATACATGGTCACGGAGAGTGTAGATGAATACTCGTGTGCCCTCTCCTCTAGGTTTTTAGGGCTGCCCAACTGGTATTAGTTTATTTTCTTCATCCATCTGGTGACGATTAGGTTTAGCTCGCTCTCATTTCCCTCCTCTCCCTGTTACTTTGGTACAGCAGGTGTCTGTCTCTTCGTATTGGGATTGTTTTTGCCTCCTGTCCACGGAGGGTAACCTCCCACTGATCGCTCTGGCTTCATGATTACACTATCGAGCCTCCCTGAAGTGGGTTGAGAGGGTCACATCAGCCATCGATTTATTATACCTGGATGTACTGTCTCTTGCTCATCTTCTCCTTCCCACTTCTCCTGCTAAAGGGAGGTGGTTACTATGGCAGACGCCCCTGGTACTTCTCCCATCTTCAGGGGAAGGTGGTCCAGACGGACTGACGGATAGACAGACTAACTCCCCCCAGACTGAACGACCCCAGACTCGTACCCCGTTTGACATACCAGGTAATAATTTGTTGTTTGTCACCTTTCATGTTGGTGATTCTAGTCACTTTCACTCAGTTCGTTTATTATCAAGGTGACTGATGGGTGTGCTGAAGAGGTGGAACTAGTTTGTAAAAACTTGCTAATAGAGTCCCTCAAGTAAAAACTGTCAACTTCTCCCGGTTGAAGGACTTGCATAAACTGCGCAATTACACTATTATGATGTCGAACCGAGGATCCCTCATTCCATGAATTCCTGCTAAAGTGTTATCACCTGTAGGGATCTCATGGTTATGGAAGAGGACGAGATCATATTTGAACTTGCTTAGCAAGATGTTATAAATGCAAGATTTATTACTTGACTTTCGGAGGGCAAGAAAACAATGGCTACAACAATTGTCTTAACATTTGACGAAGTTTCTCTTCCTGCTTAGGTCAAAATCCATTGTGAAATTGTTTACACAAGACCTCACACTCCTAATCCTCTTCACTGTTCCATTTGCCAACTTTGTGAATATAATGAAAGGACCTGCCAGGCATCTCAGTCAGTTAGTGGAAGGTGTGATCTTGATATTTCTTTTCTGCAACCTTGGCTTTTGACTGACTGTTCACCAAACTGAATACAGTCATCCTTGTTCTGCCATGAACCTTTCCAGAATATTTGGTCTACATAGAATAAATAACAAATTAAGTTTGCATTTCCACGTGCCTTTGATCTTTCGATAGTAAAAAAAAAAAAAAATGATTAAACTTTTGGCTGTCCTTGAACACTTCCATCGACATCAAGCTGTTTTAGTTGTTGTTCTGGGAATTTGATTCCCTACTGGCTGCTATACATGGTCGCGGAGAGTGTAGATGTATAGTCGTGTGCCCTCTCCTCTAGGTTTTTAGGGCTGCCCAACTGGTATTAGTTTATTTTCTTCATCCATCTGGTGATGATTAGGTTTAGCTCGCTCTCATTTCCCTCCTCTCCCTGTTACTTTGGTACAGCAGGTGTCTGTCTCTTCGTATTGGGATTGTTTTTGCCTCCTGTCCACGGAGGGTAACCTCCCACTGATCGCTCTGGCTTCGTGATTACACTATCGGGCCTCCCTGAAGTGGGTTGAGAGGGTCACATCAGCCATCGATTTATTATACCTGGATGTATTGTCTCTTGCTCATCTTCTCCTTCCCACTTCTCCTGCTTAAGGGAGGTGGTTACTATGGTGGACACCCCTGGTACTTCTCCCATCTTCAGGGGAAGGTGGTCCAGACGGTCTGATGGATAGACAGACTAACTCCCCCCAGACTGAACGACCCCAGACTCGTACCCCGTTTGACATACCAGATAATAATTTGTTGTTTGTCACCTTTCATGTTGGTGATTCTAGTCACTTAGTCACTCAGTTCATTTATTATCAAGGTGACTGATGGGTGTGCTGAAGAGGTGGAACTAGTTTGTAAAAACTTGCTAATAGAGTTCCTCAAGTAAAACCTGTTAACTTCTCCCAGTTGAAGGACTTGCATAAACTGCGCAATTACATTATTATGATGTCGAGCCGAGGATCCATCATTCCATGAATTCCTGCTAAAGTGTTATCACCTGTAGGGATCTCATGGTTATGGAAGAGGACGAGATCATATTTGAACTTGCTTAGCAAGATGTCATAAATGCAAGATTTATTACTTGACTTTCGGAAGGCAAAAAAACAATGGCTACAACGATTGTCTTAACATTTGACGAAGTTTCTCTTCCTGCTTAGGTCAAAATCCATTGTGAAATTGTTTACATAAGACCTCACACTCCCAATCCTTTTCGCTGTTCCATTTGCCAACTTTGTGAGCATAATGAAAGGACCCGCTGGGCATCTCAATCAGTGTGTGGAAGATGTGCAGCTCAGGGTCACGATGCTGAGCACTGTACATCTGATACTGTATACTGTTTCTGCTGCAAGGGTACTCACTGCACTTCCTCGAGGGATTGTCCCAAGTGGAAGGAGGAGAAAGAAATTTGCACGGTGAAGGCAACTGAAAGCATCTCCTACTACGAAGCTAGGAAAAGGGTGTGGGCACTGCATGCATCTCCCTCACCGAATATCTCCTATGCTTTGGTGGTGATATCCCATCCTGTGGTGTGCTCTGTCAAAACACAGACTGCCCCAGTCCCTGTTCCTCATGCCACTCGCTCTGCCTCTTCAGCCTCCTGTACGTTGCAACTCTGTCTCTCATATCCCTGCAACTACTACTTATTCTGAGGCTGCTGCTGCTTCTACGTCATTAAGCCTTAATCAAAGTCTGAAAAGTCTAATAAGATTAATCTGACCTCCCTTCGTAACAAATCATGACTTAATTTACTTCCTACTTCTACTCCATTGAAGGTGAGAAGGATTAGCTCTGCCCCAGGAGAATCTGAGAATCTTGTCATTGACGGTCACATGGAAGTTTTCGTCAGCAAACACCGGAATAGGTCGCACAGCAGTCACTTGCTTGGCGGTGACCGGCATAAAAAAAAAAAAGCACAGTGGCCAGCCTCATAAATCTTAAACTGTCACATTCACTTTGTTACAGTGGAATTGTAGGACTTTTGGGAATAAATTATATAATATAGCAATTGTGCTATCTATACACAGCCCAGGAGTTATTTATTTACACGAGACACGCTTGATGAATCACCCTGATCCTTCATAGTTCAAACACCACCACTTATAGGGAGTAGCCTGTTTCACAAGTCAAGCAGGGTGGTACTCCCAAGGTGAATGGAAAACTGACGACAGGGAGAGCTGGAGCCCCCGTTTCATTATCCCTCAGGCTAATTCCTAACAATCTCTTTTTGCTGATTTTTTTTTTTTAATGTTTCAGTAACACAGAGAGTTGGCCAGCATGCTCTCCAATGCAAGTTCCCCTTTCAACCCCAAACTACATGCATATTACACACTTAACTTCCTATTCAAAATTTTGCAAAAAATGGCATCCCTTCACCAAGCCCTCGACCATCAAAACCCCCATCTGCCTTTCTCATGGTGATGATCAAGCGAGATGCCTGGAACCACTGTCTGACTCACTTCTTCTTCATTTCTGCAGCATTCACAGCTTTTCCTCTAACTTTCTGTTGAACACCACCTCTCCTCCTATAAACCTCACCTTCATTTCCTCGCTGAGACTGAGCTTGTATGAGGCGAGTGATAGTAAAGCCTTCTCTGTACCCTTCTAATTTCTCTATACTCATTTCATAGCCAAATATGGCTGTTGTGTATATGTATGCAATAACATATCTTGCTCTCATTTTTCTGAACTTGAATCTTCAGAATTCATTACTCTCTGGCTTCGACTATCCTGTCATTTTCTAACTAGGCATATTTGTGCTGTCTACTTATCTCCTAATTCTACAGACTGCAAAAAATTCTTCGACCAGCATACTTCTACGATGGAACACACACTATCAATTTCTCCTTTCTCTGAAATCTCCATTCTAGGAGATATCAGTGTTTACTACCACCTTTGGCCCTCCTCTCCTTTCGCTATTCCACCTGGTGAACAAGCCTACATTTCTTCTATCCTTAATAACCTAGAACAGCTTGTACAGCACCCTACCCATATCCCTGACCGCCTTGGAATGAGTTCGAACATACTTGACCTCCTCCTTACATCTAATTTTTCTGCTTATGCTGTTAACCTTTTTTCTCCTTTGGGCGCCTTCACCTGTCCTATCACTCCAGCAAGGCCTGCAGACCCTCCCAAGAAGCGGCTGCTGTGGCAATTTGGAGCTGCTGATTGGGAGGTCCTGAGGCAGTATTTCTTTGATTTTCCGTAGAATGATTATCGCTTCCGTGGCCTAGAGCCATCTGGGTTTGCCTTGCACATTGTGGAGAGTATTCTCTCGGGCATGGAAGTATACATTCATTTCTCATATCCTGTGCCTAATGGGATAAAAAAAAAAAAAAAAAAAAAAAAGTTACGCCTGTCCTAATGCTGTCCAAAACAAGGAGAAAGCATACAAAGGTACTGGAGCCAACCCACCCCTGAATCTCATATTTTTTATGTTTCTGCCCGTACCTGTGTGCTAAGTCTGTTCTTCGCTCTGCTAAAATAATTTCATTAGTAGTAAATACTCAGAACTCCCTTACTCAAATTCTTCTCGTTTCTTCTGGCACCTTGTCAGAAACCTTTGTAAAAGCTTCATCTTGTCATCCTTCCCAACTCTTCTACACTCTGGTGGCTCTATAGCTATTCCCTTTACTGGAAAAGCAGAACTCTTTGCTCAGACTTTATCCTTCAATTCCGCCTTAGTCGATTCCGGTGCTGTTCTTCCATCACCTCCCCCCTCTGGCTTCATCATGTCTGACATAAAATGTCTTTAATGGATGTATTTTCTGCCATCACTGGCCTCAGTGCTAGCAATGCGTATGGGCCTGATGGGGTCCCTCCTGTTCTCCTCAAAAACTGTGCATCTGTGCTTACACCCCGCCTAAGTAAACTCTTTCTACTCTGTCTATCAACTCGTACCTTTACCTCCAGCTAAACTTTCCTCTCATTCAGCCCTCTATTGCCCAATTGCTTTAACATCCTGTAATTCAAAAGTTTTTGGGTCTATTCTTAACAAAAAAATATTTAAAGCACCTTTCCTGTCACAACCTTCAAATCATCAGTATGGGTTCTGCTGTGGACGATTAACTGGTGATCTTTTCAACTGCCTTTCATATCATGATCATCCTCCTTTCGGGACACTGGCGAATGCTTTGCCACTGCCCTTGATAACACAAAGTCTTTCGATCGAGTCTGGCATAAATCTTTAATTTCAAAATTGCCCTCTTATGGGGTCTAGCCTTCTATCTGTGCCTTCATCCCTAGTTTCCTTTCTGGTCGTTGTATAGCTTCAGTTGTAGACGGCCACCGTTCTTTTCCTAAAGCTATTAATAGTGGTGTTCCTCAGAGCTCTGTCTTAATCATATCTCTTCCTTCTATCCATCATCGACCTTCTCAGCTTTACATCTTCAGTATTCCTATCCACTGATAAGCTGATGACTCCACCATTCTCTTTTCCATTTGCTTCCTGCAGCATCCATCTCAGCATTTACATCAACAAGCAAGGGATACGAGTATGGCACACCTAATGTCTGACTCGGCTCATATCTCCGACTTGGGTAAAAGTAATCTTGGTGTTAATGCATTAGAAACTCAGTTCTTACATCTTTCAGACCGACAGAATCTTCTGCAGGAGTATCCTCTAATTTTTAACAATACCCACCTCAATCCTGCATTATTTTTAAACGTACGTGGGGTTTCATTCTTTGGGGATTTATTATGGAAAAATCATATTACCTCGCTTATAAAACCTGCTTCCATGAGATTAGGTGTGCTAAGCCGACTTTGTACCTTCTTTACCCCTGCGCAGATGCTGACTTTATAACCGGGTTTTATTAGTCCCTGGGTAGAGTACAACACTCATGTGTGCGTGGATGCCCGATGAACACCTCTTCGCGACTAGTCAAAGGCTTTTCATCTCATTACCTCTCCTTCTCATACTGGCTCCCTTCAAGCTCTGTCTCTTCACTCCACTGTTGCATCTTTATCTCTTTACTATCACTACTTCAATGATCACTGCTCCTCTGATCTCTTTGCATCCCTTAACTTCTTTGGTGGGTGGTAGCACCCGTCTAGCTACAAACTCTCATCTCTTTTCTGTTCAGCTCTCTAATGCAAGAGTTAACCATTACTCCCAGACCTTTATGTATGCAATGGGTCAACTCTGAAATTATTTCCTTCGGTCTGTATTTCCTACTGCCTATGATCTCCAGTCTCTCAAACGCAGTGTGTCCAGGCATCTGGAAATGAACGAATCTTGAATTTGACTCTCTCTTACCTTGTTTTTGGTTTTCCTTGGAAGGAACAATCTTGTGAGCTCCTGGCCTCTGGTTACCTCTTTCTTGCATTTAAAAAAAAAATATCTTGTAAAGAAGATTAATGGTTACTGAGTTGCCATATACGCTCACAGATCTCATCCACAGACAGAAGTGGTTCTAAAATCTACTCCAGAAGTTATATGCAGAGTAAAATTATATATCACATATCTGTCGCTATGCACCCTGTACTGTCGACCACATGGCCCCATTGATATTCATGCTTTAAAATCCCTTTTTGAACACCTCTCCGGAAATCAGTTAGTATAGGGCGAATTTAACACCCATCACTATCATTGGGGTAGCTTGAGGTTAGGTGGTCGTAGGGAGCTAATAGCTGATCTAATACTACAGTCAAACCTGTCTGTTGAGCAATGGTAGGGCTACTCGTGTAGCTGACTGTACTGGTAGTTTATTGGCTGATGACATCTCTGGCCTCCCTAGGCATTCGAGTACATCAACATTTCTTGAGGGTTCCTTATGACCACACTTTGGGAAGTGATCATATTCCCATCTGTCTTTCTTATACATGCGACATTATTTCGGTCCCTCCACTTTCGAAACTTAACTTCAAGAAAGCAGATTCGGATTCCTTTTCAAGGATCGTCCAAAGAATGCAGATTGGAGATCCTTCTCAAGGAATGCCAGATTAGATATATCTGGGGAGACCAAACTGCAGAAGCAATATTATTCAATATTACACGCAGCTGAGGTTGTTCTCTCCTGATTACTCCAACTAATACGGAACATAGAGCTCACTGGTGGACACTATATTACCGACAAGCATTAAGGAAACGCAATAGGAGATACATGATATTTGATAGCCAGCCAACTGAGGAAACTTTATTGCATACAGTCAAGCAAGGCGTGAGGTAAGGAGAATAATCAGAAGTGTGAAATGTGACACCTGGTGGTTTTTTGTGTGCACGATGAATCGTTTTAGTCCACTAAGTAAAGTCTGGTCTAATAGTAAACGCCCTAATACCCCAGTGACCACTCTGCAGGTGAAAAACACTATCTACAGTATGACGATCCCGTGGATGTATTTACCGTCCTTACCAGGAATTTTTCTTATGTAAGTGGATCAGGCAATTACGAACAACGTTTTCAAGATCATTATGGCACAGCAGAGCAACAAATGTTAAACTTTGCCACAGAAGATGTATGTCCCTTTAACAATCAAGAGATTACAATAGACAAACTTCTCCTTGTCGTCAAATCATGTACACTAGTCCTGGACCAGATACCAGGATACCTGATTAAGCTGTTTGTATGGTACATTGTGCTTCGGGCGTCCTAAAGGTTCCCAGACTCGTGGCACATTGCTTACGTCTTTTCAGTACTCAAACAGGCTGGTCGTCTTATGAATCTAACTTCCTTTCGTCCTATTGTGTTGACTTACTGATTATGTAAGGTCATGGAATGAACAGTTAATAATATGCATCGTTTTGTTTTAGGGTCAAAGAATTTGTTAAATGATCAACAATGTGACTTCCATAAATAAAGAAGTTCACTGGGTCATTTAATGAATTCAGAGCACTGTATTTCAGATGCATGTGTTATAGAATTTATGATAGGGGTGTTCTTGGACATCCAAAAAACCTGTGGCATGACGTGGCAACACGGTATACTAATGATGATGTATGCTTATGGCTGACGAGGTAATTAGCCTGCTTATATTTCCAATATTTTTAGGGAAAGAACTTTCTGCCAAACTGCCCCATAACGTAACATCGGATATGTTTATCCAAGATAACAGGATGCCTCTGGGAAGTTTCCTTAACTCCACTTTATTTAGTATTACAATCAGTGATATTGTCATCAGCTCCCATCCTGAGAAATCTTAAATACTTACTCTGTGCTGACTATTATCCAATATGGTGCTCTTCCCATAAAGGACAATTTTTGGCTGGGCAGATTCAAGTAGCTCTTGATTTCATCCACCACTAGGCCTTGGAGTGGGAATTTAAGTTTTCTGTCCCTAAGTGTGTCGCTGTAACCACTCGTAACGTCCCTGATTTGCATTTGACTTTGGATAATCAAGCAGTACACTGTCAAGATTATGAAAATTTGGGAGGTCTGCATTTTGTCTGAAGGTTAAACTCTTAATATCATGTTATTAATTTAATTGCTAATTGTGTTAAATCTTTGTGCTCTCAGTCACAGACATCTCTAGATAGTGAACAGAGATACCCTAGTGGAAGTTGACTTCGTCCACCAGATACTGTATTATCACTGATGTAAAGATTGCCTGAAAGAAGGACAGTATTGTACGTGGACCTGCCTCCAACTCTTGCATCTACACATCTGCCCCTGTTGCAACAAAGGCAGGTAGTGATGGTTGGAATCCTTCACCCTCCTGTCACACAAAAGTATCATGCCTGCCAATGCCGGGGCCTCTTGGGCATGATGTTGGCCCACCTGCATGTTTCTTAACACCATGCACATGCCCACACCCACGTGTGCATGCACGGGGATGGCCTGGGGAATGGCCACGGGCAAGGGGGAGGGGGGAGGGCAAGGAGAGGTGGAGGTGGGGGAAGACAAGTGTGATGACTCACCTGAGGCAGGGACTCCCTGGGTAGATGCTGGCTGGCCACACAGACCATGTGAGGCCCTTGTTTCCATTCTCCCCACATATGAAGGGCCAGGTTGTGGTGAAATGGCTCTTGAGTGCTGGGTTGTGAAGATGTGGGTCATGGGAAGGAGAGAGGACGCTGCACTTGTCGTGAGTGTGCTGGTTAGGTGCGGTGGTGGTGTTTGTGTAGTGTATGACCGTCACCCTCTGCAGTGTCCCCTTCACTTTTTTCTGCACCAGGGTCATCCACCTCTTCCTTAGAGGGGAAGACGTCACTTCCATAGGCCGGTACAGGCTCCTAAAGCACTTTGATAGCCTTATCATATGTACCAGAGTGGGAAGGGGGAAGATCATGTGAGACGTTGCTCTCGACGTGATAACTTCCCGCTTTTTCTGAAGAAGTTTCACCACTGTCGGTTTTACTCAACACAGTTTCCTCCAAAGCATGCTCTATTGCACTACTGCTGAGCTCTTTTCTGATATCCACCGGCAGAAGTGTGGCAGGCATGGATGTTGGAAGGGGGCTGCGTGAGGGGTGGGTGGATTCAGATGAGGAGGTTTCTGAAGACATAGCTCGACACCTGGGCAAGTCACTGAACAGACTGAACCATGCTTGTATGAGGTGCCGGGGGTCCCTCCCCAACCCTGGTTACCAATGTGAAATGGCAGCCAGTTCAAGTGGTGGCAGGAAGACAAATGTGGCTATACCCGCCACTCAGTGGCCACTGTCCACCCGAAATGATGCAGCATATGCTGATCCCCAGCAGTTGGGATTAAATCCTGTTAAGAATGTTACAAGGTAGAAAAATAATAGAGAATGAGTTACAAAGTTCCACAAAATGTAAGAAAGAATGAAATAAAAAGTTTCACACAGGTCCAAGAATATTTTGTTACCAAAGGGATTGAATGGAAGATTATGGAAGTTTGTTGAACGTAATGGAAATTTCTAGAATGTTTTATAACGGTATATAAACGGTACTTCTGTGCAGAGTGAGTTAGTTTACGGTCAGAAATCGGCAAGTGAAGCAGTGTTTTCTCATGTTTTTCCTGTGTTTTTTTAGTGAAAGATGTAAGGTAAACAACCAAATTCTTTCCTAAGTTTACCGTATTACGTTACTTAGTTTAGTGGGTAACTAAGGCACTCCAGTCAGATTGAGCCTGTGCAGGTTTGCATCCAAGGGGCAGTTGGCGTTTATTGCTTACGTGATGACACCCAGAGATGAGTGAAGCTGGTCATTCATATCTTAAATATCAGGATCAACTTGCCTAGCCCCGGGCTTCTATATTTCTTATGGGGCAACACAGGATTAGATTTCGAATGAATGAAATAAAGTGAATAAACTATGTTATCAAAAAAAAGAGTGTTTTTTCACCCTCCCCCTCTTAAAAAATCCTGTGCATGGTCTTGCAAATTTCCTCGAGCTCTACAGCCGACTTCGTAAGTCAGCCTGCTCATTGCTGTATATACGACAATGACCATGCACCCAGATCGGCGAGGACTTGTAGCAAGAATGCAATTTATGAATGATCCGTCCCTAAACCTCATGAGAATCAGCATCACAAGAAGCAAGTGCTTGAAGGGCTGTGTTAGAATCTGAAAATATGACAAATGAGTCATGTCGAGAATTTAGAGTATAGTCTACGTTTTTATCAACAGCAACAGGTTCAGAGATAAACACGGATATATGAGTCGACAACTGAAGCCTGAAGGAACATTCAGTCAACCACCCACTACCAACCCACTCATTCACTCACCTTGCAGCCATCGGTGTATAATTGGTGGGAGTCCAAGTGATGCACGGTGATGTTAGGGAATGAGTAGCAGACCTTTGCCTCTGGCGCCTTGGTCTTTGGTGCTGGAACTGTTTAATGACAACAGTGAAGTGGGTTGGCTCCCGAGGCACCATATTTTTAAGTATAAATTTGTCAGTCACTGAAGTTCACATCAAACTCCTTAGTCTGTAAATGGAGGAGTAAGCAAGTGGCTGACGAACCCCCCCCCCCACACACACACTGCTGCATAAGATGGTGGTGTTTGAAGAAAGGGGGTAGAGGCCACATTGTCCATGTCACTCATTCTGCTAGTCCATATGCCGTATAATATAATTAGGTAGTCTCTGCGAACATCGGGGGGGATTTTATTTGCCTCCACTTCCATTCAAGTTACACGTGTACACCTTAAGGCTCCAAGAAACATTTTTCCATTGACGATGAGGATGGCCTACTTGAAAAAGCATGTGCTCAATGATTATTGGTCAGTGGATGAGATTGTGCACACACCTGTCATTGGGAAGTATATTGCCTGTGATAGGTACCTAGCCATATTACAGTTCCCGCATTTCAACAGGAAGTATGGCCCAGCACCCAGTGACTGGTTGTGGATGATAAGGCCCATCCTTACCATGCTCAAGGAGTCATTTGTGAGGCTTTTCCGGCCGGTTCAGAAATTTGTGATTGACAAGTCGCTTGTTCCGTTCCAGGGGCGTTTAGCATTTATTCATTATGTGCTGTCAAAACATCATTGTTTAGAACGGAAACTTTTCGTCCTATTTGACTGCCAGACTGGATATGTGCTGGACATACTAGTTTATTCTGCTACAGATGTATATATACATAGTGACGATCCACATGATTTTTCTGCTGCGGTAGTGATAATGTTCATGGACAGGTATTTCAACAAGCACCACAGACTATCTATCTATCTATTGCCAGACGCCTCAATCCCGTTTGGGGTGGCCACAAACAAATCGCCTCCAAGTCGCCCTGTCCCCCGTCATTTCACTGCCCTGCTCCCAACTCACACCCCCCTCTCTCATATACCTCTCCACTCCATCCCTCCATCTCATCCTCGGCCTCCCCCTCCCTCTTCCCCCCTCCACCTCACTCACATACACTCTCTTCGTCAGTCTTTCACCCTCCATCCTCTCCACATGGCCAAACCACCTCAGTGTGTTCCTTATAACGCTTCCTATCACATCCACATCAACACCACAATGCTCCTTTATATTCTCATTCGTCAGCCTGTCTCTCCATGTGACTCCACATGCTCCTCTTAAATAACTCATTTCCACTGCTCTCACTCTTGACTTGTGTCCTTCCAACAACGTCCAAGCATCACTTCCGTACGTTAGAGTTGGTATCACAATACTGTCATGTAGTAACTTTTTCACTTCCATGCTCACTTCCCTGTTTCTTATCACTGCTTTCAAAGAACCAGCAACCTTTCTTCCCTGCTGTACCCTTTCAAGCACTTCACCCGCTAAACCTCCATCCTTACTCATCACACTACCCAAGTACTTAAATGTACTCACATTTTCCAATTCCTCACCATCCAACCTCGCTGTACATTCACTGACTTCACCTCTCTCAAAGACCATCACTTTACTCTTCCCTACATTCACCTTTAGATTCCGTTTCTTACACACTCTCTCAAACTCATCCACCAAGTCTTGCAGCTCCCCTTCGTCTTCACTCAACAACACAGTATCATCTGCAAACAACAGTACAGGGAGTTTCCAAACACTATCCTCTCTCACCAGGGCCACTCCAACATCCACAACCCTACCTTGTACCTCTTTTATTACCCAATCCACGTACAGACTGAACAACCATGGAGACATGACACATCTCTGTTTCAAACCAACTTTCAAAGAGAAAAATTCACTTAGTTCACCATCCACACGCACTGCAGCATTCGCACCATCGTACATACTCTTCACAACATTCAACAACTTCCCATCTACTCCATATATTCTTAACACTTTCCACAATCCTTGTCTATCCACCCTGTCATATGATTTCTCCAAATCCATGAAAGCCGCATACAACTTCTTTCCCTTCTCTAGAAACTTTTCCACTAAAGATCTAAGAATGAATATCTGATCTACACAACCTCTTCCCATCCTAAAGCCTCCCTATTCTTCTCCAACTAATTTCTCTGTTCTTTCTCTAACTCTGTCAATAAGTATCCTACCATACACTTTCCTATTATACTAAGAAGACAAATGCCCCTATGATTACCACACATTTCTTTTTCCCCTTTTCCTTTGTACAAGGGAATAATTATACCTGACTTCCAATCCTCCGGGACTCTACCTTCCTCCCAAGCCAATCTGCACATCTTCCACATTCATTCTACTACTATCTCTCCCCCATGCTTCAGCATTTCACCACACGCTCCATCAATTCCTGGGGCTTTCCCCGATTTAACTTTTTTCATTGCTTCCACAACTTCTATCCTATTGATTTCTTCCTGTCTTCTCCCCTCCCTCCTTCTCCCAGCCATTCCCCAGCCACTTATACTCGCATTACTTCCATCCTCTACGTTCAACAATTCCTTAAAGTGTTCTCTCAATCTGCTCACTTTTTCTCCCTTCTCCACTAGTAATCTACCATTTTTATCTTTCACTCCCCTGCTAACTTCACTTCCACACTGTCTTACTCTTTTCACCTCTCTCCAGAACATTTTCTTACAGTCCCTCCACTTTACACTCAAATTCCTTCCAAATTCCTCATCCACTCTCTTCTTACTCTCTCTTACTAATCTTTTCACCTCTCTCTTTCTTTCTACATATAACTCTCTTCCGCCTCTCAACTTCTTCCACGCCCCTATTTCTCATCCATTCAATGTATCCTTTCTTCTTTTGTGCCACAGCCTGTTTCACCTCTTCAGTCCACCACGCTGTTCCTTGCACCCCCCTCTGTCTTCTCTTCCTTCCACACACCACATCACATGCTGCACATATTTCTTCTGTAAATATGCTACACACACCTTCCATGTCTCCCATCTGCTCCAATTCATATTTGCCCAATCGTTCCTCCACTTCTCTCTTATACTCTGCCTTTTTCTCATCCTCTTGTAACCTTTCCACTCTCCTTGCAACTACTCCTTCCTCTCGTCTTTCCCTTCTTCTATTCCTCCATCTTACTTGAATTCTAATTCTGGCCACTACCAAGTAGTGGTCAGAAAGTCCACTCCCCCAACCTCTATACACTCTTGCATCCTTTACACATCTTCGCATCCTTTCATCCACACACACATAATCAATCATTGCCTTCCTTTCATTCAGTTCACCACCCACCCTTCTCATCACTCGCCATGTATACCTGTGGATCATTTTATGCCTGAAGAGGGTATTGGCTATTACCAACCCCCTCCCAGCACAAATGTCCACTAACGCACTCCAATTCTCATCTATCTCAGCAGGCACACCCCACTCACCAACTATTCCATCCACCTTCACATTCCCAACTTTACCATTCATATTACCAATCAAAAACACTCTCTCATTCCTTCCAAACTTTTCCATGCACATTTCTACATTTGTCCAGAACTCTTCTCTCACTCTTCTAGCACGATCTTGCGTTGGTGCATACACACACACAATCGCCCACATTTGTATTCCAACTTTCAACTTTACCCACACAATCCTTGACCCAACTGATCCATACTGTCTTATGCTCCTCTTCCATCTTTTACTCACAACTATACATACTCCTTCCTTTGCCCTCTCATTCTCACCTACTCCTGCAGATACACCCCATCCATACTCCCATTCTCTCACACTTTCTCCTCTCCATTTTGTTTCAGTTATTCCACATACATCCACTTTCGCACCCTCAAGCACCTGGACAATCTCTCTCTCTTTCACCTCATCATTCGTTCCCCTTACATTCCAAGTTCCAATTACCATGTCCTTTGTCCGGTCCTTGGTCGTCATCGTTTGGTCAGTCCTTGTCCGAGGTTTATTGTTTGTTTTTTTAGTTAGTTGTTTTCCGGGGAGGGGCACTAATCCTCCGCCAACCCTTTTAGTCGCCTTTTATGACAAGCAGGGATACTGGGGTAGTATTCTTGAAAACCCCCCCTACCCCCAGGGGTAGGATATTTATTACACATCCCCTGTGTTGACGAACATGGTAGTGGGTCCTGTGGAACTGTCCGTGCCAGTAGGAAGAATTCTTCATCCTTCCCTGAAAAAAATGAGAAAGGCGACCTGCTAACTCGGAAATGTGACATTTTGACCATTCACTGGCATGATAAGTGGAAGATGAACATTATGGCCACAGTGCATCAGGGGGTTATGTAGGACACAGGCAAGACAGACTTCAGGTCCAAGGAACCTGTGTTCAAGCCAAGTGCAGTCAATGACTACAACATCAACAAGTGGGTCATCGAAAAGTTTGACATGCAGGTGGGTGAGATAGATTGCCTCCACAAATCTCATCATTGGCACAAGAAGGCATTCTTACACCTTCATGATACTGCGATCCTGAACAGCTACATACTTTTCAAAGAGGACTGGAGTAGGGATGTCTCTCTATGGGATTTTGAGAAAGAACTGGCACGTGAGCTCCTTGCAAAGTATGGAGCTGTTCAGGGCACAGGTGCAAGGAGGGGAATGTATCAGATGCCAACAGCTGACAGGGTGAGTAGTGCACAGTACCTATCACGTCACCATCTTGTGAACCTTGGTCAAACACCTGCTGGTTGTGTGGCCTACAGGAATTGCCATGTGTGTGGCTCAACAAAACATTGGCTTCAAACATGTAATGACACTCCATATAAATGTAATGAATGCAACGTGGCACAGTGTCCCAAGCGCTTTTTTGAATACCACCATTTCATAAGTGAAAATGAATTTGTAAAGGTTATATGTAAAGTAAATCTTCTAAATATCTTGTGTCACCCTCGCAAAAATGCATGAAAACCCAGTGGACACCTGTAGAAAACTACTTTCTTGGGCAGACCTTCTTTATTTTTTTTTTTTCTTGAAATCAGTTTGGAAAATATGTGATATGCATCAAAACTGTGATATGAAGTGCAAATCTTAGTAGTGCTGTAGAGCATAAGTAGTAAGATAAGTATTATTACCATGCCAGAAAAAGTGCAGAAAAGCTTAAATAGAATCACAAGTGTTTACCTCGTAGTCAACCATTGTGCGTGCAACTTGCGGAAAAATTATTATGAAAAATGCATCATTGCAAAATCTTCTCTCAAAATGAATATAAAGTCCAAGGTTTGTAGACAGTCATGGAAATAAAAGTAGATATTTATTTTTCACCTTTTATTGTATCTGCATCAGTTCTCCCACAGACCTGCAGGGCATACTCTCACTCAGAAACTATTGACGAGCCACATGTACAGGGTGATGATTCATACCTATGGGGATGAGTTGGAGAGTGGTAGAAACGAGCGAGAAAGTGCAAGTATTTCGCAAGGAAGGCTGGCAAGCATTACAATAGCACCACTCTGAAACCCCGGTCAGTGCTGCCAACGCTAGCCAGGTGCTTTGCATCCACAGCCAAAGTCGGAGCAAAGTGCTGCCATGCGGTCACAGCCCACCTTCATCATAAGAAGATACCTATCTTCTCCTCGTCCCTACTCATCGACGGGACAACTTGCCGACCAGGGGATGGTTTCATTTGCAAGACAAAGAGTTGATGAGCAATATGGTTTTTATTTGTATCCCTAACTGCTATACTTTTCCTAATATGAAGGTTTTAAAACAGGCTATTATTGAAAAAATGCCCATAGGGAGAGAGCATTGGCCTCAAAACACTGCCTGCGTTTAAGGGTTAATTAATTTAATGGGTTAAATATTAGTTTAATCAAATTTTTCATTCTTTCCAAGTGGGGAGATTAAACCCCCAAAATCCACCCCGTGTGCAAAGCCTTGGAGATTTGAGACATTCTTCATGATCTATGGTCCACACTTTCCTTTGATAAGAAAGCAATAAATCATCTGTAGCAATGTCAGTGGACCAGGCTAAATAATCCAACTTGCAAACCACTGCTTGGCAACTGAGATAGTGCCAACCGTTCTAGTCGCCTTATGGAAAATGATTTGGTGCAGTTGAGGATGAAGTACACATTTATATCACATCTGTTGCCATATATTGAAAACCTTTTTCCACCATACTGTGGTATCCAAGGTGCAGTGTTATCTATCAGTCATAATTATCCTGCAGTGTTGGCAGTTTATGAGTAGACCTATTCATGAAAGTGCTCCACTTATAAATTATTGTGATGCAGTAGATGTCATCTTCAACCATTCCAGTATCTTTGGTGATTAGAATTTTAATATCACTGATAAACTGATGGCTTTCTTTAGGAATACAGGTTGGATCAGAATGATTTTCTACTGTATCAGGTTATGTTTTTTTAACGATTGTATGTTTGTATATAATGTACTGTATTATTTAATTAGGGTACACAGTTGACGGATTTGGAACAGTTCCTGCTTCTGATGGATGTATTTCTTATATTGATGTCCACTATATTAAGCCACGTTTGTCACTTGACAGTCACCAGTTGATGAGTGCAAATGTCCAGTATTAAGAGGTATTGGACATTTCCAGTCGATGGTGTTATGTTGGACTAGGTATTTGATTTTTGTGTGCCTATGTAAATATTGCTCATCTCTTTAAGCTTTCCTAATTACAGTCGACAGTTGAGGTGCATGGAATAATTCCTGACTTTCTGTTTCTGTTTCATACATTAATGTCCCCTACAGCAATACTGTACATGTGCCACTCCTGGCAGTCAGTGGGTGATGAGTGCATGTGTGTAATGTACTGAGGCATTGAACAATTGCAGTCAATAATGTTCTGTTGGTCGAGGGACTGATTTTTAAGTAGGTTTAACTATAAGTGTCTTTAGGCATAAATGTAAGAGAGCATTTTTTTTGTTTAGTTGGGGGTAGCTGTGTTTGGATGTTGGCTTACGGGACTTCCTTTTTTAATTTATAATTAATATTTTTTAACTTAATAATAATATGCACAAATCAAAATAAAATTATTTGAAATGAGACATTACACACACACAAAAAGAAAAACAAATAAAGAATAAAATGGCTTAATGACCAGGGCCTTAGGCCCAATGATCGACAGCCAAAAAATGAAAAGAAATAAAATTCCCTTCTTTCTCGCCATACCATTAACTCTTCCATCAAATTTTCTCTGAAATGGATCAGCTCTGGTTAAATTGGCCTTGACGATTCAACTTAACATTTTCCTTATTGATAGTTGGAGAAAAAATTGACAACTCTCTTACTAAATTAACCCTTCCGTCAAGCTTGGTTAAACTTAGACCAAAACTGTTCGAGTTATTTCACACACACACACACACACACACACACACACACACACACACTGCTCGCTGGCTCAGTGGTAACGTTCTCTCTTGCCATCTGGTAGACAGCAGTTTGTGCCTCGCTCAGGTTTCGAAAAGTTTCACTGACGAAGTGGGTGGTTACTGTCCCCCTTGAGCGAGGGGACGGGTGTGTGCGTGTGTGAAGGCAACAGTCTTACCCTTAGATCGGACTATATGAGCTCACAGCTCCCTTCAGGGAGGGTAAAAGCTGACGATCACGACCATCATGTGATCCTGACCGACCCAGTGAATTACACACACACACACACACACACACACACACACACACACACACAAGATCTCAAGAGACAAAAAGGAGATGGCAAATGTAATGAGCATATTGAAAGAAGTATCAGAGGAAATCTGTAGTAAAGACATAGAGGAATACAAAAGGTTAGGGAAATACGAGAGAAGCAAGTCAAGACCCCTAAAGGTAACCTTCCAGAGTGTAAACACCGTGGAGGAGATACTAAAAAATGCAAAGAATCTTATGGAAAAAGAGGAGTTCAAAAATGTATGGATAAAAAGATGCCTAACACAAGAGGAACTGGAGTTACTGAAAGAAAAGAGGGAGGAAGCAAAACAAATAATGAGGGAAGATCAGAGGAGGAGAATAATACATTTTTTTACAAAGTAATAGAATTGCAGGTACGAAAGTGGTACATAAACAGGAGGGAATAAAAAGGAGGAAGGTAGTAGAACCAAGTCATGACAAGTATATAAACAAGATGATTAAGTTGATGTACTCAAATGTGGATGGAATGGTATCTAAATTATTAGAGATGAATGATTATGTCAGAGAAAATGAACCACATATAATATGCCTAACTGAAACAAAATTAACACCAAGGATATCAAATGACATCCTAAACTTAGAGGAATATATTATATGGAGAAGAGATAGGAACTTAAAAAAAGGAGGAGGAATTATAATATTAACTAAGAAAAATCTAAAAGTCAAAGAAATAGAACTAGATATACCCTCACAAGTAGAACTGATTGCAGTAGAGATCAATACATCTGAAGGGAAAGTAATTGTAGCCAATTTGTACATGCCACCCAAGCCAAACACATGGGAAAGAGATGAATATGAGGACCTGGTAGAGAATACAGTTCCGAGAGTAAGAGCATTACTACATAAAATGGAAGAGAAATCGGAAAGAATTATACTAACTGGAGATTTTAATACAAATATAAATTGGAATACGCTAGATATAATAAGCCAAGAAAGCTGTTGGGACCAAAAGCTCCTGGATCTCGTGCAAGAGTTTTTCCTAACGCAACATGTAAGGGAAAGCACCAGAAAAAGAGGATTCGATGTACCCTCAGTGCTTGATCTCATATTTACTACGCAAGAAAACGATATTAACGATTTAATATACCACCCTCCATTCGGCAAAAGCGACCATGCAGTACTAAATTACAACTTCAGGATAGCATATGACATAGTTAACAGCAATGAAAGTTACAAATAGAGCCTAAACTATAAAAAGGAAAACTATCATGACCTAAAGAAGTACTTCTTAGAAACTGATTGGGGAAAGGAGCTTAGAGTACAAGATCTGAATGCTATATATAAAAAACTCTGTGAACTTTATGAAATAGGAGTCCAGAAGTACATCCCACAGCACAAAGAAGCAGAAAAGAAAATAAAGAAATGGTTCAATACAGAATGTAAAAAAGAAAAAGAAAAAAGAGATTAGTTGTGGAATAGATACAGAAGACACAATAGTCTATCTATCTATCTATCCATTGCCAGACACCATAATCCCGTAAAGGGTGGCCATTTGACACTGAGTTAGTTGTTTTACAGGGAGGGGCACCAACCCTCCACCAACCCACTTGTTGACACGTAGGGAGCACGTATGGTTTGGTTATATGGTTACCACGCAGCGTTGTAAATGGTTTCTTGGCTTACAGGAAACCATTTGGCTTGTCACTTAATGTAAAGCCACCTGTAAAGGAAAGAAAAGGAATAAGAAGTGACAGGAAAGATGGGAGAAATAGGAAGAGAGGAGGGCAGGCACAGAAAAAGAATGATAAAAGCTGAGGAAGTAGGCAGCACTACATCAAGTGAGTGGATGATGGTCGCCATCACCTACCACAAAGACACAATAGTGAAAGGGCATATAATAATTACAAACAGGCAAGAAACGATTATACAAGAATAAAGAGGGAAGCCAAAAAACAGTTTAAGGAAGATATCATAAATAAAAGTAGTGATCAACCGAAGCTATTTTACAGCTACATCAGAAGCAAAACCAAAGTAAAAGATAAAATACAATCCATTACGGACGAAGGAATCACCTATACACAAGAGAAGGATATTTGTGAAGCACTAAACAAGAAGTTCCACTCAGTTTTTACAGAGGAAAAAAATCTTGAGAGGGATTATGTGGAACATGCATGCCCACACATACTACCAGATATACAATCATCAGAAAAAGTAATACAGGAGGAGCTAAGTAAATTAGACAAAGGAAAAGCAAATGGTCCTGATAAAATTTCATGTTGGGTACTACGTGAATGTGCAAAGGAGTTAAGTAAACCATTATTTTTAATTTTCAAGAAATTCTTGAGTCAATGATAACTACCTGATATTTGGAAGAAAGCAAACATTGTTCCCTTATTCAAGAAAGAGAATAGACAAAATCCACTCAACTACCAACCAGTATCAATAACCAGTGTTGTAAGCAAGGTATTAGAAAAGCTTACAAGAAAAGCTTGGATATATCATCTACAAGAACACAATATGATAACAGAAAGACAGTTTGGTTTCAGAAAAGGAAAATCATGTGTTACTAATCAATTGCGCTACTATGACAGAGTAACAGACACATTACAGGAAAGAGAAGGATGGGTGGACAGTATCTATTTAGATTTCAAGAAAGCATTTGACACAGTACCACACCAAAGACTTTTATGGAAACTGTACCATCAAGGAGGAATTCGAGGCAAACTGTATTGTTGGATGCAAGATTTTCTCATAAGAAGAGAAATGAGAACAGTATTAAGGGGAAATTACTCATCACAGAAAGAAGTGACTAGTGGAGTACCACAGGGCTCAGTGCTGACACCAATCATGTTTTTAGTGTATATAAATGATACAGACAGTAACACTGGAAATGAAAGCTATCTAAATATGTTTGCAGATGATGCAAAAATACAAAGGAGAATTACTAACACAGACTCTTGTAAAGAGCTACAAACAGAATTAAATAAACTTCATGAATGGAGTAATACATGGCAAATGGACTTCATTGTGGACAAGTGTCATGTAATCAAGTTTGGTAAAAGTGGAAAAATACCTGATTGGGATTATACGTTAGGAAATAAAACCCTACACACATTAGAAAGAGAAAAGGACCTAGGTGTGATTATCAATAACAGACTATCTCCGGCTGACCACATCAGTGAGAAGGTACGGAACATGTATACACTGCTTGCAAATATGAGAATAGCATTCACATACATAAATGAAGACATGCTAAAAAAAGATTATAACATCATTCATCAGACCAACCCTGGAGTATGCATCAGTAGTCTGGAGTCCTCATCTCAAAAAACACATAGACAAGATTGAAAAAGTTCGAAGGGCCGCTACAAGATGGGTACCAAGCTTAAGGGATCTAAGCTACGAAGAAAGACTAAATAAACTGAATCTACTAACACTACAGGAGAGAAGGAAAAGAGGTGACATGATTATGCTATATAAATGGATATCAGGGAAGAAGAAAATATACATAAATGATTACTTAACCTATGGGGATGCATCAGCAAGAGGACACTGCAAAAAACTGCATAAGAAGAGAGGTGATAAAGACGCTAGGAAATTTAGTTTCCCAAATAGAGCAATTGATTAGTGGAATGCACTACCGAATGAAATAGTGTGTGCCAAAACAATTCACAATTTTAAGGATACGTACGATAAATATGGTTTAAGACAAGGGACAGTACGAGCTTGACTCATTCCTGTAAAGATACAATTAGGTAAGAACAATTAAGTAAGAACACACACACACACACACACACACACACACACACACACACACTAGGCAGAATGGAGGAGAAACCTGAAAGAATTATGTAAACTTGAGATTTCAGTACATACATAAACTGGAATACTCTTTAAGTAAGACGCTATTAAAGCTGTTGGGATCAAAAGCTCCTAGATCTTGTACCAAGAGTTTTTCCTAACACAATATATTAAGGAAAACACCAGAAAAAGAGGACAAGATGATCCATCATTACTAGATCTTACATTTACCAGGCTAGATAATGATAATGACAACATAATATATCACCCTCCATTCGGCAAAAGCGACCATGCAGTAGTAAATGGCAACTTCAGGTGTACATATGATATGGTTAGCAGTAATGAAAGTTACAAAAAGAGCCTAAACTACAAAAAGGAAAATTACCACGACTTCATAGAAATAGACTGGGGAAAGGAGCTAAGAGGACAAGTTATAAATATAGAAAATTCTGTGAATTTTATGAAATAGGAGTCCATAATTATACCCCTCATCACAAAGAAACAGAAATTAAGATAAAGTGGTTTAACACAGAGTGTAAATAATCAAAAGAGAAAAGAAACTTGCTGTGGAATAGATCCAGAAGATACAATAGTGAGAGGGCATAAACAACCATAAATAAGTGAGAAATGATTATACAAGGATAAGGAGAAGAACAAAGTCTGAATAAAAGTAGTGATCAACCGAAGCTTTTTTACAGCTACATCCGAAGCAAAACCAAAGTTAAAGTTAAAATATAGTCCATAACGGATGAGGGGATAACCCATATCCAAGAAAAAGATATTTGCGAAGTTCTTTAAAAAAAATTTCCAACCATTTCTTACAGAAAATATTTTTGAGAGCAATGATAGGGAAAATGCATGCCCACACATAATACCAGATTTCAGAATATCGAAACAACAGGTATAGGAAGGGTTGAATAAATTAGACAAGGGAAAAGCAAATGCTGCAGCCGAAAGTTCAGGTTGGGTGCTACATGAATGTGCAGAAGAGTTAAGGAGACCAATATATTTAATATTCAAGGAATCCTTAAAAATAAGGTAAATTACCTGATGTTTGGAAGAAAGCAGACATTGTTCCCCTATTCCAAAGAGGAAGTAGACAGAATCCACTCAACTACAGACCAGTATCTCTGACCAGTGTTGTAAGTAAGGTACAGTAGGTACCTACAGTACACGAGGTCAGAGTACGCGATCCTCATTGTACACGAGGACCCATTTTTTTCCCGAATTTTAGTGTATTTTTTAATAGTATGCGAATAGAACTCATTGCAGGCGAGACAGTAGTGAAAAGTGGCCCAAATCCAGGGTTTATCCCGAGCACGCGACATTGCCATGCCAAGAAGCGTCAACCACCAGTGATGGAGAGTGGAGACTTGTCGATGATGGAGGTCAGACGGGTACTGTGTGCCCTAGATAAATTCAAGGAAGAATTCAAGAACATCGAACACTGTTAGTTGCAAATGGAGGAAGTGATGACTTCACTTTGAAGGGTTTATGAACGAAGTGAGTGCACTAGCTAGTGAAAGTGTCGAAAGTGCTGGTGACGAGAGTGGTGTGTCGGGTGGTGTGGTGGATGGTGCAGCTGTACACTTGGGTTCCGAGAAAATTCACCATCAAGTCAATTCGCCGTCAGACAATAATTAACTTGTTTCTCCCTCACTGTACTCGCCTTTGAATACATATTCTAGCGGCATCCATAGCTGTCTTCATTAATGACAGTGAAATGTCTTGTTATTGTTGTGATGGCGAATTGACTTGACAGTAAATTCTCGTGAAACCCATGCTAGGTGTCTCACCCTGCCCCCGATCCCCTTCTTACCTCCATTAAGCCTGTTGTCCTCTTGGGTTAAGATGAGCAGCCATATTCTTGTTGGTTTAGTTAAGCCATATCCTTGTTGGTTTAGTTAAGCCATATCCTTGTTCATTTAGTAAAGCCATAATCTTGTTGGTTTACTTTATCTTAGGTAATATGTCTTACATAAGTTCCTTGTACAGTACAATACTTAGGTCTGAAAGGAGTCTCAAGGGTAGCCCATGAACGGGGGTAGCACCCATATGAAATTTTTCCCATCCATATGAAATTTTTCCCATAAGTTTATGTATTCAGAGTAGGCGAATTCCTAGTACACGACTTCCTCTGCCGCCCATATACTTGCTTACTGTGGGTACCTACTGTACTAGAAAAGCTAATAAGAAAAATTTGGGTAAACCATCTGGAAAGATACAATATGATAACAGAAAGACAGTTCGGATTTAGAAAAGGAAAATCATGTGCTACAGATCTTTTAAGCTACCATGACAGAGTTGCAGAAACAATAAAAAAAAAAGAGAAGGATGGGTGGACAGTATCTATTTCGATTTTAAGAAAGCATTTGACAGAGACCATCAAGGAGGAGTCCAAGTTAACCTGCACTGTTTGAGGCAGGTTTTCTTGGGAAAAGGGAAATGAGAACAGCACTAAGGGAAAATTACTCATCATGGAAAGAAGTGACCAGCAGAGTTCCACAGAGCTCAGTGCTGGCACCAACTAAGTTTTTAGTGTAAATAAATGATACAGATAGCAACATTGGAAATGGAAGCTATTTATATATGTTTGCTGATGATGCAAATTTACAAAGGAGAATTACAAACACACACTTATGCAGAGAGCTACAAGAAGACTTAAATAAGCTTCCTGAATGGAGCAACAGATGGCAAACGGAAAAATGCCATGTAGTTGAGTCTGGCAAAAGTGGAAAAAAACAGATAGGAATTATAAGCTAGGAAGTTTAACTCTACACACATCAGAAAAAGAGAAGGACCTAGGTGTAATTATCAATAACAGACTATCACCAGGCGACCACATAAATGAGAAGGTATGAAACATGCATACACTCCTTGCTAATATGAGAATAGCATTCACATATATAAACGAAGACATGCTGAGAAAGATAATAACATCTTTCATCACACCAACCCTGGAACGTGCATCAGTGGTCTGGAATCCTCATCTCAAAAAAACACATAGATAAGATTGAAAAAGTACAAAGGGCTGCTACAAGATGGGTATCAAACTTAAAGGATCTAAGCTATGAAGAAAGGCTAGAAAAACTGAACCATCTAACATTACAAGACAGATGGAAAAGAGAAGACATGATTACTACACTATATAAATGCATCTCGGGGAAAGAGCAAATAGACATCAATGAGTACCGGTATATAACCTATGGGGATGCATCAGCAAGAGGACATTGGAAGAAACTGTATAAAAAAGGTGACAAAGACGTAAGGAAATGCAGTTTCCCAAATAGAGCAAATGATCAGTGGAATGCACTACTAAATGAAATACTGTAGTGTGTGCCAAAACTATTCATAAATTTAAAGGTATGTTTGATAAAAATGGTTTAATACACGGGACAGTACGAGCTTGAATCATTCCTGTAGAGATACAATTAGGTAAGAACACACACACACACACACACACACACACACACACACACACACACACACACACACAAGCAAACCAAACGTACACACGGAGACCGAGGAAAACATTGCCCTCTGCGCACTCTCACCCACTTAAGTGTTATTAAGTGATGGTTAATTCAACAACCTTTTGTATGATGACCATGATGTTAGTTTTAATTAACCAGTGGAGGAACTGCCAAAAACGAGATCAAATCATGAATTTATATGAAGATAACCAGTGTTGTGCTTAACGCATGCCTTCATTCCTTTTAAGTACAAGCGTAATAAGGAGAGTTAATGTGCTTGTTAAATATTATAGTATTTTAAGATCGCATTTTCATTTAAATACCCTGCCTGAAAAAGCAAAAGCTAGGAGTGCAATGGAGAGCCGGTACCAGAAAGAATGAGTACACCTAAAGTTATTGCTTACGTCTCCACCAATAAAGGTTTATTGTCATGGGATGTGAAGGGGAAAGGGTTACGAGAAATGGACATGGTTTCCAATTAAGAGACACGACAAAAAGCGGAAGGAATGTTCCGGAGGGACGAATATTGCTCACGAGATGAAAGTAGCGGTGAAAGAAGAGAAAACTGTAGGAAATGAAAGAGGTAAGTGAGTGAAATAGAAACGTGTGGAACTGTTAAATTAAAAGAAAACAATTCTCATAACAATCAACGAAGAAAACTTCAGAATCTGTAAAGTACATATTCTTCATATCTTAAAACAGTTGTTGCATTACTCTGTCAGTAAAGGGTTGCCATTTCGCTAACCACTGTAAATCTTCCCTTTCAGATTCTGCTTAACACTATAGCACACACACACACACACACACACACACACACACACACACACACACACACACACACACTAAATAAATGAAGATATGGAGACAGGACAACACGACCTTAGCTCAATTCCTGTATACTACAGATACGTAAATACAAATAAGTAAATACACATGCAGCTTGATGGGTCAAAGATAAGGATGTGTGTGTGTGTGTGTGTGTGTGTGTGTGTGTGTGTGTGTGTGTGTGTGTGTGTGTGTGTGTGTGTGTGTGTGTGTGTGTGTGTGTGTGCGTGTGCGTGTTTAACATTCTGGACTATCTTTTGCACAGCAAGAATAACTTAAAGCTTGAATAAATCCGTCTGCCATTACTTTAAATCGAATAATTTAGTTATACACCATTCCTTACATAGTTAATTGAGACAGACCCAGACCGAGGAATAGTATCTGTAATGGATCTTAATATTCTTTTTTTTTAACACAAATCAATATTCAAACAAGAGTGAACAACAATCCATATCATAAACTATGCTAACACATTTCCGATTATGAAATCCAATGAAACAAGGAGAGAGAGAGAGAGAGAGAGAGAGAGAGAGTGTTATATAAATACCCAGAATAAAAATACCATACCGTTATTCCTCGGAAATCCAACCTTGGTATTCAAAAATTAACTACTTTCGATAACAAAAGGTAAAGAATACTTTGATATTTCCCTATCTTCAAGACCGTCCAGAAGTTATCCAGAAATTATCCGTGAAGGGAAATTTGTTAAACATGGCTGAAATGCCTGAGCAGCGTGTAATTGGAAATGGTAGAAAGTAATATATATTAAAACAGCATCGAAACAAACATGTTTTCGTCTCTCTCTCTCTCACTGTATCTCTCTCTGTTTCAGATCAGTGTCTATTAATCCTTTATCGGTGTCTCGTCACCCATCCTTTCCCTTTGGAGTTTTGACAGCCGTTCAAGATAACTTTGACTTCTCTTTCGAGTATCCCACCATTCTCTTTCCTCAACCACCGAAGCATTTGGTTTCTATTTTCAGGCACTGTATTTTCTGTATACTATAAGCGTTTACGTTGCGCATCGTCTTTATTTATATGCGAATTATAACTTTCGCTATCGAGCCATCTCCTTCAGCCGACAGACATTGTTTTTGATTGAAGATATGAATGGAAAGATACGGAATATGAAGGTGGATGGAGTAGTTGGTGAGTAGGGTGTGCCTGCAGAGATGGATGAGCATGGCAGTGCTTTAGTGGACATTTGTGCCGGGAGAGGGTTCGTGATAGCCAATAGCCTCTTCAGGCACAAAATGATCCATAGGTATCTGTGGCAAGAGATGAGAAGGCTGAGTGGTGAACTCAATGAACCGAAGGCAATGATTGATTATGTGTGTGTGTGGTTGAAAGGATGAGAAGGTGTGTAATGGATGCAAGAGCATATAGAGGTTGGGGGAGTGGACTTTCAGACCACCACTTGGTGATGGGCAGACTCAAGGTTCAGGTTAAATGGAGAAATAGAAGGGAAGGACAGGAGGAAATAGCGCATACACGGAGGGTGGAAAGGTTACAAGAGAATGGAAAAATGGCAGATTATAGGAGAGAAGCAGAGGAGTGACTGGATAATTATGGATTGGAGCAGATGGGGGACGTGGAAGGTGTGTGCACGATATTCACAGAAGAGATCTGTGCAGCATGTGAGGTGGTATGTGGGGTGAAGAGAAGACAAAAGGAAGTGCAGGGAACAGCATGGTGGAATGAAGAGGTGAGAGAGGCTGTGGCACAAACGAAGAAAGCATATAGTGCGTGGATGAGAAACAGGGGCTTGGAAGAAACTGACAGACAGAAGAGAGAGAGTTATATGTAGAGAGGAAGAGAGAGTTGAGAAGATTAGTAAGAGAGAGGAAGAAGAGAGTGGATGGGGAATTTGGAAGGAATTTGCGTGTAAAGTGGAGGGAATGTAAGAAAATGTTTTGGAAAGAGGTAAATAGAATTAGACAGGGTGGCAAAGAAGCAAGTCGGGGAGTAAAAGATAAAAATGGTAGATTACTAGTGGAGAAGGAAGGGAAAATCAACAGATGAAGAGAAAATTCGTTGAACATAGAGAATGAAAGGAATGTGAGTATAAGTGGCTGGGAAATGGCTGGGAGATAGATGGATGTGAGAAGAGAGGAAGAAATCAGTAGGGTGGAAGTTGTGGAAGCAATGACGAACGTCAAAATGGGGAAAGCCCCAGGTTTTGATGGAGTGTGTGGTGAAAAGATGAAGCATGGGGGAGAGATAGTTGTAGAATGGATGTGGAAGATGTGTAGACTGGCCTGGGAAGAAGGTAAAGTCCCGGAGGATTGGAGGTCAGGTATAATAATTCTCCTGTACAACAGAAAAGAGAAAAAGAAGTGTGTGATAATCATAGGGGCATGACTTCTTATTGAAAGAGGAAAAGTATATGGTAGGATACTTATTGACAGAGTTAGGGAAATAACAGAGGAATTAGTTGGAGAGGAACAGGGAGGTTTTAGGAGGGAAAGAAGTTGTGTAGATCAGATATTCATTCTTAGATCTTTAGTGGAAAAGTTTCTAGAGAAGGGAAAGAAAATGTATGCGGCCCTCGTGGATTTGGAGAAAGCGTATGACGGGGTGGATAGACAAGGTTTGTGGAAAGTATTAATTAGGAATACATGGAGTAGGTGGGAAGTTGTTTCATGCTGTGAAGAGTATGTGTGAGGGTGCTAAGGCTGCAGTGCGTGTGGATAGTGAACTGAGTGAATTTTTCTATTTGAAGGTTGGATTGAAACAAGGATGTGTCATGTCTGCATGGTTGTTCACTCTGTATATGGATAGGGTTATAAAACAGATACAAGGTAGGGCAGTGGATGTTGGAGCAGCCCTGATGAGAGAGAGCAGTGTTTTGAAACTCCCTGTACTGTTGTCTGCAGATGATACTGTGTTGTTAAGTGAAGACAAAAGGGAACTGGTGGATGAGTTTGGAAGAATATAAAGGTGACTGTAGGGAAGAGTATAGTTATGGTCTTCGAGAGACGTGAAATCAGTGAATGTACAGTGAGGCTGGATGAGGAGGAACTGGGAAATGTGAGTGCGTTTAAGTACTTGGGTAGTGTGATGGGTAAAGATGGAAGTTTAGAGGGTGAAGAGCCTGAAAGGGTACAACAAGGAAGAAAGGTCGCTAGTTCCTTGAGAACAGTGGTAATAAACAGGGAAGTGTGCATGGAGGTGAGAAAGTTACTACATGACAGTATTGTAATACCAACTCTAATGCATGGAAGTGAAGTTTGGACCTTGTTGGAGGGAAGATGCCAGGAGTGAGAGCAGTGGAAATGAGTTATGTGAGAAGAGCATGTGGAGTCACGTGGAGAGACAGACTGACAAATGAGGGAATGAAGGCGAGTTGTGTTGTGGATGTGGATGTGATAAGAAGTGTTTGGAGAAAAACATTGAGTTGGTTCGGCCATGTGGAGAGGATGGAGAGTGGGAGATTGACAAGGAGAGTGTATGTGAGTGAGGTGGAGGGTAGGGAGGGAGGGGGAGGCCAAAGATGAGATGGAGGGATGTAGTGGAGAGGTATATGAGAAAGGGTGTTGTGGGCTAGGAGCAAGGCAGTGGAATGGAGAGGGGAACTGGACGACATGAAGGCGATTTGTTTGTGGCCACCCCTTACGTGATTAAGGTGTCTGACAATACATAGACAGATAGCTTTTTCTGTAAACTTTCAATCAATGCATGTGAGTTTGCTGTAGCTTCAATAATTTTGAGGTAACTCGCACGTAGTCATACTGGCGTTTTTGTTTTTCTTATTTTTTTTTCTTTTTCTTTTTTTTTCCGATTCAGAAATAGGGTGGTGAACTTCGAGGAAAGTTACTTTAATAACACAAATATATTTCGAACAATCTGCGTAGATCTACTATGGCCTCATTATTTTGCCAGAACACAGAATTGGTGCGGTGTTGCGCTTCCACCCAACAGCATGTATGAGAATATTCTCGCTGGATCAGTAACAAGACAAAAGACACCTTTCCCAGCTGCACTCATCCCTGCTACAGTGTACTGGGAAAGAATCAGTTATTTACAGGGGAGAGGGAGTGTCTAACTCCAGAGGTTCCATCCTGTATAAACTCAAGTCCGTGAGAAGATCTATTCATATTGTTTTACCATGTAAAAACACTGCGGCATTGTTCCCTGTACTTGCAGTCTCACTCATTGGGGGTGGCTATTATGATCACACCCTGTGTAAAGCATAACCAGAGAGTACGTCTACAAGTATTCAGTATTTCGTGGCCTAGGTTACATACCCATGTTGTACACGTAAACTGGGGTGAATTCGGACTCGGGGCGAATTCGGATATTATTGCAATAAAAAGTTGTTTAAATTAATTAATAATTAATGAATAAAAATATTAGAAATCTGTTTGCTCCCAATTGTTTGTAATTCTTTACTGTACTTTGGTGTATAAAGATTCTTAATATATCACGTGACACATACCAAATATATACTAAAAAGCAAACATATGTAAAAGAATAAAATTTGTAACATTGGCAAACTTTCTTTGGCAGAAATGTTAATGAATAGATGCAGGAAAATCTTCGGTGCCCGGATGTACTTTCATGCATAGTGTGAAAGTGCAAAGTAAGTAATTGGCGTTATCTTCTCAATTAATCTCTTAACTGGGCATTTACTGAAATTTTTAAAATTTTAATGCAAATTGGAGTCAGTTCGGACATGGGGTGAAGTCGGACAGGGGGAGTATGAACGAAAAAGTAACACTTTTTACAATGTACAATTGCTTATAATTTGCCAGATGTGGATAGTGTGTGTAATTGGGTTCATATGTATCATTTACAGGTATACTCTTGAGCTTTTATGGTACTACCTGTTTAAACAAGGTCACCCAATGACTCGAACATTTAAGAAAAGAACTGGTGGAGATCAAGGTCCTTATCGTAGTGAAAAAGGCAAGCAAAAAACTGGTAAAGCCAAATAATCATGTTAAATATCGCCTGTAACTTATAATCCATCACTCATCCAAAAACGAAATTATTAGTCAAGAAATGATTGTTCCATATACAGTACTAAGGTTTGTAGCTAGATTTATCTTATCTACATGTGTTCTAATATGTTTTATTTAAACCAAGGAAAAAAATAAAAATTGTTGTTGTGTTCATATCTCATTATAGTCATCAGCTTATTTTGTCAGGGAGTGGCATTATTTTTGTACTGGAAGAACATTTTTTTAAAAGCCCCAGAGCGTCCGAAATGGCCCCACATACGTCCGAGACTAAACTGGCAACCCAGGGTAGTCATCTGCATTCATTTTCTATTTATGTACGAATTTATACAGTGTGTCCGAATTCATCAAAGTTTGAGTACAAATTCGGACACCCATTACTGTATTTGCTATAATTATATATGAAACATTTTAAATTTTGTACTGCTATGATTCGATACCCTAGTGGACCAGCTCAACATACAGTACTTAAGATCTTGGACTGAATTAAAAACTGGATTTCATGGCACAAAAAAATGAAAAAATCGTCCGAATTCACCCAGGGTTTTGGTCAGGACCTCCAGGGGCCACCATCATGTGAGAGGTCTCATCTGGCTTAAAACGTGGCCCTACTGTATCTACTACGGTGTCAAATTTCATGGTCTTAGGTTTGAATTCTGGCATTGTCGCATCATCAGGGATCCCACCATACCTAACAAGTGGCCGGAATAAATGTCAACGATTATTCAAGATTCTGTGTTCCTATGGCCCTGTGTAGCCTATTGACTTTGCTGGGGCTCCCAGGTTCCCTCTTCTGTGAGGGGCGTCCTTCAGTGGTCCTAAACTTCCTAAGACACCACCGGGGTTAACATGTATCAACATGCATAATTCCATGTTCTCTGATTAAAAAGCTTTGGCCATTCATGCGACTTTGGGAGGGACCACCAGGGGCCACTTACCTCGAAAGTCCCACTATGCTTACAATTTGACCCACGGAAAACGGGTGCAAAAATAGGCGTTCCTAGGTAAAGAACTGGCCGTGTCTACTTGATTTAGGTGGCACACCAAGGTGCTGCTGCCTCCACGGAGACGCCTCTTGGGGATCCCATCCTGCCTGAAACCTGGTCAGCGGGAGGTCACTTACTGTGCTGAATTTTGGTTTTCCAAATCTTCTTTTATAAGGTCTGGCTCCACACTTCAAGAAAGAACAGTAGTTCATAGAGTTAAAGTATAGGGCTTAGAGGAAAGCACTGTCTAGCTGCCCCTGTGGGTGCAGCAAAACGACATCGAACATGGCAGGTGAGAGTGTGGGGGTAAAAACTACCAATATATATTTGAGTGGAGAGGATGTGACAAGGAAATTTTTTAAAAAGTCTCTGAAGTCCAAAGTGCAGAAGTATGGTCGTTCCGGTGGTGGGAAAGGGATGAGGTTGATGGTAAAAGGGATATTTACCAAGATGACATGTTCTAAATTTTATTGTTGGGTACCTACATACAATTTTACTCTGTGTTGGGAAAGCCTCTCGCAGAAAAGGGATTATAGTCAATTTCCATGAATTACACAGTGATTTCTATCCACAGTCTGACGGTCATTGTAGATGACCACACTTTAAAGTGTGGAAGGTGTTCAACTAACCAAAATTACTGTTGTGTTTTCACTATATGAAGGAATTTGGCTTCCCAGTTGCTTAACATTAATGCACGCCTTCGAATTTCGAGAAATGGTTATGTAATGCTTGTTACTTTTCCATAAGCTGTTCATGTTTGTGCTTAAGTCTCCTGAAGCTTTAATAATTTCTGAGGTAACCGAGTTTGTCATGCTCATTTTTTTTTTTTTTTTAATGTGATGAATTCTGAATTTAAAAAAATTAGTAACACCTTAATTCTTTTCCACAACCTGTTCCAACAATGTGCACATCCTCGCTATAGCTTTAATGGTTTCTGATGTAGCACAGTGTTGTTTCTCTAATTCAGATGCTTTTGGATTCTTTTTCGAGAGGTCACTTGACTACCCATATAGCGTTTGCAAAAGTTTTACATTGTTGTGAGGGGATTTCATGTAGCTTTAATAGTTTATTATTGTTTTAAGTAACACAATTATGGTAGTGTGTTCTACACCCACCTGAATGCCTGATAGTGTTCTCGTTCGCTGATTTCGCGTGTTAGTTGAAAAGATCGAAGTCAGTGATAGAAAAAATAGACAAATAGACGTCTCGAACTGAATGGGGTCCTATCAATAGAAAACTGATATAAAATATTGTTTTATACTAAGATATGTGAGGAGAGAGCAAAGCGAATGTTGCAATCGGGGGAGTAATGCACCACGAGTGAAATGATGTTTTGATCATAGAATGCACAGTAAAAGGAACACATAATATATCGTTTCCCAGTGATAGAAGAATTGCTCTGAAGGGATGAGTCTCCCTGAAACTCCATTGGTTTTGAAATGGGCTGATAAGACTATGTAAATTCTCACGAAGCCAGAAGTAATAAAGAAGGATTTTCATGTACAATATGTATATATGATTATTTGGTGAACATTTCATACGTAAACTATTTGAGTCTTAGACCCATCAGAACATGAGATCATAGAGCAATGTAGCACCATATAACATATTAATTAACACTGATTAATGAAGAGTATTTTCAGTAAATAATAGAAACATCCATAGCTGATGTTTCATTGGCAATATTCCTACTATCCCAAAGACTAATGATCATCCTCTACCTATATATCTATCTATGAACAGTATAACCAGACGCCTTCATCCGGTAAGAGTGGTCACAAAAAATTCACCTCCATGTTGTCCTGCCCCCTGCCATTTCGCTACCCTCCACCCTGCTCACTCACCCCCACTCTCATACACAGTACTTCTCCACTCCTTCCCTCCATCTCATCCTTGGTCTCCCATCCCTCTCCCCCCTCCCCTTCTCCTAACCTACAATACCTCTCTTGTTTAGTCTCTCGCTTTCTATCCTCTGCACATGGCCAAAGCACCTCAGTGTATTTCACCTAAAGCCCCTGTCACACATACGCGACTCAGGGCCCGACCGCAGCGGGACTCAAGGTCGTGTCCTAGTTGGCTCCCACGCCTCCCGACAGGCCCCCGAATCTAATCTGCTCATGACTGCCTCACGACTGGTCGTGACGTCCTCAAGAGAGTGATCAGATCACAAGGCGACCACGAGGCGACCGCGAGGCAACAATGGGGCGACGGAGCAATGAGAGTCAAGTTTGAAATTTTAACGGATTTTTGTCGGCCATGACCACCCAAGAATGCAACACGACTGCATGACGCATTCAAGGAATGCACGACGACCCCCCCCGAGCCTCCCCTGACCCCCAACCGACCACCCCATGATGGCAAGCATGGGCCTCTCACGCTTTATACGTTGCTCGCTCACTGGCACGCAGTTGCCAGATCGCCGACTGCGCCCGGTTTCCCGCCAAGACTCTTTGCGCATTTTTTGCGTGGTCTGGGATCGGTCCTAGCCCAGTCATTGTGTGGTCTGCTTGTATTCTGCCTGCAGTTGTCATGTGGTCGTGAGCCATGATTCTGAATCGCTGACTAGACTGTCAAAATGCGTTGCATTGTCGGCTAGGGGTCTGGTTGCGGTCTGATCGTGGTCTGGTCGTGGTCGGTGACTCGTTACGCAGTTGTAATGGTTTCTTTGTTGGCGACTGCAGGCTGACACGCAATGAACGCATCACGACGCATCCAACTGAGCTAAGACTGCTTCAAGACTGACATAAGACACTCCTGACTATGAAGCAACTGTGACCCGACTTTTGGCAAGTCGTGAGGCGGCCACGATTTTTTAATGCATGCGTTAAAAATTCGTGAGGCTCGAGGAGTTGTCCCAGTGGCTCACGACCGCCCTCCAGAGTCTGGGCTTTGTTGGCGAATCAAGGGACGACCGATGGCAAAAGCTGTTATGACCTTGAGTTGCGCCGTGGTCGGGCCTTGAGTCACGTATGTGTGACATAGCCACAACCTCACCACAACTTTTCTTCACTTCCTCGTATGTCAGTCTATATCTCCATGTAACTACACATGCTCCACTCAAATAACTCACTTCCACTGCTCTCACTCTTGTCTTGCATCCTTCCAACAAGTTCCAAGCTTCATTTCAATACGTTAAAGTTGCCATCACAATACTACAGTATCTTGTGCAATTTTTTTTTACTTCCATGCTCACTTCCCTATTCCTTATAACTATCTACAAAGAACCAGAAACTTTTCTTCTCTCTTGTACCCTTTCAAGCAATTTACCGTTTAATTTTCCATCCTTAGTCATCACAGGCACACTTCGAGGCTTTAAGAAAAGTCATGTAACGCCTAAATGTTGTCCCTGAGTTATCCACCTTTGTGCTTAAGTTCACTCAAAAAAAAAAAAAAAAAAAAAAAAAAAACTGACTGAGGTAACCGTGGATCTGCGGGTTGATGAGGGTAAGTGTACGTGCTCTATTGAGCTGACACAAACTGGAAATATTTTTTACCTGGTTAATGAAGTAATGTCTACATTATGTATGGCACGAGATTGAAAAGGCAGGCTTGATAATATCGTTGCTTTGGCTGAAGGAGAAGGTGTGACATTCCCTTACCCTGATATTAACCCTCTTGCGCATGCATAAGTTTTCTAAGTTTTGCCGACTCGCGATTTTACTCCACCCCCCTCCCCGTCAGCCCGCTCACATGATGCTGAAAACGCTTATTCTTGCCTTATTTTCACCACCCAAACCTCTATATATTGCTGTGAAACCTGCATATATTATTCTCCAATGTTTGTTTTAGTCGATGAGCGAAAAAAAAAAAAAAAAACGAATAAAAGTACATTAGGCCACCGTGGTTAAAAATTTCTGTACGTCAATTTCGCTTCTCAACATCCTAGTTCGAATGTTTTCCATCATACAGAAAAATATTATTAGAAGTTTTGATAGAGAATTTCATCAGCTTTCTAATGGGAAAGTCCGGTAATGATACGATTTGTAGTTTTTGAGAAAATAGCCAAGAACTGAAAGCCACTTTTTTACAAAAAGCAAGGAGATTTTTTCTGCAAAAGTGTTCTTGCACACATCATGTTTTTATTTTATAATTTTGCGTAGAATTTCATGAGCTTTCTCATGGGCTGCGCCGATTTTTGATAGGCCTCATAGTTTCCGAGTAAATCACAAAAAACGACTGGGTATTCACGGCCGTGCTGCACTTTCATGTGCGCACAATAACCTTTATATTCCCTCCTATGTAACAAAGTCTTTTCATCAGAGATATTAAATTATTATGTCCTGTACACTGTACATACGTAGAATTCACTGACCTTTATCATGGTTCTTACAGGAAATCAATAGGTTTAATAGTTTTCGAGTAAATGGATGACAAATGTAGAATACTCTTCCTCGTTTGGAAGCGAGATAAAATCACCCCCTTTCCCTGCCTCACCCACATCTACATATTTTCGCTCGTTAAGTTTTATTATTTTCTTTTTTTACTCAAAGTATACACGTAAAATATCATAAGCTTTTTCACAGTGCTCTCAGATACTCGACATGACCACCAGTCTTTTTGGTAGGTAGTGATACTGAAGCTGAACTTTCTTCCGTCTCATATGTGTGTATGTAAAAAACAATACTTATTTGTTTAAAAGGTATAGAAATATAGAAATAGGTCAATATACAGTTCAACAAAAAAAAGGATAACTCACTTCCTCCAGAGGTGTTGAGATGTTGGCAGAACCTTGAAGAGTTTGAAGACGAGGAGTTATGTAGTGTGTGTGTGTGTGTGTGTGTGTGTGTGTGTGTGTGTTTTGTTCTCTCCTCCTTGCACTACGCATGCGATTCACACAATAGATTTCTCCACGAACATTCGCTGCACGTCATACATATCTATGTGGCATATTTCTTGTCTCTGATCCTTGTACTAGGTGTTTGCTAAGTCAGTCAATGTATGCAATATTCTCAGGGAACACTCGCTGCACCATTTAATTCGTATGTTTCACACTAGACCAAACGCAATATAGCACTGTCTGAGATTGATACCTTTTCACTGAAGTCTGTGCTTGTGTGGCGTATTTGTTGTCTCTGATACTTGTGTTAGGTTTGAGCTAAGTCAGTCAATGCACACAATATTTCTTGACGAACACTCACTGCACTACTTTATACGTATATTTCACACTGAAACATATGTAATATAAAACACCATCACATGATTCCATCCCAATCTCCTCTATTATTCCCTTCCTGACTATGGCATACATGACCGCTTGTTTCCTTAGTAGTCTCCGAAACTATGTGATTTTAGTGCTGTGCGTGGCATACTGTAGGTGTCCACATCCTACTGCCTGATCAACAGTCGCTTTGCTTGCTTGGACGGTTATGCATGAATGGTACATTTATTTATGAGATCCTTAACTCATTTATCTAATGATGAAATTCACATTTTTTTTGGTTAGCACTGGATAATTTTATTCACGTTAGGCGAGTCATTTCAGAATGAATGGGTGATACTTTCATAACACTGCTAGTATTTCAAGGCTGTACAGTGCTGTAAGGAATGTATGAACACTCACATTTTGAGATTACAAGGTAATACTGGGATGCTGTTTTCATATAGTGCAATGCAATCAGCCATGGCATGTTTACTAATGAAGTCTCGAATGAGGATCACTCCAAGCCAACTATATGATTTCAAAGTTTTAACATGCACATGGAAAGGGCCATTGACAGGTGAAGGATGCAGGTAAGAGTTTAAAAATGGGATGACCGCAGATGTTGACGGAATTTACAGAGAAATATAAAAAGTAGTGGAAAGGTTCAAGGAACTGTGTGTGTGTGTGTGTGTGTGTGTGTGTGTGTGTGTGTGTGTGTGTGTGTGTGTGTGTGTGTGTGTGTCCAATGTACATTTATAACATCTATGTGAAGAAAAGATGCAGGTGTGTGTGTGTGTGTGTGTGTGTGTGTGTGTGTGTGTGTGTGTGTGTGTGTGTGTGTGTGTGTGTGTGTGTGTGTGTGTGTGTGTGTGTGTTCAGTGCACTTTTAAAAATCTGTGTGATGAAAAGATCATGAGGTACTATTAGTAGAGATACATTCTAGGAGAAAATGGGTTACTTTGGCTGCGTGTTCAGAAGCAATTAGGCTCCTATTAGGGTTCTGTACTTGGTTAACACAGTTTTGCATAATGGGGCAACTCCCCAGGAAAGAACTAACCGTGTTACTCAGAGTATCATTATGTTTATCTGTCTATATATCTATCTATCTATCGATCGACCTATTTGTCGTTCTGTCTAGAATTTTCTCCCAGTTACCGTCTCCTCACAAATTTCCGTAACAAAGGCGGCACCTGTTGTTATATCAAATCTCAACATGCAGTTGACACTATTTTAAAGTTCACTTCATCCAGTTTTGATTACTCATCGTATAAACTAAATTGTCAAAATTTTACCAAATATAATAAGGCCTCCAGAAGTAAAGGGGCGTATATGCAAAAACCTAGTTTTGAGTAATTTGCAATGAAAGTTAAGCAATTGGTACACCATTAGTTTTCAAAATAAATATCCATTATGTGTTACCATATTAATCACGCGGTCAAGGACTTTATCCGTGTTTTTTTTTTTTTTTTTTGCATTTGTTTGACCCCCCTGCCTAAATAACTGGATAAATTTATTACCGAAATCGAAATACAAGGGAATTTTTGAAAAAAATATAATAAAAATAATAAACTGTGAAAGTTTCATTAACCTACGGCCATTAGTTTTTTTTATACAAATTTTTAAAATGTTTTATTGTTTGTTTTTTTTAAACCCCGAGAGCTATAAATACATTCCTATAAGTGACAATGATTGTATAAGTAGATCAATAATAAGAATAAGGCCACTCACCAATCCTACAATGAAAATGTGCTTGCTGGACCTGAAGAGGGGGAGGGGGTCTACTAATCAAAGCACCGGTTAGGGCACGTACACGGTGCGCCATGGTACGAGCTGCAACTTGTTGCTTGGTGTGAGGGCTGGTGTATGCCTCACCAGTGTCTCGTTTTTCCTTCGCCACGTTTCTCTTCCATGTCTCAGGCTTCCTCTTACGCTTTTGAGACAACGTACATGGTTGCCTTTCACTTTCGGTGTCACTATCACTCATAATGAAGCGGTAAAATCCGGTGAAAGTAGACGAAATGCAGGAATTAAAGTGCCAGGCATCTATCAACACAGAGGCAAGGCTAGAGACTGTGGTGATGGCGCAGGCCACGTGTGTCTGGCAGTACGTGATTGGCCGAGCCGGGAGGTGTGTCGCTGCCACCGTGCGCTCATTGCCTTGCCACTTCCGCCAGTTTACTTCTGGCCCCAGACTTAAGATGACATTTTACACAACAAAATTACCTGATTTCCCTCTTTAGTTTAACCCGTCATATGGTCGATTATCGTTTGGCGCTTCATACCATGGCACAGAGGTGGCCTTGCAGAGTAGCTCCCAAACGTTACTGGGAAATTCGACTTTTTCCAGGTTATGCCCCTTTACTTCTCGGTGCCTATTATCTGTGTAGTCCGTCGCCCCCCCAATGCTTCTTCGGATTCCAGTGTATTTGATTCCATATTCACACAGTTAAGTAACCTTAACCTTGCCCTTATCACCGAAATTACTATTTTGGGTGATTTTAACATATATAATTTTTTTGACAGATGTACCGCCCCAGTCAAACTCCCCCTGGCGGGGGACAGGGCGACTTGGAGGCGATTTGTTTGTGGCCACCCCAAACGGGATTGAGGCGTCTGGCAATAGATAGATAGTTACTGCATTCTGCAAGGACTGACTACGCTGGTCTAGAATGCAAGCTGTTTGCAGAGTCGTTTAATCTCACCCAGCTGGTAAAGCAACCAACCAGAATACCTGATAATTCTGACCATAATGCCCATCTCTTGGATTTATTCTTGACAAATAATCCAGATCAATACAGGATAGGGGTACTGTCACCAGTTGGATCCTCTGACCACAATCTAGTCAAAGCCTCATTAGTTAACCCTCCCACGCCTCCCCATTCTGAACCTGTCAGGGAGACCCGATGGCACTTTGATAAGGCAAACTGGGATGGATTTAGAAATTATCTTGCTGACATTCCATGGCAGTCTTTCTTCTCTAGTGATCCCAGTTCTACCCAGTCCCACATTTGCTACTTAATACTAGCTGGTATGGATTGATTCATACCAAGTCAACAGTTCACTAAAAGATCGAACTCTCCAAAATGGTTTGATGGCAACTGTGCCAGAGCAACAGCCCAAAAGTCTTTAGCATATAACTCTTACTTAAAATCAACATCTGAATCACTCTCTCAATTTAAAATTGCTAGAAATCATGCAAACACTGTAATAAATCTAGCTAAATCAAACTTTCTTCAAAAGCAAACATCAAAACTTCTTAACAACCCTAATGACAATAGAATATTCTGGTCAACTCTTAATTCTTTCATTAATAACTTTAACAAGTCATCATCCATTCCCCCACTAAATCTTCAGATGGCAACATTACAAATGACCGGCATGGGAAAGCAGATATCTTTGCCAGTACATTTGCCAGAAATTCTACCATAGAGAAAGCCAGCCAGAACGTCCAAGTATTAGAACTTGACTCTCCCGAAATTGTTCCACTTAAAATACAGACAACATACGTAAAATCCATCCTAGACAATTTACCTACTAACAATGCTCCAGGCCCAGATGGAATTCCACCAATTGTTTTGAAAAAATGTTCCCCTGAACTTGCCTCTGTTCTAGTAAATTATTCAGACTATGCATACGTACTTCATCATTCCCAAATTCATGGAAAGAAGCCAATATCCACCCAGTTCCGAAGAAAGGAAGTTCCTCTGACCCCTCTGATTACAGACCAATAGCTGTCACATCTTCTCTTGGTAAGGATTTTGAATCTTTAATTAATAAGCACATCGTTAAACATCTTGAATCCAACAACTTAATTAGTGATAGACAATATGGTTTTCACCACGAAAGATCCACCATTGACATACTCATCTCCTAACTCATACCATTCAGCAATCCATTGACCTACATGGAGAAACTCATGCAGTAGCCCTTGATATTTCTATAGCTTTCAACAGTGTATGGCACCGTTCCCTGCTGTCTAAACATCCTTGCTATGGACTAACGTCTTTTGTTCCTTTGATTTCCTCATATCTCAGTGACAGGAAAATAAGAGTAAAATTAGATGATGTATATTCCAATTTCCACTCAATTAACCCTGGCGTGACGCAGGGATCAGTTCTGGTGCCAACCCTGTTCCTGGTTCATATTAATGATCTCTTATCTGTCACCCACAATCCCATCCACTCATATGCAGATGACTCAACACTATATAGTTCATTCACACTCAGACACTCATTTAGAAAGTCTAATATCTCTACCTCTCAACTCAGTACAGCCGTCTCCATAAATCAAGACCTATCTACGATCAGTGAATGGGGACAAAACAACCTTGTTTCAGTTTTGCTAGTAAAACTAAATATGTACAATTTACTAATAGACATATATTGCCAGATTCGTATATTACCTTCAGTGCCACTAATATTCCCATCTCCAAAAGTACTGAAATTCTCAGCGTCTCACTTAACAATGCCCTCAGCTGGACCTCTCGTGTTAGATCACTTGCTAAACCCGCCTCAGAGAAACTTGGATTATTGTACAGAGTCCGTAACTTCTTCGCTGACGAGCAGTTAGCTATAACGTATCAGAGTCATGTGCGCTCTCAGCTTGAATATTGCTCACCTTGTGGAATGGTTGTGGAGAGGTTGCATTAAAACAACTAGGCAAAATTCAGAACAAAGCTGTTGGAGTTACTAACAACCCTGCCATTTCAAATAAACTACCTCCCCTACAAGTAAGAAAGAATGTTGCCTCCCTTGCATTATTTTACAGATATTTTTATGGCAAATGCTCAGACGAAGTTGCGTCCATGGTGCCACCTCTCCATGCCTTCCCTCGTGCTAAACGGGCATCTGGTAGTGCTCATGACTGGAATATCACTCAGCCATATTGCAGGACTTCTGCCTATCAGAGTTCTTTATTTCCCCGACTGCATCTCTCTGGAACTCGCTTCCCCTGAGTTGTTTCCCTACAAACTTCAACCTACAGCTGTTCAAGTCTAACTGTTACAGATATTTTTTGAACAGAGAACACCAGTAATCTAGTGCATGGATTATTTTTTTTATTCATTTGTTTTTCCTTCCTCTGTTCTGTTATTTAAAAAAAAATTACAAGAGGTCAAACCAAACAGTTATATGAAGACTGAACTTACTGATCCAAGGAGGGTGATGGAATATCATATCCGATGTAAGGAAACAACTCTGTGAAGTTTGTCAATGATGAATGAAAACTTTTTGCACACTGGTACAAAAGTCTGTGGATGATTGTGAATAGTAAGGCCTAAAAGTAAATGCACACGAGTAAGTAATGGTTTGCAGAGGAACAAGATTGTTTCCGAGTTCTGCTGAATGGAAAAGAGGATTGACGAGGTAAAGGACTGAGAGTACCTTGCTGTATTGTTAGATGAGAGAGGTTAATATGTAAAAGAAGTGGAGAGTTAAGAGGCTCATGGGTGGAATGTGGCCGGTGCAACAAAAGCTTTGATGTGTGTGTGTGTGCAACAAAAGCTTTGATGTGTGTGTGTGTGTGTGTGTGTGTGTGTGTGTGTGTGTGTGTGTGAGAGAGAGAGAGAGAGAGAGAGAGAGAGAGAGAGAGAATTGAATATACCGTAGATATTGTAAGAGGACTGGATGAGGATGTGAGTGCGAGACTTTTGCAAAGCATAGGTTTGAAAAGTCTAGTGATAAGGCATTGAAAATGGAACTGTTATTGACTATATGTGGGTTGTATAGAATGGATGGCGTAAGAAGTTTAAAGTCATGCTGAATGGAGTAAGGAGGGCTATTGATTCAAAGGTAGAGGAAAGTGTCCGTGTATAAGATACAGTATTCATATACGAGTACATTATTTGAAGAATTTGAATACGATGAAAATAAATTATGTACTGTATCTGAGTGAGCCACGAGATTGGAAGGAGGGGCGGATGTCGAAGAAGATATTGGCTGAATGTCGTGTGTAAATATGTAAAGAAAAATAAGAAAAGCAAGGCATACATGTTGAGGAAGCAAGATAAATAATGGATGAGAGAAATGAAAGCATCAAGTTTGGAAGAATATACAAACAACGAAGGCTGACCCCCCTTTTATTCCAGCTGGTATTTGAGGGAATGGATTTCTCCCATAGGCATTTGTGAAATGCGTCTAAAAAGAAATACAACAAAGAATATATGATGAACCACCAGTATCACTGCAATTCGACATCTGAAACACCACATTTTTATATTAGGCTTTATCAGAGTATAGAACCAAGACTGCATACTGACACAATAATAGTTATAGAAGCTGTAGCTCTCTTAGGGTCTTCTCAACAGCCTTGGAGACCTGGTCACTGTACCTCAGTAAAGACAAGTCTTCCTTAGTGTAGTTTGCAGCTTTACATATCTCGTTGCAGCTCCCCTTGAAGTGTCCAATATAGCCAACATTTGCGGGTACCCTCTTCATTTTGCCGTGGGTGCACAGACCTGCCATTATGGGATGTTAAGTATATGATTCATTTACCGGTTCATCTCTCTCTCTCTCTCTCTCTCTCTCTCCCTGTGTGTGTGTGTGTGTGTGTGTGTGTGTGTGTGTGTACTGGAAATACTGTGCATTAAAAGCAGACATTATTTTGTTGTCAAGACTTGCAACTGACCTGTAGTACACCATACAACGCCATGGGCAAACATTCCTCTTGCAGTGTCCATATCATAGAGTGTCTTGTACTGACCCGGTGTGGGGTGGCGTATGTCTACAGCTGGTCTGCGAGTGTGACGCAGCACCCACAGGTACTCCGGCAGAGACGCTGCCTTGCCCTGAGGCTCAAGATCGTTGTAGAACATGCTCCACTGTAGTTTGAATCCTGGATTCATTTTCGATGCACTAAAAAGAAAGGGAGAGAAAAAAATCCTGAGTCCATTTTCCACCAAGAGATGAGGTAAAGATTAATAAAAACACACAAAACTTTTAAATTCTAAGTGGGGTAGGATAGACTGGGTGTTCAGTATGGAGAAGAGATAAGTAATCAATATAGAAATTATAAGGAGCAATACCGCAAAACAATTATGGAAGCTACAGGAATTACTAAGGGAAAAGATGTTAGGGTCAATGTTCAGATATCAGATAGTGGTGTGCAAATGAATGAGGATAATGAAGTGGAGATTGAGAGCATATTGTGGTACTCTAGAAAATCAGAAAAAAGGATATAGTTGGATGGTGGTGTACGGGTAAAATCAGTGGTGGACCTGTGGTAAATGGATCATTCATGGCGAGGGAATACCATTTTGGAATTATACGAAAATAAATGCACATGAATGCAAACGCTGTTGCGGAACACGTCTGCTGAGTGTTTACGAAAGTATATGGAAGAATAAGAACTGAGATGTTAAGCAAGATATTAGCATGTCTGATGAGTGACAAGTTTGTTGGCATTCCAGCAGTAGGGAAGATGCAGATGATTCGTGATCTTCGTTTACATGCAAAGGATGGTTGGAGAATATGGTACGTATACTACAGGCGTGGGAGGCTGATCACTCTCCTCCAAAATGTCTGGAATGATATAATTGGCGTAGCCCCCGGCCTTACGCTCCTAATGAGGCAACAAGGGGCTGGATGACATGCTTGATAAGAGAACAAATGAACATACAGCATCAATTAGACATGAAATTGTTATTTTGCATATCAAAAATACACAGAGGTATAAGTACTACATAAGGAACTACAGTAGATGATCTTTATAGATAACTAGACTATGAAGTAACGAGTAGGCGACTAAATATATTTCTACTGTACTTTACCTGTAGATAGAAGACACTCACTGTTTCAGGAGGTACTGGATGAATTCAGTGTAGGAATAGTGTTGCTTGAGGACTGACAACTCGTCAGCATCAAGGTGGGCAAGGAAGCGATACTGGTGCATGTGTCGTAATGGACAGTCCGTATAGAAAACATTCTCTTGTGCAAACAGTTTGTGGTGCTCAACATCCGTCCATAACCTTCATAAAAAAAAAATAAATAAAATTCCTGGACCATTCTAAGATTCAAGTCAATAACACAAGTAAGTGAACAAGACTACAGATTACCAACTAATATACTTGAAGGATTGTTTGTCTTTGCCCTACAGCCTGGTTCCAAAGGCCACTGCTTTGCTGTGTACATTAGAAGGCTGTGCATTCCAGTGATTAATGTAACTCTGCTTTCTGTATTTTACAGGATAGTCGAAACCCATATGGTCACAGCTTGTGTTTGTATTGCGAAAAGTTCACATCAGATAGGCCTACAATATGCATAAGTCAGTTTAGACTTCTCTACCTGCCCATCTAGTGCCAGACGCCTTAATCACGTAAGGGGTAGCCACAAACAAATCGCCTCCATGTCGCTGTCCCCCGCCATTTCACTGCCCTGCTCCAAACTCACACCTTTGTCTTTTATATACAGTATCTCTCCACTCCATCCCTCCATTTCATCCTTGGCCTCCCCCTCCCTCTTCCCCCCTCCACCTTACTCACATGCACTCTCCTCGTCCGTCTCTCGCTCTCCATCCTCTCCTCATGGCCAAACCACCTCAGCGTGTTTCTCCTAACGCTTCCTATCACATCCGCATCCACACCAAAATGCTCCTTCACTTCCTCATTTGTCAGTCTGTCTCTTCATGTGACTCCACATGTTCCTTTCAAATAACTCATTTCCACTGCTCTCCCTCTTGACTTGTGTCCCTTAAACAAGGTCCAAGTTTCACTTCCATACGTTACAGTTGGTATCACAATAACGTCACGCAGTAACTTTTTCACTTCCGTGCTCACTTCCCTGTTTCTTATCGCTGCTTTCAAGAAACCAGCAACCTTTCTTCCTTGTTGTACCCTTTCAAGCACTTCACCCTCTAAACTTCCATCCTTACTCACCACACAACCCAAGTACTTAAAAGTAATCACATTTTCCATTTCCTGATCATCCGACCTCACTGTACATTCACTGACTTCATTTCTCTAAAAGACCATAACTTTTCCTTGCATTCACCTTTAGATTTCGTTTCTTACACACTCTCACAAGCTTATCTATCAAGCCTTGCAGCTCCCCTTCGTCTTCACTTAACAACACAGTATTATCTGCAAACAACAGTATAGGGAGTGTCCAGACACTGCTCTCTCTCATTAGGGCCACTCCATCATCTACTGCCCTATTTTGTAACTCTTTTATAACCCCATCCATATACAGATTGAACAACCATGGAGACATGACACATCCTTGTTTCAATCCAACCTTCCGATAGAAAAATTCACTCAGTTCACTTTCCACACGCAGTCCAGCCTTAGCACCGTCATACATACTCTTCACGGCATTAAAAACTTCCCATTTACTCCATATATTCTTAATAATTTCCGCCATCCTTGTCCATTCACGATGTCCTATGCTTTATCCAAATCCATGAAGGCTGCATACAACTTCTTTCCCTTCTCTAGAGACTTTTCCACTAAAGACCTAAGAATGACTATCTGATCTACACAACCTCTTCCCGTCCTAAAACCTCCCTGTTCTTCTCCAACAAATTCCTGTTATTTCCTTAACTGTCAATAAGTATCCTACCATATACTTCTCCTATTACACTATGAAGACAAATGCCTCTATGATTACCCCACACTTCTTTTTCCTTTTTTCCTTTGTCCAGGGGAGTAATTATACCTGACCTCCAATACCCTGGGACTCTACCTTCCTCCCAGGCCAATCTGCACATCTTCCACATCCACTCTACTATTATCTCTCCTCCATGCTTCAGCATTTCACCACACACTTCTCCAATTCCTAAGGCTATCCTCGTTTTGACTTTCTTCATCGCTCCCACAAGTTCCATCCACCGAATTTTTTCACTCTTCTCACATCCCTTCTTCTCCCAGCCACTCCCTAGCCCCTTGTACTTGCATTACTTTCATTTTCTATGTTCAGCAATTCCGAAAAGTGTTCTGTCCCTGCTCACTTTTTCTCCCTTCTCCACCGGTAATCTACCATTTTCATCTTTCACTCCCCGACTAACTTCTTTGCCACCCAGTCTAACTCTCTTTACCTCTTTCCAGAACATTATCTTACATTCCCTCCACTTTACATTCAAATTCCTTCCAGATTCGTCCTTCACTCTCGTCTTACTCTCTCTTAATAATTTTTTCACCTCTTTCTTCCTCTCTACATATAACTCTCTCTTTCATTCCTCAACTTCTTCCACATGCCTGTTTCTCATCCACTCACTATATACTTTCTTCTTCTGACCTATTCATTCCACTATGCTGCTCCTTGCACCCCCTTTCGTCATCTCATCATCTCACACACAAACTCACATCCTGCACAGATTTCTTCTGTGAATATCTTGCACACACCTTCCACGCCCCCCAACTGCTCCAATCGATATTTACTCAATCACTCCTCTACTTCTCTCTTATGTTCTGCCTTTTTTTTTTTTTTTTCATCCTCTTGTAACCTTTCCACTCTCCTTATATGTACTACTTCCTCCTGTTCTTCCCTTCTTCTAATCCTCCATTTCATTTGAACCCAGATTCTCACCACCATCAAGTGGTGGTCAGAAAGTCCACTCCCCCAACCTCTATATGCTCTTGCATCCATTACACATCTTATCCTATCATCCACACACACACATAATCAATAATTGCCTTCCATTAATTCAGTTCACCACCCACCCCTCTCATCATTCGCCACATATAGCCTACCTTTTGATCATTTTGTGCCTGAAGGGGGGAATTAGCTATCACCAAACCGCTCCCAGCACAAATGTCCACTAGAGCACTGACACTCTCATCCACCTCTCCAGGCACACCCCACTACACCATCCACCTTCACATTCCCTACTTTTCCATTCATTTCTCCAATCAAAAACACTCTCTCATTCCTTTCCATGCAGTCTTCAACATTTGTCCAGAATTCTTCTTTCACTTTGTTTGCACGATCTTGCATTGGCACATACACACAAACACAATCACCCACATGTAGTCAAACTTTCAATCTTACCCACACAATCCTTGAGCCAACTGATCCATACTCGTTTATATTCTCCTTCCATCTCTTGCACACAACAATATACACTCCTTCTTTTGCCCTCTCATTTTCACTCACTCCGACGCATATTCCCCATCCCTACTCCCATTGTCACACTCTCACCTTCCCATTTAGTTTCAGTTAATCCACATACATCTACTTTTGCACCCTGAAGCACCTGGACAGTCTCTCTCTCTCTCTCTCTCTCTTTCACCTCATTATTTGCACCCCTTACATTCCATGTCGCAATCCGCACCATGTCCTTTGTTCGGTCATTAGTCGTCACCTGTTGGTCAGTCCTGGTCTGGAGCTTCTTGTTCGTATTTTTAGTTAGTTGTTTTTCGTGGAGGGGCACTAACCCTCCACCAACCCACATGCTGTCACATAAGGATCAAGTGTTGGTTGGTTTTAAGGTTACCACCCAGTGCTGTAAATGATTTCCTGATTTACAGGAAATCATTCAGCTTGTACAAGTAAACATAAAACTGAATATCCACAAGTCCACAATGGCACTTGTGGGTGTGATAGGAAGCTCTAGGAGAAACACACTTAGGTGGTTTGGACATGTGGAGAGGATGGAGAGTAAGAGACTGACGAGGAGAGTGTATGTGAGTGAGGTGAAGGGGGGGAGAGGGAGGGGGAGGCCAAGGATGAGATGAAGGGATGGGGTGGAGATGTATATGAGAAAGGGGTGTGAGCTGGAAGCAGGGCAGTGAAATGGCCGGGGACAGGGCGACATGGAGGCAATTTGGCCACCCCTTACGGAATTAAGGCATCTGGCAATAGATAGATAGATATTTATATAGTCAGCATATATACTGGCTTCTTCAGGGTGCAGTGTCTGAAGCCACGGTTCGCATACCAAGCCTCTGTTGGGTCTCGAACTGTATAATTCGTTCGGTAAAGAAGATTTTCTTCAATAAAAAAAAAATCTACTTAGACAATTATTCCACGAACCTCCTCCATGCAAGCTGAATGGGACTCAAAGGAACCATTCCTTGTGTGCAACACGAGATGCCAAGCAAATTATCTTCAAATATGTTCCTAGTCGATTGACATCTTCCTCACCTTCTTGTCCTCTGTCCCTTGTTTTGGTGCATTTTTTTTTTCTTTTGCTTGTATTCGCATCTCCTGCTGACCCACCGTTCTGCTGGATCCACTGAACTCATTTTGGCATCGGGTGAATTTTGGTTTTGGCAGGGTTTTTGCCTTTGACTTGTTGTTCGGCGCTTATCTCTTTGTTTCCAGTTTGCTTAAAGGGGCCAGACCGATTCTCTGCCTTTTGTTTTGCCGCAGCTACAACCTCCCTTGCTGGGAGTCTTTTTCCTCTTTTTCTCATGCTTTGTACAACCTTTTTGCTTTTGTTGTGTTTATTTTACTTTTATTTGTGTTTTGTGGGCTTTGTACTTACTGTGCATGGGAATTTCCCTGCATTGTTTCTTCATTGATAGGATAGCCTTACAGTTGCTTCTTGCTGGGCCTCTGGATCTCTTCCCCTTTCCCTTTTCAGGTCTTAGTTGCCCAGTAGGATTTCTTTTTGTCAGCAGAACATCTCAGACCACTTCCGTCACATCGAAAACTACAAGCGGTTTGGCTTCCTGTTCATCCGGTCTAGGTCTGTATGTCGGGATGACTCGTTGTTGGCTGAGGGTGGGTGACCTGGCTGACTTTTCTTCTTCAGTGCCACTTCATGCTCGACTGTCCCATGGTCTTGGCCTACCCCTGCCATGACCTCAAGCTTGGAATTCATATCATAGTTTTCTTGCCCAGATAGCAAACCGTTTGGTTTTCGTCCCTGCTTGTCAGTCCAATGCTTCCCCCCCCCACACACACACGCACGCACGCACGCACGCACGCACACGCACGCACACGCACGCACGCACGCGCACACACACACACACACACACACACACACACACACACACACACACACACACACACACACACACACACTGCTCGCTGGCTCAGTGCTAACGCTCCCGCCTGTCATCGGTAGATGGGGGTTCACGCCTTGCCCAGGTTGTGAAAAGTTTCACAGACGAAGCTAGTGGTTACTGTTCCCCTTGAGCAAAGGGATGGTGCGTGCGTGTGTGAGGGTCACAGCCTTGCCCTTAGATCAGACTATATGATCTCTCAGCTCTCTTCCAGGAAGATAAAAGCTGACGATTACAACCATCACATGATCCTCCTGACCAGCCCGATGAATTACACACACACACACACACACACACACACACACACACACACACACACACACACACACACACTCTTTACTTCTACGTTCAGTGGGCCATCATGAAGAGAAGGACGTGTCACCTGAATTCTTTTCTGTCTCTTACTTACCGGTCAAGACATTGCAACTTTTTTACATGCTTTCCTTTTTTCCACAGCTTAGCAACAGCTCTCCTCCCAGTACCCCAAGAAAAGTGTCTGCATCCTAGCTCCCACGCGACATTTGAGTGTTTTAAACACGGATTCTGGGCGTACAAATGTTCTTGCTGTGATAGAGGTAACTTTAACCCAGAGAACTGTGAAAACTGTAGGCGTCCACATCCCAGCTTTGTGGAGAAATCTGCACTCACTCAGTTCAGAACTTTGCCCATCTTTCTCCTGCTTAAACGTGATTGCTCTCAGTCTTTCTTTTACTTTACAATGTTCTTCTGGTTCAATTATGGGGCGTCTGGGTCCCTTTCAAGGATTTCTACACTCCAGTTCTCAAGTCCCTTTTATGCTTCTTAAATAATGCTTGAGGCTCACCTCACGTGTGCGTCCAAACACCAGACGACACTGGAATGGACCAAACCTCTCCTGGCATTACAACTGGCTCCAAGCACCAGAAACAACCTTCTTCTTCCGGAGATAAGACGCCGTTCGATAGTTGACCCCTGCCAGTCCAGGTTCCATCCAAGAAGAGAGAGTTTTGTTGCTAAACCTCTTAACTCAGTGTCAGTAATGGACATTGTATTCTCTTTTTCAACTTGTAACTTTCCTGCAAGACAAGTCAATTATCTCCTGTCAGGGCCACTTAGCCTCCATTTTCCTCTTCTCTTGACTATTGATTGCTCTAAGTGACTAGAGGATCTATGGCAGAAAATAACAGTGGACTCCAACTCGATCCCATCTCATTCCAGGTTGGAGCACTACCAACATTCGCCGTACTGCCTGACCTTAAGTACTGTGTGTGTATTCCTCAACACATTCTAATTCATGTCCTATTTCTATTGTGCGGAGTTTCTTCTTCAAACCTACCTTCAGACTCTCTCTCTTCATGAATGCCTGACCTAGTCTTGTGACCTCACGAAGACCTGTGATACCATCCAAATATTTCTCACTTCTTCAAGGAGAGCTAATTTAATTTCACTATCACGAGTTTGAACGTTATCACCTAAAATTTACTTCCCAAAGGTGGTTCGCTTTTCTTTACAAGAGAAACTTGGTACCCTTGGTCTAGAGCGGATCTGACCTTCGTCACGGTCACCTACTTCGCCCTTCTGGATACTACGGTAGGACAAATCTAAACTTGCGGCTAGGGTGGGGCACGACCCTCTGTACAGTGGTGCTATGTTTCCCAAACCCGTGATGTGAAACGGCTGTTATATATGTAAAAGGCATCACAAATACGATAAACACATATGAATACAATGTTAACGTGTGTATTATAATATACGAAAGAACAGTAAACTTATTATGCATGAAATATTTATACGGCAATACAGAAACGTGGCATAAATATTTTAGTTTTGCTAAAAAAAAAAAAAAAAGTAGTCACTTTTATCGGCTTTTACCGTATTTCTGGGGTGGGTAATAATGTCACAATTATGATTATAAGATAATGTGCAGGAATATAAGTAAAAATATGCCAATTTCTTAGTAAAAGAAAAAATAATACATTAAACCCTCGTGAGCGGCAACACTCACACAGACCCAGACTAATCCGAAAGCCTCCTCGTGTCACTTTACTGTGTCCTTACCTCCTGGGAGGTGTGAAAATAAGGTCAAATTTACAATATGTACAATATAATGTTAAAGAAAATAACCAAAATGTATCCTGAAACACCATAGATGAGAGAGAGAGAGAGAGAGAGAGAGAGAAGGGGGGGGAAGAAGGCAGGCCAGAGGAGGTGTTGAGGGATGGAGGGAGGGAGGGAAGGAAGGAGGGAGTGAGTGATTGAATGAAAAATCATGGTGCCGCACCAGCGAGGTCATCTGGCGACATATGCAAAACAATAATAAATATTTTTAAATATAATTAGATATAATAAAAAAAAGAAAAGAAATGAAAGTCACTCATAAAAGAAACAAAATTCCCCAGGGTGACGCACATCTCCCCCAGGAGAGAGAGAGAGAGAGAGAGAGAGAGAGAGAGAGAGAGGGTGGCATCGTGCTATGGAATACGTGGCAACACTGTACAGAGCTTCGTGCCCCACCCAGAGTGGTTCAGAAGGGTGTTTGAGCCAATACCTGGCAGAACCGGCTCAAGCAATTACTGCGACCAAACACTTCATGTCTGATGCCCAACAGTGAATCTGCAAAGTATGGCTGAACATTAATAGGGCATCCCCACTAATCAATGACACGCAAAAACTTGTTCACCACAGCAAAGTTCCTTCGAAGAAAACTGAGAGATATACTGTTCTTCCGTTCACTGTTACTGTTTTGAAACTGACATTATTTGTGTGTTTCTTGCTTCAAAGCTGAAGCCATATGAAAAATCTGATATGAAGAGGAAGCTGGTTGTTTTCAAAGAATGAAATCAATATTAGTATCCAAGCCAAGACCTAGAACAATCTGGTTTCTTTATGCCAAAGTCCCATGCCTAAGTATTACAAACAATATTTCTTGACTGAAGTAAAAAAGAAGCTCGATATAAAATTGGCATTATTTCAAGACATTCAGCAGTCCCAAAACTTTTATAACTAGATTAAGAATTCTTGTACTTTAACTGGGCTTGCTTGTTTTAGTTGCCTGGCAACCCATAGGACTATGGTTATGGTATTCTGTGAACAGTACTTGTGCAAGCTGGGTTCATCAGTGTACGGTGGCGGGAAACTATAGTGTGTGACATGGACAAAACCCTCCTTCTCGTAGTACTGAAGCACTTTCTCCATGTTGGGATGGACGCCTGTGTTGTAAACAAATACTCTCCCAAATCCAACTGCTCTATGAAGTTCTATCCACTCCACCAGGCGGCGGGACCAGTCATAACTGTAGTAGTAGAGGGCGGGGCCACACACGGCAGCAGTCCACCTTATGTTTTTGCTGCAAGGAAGGGACATCGAATCAAGTATACATATAAACAGAAGGGAAGGCAGATGAAAGTAACGTATATAGTTTACAGATTAAAAGTAGAGAGGGTCCAAATGCTAAAGTGAGCGATGAATTACTGAAAGGAATAACGAGGGAGCCCGTGGTGTCTGGACTGATGAGAATGATGAAACCAATCCAGAGGTGTATACTGAATGAGGGTTAGACAGGGGCGAATGGGGCTGCGGGAAAATCAGGCAAAGTCACCAGGGGTTATTTAGGTTTCTGATCAGTACCATCTGAGAGTTACTGTAGTTAAGTGGTATCAGCGTACACGTGCCTTGTGATATCAATCCTGCACTAACCACTGATGATCCATTTACCCGATGCCAGTCTTGTCGCCATTGATCATAATTTTGTCAGAACTCCCATACTAGATTCTAAACATACTTGCACACAATGTTTTCGAGCTAAACATAGGTATTTTGCATGCACTGAGATATCCACTGAAAGACTGAAGTATTCATGACAAGGAAAACAGACAAGGTCCAAACTCTAGAGCTAGGGCTTAGATAAATAATATTTTTTCTATCATGAGAAGTAATGAAAAGGATATTAGTTTCGGTAGTTAATAGCACAAAAGATAAAGAAAGAATATCACATGAAAGACGCATGATGTTGAGATGTTTTAGTTGGAATCCTGAATTAAGTGAGCTTAGTTACATAATATAACAGTTTAACAATGCTGCACAAATTGTGGCACAGTTACATGGACCAGTTTCACAGTATGTGTCCGTAGCTATTTATCTTCCATGCCTATCCCTGAAGATAAATATTAAAAACACATGTTTTAAAAATTACTGTATATACTCACAAGCACACAAAGGTTAATGTAATTAAAGAATCGTGGTTCTGATGTAATGTATGTTGATGGATAAGTATGTGTAAAAAGGTGTGATGCGATTATACGTAAGGGGCAGCGGCTAGGATACTTGACCACCTTTGGTGGAAAAGAAAAGGCATCATTAGTTGAAAGGGTAATAGCTTGGATGAGTGGATGTTTGTTATTGTCTTAGAAATATTTCTATTGCTTGTTCAGTGATTAAAGGTGTCCACAAAGCTTTCACGTTTCTTGTTTACGTGTTTTGATTAGCTTATTACTGATGATGTTAGGGTGTTCATGAATTCTGTTTCTGCTGGAATGGCTATGTTTTTGCTTTATGTATTACTGTCCTTGGAAACTATTATTATTATCATTATGTAATTTTCTTTTCCATTTTTTTTCTTTTGTCTCTTTCGTTGTTTAGGAAAGAATTTAGGGTTGAAATATTCAGTGTTACCTCTAGATTTGGAATTTATTGGCCGTAGTGATAACTGTAGTGAAAGCGATGATTGATTTTCTCTGATTCCGATTGAAAGTTTCTAGTACTTGTTAAATGTTTTGTGTGAACTTAATCTTATTTGCCCTCTCGTACTTGTGAACGTTGTGCTGTTTTTACTGCATTGGTTTCATGGTGTTGTTGTTGATCAACCACAGTCTGTCTGGCCAATAAACTCTCCTACCAAAGGCAAGCAGTTGCCCTTGCAGAGCATTCCCGTACAGAGAACCGATGTTCCCTTGCGGCTGACAGCGTCTCACCATAGCGAGGCACTGAGAATATTGTGGAGGTTGGTTCCTGGATGGACGCTTCATTTGGTTCTGTCCACTCAGTTAACTAGGGCATCGTAGCAAGCCCCATATCACCCCTTATCTGGTTACATGGTTACTATCCAGCTTTGCAAATGGTTTTCTTAGTTACAAGAAATCATTAGGTTTGTCGCTGAGTGTAGAGTCACCTGAAGCGGAAAGAAGAGTATTAAAAAGTGACAGGAAGATAAAGGAGAAATAGGAAGGGAGGACAAACAGCCAGAATGAGGAAGGGAAAGGAAGAAGCAGGCAGCACTGCATCAAGCGAATGGGTGATGCTTACCACCAACTACCATTAGGTTTGATTGTGAGATACAGTAAAGGAAAGGTGGTCGGATAGGAGATTGTGATCTACTCTCCACATGGTCTGAATGGCTAATGTAGATGTATGTAAGCTGAGGACGGGAGAGGAAGCTGCTTCTTTGTCTCTGTGTGGAGACTGTGCTGGGGTGTGGCGGTTGCTCAAGATATTAAGAATTTCGAGTTGTTCAACAGTAAGAGTTCCTCGGCTGTCCAGTGTTTGAGTGTTTATCTGTAAGGGGGATTTTGTACTGAGATCACTGGCTATTTTTATATTAGGAATGCTCCGGAGTGGGGTGAGGGATGGGGTGTATCCTTCACGGCAATATGTGCATGATACCCAGCAGTTGCTGATAATACTGCGTATTGTCATATATTGTTTTAGAAAAAGGAACTGCAAAGCAATGCTGAACATAGCATCGAAAGAAGGAAAAATAATAAATATAAGGCGAGCTGTATAAAGTCACACCTCGGAGAAATGGTGCTTCTGTATTCCAACTCACGGGATGCAGCTGAAAGGCAGAACTCACCCATGTTATGGGAAGTTCAAAGTTCAGACGTCTGATTAGACATCCTGGGGAAAGATTTCTGCTTTTCACAACAATTAACAGAATTGCTCGCACCCTTTGCCTTAACCTTTTTGGTCCGAAATGTTTTCTAAATCTCCTCTAAATGCCAGCACTTGTTGAAGGGCATACGAGAATACACCCTTCTTTCTAGCCGGTACCTCTAGAGAGGAAAATTGGGAAAAACTATTTGATAATATGGAGAAAAGATCACGTCTAAATAGATGCATAGCAGAGAAAATACAAGAAGATGAAACAGTTGTAAATTATGAGTTAAATGTAGAGACAGGTCTGAGGAGCATTTGAAATAAGTTGTGTTTACACAGCAGAAAGACCATTCGTGAGACTGGGACAGAGTGCTAAAGGAATATTTTTGTTGTGGCCACTGGTCTTAAGATCAGACAATAAGCAACTATACTTAATAATTACACATATTATTAAGATCAGTAACAACCATGTCCTGTACATTGCTACAGTGGTTCAGCTGACTGTTCTTGGCCTGAACGATATAATAAATATTTAGCCGTTTGTATAGCTACTGTGCTTGTTCATATGTGTCAGAAGTCACCAAGAGTAAACGCCCAGGATCTGAAAGTGCTCCTAAGCACAATGATTTCTTTAAAGGACAGAAAATATACCTGCACTGATCTAATAAACTGATGGACCATTTCTAGCTTACATTCCGATTGACGTGGAGAATCATCCACCTGAAATACTGGTACCTGTGTGTGTTGTTTGGTACCTGGCCACCTACGTAGGCTGAAGGTTCCCGCTCCTTGGCTCCCACAATCTGCACGTGAAATTATTAATGCAAATAAGTTTTTTAATGCTGGGTCTCGGTGTACACTGATAAATGAAGAAATTAACAAATCCAGTTAACAAGCTATATGAAACAACTCTGGGCCCAACAGCGGATAAATAAAATCTTAATCTACTACATCACTGCAGTAGTACTTGTTCATGAGTGAATGTGAATTTAGGACATTTTTGTCTACACATACTTGTTTATAAAGTTTGGTCCTCCATATACACACAGTTTTAGCTCCACTGCAAATGTTGTGCACTCCTTGCAGTCGTGTGGTTACCTTTCAAAGTGAGACTATTCATATTTTTTTTCCTTTCTGCAAGGGCTAGCGGCCCACAAGATTGTTCCCTCCAAGGAAAAAAAAAAACAAGATAACAGAGAGCCAATTTGTACCATATATTATATATATATATATATATATATATATATATATATATATGTGTGTGTGTGTGTGTGTGTGTACAGTATATATTCTATGACAGTATTACATTATATCAGAGGTTCCCAACTCTATTAGGGTCTCGCCCCCATTCGCAGTTAGTTCACACCTTGGCCCCCATCCCCCTTATACACTATCGTAATTATGACTACATGTTCCTGTCTGAATTATATAGAAGGATTAGGAAACATGTGATTACGCAGTCCATTTCATAAATGAAACAAAAAGCCTGATTAATATGCCAGTACACAGCAAACTTAAGTTGGTGATATTTTTACTGTGGTTCTTTTCTGCTGATCTTGAATGCTAAGTCCCATGTCAAATAGGATGATGAGTTCCTCCACGTTCAGTTTGTTCTGTATTGGTCATGACTGTTCAGTCCAGAAAAGGGCTTGGATCCAAAGCTATCGTCGGATTATAAAATCCACCACATGATCATAAATACTGCAATACGAGAGATTACGTAGCCTACTCAACCACACGGTCATCAACACCACATGATCATAAATAGTGCAACGTGGGACCTAATATACTCAACCCCTTGGACATCAACATCATGTGATCGTGAATACTGAAACAGGAGACATTGCAATATACGCAACCACATGGTCATCAACACGTTCACATGATTTTAAATCTCACCACCGAGTTATCAATACCACTGCATGTCCATGGTCATCAAAACACCACATAGCCATAAACACGTCATAGGGTCATAACCAACGCCACATAATAAAAATTACCACCACATGATCACAAGTTGGTAAAACAAAATATAGGGGGAGACAGATCACAGGCCCTGCCCACCCGCACAGTCCCATGTCCAGGCATGGGACATGCGATCCATAGCCCACTCAGCCGTGGACAGTGACTGTGACAGTGGCCTCAGGTACCGTGTCAGAACAGGTACAGGGAAACTCTCCAAGAGCGCCTTGGCACCGTAACTGCCCCGCCATTATACCCCGTTTAATACGGCAGCCTCCTGTGGAGCTACTGCCAGATTTGGGCCCCTCTTTATTGGGTGGAAGCTGCAGACTGGGAACTGCAATGCCCTGTACCCTCTGGCACAGATCCGTGCCCCGTCCCATCCCAGTCCCAGAAACAACGCTGGCAGAGCCTGTGAAATGCATCCCCTCAGGTCCTCCACTAGGTTGTGAGGGCAAAGTTTTCTGGCCGCAGGCCCTTGCTGGCGTCAACCCCTGTGTCATAGTGAGGTACCTTGTGTGATATGTAAAGTGCATGCAGAGCAGTGCACGAGAATGTATGAGAAAAGTGTACCAACCACTCTTCATTCTCAAGGTTTCTCACTGCACAATTTACCACCTCCCTAGGTGGATGAGTGGTTGGCATTGCTGACTGCGAAGCTGCCGGCCCGTTAGCACCATGGTTTGACTCCAAGTGTGGGCAGCTAGCGTCACTTGACTCAGGTGTCCATCCACCCCTTATGGGTTGGTAAGTGAAATGAGTACCCAGGGTAACACTTAGGGGAGGCAATTGCGGTAACCTGGATGATGTAGCCTCTTTGTATCCCAGAACTGGGTGAATAGCCCGCCACAGGCTCAAAGGCCTAAGCTACGGAGATAAGCACCGCGACTAAGTGCCTCATAGCGTATGCCCTCCCCCCCCTTCTATCTCGGAACTCTGCCAAAGGCCTTCTCCAGATCAGACAGATAGATAGATAGATAGATGGATATATATATATATATATATATATATAGATATATATAGAGATATATATATATATATATATATATATATATATATATATATATATATATATATATATATATATATATATATATATATATACATAGATAGATAGATAGATAGATAGATAGATAGATAGATATAGATATAGATAAATAGATAGATAGATAGATATAGATATACATAAATAGATAGATAGCTCTTCCTTCCTTCTTATATACTTTTCCTGAAGCTGTTGGATAATGAATATTGAATCAACGGTCCTTTTGCCTGTCATAAACCCAAACTACATCTCATCAGTATTCATTCTTTCTTTTATCATAGCTTCCACGACTTCCTCCATTACCCTCATTTTCCAGTTCAAAAGTGGTTTGCTTCTATAATTAATTTCCTCTCCTGGTTATCACCCCTCCTTTTATACACATTAGTCAGAGAATACAGTTACAAGACAATGCAGGTAAGGAATTAATGTTCCTTTTCCTTCACACATTAAGATAGTATGCATTTTTTTTCTTTCGGTCTTTCATTTGAAGTCTCCATCTTTTTAATGCTGCATGGTATACTCCTCACTTACTCCTGATGGCTTTGACTGAAGGACTTGGTGGGCAGGGGTGGGGGAAGATCTGGCTTTACTATCCTTCTCCTAAATTTGTAGATGTAGATATCATAGCCATAGTTCTCTGTAACATACAACCTGTACGGTACTGTACCACCAGAGCTGTATTTGTCCTCTTTACTCTGTACTCTTTTGTAGTTCTCCATCATAACTAACCTCGTCTACCAGCTCTATATAACATTACATTTTCAAAAGTACGCTGGAAGGAAGAGGTGGAATACCTTGAGGAGGTTGGAAGCAGGGTTGCAGGGCCAGGACACCAGGGAGACGGCAGCTGGGACACGGGTGTCACCAGAAGGCAGGGGGCAGGTCAGAAGGTAAGGCATCTGTCGGTCACTGTTTTTGCCCTGCCAGTCCAGATGTGCTGTGAGGGTGGGGAGACAAAGGGAGAGTTACCACCACCATCACTATCCCACGATCATCATCATCATTATCATTGTCATTATTAGTTGTGGGAATGGAGAGCCAGCTTCACAGTCAGCTAGGGCACACCGAGTATCGTCGTCACTGATACTAACTGCGGGACTGGAGAAACAAGGTATACAATCAGAAGGAGAGTAATCATTATCAATATAGTTAATAGCTGAACTAAAGGCCTGTTAGTTCTACCTGTAGAACAGATCATAAACCCATGTATCCATTATTTTAGCTGGGCTGTATTACAGTTTTCAGCAGGTTAATTCTCATGTTTTTTTTTATTAGTTGCCCTTCCTACCTACCGTCTACTAATATATGTCTTACTTAGAGCTGAATAGAAGGGACCAAATTCACAGATGTGTTTGTAAACGGAGTTGTCTAGCTGAGATCTGACATCTCTGGTCTCACACACAAGACATGTTAATAAAAAAAAAAAAAAAAAAAAAAAAAATATATAATGCCTTATCCTCTGCGTCATTCAAGCTTCCTCAAGTTTGATGCACCAACGAATTTCTGCTCGACAAATGACAAAGGCTCACTCAAACTGAAATATGCAATATTCAGTCAATTCCAGACTTTCTCTCTGACCAACTAATATGTATTGACTATCACCAGCAAAATCTACCCCACATCTGCACCAAAACCAATACTCGACTCAGTCGTTATGAAGATAAAGCAGGAATGATTGGAGGGAGAAAGAAAAATTGCCAGCCTGAATGGCCATTATGTATGTATTTTTTGTTGACAATATGCATTTTGTTCCTTCTTGGAAACTAGCAAATATGCCCGTTTCTGGGTACACCTCCTAGGTGTCAGCCCTGCACCTACCAAATTTCATTCAGGGACCTGTTCCAGCACTGATAAATTTTCCACCATGGACCTGAATTTATTCCCCTTGGACCTGCTTTCCCCCATGGACCTGTATTTCCCTTTGGACTAGTTTACTCCATAGACCTATTTCCCCATGGACCAATTTTGCTTTTTGACATATCTCCATGGACTTAGTTTTCTTCATGGACATATGTTTTCCATGGACCTACTTTACTCATAGAATACTTTTTCAGATAGAACTGTTTTCCTCAGAGACGTATTTTCCCCATCGACCTACTTGTCTTCTATGGGCATGGTTTCGCCTTTGAACCTACATCCTAATGGACATACTTTCTCTTCTTGGACCTATTTTCCTGACGGGCATATTGTCGCTCATGGAGTTATTGTCTGCCGATGGGAAACATCGACTTCACAGATGAACCCACTTTCTACTGTGAACCTATTTCCCCAATGGACCTATTTAAACCCAATGAACCTATTTCCCCAAATGGACCCTTTTCCCCAGGAACATATTCCCCATGGACGTATTTTTACACACAGACCTATCCCTGCCACAAACCTATTCGCTCCATGAACCTAATCCCCCAGGACCTATTTTCCTATTAAACACCCACTCACCCCACACACCCAGACAATCACACTGCCTGCCCAGCTACCCAACCTGTCCATGCACGTACTCATTTCCATTCTGTGCCAATTCACCTAAATCATTCCCTCTCCACCCTTCGACGGAAAGCCAAAAAATTAATTAAATGCAGCAAGAAAAACCTTGAGGCACATATTGCAAGTATCAGTAAATCAAATCCTAAAGAATATTTCAGTTACACAAGAAGGTCCAACACTCGGTCCCTTAATCAGAGATAACTGAGAGATCACTGATGATGAAACTATGATAGCGAAAATTCATTATACTTTCTTCACATCAGTATTTACAACAGAAAATTCATAAGATTCCTGCTTTTTCCCCAGTTCCTGTAAAAGAGGGCAACATAATCAATGGCATTGCAGTTAAGCAAATTAGAAAGGAATAAAACACTGGGACTGGATAACATATCTCCACGTGCATTTAATAAAAATATAGAATGAAATATCAAAGCCTTTATCTGAGCTTTTTAACTTATCACTTAAAAGCAATAAGGTGCCACATGAATGGAAGCTTGCTGACATAACCCCAGTATCAGGAACGTTCAATCGTTTAAACATTTAAACATTTAAAATGGTTTTTCAGAAAGTTTGATTGATTGGAAAACGATTAAAATGGTACGGTGAAAAAGTTTGATTAAAATGGTATTCTATTCTGGAAGTCTGAAATTTTCTTGTTTTTAAACTTTCTTGCTGTGTGTGTGTGTGTGTGTGTGTGTGTGTGTGTGTATTTGCCGCGGCCACGCATGTGCGTGCATGTGTGCATGCATTTCCAATGAAGGATTTGAATTTCATGGTATATATTAGAGTTTACTGTGCTCTTTTTAAAACTACAAAAAGTGATTACCTTCTTCCGAAAAAAAATTTTTCACCCCCCCAAAATGCCAAAGATATGAATATATGCTAAATAAATAATGAAACACCTGACAATCCTGCTTCGATAGCGCTTCATGTCACATGAACAACGAGCGCATGGTTGCCATCTCCGCTATTTTCCCGCGGAATTCGGCTAGTTTCGATGGCCTGCCGTGGTAAATTTGGGCAGTTGCGGGTTCGCAGTTCGGGGGCTGTTGCCAGTGTGCTTCCATCGCTTCCTAAATTGCTTTCAATATTAGATAATGAACGTCAAAAATATAAATTGGAACATCATTTCCATACACCTCAAAAGTTTAATTAAGTTTTAAAAAAGTCTGAAAGGGTACAATACAATTAAACTTTGATTAAAAGGGTACTTGAAAATTTTCAATTGAAAAAGTTTAAAACGAGTCAGAAAAAACAACTGAACATTACCGCCCAGTATTCAAAAAAGGCAACAGAGCGCAACCAGAAAACTACGGCCCAATTAGTTTAACATCAGTGATTTGCAAGTTGCATGAAACTATTATCAGAGACAAGTTTGTGAAACACTTAGAAACTATTTCATCAAAGATTCACAGCATGATTTTCTAAACAATCGCTCTTGCCTCACGAATGTGTGGAACTTTTTCAATGATATAATGAGCATGTACAACAAGACTAAATCTGATGATGTTGTCCACCTCGATTTCAAAAGGCTTTTGACAAAACTTCACACAAAAGACTCCTTCAGAAGCTAAAGGCATTTGGCTTCAGCGGCAGTGTGCTCGGGTGGGTAGAAAATTGGATCATTGGACGAAAGCAGAGTTGTAATAAATAGAAAAGAGTGAAACTGAATCAGCCTTACAAGTGGATTGCCATAGGGTTCTGTGTTAGGTCCTATTCCTTCTGTTAATATATATAAATGATACTGATAAAGGATTATGTTGTAAGATTTCAAAAATTGCTGACGATACTAAAACAGGTACCAGAACAGATACAGCACTACAGAGGCAGGCAATTCAGAGAGTTGAGAGATCTTGATCAACTGTTTAACTGGGCCCAAGCATGGCAAATGGATTTCTGTATTAATAAATGTAAAATGCTGAACATTGGCAGTACAAATGTAAGAGCTAGTTATAACATGATTAATGTTCAACTTGATAGGGTAAACCATGAAAAAGACTTAGGAGTTATAATAACAAACGATTTGAAACCAAGCAAACAGGGTACAGAAGCTGTGAAAAAAGCCAGTAAACTTATTAGATTCATAGGCAGAGTATTTGAATATAATCCTGATAATATCGTCCTCACTTTGTATAATTCCTTAGTGTGCCTGTACTTCTTGTATTGCGTTTAGTTTTGGTCACTGTATTATAGAAAGGATATGGAGAAACTTGAGAAAGTACAGCGAAGGATGACAAAGATGATAGGCAGATTGAGAAATAAACCATATGAGGAACGTTTAGATGCCATGAATCTCTTTACCCTAACTAAACGTAGCCTACAAGGAGATTTAATTCAAGTATTCAAAATATTCAAAGGACATGATAACATAGCCGTCAGTAAACACTTATCAGTTGATCACTCGAATTATACTAGAGGCAATGGGCATAAAATAATTGGCAAACGATTCTAGATGGATGAAGCTAAGCATTTCTTCATTAACAGAGTTCTAAATATGTGGAAGAAATTGCCCTCCAAAGTAGTAAATTGTAATAAAGTACTAACCTTTAAAGGTCGCTTGGATGAGTATCTGTCATCTAACCCCCAGCTTAATATGTTTACACTTGAATAAAAGACTTGTGTGTGTGTGTGTGTGTGTGTGTGTGTGTGTGTGTGTATGTGTGTGTGTGTGTGTGTGTGTGTGTGTGTGTGTGTGTGTGTGTGTGTGTGTGTGTGTGTGTGTGTGTGTGTGTGTGTGTGTGTGTGTGTGTGTGTGTGTATTTCCCAGAACCTAGATCAATTTATTAAATGCAATTATAGTATAAACACAGACTAGGAAATGCACAGATAGCCCTGAGTCACTACTCTTACTATCGACCTGTGATGGGCAGTGGATCACTGAGAGTCCTTGTTAGCTAAGTGACCACCATCGGGCTTTTTTTAATGTACCAGGAGTCACTGCCTCAGGAGGTAACTTGTGTACTTGTCCCGCATGGGCAAGTTCTTTGTCTCAATGTAGTGAACGGAGCTGGGGACTGACTGACTGCTGCCTATCTTTAAAGTGCCAGGCAAGGCTGCCACACCACCCCTGAACATCCATACTGTGCACTGTGCCATTTCCACGCTGTGTCTATAGACGCCTCCATTCAACATACCAGTACATAGTAATTTATTTATTTGATTCTTCATTTTACTTTACTGCTTTCTCTTTCAGCTTATTCAAACTGGTAGCTTATAGATAAAGTATTACAGAATGTAACTTTTCCTTTTCAGTCTGTCCTATGAAATGTCAGTTTTTCCATGCTGAGTGGTGGTTTTTCTCACTTTTTCCTGCCAGTTTTAATTGGATAATTCGAAGGCGGGGGGAGCCATTTTGTTTTACTATCCTTATCCTTCAGTATGTTGAATTAGATCTCATAGTCATAGTCTACTCTGTAACAAACAGCCTCGAATTGCCATAAGGTCTGTTGCTGCTTGCCTTCCTTTGTACTCTTTTGTACTTTGTACACTCCAAACCATACCCTCTTCACCCACCCCATTCCCTGTCCACTCACCTAACCACACACGCCACCACATCCGCTCACCTGCCCATCCATCCACCCACCCTGCTCACCTTGCACACCAGTTCCTGCTTACCCTATGCATCCTACTCACTCTGTCCACCCACTCAAGCCACCCACCCCGCCTGCCCATCCCAGTCATCCCCCCACCAACCTACCCACCTAGCCACCAGCCTCTACCGGTAGGATGACTATCAAGTTTACACACACAGACACACAATGTACGTCTTGGATGATTGCTTCCATTACCATTTCAAATGTTTGCGTAGTGTCGCTGGTGCTTGAATCCTCATTCTCAAGTGCTTCCAGAGAAGTATAAATTTAGATATATGCAATAACAAGATGAAGAGGAAAAAAAGCAGATACGACGCCAATTTCAATGATGTATGATGGGTAAAAATATTGAGGATTGAGGAATGAGATGAGGCCAGGGGGGTGGAGGGTGGGTCCTGAGTTGTGGAGGAGAGGGTAGTTCAAGGGGCCCATTAGGCCTACGTAACACCAGACGTGTCTCATATTGGGCATGCCACTGGGTAAAATTTGTTGTGGGGCTCCAGGGGCCCTGCCTTCAGTCTCAAAACCCACAGAAAAACCAGATTAAATGTTTGGATTTTTTTTTTTTTTTTTTTTTTTTGTGACGTGGAAAGTTGCATGGGTCTGTACTGTACACAATAACAGTGAAACTTCCAACATGAGGGTATACATAGTCTCATCTATGCGGGTTTGCATGCTTATGCTTACTTGATACATACCAATATGATTTTTCATATATCCTCGATCTTAAGTGACTGCGAGGCGGTGGCTGAATCGGTATAGAGGCGGCCTGCTGTCCTAAAGGACCCAGGATCGAATCCTTGCTGGGGCAGGGAACAGTTTAAGGATTTGAATTTCCTAAAAAGCAGATTTTCCTGATCTACCAGATGACCCGCCGACATGTAGTAAAAATACCCCCGCTAATACCAGTACACCAGTCCTGTGTGAGACAGCCCTAGCATGTATTCAATATGGATGGCGGGTGTTAGCGCCGAAGTGGTGACATGTGGAGATGTAGGAGGACTACTGGACCTTGGGATAGGTCACTGTCCCCGAGAAATAGGCCCTGAAGCCTTTGCCCAGAGTCGAACACGTAAAAATAAATTAATTAATTAATTAATCTATAGAGGAAGCACCAAAAGGAGCTTAACGATCACTGCGATTTATTTACAGATTTCTTCTAAAATCATCCTGAGTATTTTGTAGTGTCGACAGTGTATATCATTCGTGAGAAGTTGATGGCTTAATAATACTTGTATATGTCCGCTCCAAACCCACTCTTCTTTCGTTTACCAGAGACACCATAGATGGATAAGTCTGTTAAGTGCTTATGAACAGTAAAACTATTGCTGCACCTCCAGTCTTCAAACCTGGGAATGTTTCAAGCATTTACCATTCCGAAAGCAAACACAATCAACCGTAAATATCCTAATCTAATTTAATAAAAAATAGCTTTCCTAACCTAACCTAACATAACCTATCACAATCCAACCTGTGGTATGCAAACCTAACCTATCCTAATCTAAACTTACCAAACCAAACTTAACCCAGCTTAACCTAATTGTATCTGATATAACCTATCGTATCATGAAAGGAAAGAATACGAACTGATTTATCAATGCTCTTTTGTTTACAAAGACGTAATGACAACAAAAGGTCCTTCGTCTACAATATTTCACAAAAGTCGCTGGAACAGCATGGCAAGAATTCATCTATAGATATTATACAAAATACTCTTCTCAGTAATGAAAAACACTGTCGCAATTACAATGTACTCAGAAAGAAACGAGAAGGAATCTGTAATGAAACTGGAACAACTGGTAAGTTCCTTGTGATGACTCCAAACAAAAATTCCCCCCCGCTCCCCCTCAAAAAAAAAAAAAAAAAAAAAAAAGGCCAGCGGCAAAGCAGAGTGGACCATTTTGGCAGATTTTTGCTACTTCCGATTGTCTGTTCATCAGAATGAGTGGTCGAAACTATCTGCTTTAGTCATCTTCCTCATTACTAGTGAATTAGCATTCTTCATCACATAATAATTTTTCTTGTGAATATGAAGCTTCCAAATTTTAGCAACATTTCTCTTTATTATGGCTTATTACCAGAACCAAATAAATACCCTTTCGTTACTACTGACGTCTTTCAAGGTACTTCATATGCAATTCTGTGAGAGCACGGTGCATAAGCATTAGGGGTGGAGATTGTTGTGGGCAGTCAGATGGCCAGGGCGAGACAAGGTAGTCCGTCATTATCACTATCAACCCTGTGCTTACATCACACAGCCAGCCTCGTTTACTATTCACCTTCTGATTGACCTGTGCAGCTGAGATGTATTGGGCCTGTGCAGCTGAGAGTATTGGGCGGATGCTGATTGGCCGCCGATGATTTAAATCTACACCTCTTCTTATTTTAACACAAATATTTATATTTTTAAATTGCCTTCAATACAAGCAGCCACATTAAATATGGAATATTTTCCGAAGCTGAAGAGGTAAAATTAGCTTTAAAAGTTTACTGTTATCAAAGAAAATTAAACTTGATTTATAAAGTCTTATAAAACGCTAAGTGATGTTTGAAGCAAACTATCCACGCATGGCGTACACCCACGTCGGCACGTTGCACTACATCCACCCATGGTGTACACCTACGTCCATATGTTGCACTATAATATCCACTTACGGTGTACACCTACGTCCGCGTGTTGCACTGCAGTACATGCCTGCATTTACTTCAATGACATCATCGGCGAACAATCAGCAGCCGCAAAACGAACACACCCTACTTGCCCCATACTGTACATCTCAGCTGCACAGGTCAGTCAAATAGACTATAGCTTTATGTTTATTTTCCACTCACACCTCTAGTCAGGGTCGAATGTTAACAGTTATTTTATGAGAGTTGATGCAGTGAGATTTTTTTAACTGTTTCAGTTCTTAAAGGTGTTTAATGCAACAGATTATTACCATATTTTGAGCAAGAATATACATCTGTTGTTTCAGGGAGTTAACGTCTCCAGTAATGTTATTTATTATGATATGAGTAAGAAAAAAAAACAGTAGCTGTCTTTTAGCAACCGCTTTTACGAATTTGAAAAAAAAAAAAAAAAAAAATACAGTTGTAGGGTAGCTTAGTGCACCAACAGTTTTACTATGCTGAGAATAAAGGTGTGTCTGTAGAGATATATTTAGCCTTCAGATATTAGTCTTGTGACCCATGAACTCACTCTCCACAAAGCCTGCGAATGTAACTCATATTTTTCCAAGTAATAAATATTACCTGACACAGGCCATCTTCAGGAACGTATCTACGGCGTTGGAGGAAGGCTATCTTTATTCCTTACCGTCAGATCTCATACCCATCACAAATATAACAATCAGAACTCATGGGGGAATCATGGCAGCCATATTTCGAGACTACCAAACCTCACGACAACCACATTCAGAGAACCACCGCAACTCATGGCTACTAGATCTAAAAACCATTACATCATTCATCATTCATCGTCCCCATGAGTATCGTAGGAGCCCTGGGCTAGGCAGTTGGTCCTGACATTTAAGATGAGTGTGACCAACCTCACTCATCCCTGAGTGGCATTACGTGAGCAATAAACCCCAACCATCCCTTGGATATAAACCTTCACCGGCTCAGTCCGATTGGAGCATAATAATTACCCACTAAACCACCAGGCCCCAAAATTTGGTTATATGGTTACCACCCAGCGTAGTAAATAGTTTCCTGGTGTACAGGAAACCATTTGGCTTGTCTCTCAGTGTAGAATCACCCATAGGCAGAAGGAAGAGGAAAGAATGAAGGAATGAAAGACAGAAGAGGGAGTGTAAAGTCACCCGTAGGCAGAAGGACGAGGAAAGAATGAAGGAAAGAAAGATAGAAGAAGATGGAAGGAAAGCTGGATGGAGGAGAGGACAGGATAGACACCCGAGAGCAGCACTACGTTGAGTGAGTGGATGGTGAGCGCCCCCACCTACCACAAAATCCATTACAACCCAGAACATTTAGTTCTCAACACTATCAACCCAGAACATTTAGTTCTCAACACTATCACAATTTGAAGTCACCCTTACACACGATCAGGGAATCCTTTGACCAACGCATGTTACGATCACACCTTAAAACTACCATATACAGTATTATGACCAGAGTATCACATGACAATTACATTTTTCGACTGCCATATCTGACAGCCACTGTAAACTACGATAACTACATCATGAGAACACTACCACACAATCATAGTCCATCACCACCACACCTACCAGCATAAGTGACCTTGGAGACTGTAGGAGGTTGTAGGGTTGAGTACCAGACATGACACCAGGGCAGGAGGGATTCTTTCTCATTACTCACTCCTAGTACCCGCAGGCAGGGTTCTCCGCCTGTAGTGTCACAGAAGAATCAGAATTACATTTGGATGGCTAAGTAACTCTAATCTAGGTTTGGTTATCGCTTGGTAACAACTACACGATATTTTCGCTGGGAGCTGTGTGTGTGTGTGTGTGTGTGTGTGTGTGTGTGAATTTAGTGCATGTTTCATTTCGTGTGTTGGAAAGATGTTGAGTGGTGTCTCCTTATATATATATATATATATATATATATATATATATATATATATATATAGATAGATAGATATAGATATATGAGGAGCGTAGGAGCCCAGGGCTAGGAAAGTTGGTCCTGGCATTTAAGATGAGAGTGACGAGCCTCACTCATCCCTCAGTGGTATTACGTGAGCAATAAACCCCAACCATCACTTGGATATAAACCTTCACCGGCTCAATCCGATTGGAGCACCTTTATTACCCACTAAACCACCAGGAGCCAAAATTTGGTTATATGGTTACCACCAAGTGTGGTAAATGGTTTCCTGGTGTACAGGAAACCATTTGGCTTGCCACTCACTGTAGAGTCACCCACAGGCAGAATGAAGATGAAAGAATGAAGGAAAGAAAGACACAAGAGGGAGTGTAATGTCACCCCCAGGCAGAAGAAAGAGGAAAGAATGAAGGAAAGACAGAAGAGGATGGATGGAAAGAAGGATGGAGGAGAGGAAAGGGCAAACACCCGAAAGCAGCACTACATCAACTGAGTGGATGGTGAGCGCCCCCACCTACCGCAAATATATATATATATAGATATATATATATATATATATATATATATATATATATATGTATGAAAAAAGTGACAGTCAAATACCGAGTGGCAGGTAAGCTTTTGTGTTAAGTTCCTGTCTTTGTATAACGTGTTTCGTACAACCTAGTGGCCAGTTAAAAAATGGCAGCCACTTTCATCGAGACGACAGTATATGCGTTCGTATCATACTCTTTAACCAGTTTTCGGACTGCAACAATTTCTTTATAATTGCATGTAGCAGTTCAGATACCATTTTCATACCTAAATTACCAGAAACTTTTGCATACCAATCGCTTTATCCTACTCCATTCTTCCAACTGCGCTTCTTTTTCCTCCCTTTCGAATCTCAGATGGACCCTGCACTGGTTTAGCAGTGTTAACCCTTAAAGGCCTGGATTCTTTCGACCGTACCAGTGTGAAAATCTATACAGTACATGCAGCCAATTTTTCAACTCTTACAGAAGTAAAAAGTGTTATGCCCAAGGTTTAGAGCTTGAATTTACACACCTTATGCCGCAAACCATAGCATTCTAGACCAACTGGCTACTGAGCTGTAGCCTGTCAGATATCATCAAAAATTGACACTGACAACCCTTGCACATAGGGAGAGAGAAAAATGCACCAACATCAATTTTGGTAATATAGAATGAAAGATCTTGATTTTACACACCAGAAAATGTATTTATCATTTTCATATGTCAAATGTTTATCACGTAGCCACAGCAAGAAAGTAGCCTGGAGGTGGAGGGAGTATGAAGAGGTGGAGGAGGAAGAAAGAGGGAGCATGGTGGGGGTAGTGTGGCATGGAAAAATCAGCTTTATAGAGTTGGTGGGAGGAGCTGTGAGTCCAGTCAAAAACGAGGGAGGGGGAGAGGGAACAAAAGGTTTGTGGGAGAGATAGGTGGCGAGAGGGCTGTGGGGGAATCATCCCCCCCCCACCATAGGTAGGGGCCTGGAACCTCCCCCCATCCTACTCAGGACGTAGTTCTCATTGGTTTGCATCGGTATACGTCACAATCAGGCCGAAGCCTTATGTCCGCAGTTTTTCACAAAGGCTCCTCTATCAATCCTATTAGGTATCAAGCGAAATTCTGGAAAAAGATCAATCGATCCTATTGGTACTTTAGGCGTTACGACCGTGTCCCCATTAAATTCTTCAGGCAGCAAATGACTAATATTCACACTGAGCTGTCTTTATAATTTCATTTGCAACAGCTAATACATGTAAATGCTTTCTGACCAGTTCTTCACCAACCTCTTCCTCATATTCGCGTGCTATTTGCTTTGCAATCTTTAATATAGCAAATTTGTTTTTAGGACCAGCTAATAATTCAGTTATTAATTTCTGTGCTCTAGCATTCACTCGATATACCCTTGCTTAAGTCCTCTTCTTGGTTGCCACCTTTTTTCACTTTTTCATTGTTCCTCTCAGTTCGTCACTCCAGCACCAGGTCACTTAATATCTAGAAGTTCTCCTCCAGCCTCAGGTTTAAACTCTGATTTAGAGTGCCTCAGCACTTATTAACAGGAGAGTACCATAAGCAGCAATCATTTTCTGCAATTAAGCTTGGGAAACCTCAGCTTTTTTTTTCTTTTTTCACTTCTACACATTTCCTATGACATGCAATATTTTTTGTTAATTTCCTGATTTCTTCGTATCAAATTGCTGACTATCAGTTTGTGCTGCGATACACATTCCTCACCAGGTGTAAGTTCCAAGTTCTTATTATTCCATCCCTCATCATAACAAAAGCATAAGCTTTTTGTCTTTTGTTACCTCCAGACTCAAACATTGCCAGTCTACTGTTCCACACCGCCATATCTAAGGCACCCAGACTGAAAAATCTTTCTTCCTCCTTCCGTATTTTGGTAACACAGCACAGCTGCTATGGATTCCATGTACTGCTATCCCAGAGCCTGCCTCCCAACATGTCCATTTAAAATCACTATGAAATACTACTGTTTAGTCACTATTCACTCCAGCCACAACACCCACACTCTCCTCCAAGAACTTGTCAATTATTTCCCCAATCTGTCCACAATGAGAAGTGTGTACAGTCACACCCATAATACCACAACTGACTGCCACTTTCAGAAGAATCGTCATTTGTGCCGCATTTTTTGAGCTCAGTCATACTATTCATCCACTTCTTAGCCGTATCTTCTGTCGTCTTAATTCTCATAGAGTAGTCATGCTCTTTGCTCTATAGTGTCTTACAAGGAGAACCAATATATATATATATATATATATATATACTGAAATGTCTGGGACAAAGCCACCCACCACAGTTCCCACTGCAGCTACCACAAAAAACCATCGCCGAGGAGACGGGAAGCAGCCTCACCCCATTGCCAGGATCATTACCGTACGATCTTCCAAGCATGAGGGACACAGGAACCAGACGCACGTAACCAGGAACCACCACTCTCGCCCCGAGCTGCAACCCACCCACTTTTGCGATCAGAGCCCCAAGTACTGCAAACGGCCAGAGCTCCACAGTCCAGTACTTGTTGTCCCTTCTTTCTTGGGTCATTTATATCCTCCTTGTGTGACCAATTTGGGAACAATCCACACTAACGTCTGTCCCCTAGGTCCTTGGTGAGAATCAGATATCTGGTTTCCCCTTTTTTGAAACTAAAGTTGCAGTTTCTCACTTTTGGCTTTTGCCTTCCCAATATACTTTTAACAACATCCCATAGTACAGATACAAATGCTCGTGGGCCATTCGGGCCCTCTCGCACTTGCTTCTGTGGAGGGCTCTAGCACTGCGCGCTCGCTTTCTCGTGCTTCGCACTCGTTTCTTCGTGCTTCTCACTTGTGTCCTCACATTTCACACGCGCGTTGTGATTATTTCAGGTAATCCGAGTCACGTTTATGTACTGTTCTAGTCTAACATTGTCACTATCGGCCATCATATAAAGCCATAAAAATCTCTACGCTGAACGAAACCCTAATTTCACGCACTCACGCCAGGAGCAGCGTTTCTTTTGTCAAACTTTGAATGCTCATTAAATATAGTAAAAGTTTTTCCAACCGTGATAGGACCAAGTTTTTTTTTTTTCACATCAGCGAATTTTTTGCGATTTTTCTGCCAATTTTGGTGCAATTTGAATGTGTAGTTTTGGCTGCCCAAAATACACACACACACAGACACACAGACACACACACGGCTAGTGCTATGGTATATTAGAAGACCAAAGCTGCCTAATATAGGTTAACTTGCCAAGTATAGTTCTCCTCTTTCCCTTGTGTTCTTATTTATGTGCATTACATTCTTAACTTAATTTGATATCCATCTCAACATACCTTGTCCTAACCCTCACCTCCATTCCTCAGTTCCCACCAGCACCTTCAGTGCAGATGTCAAGGTGTTTTTGTATAAAAGGATCATCATTTATGTACAAATACATATTCTGAAGAAAAGGCATGAAGTATTATTATAATTTCCTACCTTGATTTTTTTTTTTTACAATAACAGAACAGAAGAAAGAAAAACAATGCAAAGAATAATCCATGCACCTGAATACAGGTGTCTTCCATTCATAAAAGATCTGTACCAGCTTGACTGGAACAGTCATAGATTGAAATCTTGGGGGAAACCACTCTGGGGAAGCGAGTTGCAAAGAGATGGAGTTCGAGGAATAAAAGAATTCTGGTAGGCTGAAGTTCTCCAATATGTCAGTGTGACAGTCCAGTCATGAGCGCTACCAGATGCCATGTAGTGCGGGGGAAGGCGTGAAGAGGTGAACAATAGATGCAACTTCGTTTGAGGATTTCCCATAAAAGTATCTGTAAATTAATGCAAAGGAGGCAACATTCCTTCTTACTTATAAGGGAGGTAGTTTATTTGTAACTGTAGGGTTATAAATCATTCTAATAGCTTTATTCTGAATTTTGTCCACCCTTCCCCCTCAACCTCCTCCCACTTTCTACCTCCGTCCTTATCTAAGCAACGACTGAGGTGCCATTTCCTGAATGGCACATTTTCAAAGTCAGAGGACTTTTGTCTTAGATTCTATCATAGTTGTTTCCCAAATGCCTAAATGGCCACGTCTCTGATGACAACATTCTGTTGATGCAGAAATTTTTCCAATAAGGTAAGGTCCATAAATGAAGCAGTGGAAGGTTTGTCAGCAGTGAACTAAGCTCAAATGTAGTGCAGGACGACAAACAAACACAGGTCACCGATATTGTTCCAGAAATGGTCAGTCTGGTTTGATTTGCAGCTGGTGGATCGGCGATGGTCTCCTGCTTCAGTAAACCGATGCTTGAATAGCTATAATTTTAAAGCATGGATGGGCTTTGTCATCCATCTGGCTCGATGGATTGATCCTGGAACCTTAAATGAAATAATGGGGGGTCCATTAGGCATTTCTCCCCAAAACACCACTGTTAACTCGAGTCGTTCCTTGTAATCATCTTGAGGCTGCAGGAAGCGGAGTAGTTCCTGAGCAAATGCTAAGACATCGTCTCGTCATGGTTCAACCGCCAGTCTCATTCTTTCATCTTCCAGGACAGTTTGGAACTCATTCCATCGGGTCTTTGACCAGAACTCCCTAAATTCAAAGAGGAAAGAAATGTTTGGACTTCCTGGTTTTTCTAGAGCCAAGCAACTGAACACTGCCATCAATACAATTCAAAAAATGTAATGTCTACAAGTCAGATGTAGAAGATTCCTTTGCAGGATCTGTTTAGTCCTAAGGCAACCTCCGGGTTTCCTCCCAGTATTTACTGCTGCTGTATCAAAGCACAGGGACTTGAAACGATCTGTGATGTTCCATTCTTTAAGGACTGCTCCAATAACCACTGCCGTCAGTTCTGGTATCCCATCAACTAGTTTGGAGACTGCCAAAAGTTTTGTTACTGCTTCAACAGAGACAAAAATCGGTAAAAGATCAACGACATCCCGACCAGTCAAGTTATACATGAGTTTGTCATTCCAGAGAAGAGTTAAAGGAACAGTGGGACAAAATTTTAGTCTCAGTTCTACAGCCAAAGCTGTACGAAGAGCATTCCATTCCATTCTGATAGTGCTTGGGCAGATACCCAACTAATTCACATCTTGGCCAAGATTGGATGCAAAAAATACAAGGATATGAGCTGCTCCCCAGACACTGACTGGAGTTCTGTCAAGAACCGAAACCCCCTGACCACTGACAACCACAATACGTCAAGACAGCATGATAGATGATGCTGGTGTGCACAGAGTTGATGTCATGAATGAATCTTCAGTGTTTGACTCAGGACCACTACAGCTAGACGCAGTGGGGTAGCCACTGGGGGGGCAGGGGGGCAGTTTGCCCCCCCTGGGAAAATTTTGGGGAAATGCTGAAAGGGATTTTTGGCATAGTTCTTGTATGACATTGCAGTTTTCCTAATTTTAGCGATTGCATATTAAACAATATTATTGGAAGAAACCATTTACAATGCTGGGTGGTAACCATATAACCAAACCATATGTGCTCCTTACGTGTCAACAAGTGGGCTGGTGACGAGTTGGTGCCCCTCCCTGTAAAACAACGAAGTGTCAAATGGCCACCCTTTGCGGGATTATGGTGTCTGGCAGTAGATAGATAGATAGATCTATTTCCGAAAATATTATTTTGCGAGCAATAATTTCCTTTGAAACTGAAGTGTAAAAATGGCCTAGCTGTCCCCTCAGCCACATCCTCTCACCCTGCAGCCATATCCTCTCACCCTGTAGCCAGTTGCAAACAAACACTGCACAATTATTGTTACAAACAATTGAAACAAGCAGAATTTTTTAACCCGCTGCATGCCAGCTATTTTAGCCCTCTGGGTCACCCCAATGCCGGCCATTTTTCGACCTTTTTTTTTTTTTTTTTGCCTAAAATTATAGATTTTGATGTGGAAACAACTATTTTCGCCATTAAAATGCTCATCAAGGCTCGAAAATGAGTTTTATTGAGTCCTTCATACTCATGAACAAGTATAGCCACTCTCTCATGCTCACCACGTACGTGAGAGAAAGCCGTTTTCTGTGTAAGGTATACTCAGGTATTAATGCTGGGAAGGTATAGCAATGTTCAGTACACTTTTCTGATCACTTATTACTTCAACATCTATCACAATTTGCGTGTCTTTCTCACTGTGAATGCATTATCTTACACTAACTTGACGATAGGTACAACCTGACTTCATTACGTACAATCCTGGTACTTAAATGAAGGTACTTACAACCTGACTTCACTATATAGTCCTTACACTTACAAGAAAATATTTACAACTTACACTTACATGAAAATATTTACAAAATGCCTTCACTATGTACAGCACTGGGTGAGGTACACAGGCAGAGTGAGGCAGGGCGAGCGTGAGAGGGGGAGCAAGTGAGTGTATGGCCTTGACAGCCTGGGGGATGGTAGAGGAACAGTTACCTTACATGCCTGCCAATTTTTACCCACGAAACTTGAAAAATGCAGTCACAGTGAAGTTGTTTATATTAGACCGTTTTAAAACGGCACAGGCACTGGCCGCAGCATTATGTCAGACCGTTTTAAAAAAGCACTGGCAAGCGGAGGGTTAAGACTGCATGAAGCCATTTTGATCACCTCAGACTACATTTTAGAAGGCAAGTAGATATAATATGTGTGCCAGGGGCCTTGTTCGGGTGGGGGACAGGGAGACGTGTCCCACCCACTTTTTGGAGTCTGGGGGACAGAGTTTCTTTTGTCCCCCCCACTTTCCTAGATGAAAATTATCAGGATGAATAGTTTCTGCCGTTTTTTTTTCCTTAACTGAAAAGTGCTTTCTATACAGTACAGTACAGTTCAGGTGATATGAAAATCATTCCCTGCTGAGCGGGACTGGTCGAGTGGTCACCTGAGTCAAGGATTAAAAGGGGTTAATCCCACCAGATGTAAAGTATTTACTTAGGTCAGTCTTGACATATACACCACCCCTGATATCTGAGCCAATGAGAATCAAACTAAAAGAATAAGTAGTGGAAAACAGAATTTCTATTGGCTGCCACCACAGCAGTAGTACAAAACAGATTACCAGACTGGGGGTGGGTGTGGCAGCAAATTTTGATTTACACATGGAGAGAGAGAGAGAGAGAGAGAGAGAGAGAGAGAGAGAGAGAGAGAGAGATACAAAACCGCAAAAGGAAAATAGAAAAAAAACGATAGTATCACGAATGTGGGAAAGTGTGTGTGTTCGGGACACTCATGCCAAATCTCGAGTTTTCATTGGTCCATCCATTCCGCCATGTACAGTCACTGGAATAAGTTCATTTCCTTTTCCGTGGACTAAGGTGTTTGTAACACTGCTCGATGGAGAGGTATCCCCTCCTCCTCCCTTCCTCATAGTCCCATACTCCCACCCAACCCCCCCACTTTTCTCTCCGACCCCATAACCCCACCCGGTATCCCCCATATTCTCACCCACAGCCAGCTAGGGGTTCCTGTACTTCAAGCACCTCTCCAATTACATGTAGTCCGAACAACTAATAAAGGAATAGTACAGTACTGTATATATCATAAACCAAGTTAGGAAAAGGTTTACTACACTGTGTGTGTGTGTGTGTGTGTGTGTGTGTGTGTGTGTGTGTGTGTGTGTGTGTGTGTGTGAGAGAGAGAGAGAGAGAGAGAGAGAGAGAGAGAGAGAGTTAAAAGACAGGGAGCGCCGGGCGGAGAGGGAGAGAGAGTGGAGAAATGAGAAATGAGAGGGCAGTTACGGAGAGAATAAAAAGGGGAGAGGCAAGGAGAGAACAACGAGAATTAAGAAAAGAGACAGAGTGAGAAAAAGAGAAAGTGAGAGGTGAAATGAAATACAAGCAGTGTGTAAGGGAAAGAGAAAAGGGAGGTGTGAAACGAACGGCCGGAAGACAGGGAAGTAGAAACAAAAGGGTAGACAGCTGAGAGAAAATGGGAATGGAGCAAACATAGAAATAGGGATAACAAAAGGAGAAAGTGGGAAAGACAGCTACGGAAAGGAATACAGGGAACGATAATGAGAAAAATTAGAAAAAGAGGCAAGCAACAGGGAGGAGGAAGAAAGTGTGTTATTCTGGCAAGGACATAGGGAAAGAACTAAGCAGGATAAGACGAAAGCATTGAGGCTGAGTAGAATGATTGACATTCAAGTAAAAAGGGAAGGAGAGAAACTGAGAAATTACAGAAATTTGCGGACAGAAAGTAGAGATTAAGGATGGGAAGAAAATAGGTTAATTTTTAGGGCAAGAAAGAAGTGGGGGATGATAAGAAGGGAAGACAAGGGGAGGGAGAGGGAGGGAGGAAGGGTGGGAAAGACAGTGAGAAGAGCGGAATGAAAGAAATTTCGGGTGACGGAGAGGCGGAGAGAGGAGAGAGAAAAAGGAGCATACAGTTATTACTGGGGAAGGAAAGCAGTGAAGAAAATGGATTTAGTACAAGTAAAGAAACACGGAGAGAGTGGTGGAGAAAAAAAGGTAACACAAGCGACAGATGAAAAAAGTAAGACAAAGTTGTGACACAGGGAGGGAGAAAGAAGAGTGAGGTAAGGAGGGAGTGACAGAGAGGGGGAGAGACGAAGGAAAGGAAAGAGAGAAGGAGGAAGGTAGGGACTGAGCAGATACCTATAAAGAAAGGGGAAGGAGGGAAAAGGAAACTGGGGATGAGACAAAAGATCTAGAGAAAGAGAGAGAGGAGGGGGGAAAGACAGTACACAGACAGGCACAGACAGGTAGGTCGACAAATATTCAGAAAGTGTGTGTGTGTGTGTGTGTGTGTGTGTGTGTGTGTGTGTGTGTGTGTGTGTGTGCTTCCGTCCCTGTGTCACTTCTATAAAATTGTTCCATATTTTTCACCTCTTTGCTTCAGTTTCTCTTCTCACTCACTTTTATCAGTATTTCTCCTGATTGTTCTTACCATTCCAAGTCTCTCTCTCTCTCTCTCTCTCTCTCTCTCTCTAGGAATAAAGAGATTGTTCTCACAGTCTATATCCCCTTAATACGGCCACTTCCTGAGTTGGTGTGGATTTTTGGTCGCTTGTAAAAGACATACGTCGACTTAAAAAGAGTTCAGGAGACTAAGGTATCAGGTTCGCCTGAGGGCTGTGGGACTATTTTAGTTCAAACTCATAGACTACGAGGTCAGCTCATTAAAGTGTTTAAAATCTGAATGGGTTTCACAATCATTACATACCGGTACTAAGTTGCTTACTCTTAACACGGACTCGGCACACAACCATGATTAGAAGCTGTAAATGAGAAAATTTACTAGTACAATCACGTGAAAACTTTTTCACGTGCAAGATCTGCTCCACAGGGAACTGACTCAACATGGACGTTGTTAACACTACAGTACAGAAGTTTAAGGGATTCATCGCAGGATCTTACACTACAATAAATGTGAATTGGATATGCATTCCCAGGCAAACAAGAAGTATCTCCACGGCATGGCCTGCATAGTCATTAAAATCCTAACTTTTCCTTGTAACTCCTCTGTGTGTGTGTGTGTGTGTGTGTGTGTGTGTAAAAAGAGGTGTCTACTACCGCAACATTTAATCACAGAAGATTTTCTCTCTCTCTCTCTCTCTCTCTCTCTCTCTCTCTCTCTCTCTCTCTCTCTCTCTCTAAAAGAGGCATCTACTACCGCAACATTTAATCACAACAGATTTATTCTCTCCCTCTGTGTGTGTGTGTGTGTGTGTGTGTGTGTGTAAAAGAGGTGTCTACTATCGCAACATTTAATCACAACAGATTTATTCTCTCTCTCTCTCTCTCTCTCTCTCTCTCTCTCTCTCTCTCTCTCTCTCTCTCTCTCTCACATACTCACACACACACACACACACACACAGTGTAGTAAACCTTTTCCCAACTTGGTTTATGATATATACTGTACTATTTGTTTATAAGTTGTTCGGACTACACGTAATTAGAGAGGTGCTTGCAGTACAGGAACCCCTAGCTGGCCGTGACCGAGAGTATGGGGGGTACCGGGTGGGGTTATGGGGTCGGAGAGAAAAGGGGGAGGGGGTTGGGTGGGAGTGTGGGACTATGAGGAAGGGAGAAGGAGCGGATACCTCTCCATCGAGCAGTGTTACAAACACGGAAAATGAAACGAACTTAATCCGACGGCTGTACATCCATGATGTAAATTTATTTCTGATGACATAAAGCATCAAATCTAAGAAAATTTGTGGTGACAGATATTTTGGGGTACTATTCCAAGTGTGTGCCCCTCCCAGGCAAAAATCCTGGATACGCCACTGTTGGTATCTTTACCTATTTGTTCAGTTTTGTTGTACTGGTTTGGATCATTCGATGCAGTGCGACCTGTAGAAAACTGTGAAAACTTTCGGGAAATGAACAAGCATCTGGGACATGAGACTGACCTTCACGCTCTCACACCTAATCTGTCACTGACAATTCGCCACCTGCTGCTGTGACGAGAGGATGTACGATTTTTTTCGCTCGCGGCCATGCCTAAACACACGTAGTTACACCCATTATCTTGACCCAGACAGAAAATACCATCTTTCTCCTCCCTTGCATAACACACACAACCACCGTGCTTACGATTATAAATAAACACTAGAATAAACAAAAAAAGACATGAAAATAAAAGAACTATTCATTTTCATTTGGTATCTTTACCTATTTGCTCAGGTTTGTTGACTGTATTGAATCATTTTACGTATTCATTGTCTGTTATAAGCATAATAGGATAGTGTTCTGTGTTCACGTTATGCTTTCGTGGGTGAAAAGAACTTCCCTTCCTGCTAATCTGCCCGTGCGAGGTGCGAATGGCAGGTCGTCTCGCAATTCTGACGGTGGAAAGTGTTGGGAAACATCCAGCTGTACCCTTTTTCCTTACCTAGGCAGAAAATATCATACTTTCCCACACTCACGACAGACAGGCAGCAACATATGTAGCGAAAATAACAAGGTAAAATGATAGAGAAAGGTGAACGTGCTATTACAGAAAAAATACGTTTTCCTCCGTCTGTAAACGTATTTATTTCTGCTTTGTCTTTGTATTCATAATAAACTTATTCGTAGTTTTGAAACTGCATTACGATTCTATTTTTAGTCATGCACGTGGTGTGGGAGCGACAAGTTGCGACTCAACTTCCTATTGCTAACTGGATCTGACCCTCCACTTTCATCTCCCGTGGGAGAGCCAATCCACGGAGGATGGGGAATTTTCTCATTTAGGACTAAATTCAACTCTCTTCCTCCCTTTTCCAAGCATGGGCACAACGATAACCTAAAAAATAACTCGACAGTACCATAAACATATATCAAAAAGGTGAAAAAATTTTCATAACTTTTTTCGAGCCTATCCTAACATATTATGTACTGAAATCATTCGATATCATCATATCTAATATATGCGCAACATTTCAGCATCATTCACATTGTTTTGGGGGGTTAAAAAAATGATAACAACATGTGCGATGTTGCAGTGTGGCATCACCTCTCAGTGGCGAATATTGATTGCCAATATTTCTGCAACTTTCGCGCTCCATCGCAAAGCACAGGATGGATCTAGGAAGCTGGGATTTACATTGACAGGTGCGTCTGAACTTTCTCTTCAATATGGCAGAAAAAAAATAAATAAATTTTCGAAACTTCAGAAAACAGCCCAGGCATCAGCCTGAGGTGCACATAAAATTCCGGACCCACGGCCATGGAGATGTTAGATGATACATTATTATCTTGTCCCCTTTCTGTGATCTTAGATAGGTCTTGATTAATGAAGACTGCTGTACTGAAAGGTGAGTTAGATATATTAAACTTTGTGAATGAGTGTTTAAGTGTAGATGAACTGTGAAGTGTTGAGTCATCTGCATATGAACGAATGGGATTATGGGTGACAGATAAATGATCATTAATATGAATTAGGAATAGGGTTGGAGCCAGAACTGATCCTTGTGGTACACTGGCATTAATTTAGTTCTTTTCGTGAACTGCATTATGAGATTTGCATATAAATGGGAGTGGAAATGGCAAATTGGAGTTTCTTCGACACTATGGTAAGATGAAAATTTAGTACTGTAATAGTAGTCCTTAACCTTGTGCTACCCTCCCTTCTCAGTGCTGCCTCAACTCTCATGTCAGTGTGACATGCTGTGTTTCCCTGCTGTCCCCTACTGCTAACTTTAGCAATTAAAAGTGCCAATATGCAAATAAACAGATGTGCAGTTTCTTCCTGTGCATTCACAGCAAACATGGAAACTGCATCTGTAATCCTTCGATATGCATACCAATTTGATTAATATTACTGCAAAAGCCACACTATCTCAATAGTGGTATACAGTATATGGGTAAACATCTTAGGATATAAGTGCATTGGGTCTTATCATCGTTGTCATATTATTATTATTATTATCATTATTATTATTATTATTATTAGGCTTCGTGGTATAAAGTACGAAGCTGCTTGTTTTGATCATCTTATTGGTCTACATCTTGATTTTTTTTTTTCTGCTGATTTAATGATTCATGCTGATTTCGTACAATTCGAGAGTGCTGATATCCAATATACTTTCAATTATGTAGAACTTCAAAATTTTTCACAAAACACGAGTATATTTATACAACATAGGAAATTTGGCAGGCATTAAACAGCACTGTAATGGAAATTCACTGGAATGGCTACCACAAAAATGCATAAATGTGATGCAGAAGACAATTGATATGCACTTGCAGTTGATCCAAGGCTGGAATTTCCTTCTCTTAGATTTCCTTGCATATTCAGTGTGCAAACAGTCGTGCTGCAAGCACCAGCACTGGTCTGCCATCATGTTGGCTTTCCATCTCCTTTGATACCTGTGCTCCATCGTTTTGATGTCCTGGTGAAACCTTTCACCTTCTTCTTCACTGGTTCTGCTGAGATCTCTGGGAAAAAGTTCATGTGACTGTACAAAAAATGCACTTTCATGCTTATGTTTGCCCCCAAGTCTCTCAACAATGTCAAGAGAGTTTCCACACTGGATTCATCATTTTCTGCTTTCTTGTTTCCAAGAAAATTCGAAACTACGCTGGCAAATGCAGTCCAGCAATCTTTTCACCCAGTGTCATGTATTTCATGAATTACTAATCCTTCATAAGCAACCTTATTTGTGGGCCGTCCAATATTCTCACCTTGACTTTTTCGTCTGAAAGTGCAGGGAACTTCAGACATAGGTATTAGAAACATGCGCTTTCCCTATCAAGAGTTTTTACAAACCGTTTTATCAGACATAATTTTATATGTAGTGGGGGCAGCAAAACCTTCTGAGGTTGAACTAGCGGTACATTTTTATGTTCTCTTCAAATGTGAATTGTTCTCTGGATGGCCATTCCTTTTGTATCCAATGTTCCTTCTTCTCACAGCTCTCCCAGAGACATAGAAAACAAGGAAACTTGTAGTATCCTTCTTGCTGCCCTAAAACCATTGATAGCACCTTCAAGTCACCGCACACCATCCAGTTGTGATCACTGTCTTTGATTTTTTCAAGAACCAATTTCATTGTGTCATATGTTTCTTTGAAGTTGACTGAATGACCGATAGGAATGGAGGCAAGTTTGCTGCCATTGTGCAATAGTGCACACTTCAGACTTCTCTCTGAACTGTCATTAAAGCGCCTCCATTCATCTGGCACGTACTGACATCCCATCTTCTCAATCAGCCCTTTAACCCGCCGATCCCGTTAACGTTTAGGTATTTTATGTTTCGTCACACTGAGTCCCATCAACATACCCATATATTTTGCAATTGCGAGGTCCGTCATTTGCACATTTTTCAAGTTTTGCGCTTGATTTTTGGAATGCATATGCAGGAGACCTTCCTCTACCCACCGCCAAGGTGGCAGCACTGCATTACCCCGCATAACCCCCCCCCGCATGACCCCCCCACACGCCATTATCTCAGCAACTCACTTGTTAACAGTGACCTGGCCAGTAAAGACATTTCTCGCCATGGTATGAAATTCAAGGCGAGAGTGATTCCCCTATTGATGACGATGTGGAGGACAAAGATTATGTGGCGGCAAAGGAACAAATGAGCAGAAGTAATGAGGAGGTAACGTCGCCAAGGAAGGTGCGGTATGTTGATGTGTTCAGTGAGTGAAACAATGCTTATATTGCTTATATATATATTGCCTATATTATTGTGTGAAAACCAATATATTCTTGTACTACATATAAACTCGTACCAAATGAACAAATATCTACCTATTGAGTGGTTTGCAATAGTTACCACTACCATAGAAAGTGCAACAGCCACTGCACTGCTCCTGTGAACATGTTACCAGGTGTTTAAAGAGTCACTGGTATAGCCCATTTCTAAGCTCAGGTGAGCACTTTTTCTGTAATTTGCCATTGTTTTTTCACAAAAAGCGGAGGTTTGAGCCAAAAAACAAAAAATCCAAAATCTGCTCGGATTGATGGGAGTCAGTGGTGAAAAATCTGCCAGGATGCAAAGTGTTAATATCATTATATTAAACAAAACCATTTTCCTTTGTGAAGTAATACAGTAAATCTGCCTCTCGGTTTCAGTACTTGATGTTTGTTCCTGATGCCAACATGTTCCTATCCTTGAGCCTTGACCCCAATAATTCCGCAGACGACTTTGACAGATTGAAATCCCTTACCAAATCGTTCAGTTCAGCCTGTGTGAATGGCCTCATACTCTTGATATTGCTACTTGAGGCAATATTTCCATCGTCATCAGTATCAGATAGTTCAGTGTGGAACTTTCATCCAAACTTGCGACATCCAAAGTGGTGAAAGTAGGCACAGGGACTTCATTTGAGTGAGGAACAAGCCACAACGCTGAGAGAAGATTGGGATACTCAATGCAGGACTTCGTCTTCGAGCTGAACCCAGACACACTGACCATGCAAAATTAGCAATCAGTCAGGTGATTTGGGGGTTTCCGTCATATCATCGGAACTCCAAAATTGAGACTTTTCCTCTGGGATTTTGTCCATTGCCTGAGGTTCTCAACACGTGTCCCGCACACCTTATGGGGGGCCCATGGTTTCCCCTGGTCACCAAGAGGAACACCAAAGCAAGCGTGATACGCTTTGCAAACAAACTCTGTGATTTTTGTGTGCTGTTTTGGGGTGCTAAAAGATCCACAGATATAGTAAAACACATCAGGATCGGTTTTACATTTTCTACGAGAAGCCACAATCAGTATAAATAAAGCCTTAGCTGGCTCGACCGATTAGCACAGCACCGACGCCACAGTCATCCAACTGACAACTAACCCCTCCCTATCGGGTGTTCTGTAGACAACTAACCCCTCCCTACCAGGCGTTCTGTCATCGGCTGCTGAATCATATCAGCCGGAGGCACTTCCAGTCCCTGCTTCTCAGACAGACAAAGGCGTAAATACCACATGTACACGGTAGCAACCGAAATACTGAGGTCACAGCATAATATGGCATTTTATATTCATCTACCTCAGATTGGGGAGGCCGAGGATGAGATGGAGAGATGGGGTGGAGAGGTATATGAGAGAGGGGGGTGTGAGTTGGGAGCAGGGGAGTGAAACGGCGGGGGACAGGGCGACTTGGAGGCGATTTGTTTGTGGCCACCCCAAACGGGATTGAGGCGTCTGGCAATAGATAGGTAGATAGATAGAGACCATTTTAGTGACTGCATTCAGCATTTTGTGGGAAAATTTGACATACTAACTGAAAATGGTTGTGATTTTCGGAATCAGCATGCCAGAAATACCCTTATCTGGTATGAGCTAGTAGTCAGCAAAAGCGATGTAGACCATTGTTGTTATTATTATTATTATTATTATCATTATTATTAATTTTCATTTTTTCTTTGCACTTTCTATCTTTGATCTTGATGATATTGCACATGAAGGCACCCTAGTGTAACCGAAGTCCTTATGCTAAATATATAATGACCTTGACCTATTTTTGAAGGTGATACTCATTTTTATTTTAAAAATTGTTTGTTTGTAATTGAAATATCTCAGAAACTAATTGAGATACAGCTAGTTGGTTGAAAATTCTAGAATAAAAATGTTTGCTGAATAATTTTGGCCTAATATTTTGCCATTGAGCTTAGTGGAAAATACCGAATTCGAATCTGCTCAGTTGTTTCTTTGCAACACGTTTTTCAGAAAACCACAGAAGCTTTAAAACTGTAACTTTCCAGATAGGCTATATAGTTGTGGTCTCTCTTATGATCTGAAAGGACCATGCCAGTTAAGCATACGATTAGCCAATTAATGAGACAAACGTAAAATTTACACATGCGTTTTCGACACCTTTGCTTTCAGATCCCTTGTTGATATTAAATTACCTTAGGATTTTCAGATCTTGTGTGTATTACATACTCCTTATACACTGTATTGTGAAGTTTCCTTATTGTGGCAGCGCAATAAGAATAGGTAATTGGTTATTATTATCCATCCATCCAACCATCACCATCATCCAATCCTATGCCGCCCCATAAGGAGCATAGAAGTCCAGGGCTAGGCAAGTTGGTCCTGACATTTAAGATGAGGGTGGCCTGCCTCACTTCTCCCCGAGGGGCATTACGTGAGCAACAAACCCCAACCACCCCTTAAGTATAAACTTGCACCCGCTCAGTCTGAGTGGAACGCCTTAATTACCCACTAATACACCAGGCACCATACTTAGGTCATATGGTTACCACCGAGTATAGTAAATGGTTTACTGGTGTACATGAAACCATTTGGCCTGTCACTCAGTGTAAAGCCACCTATAGGAAGAAGGAAGAGGAATGAATGAAGGAAAGAAAGACGGAAGAGCAAGTGTAAAGTCACCCGTAGGCAGAACGAAGAGGAAAATGAAGGAAAGAAAGACAAGAGGAAGGAAGGAAGACTGTAAAGGGCTGACGCCCAAAGCAGCACTACATCCAGTGAGTGGAATATTACTGTTATTATTATTATTATTATTATTATTATTGGTGTTGTTGTTGTTGCTGCTGTTGCTTCTTTTGCTGTTGTTGTTGTTTTATTATTATTATTGTTATTATTAATTATTATTATTGTTACTACAGTACTACTATTACTACCACTACTACTACTACTACTACCACTACCACCATTACTGCTACTACCACTACTACTACTACTGCTACTACTACTACTACTATGATTAGCTAGTTAGTGGATGGCAGGCCATTCTACAACATGTACTAAGATATCAGAGCGGTATCTCCCCTCCCTCTCTTTTTTTCTTTTCTTTTTTTATCATTAATTTTATGTATTGGAGCAGGACTGGTCCCGCTAAAACTAATGGTAGCAAATTTTAAATAGCGCAAATCGTTATCAAGGAACCAGATTACCTGACCTGAGACTTCGTTTAAATCCATGTGCTCACTTTCCCCAATTTCTTTTTATCGTTTTTATTTTTAAGAGAGAGGCTGACCCTGCAAGAATCACTAGCGATCATGCTCCCCAAATATCGCATTAAGGATGAGGATCCATTGCACAACATGTACCAATTTATTAAAGTCATAACCGTCCTAGTTTCATTGTTTCTGAAAACTTTTAATGTAATGAGGAGGACTGACCCCTAAAAATCATGGGTGGGAAACTGTCGGCAATGGATCATCTTCGGAGAAGCCAGACGAACACACCTGGGGAGTTTCACTTAAATCCATCAAATATCCTTAGAGGAGTTAAGGCACAGACAGACAGACACACACACACACAGACAGGACAACTCTCGCGCAAATGTACTGTATAGAGCGAGTTGCCGCAGATGGTACCATCTTGTTTCACAGGACTGATAAAGAGACCCGTATGGAACATTAGTGAATTAATAATACAAGTAGCAAGCAATAATGTCTAAGTAATTGTATGTGATATGCAAGGTATATTGTGAAAGAAAAGTATGTTGAAATAAGAGGAAGCAATACATGATAATTTTACAAAGGTAATTACATGTTTCACGTGTGTTAGCATCGCTTGAAACTATTCTGTGAAGTTAGATGTGTTGCTGAGGTGGTTATGATAATAAAAGCATGCGCATTTATTGTAGTTACATGTGACTGATGTGCAGAATCATATCGGCTAACTTAGCATAAAAGTTATGACAACCCCCATTGACCAGGAAGGGCCTGAAAAAAGTGAAAAAAAAAAAAAAATACATTTTTTGTTATTCGGTTTGATGTGCCTGACAATTTCAAAAGAGCAAAAATTACATTCTGAGAGAGATAATGCTTAAGAAAAATAAAACACATGCCCCCACATTTCGAATTCCTGTATTCATGGGGTTAAAGAACATTTTGAAAACTTTTTTCTCTTTCTTTTTTTTTTCTTTTCTTTTTTTTTTTTTTTTACGTGGAGGATAGTTCGGAACCATTGTTTTTAGTCAGTGAAAATGTTGGTACCTTCATGGTGACAATATGTGCCTCCTCCTCTCGAAAAATCTGACAATATCTTTCACTATCTTCCAACCAACTTGCCAAACACTCACAGAAGACTTACCTGGATTAGGATCATAAAAGGCAGAATATGCGATGAACTTCTTGTTATCTTCAAGGACCACCTCCTGCCAATATCGGTTTCCCCATTCAATACTGAAAAAAAAAAAGGGGGGGGGGATCTGTTCTTGTGTCTTTTCTATGAATCGTATTTTATAGCATCCTACATTTGAAATCATGAAATACGATATTTCTGTGTCTGGTTGTAACAATAAGCAGTAAAAGGTGCAGTCCACATTCATAAGCTACATTTCTCAGTAAACCAAGAATAATTGACAATGCAGTACTATCATACCTACTGAGTTAAGGAGGAGCGGGGGACAAACAGGGCATCATTTTCCTTTTGTTGCACATACAATATGCTCATATGCTGATGGATTTACTTAAAATAAAATGCATTTAATGATCAAAGTAATGTCAAAGTTTTGGTGTGTCTGATCTTCACACAGCCTATTTTCACACAGAGGAAGGCTCACAAAATGGATCATTCAAAGAGTGCAAAATCGCACCCAGAAACTGGCATGACGGTTGAATAGTTGACTTCGCAGTGCTACCTTGACTTCGTGTGACAGTTCTTAAAAGTGAACTGTTTCATTCTTGCCTGCCACTCGACCTTTCCACTAAGCGTGTTCCAGATAGGATCAGAACTGAGTTATTCAACCGTGCACTATGGCCTTCACATTTTATTATTCCCTGTGACCTTGACCTTCGACTGGTCGTCCTCAAACTCGAATCTCTTAATCTTTGCCTTACCCTGAACTTCTCCGCAAAGTTTAGTCTAAATTGGATAAAAGTTGTTTAAGCTGACGTTACTCTGACCTTTTGTTCTTGAGAAAAAAGTTAACCCTATGACTGACGCTCAACCTCTCCTCAAATTTTGTTACTTTATTCAAACACACACACACACACACACACACACACACACACACACACACACAGAGTAAAAAGTAATACCTGCTCTCACTTATAAGCTACAGAAAACAAAAGTTAGACATTGGAACAGGTTATTACTGAAGAGGGTTTGTAATATGTAGAACGGAAAGGATTTGAAATGGATGTGTCGTGAAAGATGTGAGGCATCTGATGATAATAAGGCAGAAGAGTATGCTTAAGTGTTACGGTCTTGTGGAGAGAGTGGATGCAGGTAGGATGGTGCAAATGGTGTAAGTAAGCGATTCTGAAGGTGAGAGGATTTGTGGAATGCCTAGAAGTAGGTGGATGGTTATGGTAAATGAGTATGTTAATCAGCGTGGTATGAACGTTGTCGAGGCTGGTTGCTATGACATGGGTGTGGTGGTCGCGATGAAGTGCGAATAGAAGAGAACATGTCAAGGGTCTGCCCCCCCCTCCCCCTTTTTTTTTTTTACTAGATAGTCGACGGATGAATTTTATCCAGCTGGTGCATATGAAGCGCATCTACCATTATTCCATGTGCTTGAATAAGGTTTGAATGATTTTGGCCCATTTCGCTGAGCGTTCTGTTGATGGGCTTCCAACTTCTTTTTTTTTTTACTTTTTTACTCCCATGCTCGCGAAGAGTGAGCAGGTGGTATGATTTGCTTGATGCTCAGGTGTGTGTGTGTGTGTGTGTGTGTGTGTGTGTGTGTGTGTGTGTGTGTGTGTGTGTGTGTGAATAAAATAACTAATAAGATTTTATAACAAAACTTGGTGGGAGGACTCAAGGCCATAGTTAAGGGACTGACTTATTGCATTTGAGAACAATAGGTCAAAGGTAAGGTTACCTAGCAAAATCACCTTAAACAGTTTTTATCCGATTTAGATCAGACGAGTGAAAGGTTGAAAGTAAAACAAGAATGAAGGGATTCGAGATTGCGAATGAGGTCAAAGGTCAAGGTCACAGGGCATGTTCAAAGTTCGATTTGTGTTTGTGAGTGAACAATATAATCATGCTGATCTGATTTTAACCAAACTTTGTGAGAGGGTTCAGGATCGGCCAAAGAGTTTATCTAAAGTTTCTGAAGACAGTATTCAAGGTTACATGGCTTCACCATTTTTAATCTAATTCAAATTAAACTCTGAGTAAGGGTTTTAGGGTATCGAAAGCATAACAGAACTCGATTAAAAAAAAAAAAAAGTCAATGAAAGACCATAGTCACAGTGAAAGGTTAAAGGTCAGGGTCAGAGGCATGATTAACTCAAACAACCCTGATCCGTTTTTTATTAAACTTGGTGGAAGAGTTAAAGGACAGACTTGGATGAAATTATTCGATTTTGATAACAATCGGTGAAACATCAAGGTCACTGCACCATGTATAATGTCTGGCCCTTAGATTCATTGGTGGATGCGGCTCTTGCACTCTCTCAGGGCTTTTTTTTTTTTTTTTTTTTTTTTTTTTTTTTTCTGGGTCATACTGTTCATCCAATCTTTGGATAAGAAAAAAGGTTAAGATGGAGATGATGATCATGATGGTCATGTCGGAGAGAGCAACACCTGCACCCACCAAGAGCCCTAAGGGAAGAAAAATTAACTCTGTCCTGTGACCATAACCCTAGACAGATGACTCGCAAAATCGAACAATTTTATTCTTGCCTAGCCCTTAACTCTTCCATCAACTTTGGTTCGTATCAGATAAAAAATGACTGAGTTGAGATTGTCAAGTGACAATGAACTTTGACTTTTCACTGTGACCTTGCCTTTACTGATTTTTCTCAAAATCGAGCTTCTTTTCGCTTGTCTTAACCTGAACCCTTCCATAAAGTTTAGTCTACATCAGACAAAAAACTGTTTTAGATTATCTTGCCGTTACTTGATCTGTGACCAATTGTTCTAAAAAGAGAGGAAAAAAAGTCAACCACTCGTGTGATCCGCTTTCATCAACAAAGTCTGAGCCAAATCAGATTAAAACTGTTTCAGTTATGTTTAGTCGTATGGGTCGGATTATGACGTTAGTCTGTGACAAAGACCGCTGACTGTTCTCAGAATGAATTATCTTTGTCCTCCTTTGACTTTTCTTCTCCTAATTCAGCTTAACAGCTCCTTTGACTTTTCTTCTCCTAATTCAGCTTAACAGCTTTTTATCCGATTTCTGCCAATAAATCGGATAAAAAACTGGCATGTTGACCTTGTCCTTTGACACTGACCTTTGACCTACTTTACTAAAAAACAATAGTTTTACTCTTTGGCCGGCCCTGAACGCTTCCAACAAATCTTGCTAAGTCGGATGAAAATTGTTTGGGTAATTTTGTTAACTAACACTTATACGGGGCAAATTGTGATCTTGTCCTCTGACATTGTTCTAAAAATATTGAATCATTTAATTCTTGTCTTACAGTGAACCATATCCCAACGTTCGGGCCAAACTGAACGAAAACGACTTAAGGTGAGTTTGGTAGGTCAACGTTTGACCTAGTCCTGTGACCTATTGTATAAAAAACAACAGGCTTGTTCACCGGCTAAACCTCGGCCCTTCAACAGGTTTGATTAAACTCGGATAAAAACTGTTTGAGTTATTTTGGCAGCACACACACACACACACACACACACACACACACACACACACACACACACACACACACACACACACACACACATCCTCTCTCGCTCATCGAGATGTTGCAGTGAGAAAAATGTCTGCATCGACTTCTGCTTCATAAATGAAATACTTGTATGTATTACAGTAAACCCTGAATGGAACCTTCACTTACTGAAGTTTTATCAAACTCTCTGGGCAAGCTTAAGAGCCATCGGTAAAAAGCTTAAGAGCCATCGGTAAAAAAAAAAAAAAAGGTTTTGCATATCACACGGATGCAGACGTCCAACCGATCAACGGCATCAATCAAGCTGTCTGAAATTATGTGAGCAGTTTTACTGCTGTTCTGTCACTGTACTTACCTAATTTTATCTACTGTTCTATAATTATTACTAATATTTTTTGGTGATACATATTATATAAACAGGTATGTACAGTTGGGCAAGTAGAAAGTGCGAAAAAAAAAGTTGGAGTATATGGAGACATCTGGCAGTTTCCTGTGGTAAGCCAAGGCATCTTTATGAATGAAACACAACCTAGAACCTGTGTGAGGTAGAAAGTGATTGGCTGAACTTTTGAGTGGTGGTAAAGCAAATATTAGCATCATGTTGTACGCAAATAAAGGTTAATAACTAATAAGTGGTAGGAAACAATTTTTTGAGAACACTACAATATTTAATGAACGAACGTGGAGTATAATTGAGTAATGAGCATTATCTGTAAAACGTAACTGGCAACATAGTACGGAAGAGCAGCACGTCAGCCGGTAGTTTCGTTTATTCACGGTCTTTGAAGCCGCTGAAACGAAACCTAGTGAATCAGATTAATAGATGTTAACCCCTAACGAAGAGAACGGGCAATGTATTCTTTAGGGAATCTAATGTTTTTATTTTGTTTCTTCAGAACTGAGTGAGTTTCTCTATTTGAAGACTGGGTTGAAACAGGGATGTGTCATGTCTCCATGGCTGCTCAGTCTGTATATGGATGGGGTTATAAAAGAGATACAAGGTAGGGCAGTGGATGTTTGAGTGGCCCTAATGAGAGAAGGCAGTGTTTGGAAACTCCCTGTATTGTTGTTTGCAGATGATACTGTGCTGTTAAATGAAGACGAAGGGGAGCTGCAAGGTTTGGTGGATGAGTTTGAGAGTGTGTAAGAAACGGAATCTAAAGGTGAATGTAGGGAAGAGTAAAGTTATGGTCTTCGAGAGAGGTGAAGTCAGTGAATGTCCAGTGAGGTTGGATGATGAGGAAATAGAAAATGTGAGTACGTTGAAGTACTTGGGTAGTGTGATAAGTAGGGATGGAAGTTTGGAGGGTGAAGTGCTTGAAAGGGTACAACAAGGAAGAAAGGTTGCTGGTTCCTTGAAGGCAGTGATAAGGAACAGGGAAGTGAGCATGGAAGTGAATAAGTTATTACATGACAGTATTATGATACCAACTCTAACGTATGGAAGTGAAGCTTGGACTTGCTGGAGGGACATAAGTCAAGAGTGAGAGCAGTGGAAATGAGTTACAGTATTTGAGAGGAGCCTGTGGAGTCACATGGAGAGACAGACTGACAAATGAGAATGCAAAGGAGCTTTGTGGTGTGGATGTGGATGTGATAGGAAGCGTTTGGAGAAACACGCTGAGGTGTTTTGGCCATGTGGAGAGGATGGAGAATGAGAGACTGACGAGGAGAGTGTATGTGAGTGAGGTGCAGGGGGAGAGAGGGAGGGGAAGGCCAAGGATGAGATGGAGGGATGGCGTGGAGAGGTATGTGAGAGAGAGGGGGGTGAATTGGGAGCAGGGCAGCGAAATGGCGGGGGACAATGTGACGTGGAGGCGATTTGTTTGTGGGCACCCCGTATAAGGGATTAAGGCGTCTGGCAATAGACAGACAGATTGACAGTTTCTCGGGTTAATACGTTGTATGATACATGATATCTATTAAAATGCGTAGCTAGTAAATTAATACTAAATTTATTATTTCCTTATTATCTTTTATATTTCTTCTCAACATAATATATTTAAATAGGAAAAAGAAAACTGCGCTATTCCACAAAGACCTTGTAGCGCAAGGGAGAAGGAGATAGAGAGGAGGGACAGCAAGCATGAAGGGAAAAGAAGGAAAGGAGGGACACCTGAAAAGGTAAAATGGATTGACTCTGGACCGAAGGGAGGCCTAAACTCTTTAACTATCGCCCACGTTTCTGAAGGCAATACCCCTCTCCGGGGTTCATCATAATTTAAATGCACTGCATTGGAAACGCAAAAAAATAGTCAGATAATTAATAACATTCATGTCTTTTTAGATGGTTACTTTAAATTTCTTCCCGGCAGCTCCACTTAATTACTTTTACGTCCATGAGGTGCATACAACATCATTTTGTAACATCAGACAGGGACTAGGTGACCAAATATCCAGTTTTAATTTGCTGCACCTAACCAACGCCGATCTCTCTTCCACATTGTTTGGAGGAACGGCTAGGAAAGAGACAGCGATGAAGACAGTGATATGAAGAGGTTACGAAATGGGTAACTAGTGTCAATTAACACTGGCAACCTTTTTTTGTCTCCTTATTTGGATACGAAATTATATTACCTGACGCTAGTCATTCCCAGAATTGAGGTTGTTAACCCGCCCCGTCCCGACCACTTTTTCACCACTGGTACCCCCCAATCCCGACCATTTTTGGACCCAAATTTTTTTGCTCAAACTTTCGCTTTTGGTCAGAAACAATGGTCAATCACCAAGAAAGTGTTCACCGGGGTCCATAAGTGGCCTAAACAGGTATACCTTCGTTACACCTGGTACCGTGTTCTCTGTAGGTGGTCTGTGGCTCTCACGTTTTCTATGGTATTATAAGTCTGGGAAACCAATAAAAGAAGGTAGATATGTATTTATTACAAACAAAAAAACATGTGATAGAAGAGTAAATTGGATTTTATACAAAAATAGAGGTGAAATAAGCATTGTTCCATCGGGCGAACCGAGCGAAATCGGCCAAACTGTTCACTGATGAATCGCTAACATTGCTGATTCATCATACATATAATTTTTTCTACTTACATAATACATCTCCAATAACATTATACCATTTTCCATTTTATAAAACTGTTTTTACGTATTCACAGGCCTTTCGATAACATTTAACGTAATGTTAGTGCATAGTTACGTAGTGAGTGAACTCGCTGTGACTGTTGTTTCAACTCGCATTGTGTTTTTTCAACCTACATAATACTTTTCTAATAACATTATACACTTTTCCACTTTAGAGAACTGTTTTGAGATAGTTTCAGGCCTTAAGATAATATTTAGTGTAATAATAGCGCATAATAACACAGAGGGTGAAGTCGCATTGACTATTATTTCAACTTACAACCTGTTTTGTACTTATATAATACTTCTTCACTAACATTACACATGTTTCCACTTTATATCATTGCTATCACATAATTGGAGACCTTACTATTCTACTGAGCGTCATATTATCACATATTTACACAGTGAGTGTAATCACGATATCATTTGTTTCAGCTTACACTATTATTCAACTTATAAATTACTTTCCCACAAACATTACACCTTTTTCCACTTTATATCATTGCTATCACATATTTACAGACCCGACTGTTCTACTGAGCGTAATATTTTCACAGATTTACACAGTGGGTGTACTCGTGATATCAATTGTTACAACTTACACTATTTTTCAACTTACACATTACTTTCCTGCTAACATTACACCCGTTTCCACTTTATATCATTGCTATCACATATTTACAGACCAGACTGTTATACTGAGCGTCATATTTTCGCAGATTTACACAGTGGGTGTAGTTTTGATATCACTTCTTTCAACTTACACTATTTCTCAACTTATATAATATTTTACCACAAACATTACCCACGTTTCAACTTTATATAAATCTTATCACATACTGACTGGCCTTACCATTATACTGAGCGTCATATCGCCATCCCACACAGTTTCAGTAGTGTAGGAAGTTATGATACTCTTTGAAACAGGGCTGAAGGCACAACGCAACATTGCACTCTGCACACTCGTACCTTGTGTCTTTTCTCTGAGTGGCTGGTCTTACTGTCGTGTGCATGCATACATGGCAGCAGCACTGGGGTTTACGACGGTTTGGTTGGGAAGGGATAGTGCTTGGGTAGTGGCGTCCTGCGAGGCGTAGGGGAGTCTGGGCAGCCATGGGGGTGCGTGTGCGGTGTTTGGGCCTGTCCTGTGCGTACCTGGCGATAATTTCACGTGACAGCTCCCTCACAAACCCCTCAAAGGTCTCAGAGATTCCCGTTGTCATGGCGTGGAGGTAGTGTGCGTTGAGGACCGTGATGTCGAGCAAGTGGAAAAAGAGCTTTTTGTACCAGTTCATTGTGGTCCTGGCACAGTCCACACTGGAAATCATGGAGTCTGACTGATCCACTTGCCTCATGTTGAGATTATAGTCAAGTACCGACTCAGGTTTCCAGACGTGGCGCCTCCTCTCACTACAGTGATCAACGGAGTCTGTGCGGAGCATCAGGGGGCTGTGTACAGTCGACAGGAGGCAAACTTCCCTGTTGTTGTTCCACAGGGTGGCAAGGATGTTATTTGCCTGGAAGAAAACCACCTCGTTCTTGTCCAGTTTCCTCCCTATCTTGACCATATGGCGACGGTTTCTCTTTACTGTACCACAGACTCCGGTGTCGTGTTGGTGGAGGAACCGAGCGAGAAGAGGGCTAGTATACCAGTTGTCCAGGTACAACACATGACCACAATGAAGGTACTCCTCTATCATTGTCTTCACCACGGCCCCTGAGAGTCCAATGCTACGATCTTCTGTTATGTCTGTCTGTGAGCCCGTATACGAGCCTATGTCTTGCACATATCCAGTCTTACAGTCACATAACAAAGATCTTGAACCCGAAACGGTCTCTTCCTGGGTATGTACTGGCGAGAGGAAATATTGCCTCTCCACAACACAAGACTCTCGTCTATGACGAGGTCTCTGTAAGGATAAAATGAGGAGCGGAACATTTCCCATGGGTGATCAAAAACAAGCCTAATTCTCCTCATTTTATCAGTGTTATTTGCATTAGCTGGATCGTCTGCATCAAAAAAGTAGAGGCGGCCGAGAATCTGCTGAAATCTATTACGACCCATTACCTTTCCAAAGAAAGGCGTGCTGGTCATTGGGTCAGTGGTCCAGTATGCCGGTATTTGATTTTTTCGAACAACACCCATCAAGAGAACCAGGGCAAAAAATAAGAACATCTCAGAAAGGGTTACAGGATAGTCATATTGCTGGGAGTGCCTGCTGGTTGTACCTAGATGTTCACTTTCACGGTGCTGGCTTCTTGCAAAGAGGTTCGTCTGCTCCACTATGCGGCCCACAAACGCCTCCCCAAAGAACAGGTGGAAGAAATCCACCCTAGTGGAACCCGCATGCACACCTCGAGCCGTGCAACCAGACCGCCATTCCTCAGTGAAAGGGTGAATGATGGGAGTAAAATTACTCCCATCTTCCCAGTTCCACGACACACTACCGTCTCCAGCCTCGTCCCCATCGTCATGGTGGGGAGGGGAGGGTGGTGGGGGAGGTTGGGGAGGTGGAGAGCGGCGCCCTTCATCACTCGCACTTCTCTTCCCTCTCCCTTTTCCTTTACCCTTTCCCTTCCCTCTCCCTTTTCCTTTACCCTTTCCCTTCCCTCTCCCTTTTCCTTTACCCTTTCCCTTCCCTCTCCCTTTTCCTTTACCCTTTCCCTTCCCTCTCCCTTTTCCTTTACCCTTTCCCTTCCCTTTCCTTTCTTTCCCCACATCCTGGGGCTGTGGGGAGGAAGTGAGGGAATATTGTGGGGTGAAAGACGTGCTAGGGAGTGGCTCCACCTTGTCTCCCCTATGCCCACGTACACCACGTGCTCGTGCTGCCTCCCTCACACCACTTTCCCTTTCACCGCTCACTCCCACCACACCACTTTCCCTTTCACCCCGCACTCCCGCCACACCGCTTTCCCTTTCACCCCGCACTCCTGCCACACCACTTTCCCTTTCACCCCACACTCCCGCTACACCACTTTCGCCTTCCCCAGACAAAACACTAGGACCATACCTGATTTGCCTTCTCGCCGCACCTTCTGATCCTCGAGGTGAAATTTTCTCCTTCCCCAACAACAAGGCAACATCACGTCCTAAGCCGCCGTCCTCATCCTCATCCTTGTTCTCATCAGAATCTCTCTATAGGGGCTGGAGAGAGGTCCGTGCATGTGTTTGGGGTCCAGGCTGGCCTTCCCTCAACTTACGATATGTAACATACCGCTTTTTCCTCGGCAAAGGGACCTCCTCATCACTGCTGGTTATTTCCTCCTCAGGCTACACATAATCACGATCCTTCACATCGTCATCAAGTGGAGAATCACTATCTCCAGTGAAGGCATCCAGGGCGGATTGTATTTTGTCCTCAGAGAGACCTTTACGCGCCATGTCTGACCTAGGTCACTGTTATGGTCCTTTCGCAGCAAGAAGTCCGTTCAGGGTGTGGCAGAAGTTGGAATTCCCCCGAGTGCGACGTTGCCAATTTGACCACCAATTATCGGATTATCACTCTCCCTACCTACCCCCATCACACCTGTTTCTCTCTCTCTCTCTCTCTCTCTCTCTCTCTGTATATATATATATATATATATATATATATATATATATATTGTATATATTTATTATTTATTTTCAATTTTTTTTCCACACCACTTATGAGGTAAAAGTCTAGGCGCATTTTATTTATAAGAGGTTTCCCCTGTAGGCCTAATCCTCTCTCTGATCTTTAATCATAATCTTCTTCGTCATCAGAACTTTCTGTTATATTGACGAGAGAGAGAGAGAGAGAGAGAGAGAGAGAGAGAGAGAGAGAGAGAAACAGGTGGGATGGGGGTAGGTAGGGAGAGAGTGATAATCCGATAATTGGTGGTCAAATTGGCAACTCTATGGCGTGGCAACATGGGAAAAAAGCACTGCCACGTGTCATAGAATTCATTCAAATCGTTGTTATAATTCTAAAAAGTGATACTCAATGTACTATATAACTTCCTTTACTATATACAGAATATAAAAAACAATTTCAAATAGCACATAAATGGGAAATAAGAGAGAGAGAGAGGCATGTACTACGGTTGATTTGGCAGCATCGCTAGAGGTGATTCACCAGGTGGGCCCCACCTTGAACGGACTTCTTGCGGTGAAAGGACCATAACAGGTGAGTGACCGAGACAAGGGCGCACGCAGGTCACGCGGGGTCTGGGAGGCTGCCTGCCTGGTGGCAGGTAGGGGAGGCTTTGGTAGGTGGGCGAATCGAAAATCTCGCGCGAATTTTGAAAATTGTGCAAATTATGGACTTTGCAATTGTGGCGCATTAAAGTACGTCGACGGGATTGGCAGTGACAAAACGTGAGGATGTTAAAGAACGTCGACGGGACGCCGCGGGTTAAGCCCCGTCCACACTATCGGGTAGTGACTGGTGGACTGTGCTCTCATCGGGCACAGTTTATCAGGCATGACTGTGATTTTGTCCACACTGCTCAGTAGGTTAGCTGGTCAAGCAGCAAAGCCAGTCAATTGCCAGTAGGTGGTCACAGTTCTTGAGTGAGGTATCACCATGCGCAACACAGTTGAAAAGAAAAAGCAGTAGCTATGTATAGCATAATATTAATTATTGCATTGTAAAATATTAAACAAAGGAGAGTGCGCAGAAAAACATTCTGTTTCAAGAGCCATTTTTCTGGGGATGGCAGGGTCGTCGGCCCATACCCCCCCGGAGCCAAACCACCGGGAAGTGTGTGGTGATTTCTTTCAACTTAGGGCACTGGCAGTTCGCTGGTTTGCTCATCAAAGTTGCCAAAAAGTTTTCGATGACGGGCATATCACTCATGCCGGCGGGCCACTGCCTGATAGTGTAGACGGGGCTTTAAGATCATATGCTTGCTGTGATTTGTTGCGTAGTTTATTTGTGTAGAACTTACAGGCATTTACTCTCGATTGCCAGAATGCATACTGTGTGCGATATAGCTGCGAGATGAGCACTTCGCTGATTCCAACACATATCTCAACGGTTTTACATCCTTTTATCTTTTCTAAGAAAATTCATAGCAATTATTCAATTGGACATCCTTTTTAATGTGGTGAAAATGAATACAGGGACGGCATGGTAATCAATTATGAGGGTTTTTTTTTTGCATAATATACTGTATATTTGCCACTAAGGTTGATAATTTTTCAACTCTGATATATCTCATCATAGGAAGGCATAGAACATAATCACAATAATTTACAGTAATTATTTTTTCCTCTGACAAAATATTTATTCCTCAAAACATTATAAAATACTGTTCCATCCAAAATAACATGTGTGATCTACGTACGACAAACAGATAAATAATACTTTTTTATTGAGCTCTTCAACTCTCCCTCATTTCCTTCTTTTTCCCTCATGCTTGCTGTCCCTCAACTCTATCTCCTTCTCCCTTGCGTTACAAGGTCTTTGTGGCCTAGAGCAGTCTTCTTTTTCTTATATCAATATATTATATAGAGAAGAAATATAAAAGGTAATGAGAAAACAATACATTTAGTATTAATTAACTGTCTACGCATATTAAAAGACATTATATGTCATAGAGTGTTTTAACCCGAGAAACTGATGAAATATAATATCAGTATTAGATTCGGTTAAGAAAGCATTGCCTGCTCTCTTCGTTATCTATTAATCTGAATCACTAGGTTTCGTTTCAGCAGCTTCAAAGACCGTGAATAAACGAAACTACCGGCTGACGTGCTGCTCTTCCGTACTATGTTGCCAGTTAAGTTTTACAGATTATAAAGCTCCTTACTCCATTATACTTCACGTTCGTTCATTAAATACTGCAGTTTCTCTAAAAAATGTTTCCTACCCCTTATTAGTTATTAACCTTCATTTACGTATAATATGATGAGAATATTTGCTTCACCAACTCTCAAAAGTTCAGCTAATCACGTTCTAGGTGACGCAGGCTCTAGGCTGTGAGTGTTTCATTCATAAAGATATGTGGGCTTACTACAGGGACCTGCCAGATGTCGCCATATACCCCAAATTTTTTTTCATGCTTTCTACCAACCCAACTGTACAGTCGATCTATGTCTGTCTATCTGTCTATCTATCTATCTACAATATGAGTTGCATAGTAGGCTACTGCATAGAACTCGCAAGAAAATAAACACGATACAGAAATTACTTTAGATACCAGAATGTATCTACCGAACTAAGTTAGGAATATTACACCTCCTGTTTGTAATACGAAAATATAAAAATTATACCGACTGAATTGATTTTAATTTTAAAAAATCAGTTTCGGTAATCAGTCTCATCGTCATCAATGATGCACGAACACTCACTGACGCGACTAACAGTAGGGGAGCACACACAGCCTCCTTCCTCTCCACCCACCGTCCTAGGAAGCAATGTCCTATGAATCAGTGAACTCAAAACTAGATCGAGGTAATGTGTACAGCTGAACTAAAATTCTTATGTTTTTGTATAGACACACACTATTGTATGACTTAAAAGAAAAATCGTCGCACTTGTAAATAGTTTTCCAGGACATGATTGTTGTCAAAAACATGAATAAAGAAGCTGGGGTACTTAAGAGATTGCACCACCCTCATGCCCACCAACTGGTCCAAAGACTGAACATCAGACTTTTCCCTGTGACCTTCAAGGCCAATATTGGCCTTCGTGACCTTGAACTTCGCCAATTATTCTCAAAATCAACTCTCTTCATCCTTACATTATCCTTAACTCTCCTACAAAGCTTGGTTCAAATTGGACAAAACCTGTTTGTTGACCGTGCCATGTGACCTTGACGTTTGACCTATTGTTGCAATGAATATAGGTATCTACTTGGTTGATCCCCAGTCCTTCCACCAAGACTGGCCCAAATCAGGTAAAAAGCGTGGTAGTTATTTTATTCACAAACGGACACACAAATTGCAATTTGTTCTTGTCCTATGACCCTGGACTGTGGCAGTTTCCAGTTTCGAATCCTTTTATTATTGTCATCCTCAACCCTTCTACAAAGTTTACATTGGACAAAAACTGCGAAAATTTACCTTGTCCTGTGACCTTTTATTCTGCACTACACTCACTTGTCCTAACTTTATTTTCATTCCGTCCGATGACGTATTATTTTAATGTAACCTTACTGTTTCCGGGATGATGATATTCACCTTAAGATGAAGTCTTCGATCTGGAGGAGTAAGGTAAAGCCTCCATTAGCCCTTTTACAGCAAAAAATTTCCTCGAGACTTAATAGGATTTTTAAAAGGCAACAAGAATTAAACTAAAAATTACGTCCTCGGGCTGAAGGGATTAGTTTCACAACGCTGAACCTACCTGAAGATAGTTGGGATGAGACTGCAGGCCTTTTCTTTGCTGGCATTGAAGAGGAACTCGACGGGGAAGTTGGGATGATTTTTGGTGATATCTTCCTTGGTGGTGATGTTGAGCCAGGGCAGCAGTGTGTCCAGACTCTCCACAGTCTGTTTACCTCCTTTGAGAGAGACTTTCTCGCACTGGCATTTCATTGGTGGAGGCGTGTCATTCCTCTCTATCGTGTCTTCTATCCAGGTGCTGTCTCTTGTGCAGCCTACCCTAGTGCTGTTTTGTAGGTAGTTGCCGAACAGTCGCTGAGACGAGTGAAGGAAAGACTGGTTGACGATGAAGACTAAGAAAATGACGCCAAGCAGCAGGTAGATCAGGGCGGCTCTAGAAATAAACGATATTATCTTATGAACTGAAAAGGTATATATATATATATATATATATATATATATATATATATATATATATATATATATATATATATATATATATATATATATATATATATATATATATATATATATATATATATATATATATATATATATATATATATATATGCAACATACGTACTTATTCAGTATAGACCTAAGCACAGGTGTATAGATATGGAGAGAGCAGGACCGAGTCATAACAGAGGAAGGGTGGGGCCAAAGGTCAGGGATGGAGGGAGTTATGGGAGAGTGAGGGAGGGAGCCAAAGTAAGGAGAGAGAGAGAGAGAGAGAGAGAGAGAGAGAGAGGCAGGTATACCTAATTCTTTACTAACATCAGTTCACTAGCCATACTTATCTGCTCATTCATCATAAGGAGCTACTATTCATATTAAGTTACTTTGGACTTTTTAAGAATTTATTTATGAATAGAATCGAGAACAAAAGAAAGCAAACAGTAACAAAACTTATGGCGCTTTCGAGGCTGTTTCTCACAGAAAAGATTGTTACTTTGATATGCAAGTTTTATATTCAAAAAAAAAAAAAAAAAAAAAAAAAAAATATATATATATAATATATATATATATATATATATATATATATATATATATAAAATATAGTACGAAGGTTCTGATCCTTACCGACCAAACCCTGCAGCCGAAACCATCAATAAAAAGTGAGCTAGATCTTAATGAGCACACAATATCTGCCACGGAAATTTAATTGAAAATAACTCGAAAAATTTGTTCTCTATACAAGTTTACTCAGCAAGGGAAAGGTAACATTAACTGGATACCAATATTGAGCGGCTGCTGCATTCCACGATATGGATAAGAAAAAATCATTAGTCATGTTTTCGTATTATTCAGCTGCTGGAGTCTGGAAAATAGATACTTATTCAAGGGAAATTTAAATGTGATTACTGGAGTCTACTACATTCCAAGGTAGTTTGCTCCATATGTTTGGAGTCCTACTGAAAGTAAAACGTTTTGTTTTGTTAACAAGAAACGTTTAAGAATAACTATACGACCATAACATTTAGTGTAATTCGACCGGTCTGCCGCGAAGTACCTACCACGTACCACACTGACGGGTCCTTTCAACAGTTTCTTTACTTAAATCAGATCCTTTCGTAGTCTGTGTTTTGTTCCTTAATCTGGGTATCATTTTTGTTGCCCTTCCCTGTACCCTTTCCACTTTTTCTAGATCTTCCGTGCAAGATGTTGATCTAAAACGAACACAGTACTTCAGATGTGGGCGTACCAGGGAACTGCACAAGGTGTGGATGATATTCTGAGATGTTACTCCTAATTCTCTGCCTTTGAATCCAGCTACAGTAACTACTTTCTTTATTGCTGCCGTGCACCGCTGAATTGATTTTGAATAACATGTTGCGGTTATTCCCCCCCCCTCTCTCTCTCTCTCTCTCTCTCTCTCTCTGTTTACATAATCAAGTTGAATGTTATTCATAGTGTGGCTATTTTCTTTTCACCTTTACTCTTAATATTTAGGACTCTGAAACTGTCAGAATTAAAATCCATTTACGTTTGAGCTTGATCGAAGAGTTTATCAAGATGTATTTGAATTATCAATCTTTGTTGGGATGTGTCCGGTCAGTTCCCTATTTTTGTATTATTAGAAAATACAGATATATTACAACACAAACTTTTATCAACATCATCAATATAAAACAGAAACAGGATGGAACCCAAAACTGAACCTTGTGGCATTCCTCCTCTAACGTCCATTGAGTGTGATTCCTTTCTGTTAAATAGTTCTTTGCCCACGTTTCGTAAGTACCTTAAATTCAGAATCATGTAAATAGGAGCAATACCACTGGTACCATACAGTAGACTCTAAGTTCTTCAAGAAGCCGTATATGGGGAACCTTGTTGAATGCTTTATGAAATTTGAACTAGGTTACTCTCAAATGATTTATGTTATCGTATGCGTCAATAATATCAGTGAAAAAGTAAAGAAGATTGGTAAGAAATGATCGATGGCTCCAGACCCCGTGCTGAGTTTTAAGTGAGCTTATTTTATCTTTATTGCTTAACTATCTTTTCTCCAATTATGGTTTCCAACAATGTGCATGGGCTACTACTGATGATATGGAATACAAAGAATAACAGACAGCTACTGATGTAACAGTCCTTCAGAGGCTACTTGTTGCAAAGAAGGCTATGACTATGATATTATTCCGTGAGCCGAAGATGGAGAAAATAAAGGAAGGAAGGATCACTTGTACTGAAGGGGTTAATAAGTCTATTCACGTCTGTACATAAAATCTCTCCTATGCAGAGTAAAATCGTCTGAAGGTAACAAGAATAAAATAAGAAAGGGGTAGGTCATCACCGTGAAATGACTAAACTTCCTTCAGTCGGTCAATAATTTAGGGAGATTTTCCGGACTGTCTGGCAGAAGAAACAAAACGTAATCTTATCAGTCTGCTTTGTGCTTGCAAGTAATACCAGACTCTGTAACGAACACTGTTCTAAGGATAACAAGAAGCAGGACTACCGATAAGTTTATGTACAGGAAGAAAAAGACTGTGATAACGAAGATAGGCCGGGAAACGAGCATATGTTACTTGTACCTAAGCAATGTGCCATTATTTACCTCCAACAGTTAAACGACCAATAGTATACGTACTTCAGTGCGGTGATTTATTATTGATTACCGTATATGCTTACTACCTCCAAGCAATTTTATTTTGGTGAGGAGAGACATTTCGAACTAAGATGGTTAGATAGGCCTACAGCTTTTACTGACTTCCCTCCCAGAAACTGGTTCTCTGGGAAAAAAAAAAAAATGCAGTTGTCTGCTGATATACGAATACAAAAATATTTCATCACAATAAGATTATAATAAGGGGTAAACGGCTCCATTTTAACGTTTTCGCTATATTGTACCAAAGAAAGGGAATCAAATCTAAATAAAAGAAAGAGCATTGTCATGTGAGAAGAGTGGGTAAATAACTTAAAAAAAATACATCTATGTAAAGAGAAAGAATTTAAATAAGAAAATTTAAAAGGAGTGAGAAGCAAGGCCGTGTGCACGATTTTTGAAAGAGGGGGGGGGTGAAAAAAGCACTATTTTTTCATTACATAGTTTATTTACTTTCACTCATTCATTCATTCATCATCTAATTCTGAGTTGCCCCATGAGGAGCGTAGAAACCCGAAGCTAGGCAAGTTGGGCCAGACTTTTAAGATGAGAGTGACCAGCCTCACTCATCCCTGAGTGACATTACACGAGGAATAAACTCCAGCAGGGGAGTGAAAGATAAAAATGGTAGATTACTAGAGAAGGGAGAAAAATTGAGCAGATGGAGAGAACACTTTAAGGAATTGTTGAACATAGAGGAGGGAAGTAATGCGAGTATAAGTGGCTGGGGAATGGCTGGGAGAAGGAGGGAGGTGAGACGACAGGAAGAAATCAGTAGGATAGAAGTTGTGGAAGCAATGAAGAAAGATAAATCGGGGAAAGCCCCAGGAATTGATGGAGTGTGTGGTGAAATGCTGAAGCATGGGGGAGAGATAGTAGTAGAATGGATGTGGAAGATGTGCAGATTGGCCTGGGAGGAAGGTAGAGTCCCGGAGGATTGGAAGTCAGGTATAATTATTCCCTTGTACAAAGGAAAAGGGGAAAAAGAAGTGTGTGGTAATCATAGGGGCATTTATCTTCTTAGTATAATAGGAAAAGTGTATGGTAGGATACTTATTGACAGAGTTTGAGAAAGAACAGAGAAATTAGTTGGAGAAGAACAGGGAGGCGTTAGGAAGGGAAGAGGTTGTGTAGATCAGATATTCATTCTTAGATCTTTAGTGGAAAAGTTTCTAGAGAAGGGAAAGAAGTTGTATGCAGCTTTCATGGATTTGGAGAAAGCATATGACAGGGTGGAGAGACAAGGATTGTGGAAAGTGTTAAGAATATATGGAGTAGATGGGAAGTTGTTGAATGCTGTGAAGAGTATGTACGATGGTGCGAAGGCTGCAGTGCGTGTGGAAGGTGACCTAAGTGAATTTTTCTCTTTGAAAGTTGGGTTGAAACAGGGATGTGTCATGTCTCCATGGTTGTTCAATCTGTACATGGATGGGGTAATAAAAGTGGTACAAGGTAGGGTAATGGATGTTGGAGTGGCCCTAGTGAGAGAGGATAGTGTTTGGAAACTCCCTGTACTGTTGTTTGCAGATGATACTGTGTTGTTGAGTGAAGACGAAGGGGAGCTGCAAGGCTTGGTGGATGAGTTTGGGAGAGTGTGTAAGAAACGGAATCTAAAAGTGAATGTAGGGAAGAGTAAAGTGATGGTCTTTGAGAGAGGTGAAGTCAGTGAATGTACAGCGAGGTTGCATGGTGAGGAATTGGAAAATGTGAGTACGTTTAAGTACTTAGGTAGTGTGATGAGTAAGGATGGAGGTTTGGAGGGTGAAGTGCTTGAAAGGGTACATCAGGGAAGAAAGGTTGCTGGTTCTTTGAAAGCAGTGATAAGAAACAGGGAAGTGAGCATGGAAGTGAAAAAGTTACTACATGACAGTATTGTGATACCAACTCTAACGTATGGAAGTGAAGCTTGGACGTTGTTGGAAGGACACAAGTCAAGAGTGAGAGCAGTGGAAATGAGTTATTTAAGAGGAGCATGTGGAGTCACATGGAGAGACAGGCTGACGAATGAGGATATAAAGGAGCGTTGTGGTGTGGATGTGGATGTGATAGGAAGCGTTATGAGGAACACACTGAGGTGGTTTGGCCATGTGGAGAGGATGGATGGTGAAAGACTGACGAAGAGAGTGTATGTGAGTGAGGTGGAGGGGGGAAGAGGGAGGGGGAGGCCGAGGATGAGATGGAAGGATGGGGTGGAGAGGTATATGAGAGAGGGGGGTGTGAGTTGGGAGCAGGGCAGTGAAATGGAGGGGGACAGGGCGACTTGGAGGCGATTTGTTTGTGGCCACCCCAAACGGGATTGAGGCGTCTGGCAATAGATAGATAGATAGACCCCATGGATGTAAACCTGCATAGGCTCAATCCGATTGGAGAGCCTTAATTACCCACTAAACTTAGTAACGCAGTACTGTGAACATAGGCACCGTAACTGACTAAAGTACTGAAAGGGTTCAAACTCAGGGTAATTGCGTACTGAGCTCTACAGAACCTTGGAAGCGAAACAAAGCAATCGGTCATTTACCTGACATTTTTCACGGGAAAAAAAAAAAAGGAAAAACAAGAGAAAACACTTTACTGGCATAGAAGTATCGTTTATATACCCTTATGAAACATTCTAGAAATATCCACTATGTTCTAAAAACTTCCTTTTTTTTTTTTTTTTTCAATAGCTTTCCATGACTTTCCATTTAGTTTCTTCGGTAACAAAACATTCTAGGGCCTTCGTGAAACGTCTTATTTCGTTCTTTCTCTGATTCTGTAGAACCTTTTAACTCCTTTTCTATTATTTTTCTATCGTAATATTTTAACAGGATTTAATTAATTTAATGAGCTGCGGTGTTTGTATTATCTTTATTCAGATTTTTTGTTCTTTCCAAATAGGGGAGGTTACCCCCCCCCCCCTCGCGTGTGCACGGCCGGGTGAGAAGAGGTGAGAGAAAATGTAATGGACACTAATAAGGAGCTTATGAGTGACTAAATACAACTGTTTCCTTGAGGTTGCTACGGTGTTTGTGCATGCAAGTATCAGTGAAGCTACACTTAGTGTAATCATACTCTGCAGATTCATTATCAGGAACTGAACAGAAACTGTAGAAGCCTTTGTAAACATAGTGGAGGACATAAGTAGATGTCACTGCTATTACAAAATTGAATAAAAGTACCCAGAAAATAGCCATACGGGCAGTAATAAATTAAAGGATACAGTTTCACCAAAGCTGCTCCATGCACAAACAGAATGTTTTCGGATACGCAAATTGAAGAAATTAACATTATCCGCAAATAAAAATAATGACGGATTGACTAACCTGAAGCTCTTGACGCACATCATGCTGTAGATTGTTGTTTCTGAAAATGGCAAACACAACAGAGTAAAGACACCAGGAAAATAGAGTTCGTAACGTACTAGACAATACTATTGCTAATACAAACCATTATCACTGAAAGCTGGCATAACTGAGGGTCCAGTTCTAAGTGGTGTTGGAGATTTCGTATCAGTTTTTCGTTAGCGATTTAATCTGACACGTACACCTCAGCACTAGTATGCTTCTGATGTAAACTGTCAGCATATTAAGGCAAAACAAATAGCATACAAAGGAAACTAACAGTGAAGTATTCAACATAAATTTCCAATGAACAGGAGCTTTGAAGCCTCACAGGCCACCAAGAATGCGGTCTCGAGACACAACTCTTATGAACTGATATTCCTCAGCTGACAGGTAACCCCTTAACGACGATTATGTTTATTTAATTTTTGTTATCACCAGTAGATGTATGAACAGGGAAGGTAAGGTACTGATTCCACAGACCCCATCTTTACAAGAAACCTCCTTCAAGTTTAATAAAATTGTCTGGTTGTGGCCGATTACAAAGAATAGTACGTCATCGTATTGAGGGTATTAATCCATTACGTTTACGCTTTATTAACTTCTGTGGGCGATGATGCAAGTCTCTTTCAGCACAAAATGAAGATTGACTTCAGTTACTTCTGACGGCCCTAGCTTTAGCAGGCAAAGAGCTCCAATCAGATGTGACCCGTACAGGCTTAAATTCGAGGGGTGACTGGCGGTTATGGTTCACATAATGCTACTCAGGGAAGAGTGAGTGGTCACCATCACCTTTAACGTCTAGACTGAATGGCAGAATTACAAGTCATCCTGGTGGTCGGGTGGGTAGGCTGGTGGCCAAAAGGGTGAGGTGGGTTATGGAAAGGTGTGGAGATAAACAGGGTGGGCAGAATGGGTGGGATGGGTGAGTGGATGGGTGGGTAGGGTAAGCAGGTGGGTGAAGTGGATGGGATGTGTGGGTAGGTGGGTGGGTGGGGTGGTTGGCAGGGTGAACAGAGTGGGTGAAGTGGTAGGGCAGGTTGGAGTGTGTGGTTGGTTGGAAGGGAAGGCAAGTTGGTTCAGGGGCTGGGTGAGTAGGAGGGGGGGGGGGCAGAGTAAGTGAGAGGCAATATGGACGGGAAGGCAAGGTAGATGGAAAAGGAAGATGGATTGGTAGGTGGGTGGGTGGAGTGAATGGATGGGTGGCTTCTTTGCCACCTAGTGGGTGGGTGGGTCCATTAAAGAACAGGTCCACGGGGTAAATAGGTCCACGGCTGGAATCAGTCCATGTGGAAAATAGATCTGTGGGGGAATATGTCTTTTAGCAAATAGGCCCAAGTGAAAACAGGTTCGATACGTAACAAAGGTCGATAAGGAAATAGACTCATGGAAGAAAATAGCTTCAAATGGGGATTCCGTGCCTCTCTATGGGAAAGAAGTAGGTCATCGAGTAAAATATGTCAGTGGGAAAGATAGGTCCACATGGGAAACAATTCTATGGGGGAAAAACAATGGGAAAAGGAAAGAAGGTCCATGGGGGAAGTAATGCATGGGGAAAGGAAAGTAGGTCCATAGGGAAGGTAAATCTATGGGAAGGGAAAGTAGGTCCACGGGGCGAAAACAGGTTCGTGGGAAAAATATATTCACTGGAGGTAAAATAGATTATCTATCTATCTATCTATATACCTAGGCTGCTTCCCCCAAGGAAAGGGAGGTAGCCGAGACAGGACGACTCACTCTCCATTTACTCATCCATTCAAACACATTCATTCGCATCTTAGCCCCAAAGGGGAGAACGGACAGATCCTCACCGCATCACACCGCACAAGGGTCAACTGCGCAATGCAAGCAGTGACATCCACAGCAGGGCCCGACAGCAGAACTGGTTTACCCCTGCCACATCATAACAGACCCATCCCCTTACCCGCACCTGACCTGACTAGCTGATCAGACCAAATGCGGGACAATATCCCCTCAGGGCTGCGTCATCAGTTATTCATTCACAATTTCTCTCCATTTATTTCTGTCACGCACAGCCACTCTTCCTTGCTCAACAGACATCCCTCTCGCATCCAGCGCTCTCTTCACACTGTCCATCCATCCTATTCGTGGTCTTCCTCTCAGTCTTACACCTCTCACATCAGATCTAGTTATCTTTTTCACCAATCGCTCATTATAATAGATTATAAGGGAGAGAATAGTTCACTGGAGGGCAAACAGGTCCATGGAGCAACAAGGGTCCATAATTAGAAAATAGGCCCATACGGAAAAATTAGTCTCATAGGGTTAAAAAGGTCAAGGGGAGTAATAGGTCCATGGAGAAAGTCGGTTCATGGGGAAGGTAGGTCCATAGGGAAATTAGGTCTATGGGAGAAAATAGGTCCAGGAGGGAAATTCGGTCCAAGGGAGGAAATAGAAGAAAATGGTCCGATGGGGTAAAGGTAAATGAGGGAAAAGAGGCTGGTGGAGGTTGACTACTAGGGAGTGAAGTAGCAGACAAGATCATGTGCTTAGAAACGGAATGACGGACTTGTCTCACGCGGTACGTTTATAATCCTCTCTAGAAGACTGGAGGATTTCCTATCACGTAAAATGGTGTTGGGGACTACTGTAGGTGGGTTGCTTACCCTTATCTGTTAGAGGCTCTTTCACTGCGATCTATTTTGCACATTACACATTAACATTTTCTTCCATTTTATTTATATCGTTATAATATCTGCATAGTTTCAATCCCCAACATACAAGATCATACTGAGATGTGATGTGCAGGATAAATCGCTGAGGAAGAGGTAGTACAAAAATTCAAAGCCACTCAAAATACGACTATGGCTGTTACCATTATCACTACAGTGTTATACATTTTCATTTTTCCGCCTTCTTTCAACGAAAAGAATAGTTTTCACATGTATTTATAATTATCTGTCCTAGCATTTTATTCACCATCATGCTCTTGTTTTGTACCAAATCTTTTAATTCTGCACTGATTTTGTCAATGGGGCTTATTATCACTGGCAAAGGTGACTTCGTAGTGCTTCTTCCCAAACAACCGTTTTGCATATCACTCGTCCAAGTTGCCTTGGACGCTACTTCTCTCTCTAAAAGGACTGTGTAATTTGCATTTCTAAAATACGAGAAAATATAAAGATGCAATGTGCAACATAAATCGCTGAAGAAGTGGCGTTACTAAATTCAAATTCAATGAGAATATGGCGCTTTATCCCATCAACTATTTCTAACGTTTTCAGCCTAAAGAAATATACAAATAACAGTTGAACAATACACAACTTTACGCAAGAAAATGGGTAGCTGGCGCAACACTGGACACGACAGAACTGATTTCACCACTGATCTGATCCTGAAATGAACGGGTTTATGCAGCGATAAGATTAACTTTTCATTCTTTTCTTTACCTCTGCTATCACCCTGTTCTGATAAGGCTTGTGTCATGCTGTAGAAATATGCGCTGACCCAGCAGGCCACTATGCTCACTTTCACGTTCATCTATACCACTCACATTCGTGCATTTTTCATTTGCTCATTTATCCTCTTGACTTCAGGACGAAGACATTTTGGCTTCACTATAACGGGATCTTCTGGTGTGTGCTCCAGATGTAACGTTGATTCTTCTGTGTGTCAAGAGATAGTTGCTGCTTGGCTCCTTTCATTTTCCCATATCACTAGTTTGGTTATTTCTTCTTTGTGGTATTTACTGAGAGTGGAGAATCTGCTACTGTATGGCAACTGAGTTTCCTTAAAATTGATGGCTTATAAAAGTGTACTGGAAATACTGAAACAGACCCTAATTTCTGTGCAGTAAAAGAAGAAATGGTGATGGGGATAAGATCGAAAAGCAGCAAGGTGTGTGTTCTTACCTAATTGTTCTTACCTAATTGTATCTTTACAGGAATGAGTCAAGCTCGTACTGTCCCGTGTCTTAAACCATATTTATCGTACATATCCTTAAATTTGTGAATTGTTTTGGCACACACAATTTCATTCGGTAGTGCATTCCATTGATCAATTGTTCTGTTTTGGAAACTGAATTTCCTTACGTCTTTATCACCTCTCTTCTTATGCAGTTTTTTTGCAGTGTCCTCATGCTGATGCTTCTCCATATGTTAAGTAATCATTTATGTCTATTTTCTCCTTCCCTGATATGCACTTATATAGCATTATCATGTCACCTCTTTTCCTTCTCTCCTGTAAAGTTGGTTGATTCAGTTTATTTAGTCTTTCTTCGTAGCTTAGGTCCCTTAAGCTTGGTATCCATCTTGTAGAGGCCCTTTGAACTTTTTCAATCTTGTCTATATGCTTTTTGAGATAAGGACTCCAGACTACTGATGCATATTCCAGGGTTGGTCTAATGAATGATGTTATTATCCTTCTTAGCATGTCTTCATTTATGTATGTGAATGCTATTCTCATATTTGCAAGCAGTGTATACATGTTCCGTACCTTCTCGCTGATGTGGTCAGCCGGAGATAGTCTGTTATTGATAATCACACCTAGGTCTTTCTCTCTTTCTGATGTGTATAGGGTTTTATTTCCTAACTTATAATCCCAATCAGGTCTTATTCCACTTTTAACAAACTAGATTACATGACACTTGTCCGCACTGAATTCCATTTGCCATGTACTACTCCATTCATGAAGTTTATTTAATTCTTCTTGTAGCTCTTTGCAAAAGTCTGTGTTAGTAATTCTCCTTTGTATTTTTGCATCATCTGCAAACATATTCAGATAGCTCTCATTTCCAGTGTTACTGTTTATATCATTTATATGCACTAAAAAGATGATTGGTGCCAGCACTGAACCCTGTGGTACTCCACTACTCACTTCTTTCCATGATGAGTAGTTTCCTTTTAGTACTGTCCTCAATTCTCTTTTTATGAGAGTCTTGCATCCAACAAAACAGTTTGCCTCGAATTCCTCCATAAAAGTCTTTGGTGTGGTACTGTGTCAAAAGCTTTCTTGAAATCTAAATTGATACTGTCCACCCATCCTTCCCTTTCCTGTATTGTGTTTGTTACTCTGTCATAGTAGCTCAACAGATTAGTAACACATGATTTTCCTTTTCTGAAACCAAACTGTCTTTCTGTTATCATACTGTGTTCTTCTAGATTATTTACCCAAGCTTTTCTTATGAGTTTTTCTAATACCTTGCTTACAACACTGGTCAGTGATACTGGTCGGTAGTTGAGTGGATTTTGTCTATTTCCTTTCTTGAATAAGGGGACAATATTTGCTTTTCTCCAAATATCAGGTAGTTTACCTTGACTCAAGGATTTCTTCAAAATTATAAATAATGGTTTACTTAACTCCTTTGCACATTCTCGTAATACCCAACATGAAATTTCATCAGGACCACTTGCTTTTCCTCTGTCTAATCTACTTAACTCCTCCTGTATTACTTTTTCTGCTATTTGTATATCTGGTAGTATGTGTGGACATGCGTGTTCCACATAGTCCCTCTCAAAATTTTTTTCTTCTGTAAAAACTAATTGGAAATTCTTATTTAGTGCTTCACAAATATCTTTCTCTTGTGCATAAGTGATTCCCTCGTCCGTAATGGATTGTATTATATCTTTTACTTTGGTTTTGCTTCTGATATAGCTGTAAAACAGCTTTGGTTGATTACTACTTTTATTTATTATATCCTCCTCAAACTGTTTTTGGGCTTCCCTCATTATTCTTGTATAGTCGTTTCTTGCCTGTTTGTAATTATTATACGCCCTTTCACTATTGTGTCTTCTGTATCTATTCCACAACAAATCTCTTCTTTCTTTTGATTTTTTACATTCTGTATTGAACCATTTCTGTATTTTCTTATCTGCTTCTTTGTGCTGTGGGATGTACTTCTGGACTCCTATTTCATAAAATTCACAAAAATTTTTATATACAGCATTTAAATCTTGTCCTCTAAGCTCATTTTCCCAATCAACTTCTAAGAAATACTTCTTTAGGTCTTGATAATTTCCCTTTTTATAGTTTAGGCTCTTTTTGTAACTGTCACTGCTGTTTAGTATGTCATATGCTATCCTGAAGTTATAATTTAGTACTGCATGATCGCTTTTGCCGAGTGGAGGGTGATATATTAAACTGTCAATATCATTTTCTTGCCTAGTAAATATTAGATCTAGCACTGAAGGTACATCAAGTCCTCTTTTTCTGGTGGTTTCCCTCACATGTTGCGTTAAGAAAAACTCTTGTACGAGATCCAGGAGCTTTTGGTCCCAACAGCTTTCTTGGCTATTTATATCTAGAGTATTCCAATTTATATTTGTATTGAAGTCCCCAGTTAGTATAATTCTTTCCGATTTCTCTTCCATTTTATGTAGCAATGATCTTATACTCTGAATTGTACTCTCTGCCAGGTCCTCATATTCGTCTCTTTCCCATGTGTTTGATCTGGGTGGCATGTACAAATTGGCTACAATTACTTTACCTTCAGATGTGTCGATCTCTACTGCAATCAGTTCTACTTGTGATGGTATATCTAGTTTTATTTCCTTGACTTTTAGATTTTTCTTAGTTAATATTATAATTCCTCCTCCTTTTTTTTAAATTTCTGTCTCTTCTCCATATATTGTGTGTGTGTGTGTGTGTGTGTGTGTGTGTGTGTGTGTGTGTGTGTGTGTGTGTGTGTGTGTGTGTGTTTCAGGAAAGTAACTCAACACTAAACAGGTCTGAGTCAATTTTGATCAGACGGAAGAAAGGATTGAGAGTCAGTCAAATCATAAATACTTGTTTTCAAGGACAATAGGCCAAAGGTAAAGGCCACAGTGTTAGACCAAATCTGACTCGCAAGGTCAACGTAAATAACTTTCATCTGATTCATAATAAACTTGGAGACAGTGTGAAGAGCAAGGTGTGAACGAAGTGACTGGTTTTGAAAACAAATAGTCAAAAATCAAGGTCATAGGACAAGATAAAATTTCGACCTCTGTGTCTACAGCATATGTGAACAAAATTATTCAGTAAAACAATTTTGATCTGATCTGGATCAGACTTAATGGTAGGGTTGAGGGTCAGCAAGAGGTAAATCTACAGCTTTTGAAGACAATACATCAAAGGCCAAAGTGACTTTGCAAAGTCAGCTTAAACTCTTGTCATCCAATTTATGCTAAACTTAGTGGAAAGTTTCAGGGTAAGGCGGGAAAAAAAAAAAATCAGTCAAAAGTACCAAGATCACTGTTAAAGGTCAAAGGTCAACGTCACATTGACAAGGTCAACTTAAACACTTTCGATCCGATTTATTCCTAACATTGTGAAATGGTTTAGAGTACAGCAAGGATGAGGGGATTCGATTCTGGGAACAGTCCATAAAATGTCAAGTTCCAGCGCAAGGGTAAAGGTTCGGTCCCATAACGCAGTTTTGATTCATTTTGGGTCAAACTTGGTGAAAAGATTTAGGGTCAGCCAAGGACGAAGAGATATAAATTTGGAAGCAAGAGATCAATGATCGATGTCATAGGACACGATCACTGCAAAGAGTTTTGATCCAATCAAACAGTTTTGATTCGATTTATGTCAAAGTTGGTGGAAAGATTGGGCACAGTGAAGCAATTCGATTTTGCGAGCAATCTCTGGAAGGCTGAGGTGGCAGGGTAAAGTTACGCTTAAGATCCTTAGACCAATTAGTGAGCAATGGTGATGCACTCTCAGGCTGCTCCTTTCTGATTTGTTAAACCCATACTCGCAAAGTGAAAGAGGGTGTCATGCTCTGAGTGGTGTGTGTGTGTGTGTGTGTGTGTGTGTGTGTGTGTGTGTGCAAGAACAAAACAATGCAGAGTTTTTATCGGGTTTTATAACCAAACTTCGTGGAAGGGTTGAAGGGCAACACTGAGGAAACCTATTTTTTTAAAACAAAGTACAAAGGTCAGGATCATAGGGCTAGGACAAACGTTGTCCTAGCGAAATCAAATTACAATTTTTATCTTATTTTGGTCATACTTCGGGAAAAGGTTGAAGATAAGGCAAGAATGAAGTGCATCACTTTTGAGAACTATTAGTCCAATGCCAAGGTCACAGAGCAAAGTCGAATTTCGGTCCGTGTGCGTCATTGTTGAAAATAACTCATAAAAATTCTGATTTTAACCCAACTTGGTCGAAGGGTTGTGGGACTGCCATGGAGCAAACTTTATATATTTGAGAACAATATGTCAAAGGTCAGGATCATATGACAAGATTACTTAAACAATGTTTACAATAATTAGACCAAACTCTGTGGAAGTATTAATGACTAGGGAGGAATAATCAATCTGAGAATAATCAATCAAAGCTCAGGGTTACAATGACAGGTCAAAGGTCAAGGTCACTGGGCAAAGCTAACTCACAGTTCTGATCTAATCTGTACCAAACTTGGTGGAAATGTTAGGCGTTATACAAGAATAAAGTCATTTGATTGTGGGTGTAAGGTGTCGAAGATCGAGGTCACAGGGCAAAACCATGTATTCGGCTCTTTAAAACAGTTGGAGGGCGTGCGGGTGTTGCACTCTCCGAGTTATCCCTCTTGGTTAGGTTTGAAGTGACTCCTAATAGCGAAGGACTTAAGAGCTGTGTCTAAGCACCCACCTCCCCCTCCTCCTGAGCTGGAAATGATTCTTCCAGAGTAATGCAACTGTCCGGAAAATCAAGAACAAAATATGAGACGCCATCGGAGTGAAGGGTTAATATATCATACGCGTCTTTATGGCTTTATGGCTCTTACCTTAACCTTACCCTTCCTTCCACACCTGATGTCTACTTTATTTCAAATATTTCGTGCCCTCAGATGTGCGATTTTATTACCTTCAATACCAAATGGTTCATGACGAGAATAAAAACGCCTCATTCAGAGCTGGCCAGAGGAGTTTGTGATGGGGGGGGGAACCTTAGTTGTGACCAACTCGCCGCATATTTGATCAACTCACCCTTTATTTGACCAACTCAAGCATACAGTATTTGACCAACAAATTAGATATAGCACTTCTCTTACTATTTTAATAAAAATAGCCCTAGGAGATTATATATATATATATATATATATATATATATATATATATATATATATATATATATATCATCAGCCGTTTGAGTATCCACTGCAGGACCGGCCTATCCCAACCAAAGTGGGGACGATGCAGCCTATGTTTCTCTACCAAGTGGCTTAGGCTGTCTGGTAGAGATTGTATGCAGGGTGAGAAGTGCTTGTAAGTGTGATTGTAATGGAGTGGCTTTGGATGTGTGTGTGTAATATGTGGACCAAGTGTAATCGGCCCAAGCAAGCCGACTGAGTGCAGGCATACTTTATAGTATGTAACATTGTCAACCACAGCACCTCTTATGTCTGCCAAAGCAATACAGGGCCGGGAGAACACTCCCAAAGTTTCTTACCCTGGCGAGGCGTGAACCCTGGTTCTCCCATACCACAGATGCAACGTATATATATATATATATATATATATATATATATATATATATATATATATATATATATATGCCACCCTGATGATTTATCTGCGAGTATTCATTGGATTTCACAATAAACCGTACTTCAATTGTTGGAAAAGTAGCCTTTCTCATATTTTGACCAACTGAGTGAACTCTGAGCCAAGTATTGAGGGGTGACTCCTTCCTCTTCTTTGGTCGGGCAATCCCTGCTTGTATTTGTTCTAAAAGCCACCTGAACTTGGACCCAAACCTGAATTATTGTTAATAAGAAAATAGACACCATGTAAATTATTTAGCAGCCTGATTAAACTAATTCATCCAGTCATGACATTTGGAGTTATTTATAGGCAGATCATTAGCAGGAGTGCAAAGGAATTTGCCCCCCCCCAACCCCACTCCCTTGCCACCGTTCCATGGGTGAAGGGGGTCCAGGTCAAGGCACCTTGATTAGTACTATACTTGATTTGGGCTTAGACAGGAAGGAAACTATGTGTCACGAGTCGACTAGTGACATTGGCTTTTGTGGGAAACCACGAACTCAAGTGGAATCCCAGTTTATCGTTCAGTAACCGCTCACTCGGAAGGAAGCCTTGTCAAATCAATTTTTCATTGTCATACGTGATCGTCTTTGTGTGAGACATTAGCGCTTCCGCTGAGCGATTTGTTTAGGGCGTGTTTCGCTCACTCGACCGTTAAAAAAATGCGGCCTAGTGCTCCCTTTTCTTTCCCACGAGTTATTCAGTCCAGTGTCTGTTGTGACGGAGAGAGGTTCTGTGCTCCAGAAGTGAGAGGTCAACCCAGACTCCACTAGACTACAGTTCTCCAGACTCCCACCCTTCGTTGGTGATACACAGCCTTCATTGACCAGTATTTCTTATCGTTTTTCCTAGACTTAAGAGCTTAGTTAAAGTGTTTTCCCTAGGCGTAAGAATTTAGCTTTTGAGTGAGTGAGTGAGTGCGATCTCATTAATTTGATTTGAAATGTAACGTTAAATTTATTTTGTATCAATAAATTTAACAGTTCTTTTTCTTGAGATTAATGTAATGTAAACTCTTATTTCATTTCTCTGCAATTAAGCTTATTTCTCTTATAGCTCCTAGCTTGCATAAACGTTTGCCATTCATAACTGGTACTTAGGCCAGTCTTGTTGTATTAAGTTTAAAATCCGTTGTGCCTTCTAGGAGTTAAGCACCAGCAAGAACCTGATATTATTATTAGTATTAGTTATTTATTGTCAGGGGTGAAGTAACTTTCTCCAAAGGCTAACAGTACTAATAATCAGCATTTGTGAGTAATTAGTCTCTGCTGTGTACTGTCGAAGGATATTAACTCCTAGCTCTAAAGCTATTCACGAGATAATACTCACTCGTTCATATTTAGGTATTTATCATTAAAGTTTATAGGCACAAGCCTACTGGTGTTTACCGTTAATTTAGCAAGTGAATTTTTGCTTTATTAATCCATAGAGTACTTAACTCTATTTAGTACTTTATTTTTGGTAACGCCAGACGATTTTATTTGCTCCTGGGTAGCCGCCATACCCATTGTGTAAATTATTGAGTCTTCTCAGTTATTTGCATTTTTGCTTTATTCTTTTCCAGTTAACTAGATAAGACTGGTCACCACTAGCTTGTGTCTGTATTCTTTACTTGTGTTATTAGCATTCGTTTGCGAAGCAGTCAGTACTCAGTTTCGGTTTGCTCAGTAAATTAGCGACATGGCTACCACCATATTTTTACAGGAAGCCAAAGATATGGGTCTTACAGACCCAACTGAAATTAAAGAGTACATACTCTCACGGCATAATATGAACCAGCAGCGCGAGAATGATGCCCATGAAGAGCGTAAGATTCAACACGAACACGAGCGAGAACAGCGTGAATACGAGCGAGAACAGCGCGAACACGAGCAGAAACTGCTCGAACACGAGCAAAAACAACGCGAACTCGAGCTAGTACAAGAGCGAGAACAACACGAATACAAGCGTGAACAACGAGACAGAGAACGAGAACACGAATGTGCCGAGCGAGAAGCACGCGAAAAACATGAACTTGAAGTGCTGAAGCTCAAGCGAGATTCCTTGGCTTCAGACACATCTGGTGCAGTTAATCCAAGCTCTGCTAGCGCTCTTCCTACACATGTCCTGGTGACCCCACGCATCAAGCTTCCTTCATACAAGGAAAGCGAGCGAATCGAGCCGTACATAGCTCGTTTTGAGGACATGGCAGACATGTATCAACTGGATGAGGCAGCTAAGCGTATCCAATTTCTTAGTTTATTTGAGGGCCCTGCCCTCGATATTCTCCACAGAATTCGTGGAGACAATCTCACGTATGAGATAATGAAAGCTGCACTCATTAAGGCTTATGGTCTCACAGTAGACGACGCCAGAGTTCAGTTCATGCGAGCACGTCTCCAAGACAAGGGGACAGCTGTTCAGTTCCTCGATCGTCTCACTGCTTACTTAAATAAGTGGATGGAGAAAGATGAAACTCCTTCCACGCGTGAGGGGATAATTGACCTTATGCTGCGTACACAGCTAGAGAGGTCGTGGCCTGCTGAGCTCATAACACAGCTTAAGATCTGCCAGGTGAAAGATGCCAGCCAAATGGCAGAAAAGGCTGATGCGTATTTTACTGCATACAGGTATCAAACTCGTAAGCAAAACACCTGGAACAGCAGAAAAGATACTGCCAAGTCTGGGAAGCCGTCTCAGACTGAATCCCAGCAACAAGGCCATTCTCAGGATAATGGCCAAGGTCCAAAACTGCAGTGGAGGGACCAGGGGCAAAACACTCAGAAACCTGAGTGGAAGAGGTACAACAAGGACCCTAACTAGCAGCAGTATCAGCCATGCAACCGACCGTCGGGACAAACTTTTTCACCACCAGCTCAAAAGAGGCAGGAAGCAAACACAGCCTTCATTCCTCAGCAGCAGCACAGTGGTCACGTCCCTACCAGTATGGGTACTCCCCCACAGTTCACTAGTTCCACAGTGACAGTGAACCCCCCTCCACAGATGGCCAATGTTCCATCTTCCCAGGCAGTGAGTACAACCCCTCAAGTATATAATTCTCAAGGCACAATGTTTGCCGCATCAATTCAGCAGCCTCATGAGTGGCTAGCTGCTTCCTCCACAGGCCCTCCCACAGGTGACAGTACCTTCCTTGTTCAGCAAGGGTTTGTGGGAGGCATTCCTGTGAAGGTCCTGAGAGATAATGGATCCTCAGGTTGCTCTGTCAAACAGAGTTTAGTTCGGCCTGAGCAGTACACAGGTCGACAGATCCATGCAAACCTTATTGATGGATCAGTGAGATTGTTCCCTGAGGCATGTATCCAGGTGGCATCTCCATTTTATACTGGTACGACACTCGCAGTTGTCATGCCAGAACCTTTACTTGACCTTATAATAGGCAATATTTCCGGAGTCAAGGATAGTTGCACCGAACATGATGCTACTCAGACTTCGGCTGCTGCGGTAACACAAGCCATGACTGAGGCTCCAGATTGTGTCACCCCAGTGATCATTGAATCGCCACAAGATCTGATGTCTAGCCAACTTGTTGTTCAAGAACAACATTCTGACCCGACACTTGCTGCCATGCGGAACAAACAAAAGGGTCGAGTGATTAAGTATTCACGGGGAAGTTGAGCCAAGTTCCTTCGTAAACAAGGACGGCTCTACCGTGAGTCACGAACACCCGAGGGTGAGGTTCGACTGCAGTTTGTCGTTCCCGCCAAGTACCGCCTAGCAGTGTTACAATGGGGTCATTGTTCAGCCTCAGGAGGTCACATGGGCAAAAGGAAGACCCAAGGCCGTATCCGAGCTGACTTTTTCTGGCCAGGGATGGGACGAGACATAGATAGTTTTGTCTGTTCCTGCAGTGTGTGTCAAAGTAACACCACTAATCAGGGACATGTCCTTCCTGTGCCGTTTGTAACCACACCTGTAATCTCTGAGTCAGTTGAGAGACAGGGTAGTGGTGAAGTGGGTGCAGACCTGACGTCTCGCCCATTGGCCCCACAGGACACAGTATGTCCAGGGCCTGTACATACATATTATGTACCGTAGGTTAAGGGGGAAGTTCAAGAGAGAACTCCGCAGAGGCGACTCGAGGCTATGGAAGCCCGAGTTTGCACAAGGATTCTCAGCTCCCCGATATCAATATAAGTACTGTAGGTTAAGGGGGATGAGAGAACTCCGCAGAGGCGACTCGAGGCTATGGAAGCCCGAGTTTGCACAAGGATTCTCAGCTCCCCGATATTAATATAAGTACTGTAGGTTAAGGGGGATGAGAGAACTCCGCAGAGGCGACTCGAGACTACGGAAGCCCGAGTTTGCACAAGGATTCTCAGCTCCCCGATATTAATATAAGTACTGTAGGTTAAGGCACAGGTTGAGGACCAGTGTGCAGTTCGAGGCTATGGAAGCCCGAGTTTGCACAAGGATTCTCAACTTGTCGACACTAATCATGTGCTGTAATTAATGGCGACCTCGAATGTACGAAGCTTAGGCTGTCACTCGTATTTTTCAGCCAGAGCGTACGTTTCATAGCATGTACTGATTGCTAGGCAGAGAGAGTAATTTTAATTTAAATAAGGGTTTTTGTCTCATTGACACTTTTGATGCTCGACCTTAATTGATTTTGCAGGTACAGCAATGGGTGTAGCAGTTTTGCTGTGAGGGCCAGCTGATCGTCTGCCGCACGCTGCCGCCTCTTCTCCTCTGCCTTCGTCGTCGCCATATTATTAATATTTACTGTGTCATTTTACACGTAGGTACAGTTACACCACAACTGTCACACCTACACCATGTATTACATACATTACGCTACACAACAATTAGTTGTCAGTATAAATGTAGCGATTTTTCGCTCAGTTTGACCTGAGTACAGGATTTTCACCATCGTCACGGAGTTTTTTTCCCTCAAGCTTGTTTCTATTAACGTAAATATGAGTTTTTTTTTTCGCTCACTGGCGACTGCGACTTTCTCCTGTAGCAGGATGGCACACACACCAAAGTGTGAATCTTGTGTGACTGAGGATTTTTATGTATGTATATTGAAATCTTTCTTTCTGAGGAAAGAAAGATTTGATTTATATGGGGCGTAATGTCACGAGTCGGCTAGTGACATTGGCTTTTGTGGGAAACCACGAACTCAAGTGGAATCCCAGTTTATCATTCAGTAACCGCTCACTCGGACGGAAGCCTTGTCAAATCAATTTTTCATTGTCATACGTGATTGTCTTTGTGTGAGACATTAGCGCTTCCACTGAGCGATTTGTTTTGGGCGCGTTTCGCTCACTCGACCGTTAAAAAAATGCAGCCTAGTGCTCCCTTTTCTTTCCCACGAGTTATTCAGTCCAGTGTCTGTTGTGACAGAGAGAGGTTCTGTGCTCCAGAAGTGAGAGGTCAACCCAGACTCCACTAGACTACAGTTCTCCAGACTCCCACCCTTCGTTGGTAATACACAGCATTCATTGACCAGTATTTCTTTTCGTTTTTCCTAGACTTAAGAGCTTAGTTAAGGTGTTTTCTCTAGGTGTAAGAATTTAGCTTTTGACTGAGTGAGTGAGTGCAATCTCATTAATTTGATTTGAAATGTAACGTTAAATTTATTTTGTATCAATAAATTTAACAGTTCTTTTTCTTGAGCTTAATGTAATGTAAACTCTTGTTTCATTTCTCCGCAATTAAGCTTATTTCTCTTATAGCTCCTAGCTTGCATAAACGTTTGCCATTCATAACTGGTACTTAGGCCAGTCTTGTTGTATTAAGTTTAAAATCCGTTGTGCCTTCTAGGAGTTAAGCACCAGCAAGACCCTGATATTATTATTAGTATTAGTTATTTATTGTCAGGGGTGAAGTAACTTTCTCCAGAGGCTAATAGTACTAATAATCAGCATTTGTGAGTAATTAGTCTCTGCTGTGTACTGTTGAGAAAGTTTATAAATTCTCGTTCTTAGAGAATCGTACGAAGCAAGCCAGCGTAAAGTAATCGTTGCTTGATTTAGCAAGACAATCGTTGTCCCTGCTCTTCAATACTGTTGAACATTATTATCAATTAAATAATAATTGCCTTTATTTTAAAAAAAAAACCGTGACACTATGGTATTTTGTATTTTGTCCTTTCTCTCTCTCTCTCTCTCTCTGTGTGTGTGTATATATATATATATATATATATATATATATATATATATATATATATATATATATGGTGATAGCCAATATCCTCTTCAGGCATAAAATGATCCACAGGTATACATGGCGAGTGATGAGAAGGGTGGGTGGTGAACTGAGTGAAAGGAAGGCAATGATTGATTATGTGTGTGTGGATGAAAGGATGCGAAGATGTATATTGGATGCAAGAGTTTATAGAGGTTGGGGGAGTGGACTTTCTGACCACTACTTGGTGGTGGCCAGAATTAAAGTTCAAGTAAGATGGAGGAATAGAAGAAGGGAAAGACGAGAGGAAGGAGTAGTTGCAAGGAGAGTGGAAAGGTTACAAGAGGATGAGAAAAAGGCAGAGTATAAGAGAGAAGTGGAGGAACGATTGGGCAAATATGAATTGGAGCAGATGGGGGACGTGGAAGGTGTGTGTAGAATATTTACAGAAGAAATATGTGCAGCATGTGATGTGGTGTGTGGAAGGAAGAGAAGACGGAGGGGGGTGCAAGGACTGAAGAGGTGAAACGGGCTGTGGCACAAAAGAAGAAAGCATAGAATGAATGGATGAGAAATAGGGGCGTGGAAGAAGTTGAGAGGCGAAAGAGAGAGTTATATGTAGAAAGAAAGAGAGAGGTGAAAAGATTAGTAAGAGAGAGTAAGAAGAGAGTGGATGAGGAATTTGGAAGGAATTTGAGTGTAAAGTGGAGGGACTGTAAGAAAATGTTCTGGAAAGAGGTGAAAAAAGTAAGACAGGGTGGAAGTGAAGTTAGCAGGGGAGTGAAAGATAAAAATGGTAGATTACTAGTGGAGAAGGGAGAAAAAGTGAGCAGATGGAGAGAACACTTTAAGGAATTGTTGAACGTGGAGGATGGAAGTAATGCGAGTATAAGTGGCTGGGGAATGGCTGGGAGAAGGAGGGAGGTGAGAAGACAGGAAGAAATCAGTAGGATAGAAGTTGTGGAAGCAATGAAGAAAGTTAAATCAGGGAAAGCCCCAGGAATTGATGGAGTGTGTGGTGAAATGCTGAAGCATGGGGTAGAGATAGTAGTAGAATGGATGTGGAAGATGTGCAGATTGGCCTGGGAGGAAGGTAGAGTCCCGGAGGATTGGAGGTCAGGTATAATTATTCCCTTGTACAAAGGAAAAGGGGAAAAAAAAGTGTGTGGTAATCACAGGCGCATTTGTCTTCTTAGTATAATAGGAAAAGTGTATGGTAGGATACTTATCGACAGAGTTAGAGAAAGAACAGAGAAATTAGTTGAAGAACAGGGAGGTTTTAGGAAGGGAAGAGGTTGTGTAGATCAGATATTCATTCTCAGATCTTTAGTGGGAAAGTTTCTAGAGAAGGGAAAGAAGTTGTATGCGGCTTTCATGGATTTGGAGAAAGCATATGACAGGGTGGACAGACTAGGGTTGTGGAAAGTGTTAAGAATATATGGAGTAGATGGGAAGTTGTTGAATGCTGTGAAGAGTATGTACAATGGTGCGAAAGCTGCAGTGCGTGTGGATGGTGAACTAAGTGAATTTTTCTCTTTGAAAGTTGGTTTGAAACAGGGATGTGTCATGTCTCCATGGTTGTTCAATCTGTACATGGATGGGGTAATAAAAGAGGTACAAGGTAGGGTAGTGGATGTTGAAGTGGCCCTGGTGAGAGAGGATAGTGTTTGGAAACTCCCTGTACTGTTGTTTGCAGATGATACTGTGTTGTTGACTGAAGACGAAGGGGAGCTGCAAGGCTTGGTGGATGAGTTTGAGAGAGTGTGTAAGAAACGGAATCTAAAGGTGAATGTAGGGAAGAGTAAAGTGATGGTCTTTGAGAGAGGTGAAGTCAGTGAATGTACAGCGAGGTTGGATGGTGAGGAATTGGAAAATGTGAGTACGATTAAGTACTTGGGTAGTGTGATGAGTAAGGATGGAGGTTTGGAGGGTGAAGTGCTTGAAAGGGTACAGCAGGGAAGAAAGGTTGCTGGTTCTTTGAAAGCAGTGATAAGAAACAGGGAAGTGAGCATAGAAGTGAAAAAGTTACTACATGACAGTATTGTGATACCAACCCTAACGTACGGAAGTGAAGCTTGGACGTTGTTGGAAGGACACAAGTCAAGAGTGAGAGCCGTGGAAATGAGTTATTTAAGAGGAGCCTGTGGAGTCACATGGAGAGACAGGCTGACGAATGAGGATATAAAGGAGCGTTGTGGTGTTGATGTGGATGTGATAGGAAGCGTTATGAGGAACACACTGAGGTGGTTTGGCCATGTGGAGAGGATGGAGGGTGAAAGACTGACGAAGAGAGTGTATGTGAGTGAGGTGGAGGGGGAAAGAGGGAGGGGGAGGCCGAGGATGAGATGGAGAGATGGGGTGGAGAGGTATATGAGAGCGGGGGGTGTGAGTTGGGAGCAGGGGAGTGAAATGGCGGGGGACAGGGCGACTTGGAGGCGATTTGTTTGTGGCCACCCCATACGGGATTGAGGCGTCTGGCAATATATATATATATATATATATATATATATATATATATATATATATATATATATATATATATATATATATATATATATATACAGTGGAACCTCGGTCCTCGAACGTCTCACATGTCGAACAAATCGGACCTCGACCAAAAAATTCAAGAAATTTTTGCTCCAGAGGTCGACCAAAATATCGGACCTCGACCAACCTGAACGTAGCCGAACGAAGGGAAGCTGGCCGACCGACAGTCACGCGTCCACCTTTGTTGTTCGTCAACGTGGTCGTCCTGCTGTGCTTCACATTTTTCTTGATTCAGTGCAGTATTAGCCCCTAATAATGGCTCCAAAGAAAGCAAGTTCATCCAGTACCGCTACTGGCAGTGAAAAGAGGAAAGTAGTGCGGAAAATAATTGAAGAAGTGGAAAAATTATTGCTTATATTCATCAATGAGAAACAGTTAGCAGGAGACAGTGTTAGTGAGGATTTAATTTGCGAAAAGGCAAGAGAAATATACAGTCACCTCGTAAAGGAAAGCACTGGTACCAGTGCTGAAACTTAAATAGGTAAGCATTTGGGGTCTTGGAACGGATTAAAATGATTTACATTATTTCTTATGGGGAAACTTAGTTCGGTCCTCGACCAATTCGGTCCTGGAACAGCCTTCCAGAACGGACTGTGTTCGAGGACCGAGGTTCTACTGTATATATATATATATATATATATATATATGTGTGTGTGTGTGTGTGTGTGTGTGTGTGTGTGTGTGTATGCATGCATACATACATATACAGAGAGAGAGAGAGAGAGAAAACTCACGTAAAAAATTTTTGTCCTCTCGGACACCTCTACTTTTATGTAAAAAAAAAAAAAAAAAAAAAAGTCTATACTCTCCATTTTTTACCAACTCAGTAATTTTTTGACCAACAAAGAAACAAACACTGGGGGCAGGGTGGCACCTCCCCCCGGTCGGGCCATTCCTGGCCTCATTGCATCAAATGACAGCATGGAACAATTTTCGTAATGGAAACGACTGCAATGGTTTATCATGACTGTATTCTTCAGAGGAACGTGCTAAGCCGTTGCTATGACACTTGGTTTGTCCAGCGATGAGTGGAGGTCTTCTGCCCGTACAATATCGGGTGTAACCATACATTGTACTATATCAGGCGCAACCATCCACTCTACTGTAATATGGTGTACCCGTAATCATTCTAATATAATGTCAGGTATAATCATGTATTTTACTCTGTTGGGTGTAACATATATATTACTATAATATTAAGTGTAACCAGTTATCCTACTATAATACTGTGTGTAACAATACAGCATAAACTGTCATAATATATAGTGTATCCATATATTCTACCATAATACCAGGTGTATTATATTTTATTATCAGATGTAGCAGTATACTCATTTTGTTCGTTTCGTTTCGTTTTCAAAGGTTCCAGCATGCTTGCATGCGTCAGCCTTGGTCACCTAATGACGGCTTCCCATGCTGCTTGATCTCTGGCAGCTTCCCTATTCAGTCCCTTTTGCCTGAGGTCTCACTCAATGACATCCTCTCAGATCTTTTTCAGTCTTCCTCTCACAACCCTACCCCTAACGTTAACACTGCGCACTTACTGCACCCAATTATCATCCTCCATCTGCTCCACATGCCCAAACCATCTCATTCTACATCTCATCATCACAACACCAATACACTCCAGTCCCAGCCTACCTCTTAACTTTTCCATCGCAAACCTAGCCCCCCCCCCCAAGTCTCGCACTCAAGGACGCACAGCACATCCCTCTAATCATTGTCATTTCTGTACGTATGGGCCTGCGAATATCCTCTTCATTTACTGCCCAGGTCTCGCTACCATACAACAGTACACTCCTAATACATGCCACATACAAAGATTCCTTAGCCCTCTCACTGTCAGTAGAGGCAACAGCTCCCTGAACTTCTTACAACCACAGCTCACCCTAGCCACAGAGCTAGCTGCAGCCCCATCTCCAGCGCATAGCATTTCTCCTAAATAAAAAATAAAAAAAATCTTCCATACACTCAAGAGACTCATCAGCAAGATCAATTTTTTCTCGCCTGACAATATCCACATTCTCTCTCCGACACACTGCACACGTGAAATCAACGTTATCTCGCAGTCTGCTTCTAATACCATTACAGCTCTTATGCACCCACTTACCACAGACACTGCACAAGATGGAATTACTTCCCACGCCCTTGTAACAAATCGCATAATACCACTCTCCCGCTTCTCTGACAGTACCGCCACCAGCTCTAAATCCATCAATCCATCCATTATCCGAGCCTACATTGCCCCATGAAGAGCGTAGGAGCCTGGGACTGGGCATGTTGGTCCTGACATTTAAGATGCGAGTGACCAGCCTCATTCATCTCTGAGTGGCATTACGTGAGCAATAAACCTCAGCCATCCTTTGGATATAAACCTTCACCGGCTCAATCCGATTGGAGCGCTGTAATTACCCACTAAACCACCAAGCGCCAAAATTTGGTTATATGGTTACCACCCAGCGTAGTAAATGGTTTCCTGGTGTGCAGGAAACCATTTGGCTTGTCACTCAATGTAGAGTCACCCACAGGCAGAAAGAAGAGGAAAGAATGTAGGAAAGAAAGACAGAAGGAGTGTAAAGGCACCCGTAGGCAAATGGACGAGGAAAGAATGAAGGAAAGAAAGACAGAAGAGGATGGAAGAATGGAAAGGGCAGACACCCCAGAGCAGCACTACATCCAGTGAGCGGATGGCGAGTGTCCCCACCTACCACCATTATCATCACTTTTGTTTTATCTGCATTTACTCTTAAGCCCCTGTGCCCCATACCACCTCTCCATTTCCTAAATCTTTCCTTCATATCCTTTTCATTCCCTGTAATCAACACTAGCTCATCAGCATACAACATCTCCCATGGGAGTCCATTTCTGAAGTCGCGTAAGAAGGCTTCAAGTACCGTGATAAACAAGAGGCTCAAGACTGACCCCTGATGCACACAAACTTTCACGGAAAACTTATCACTCAAGTCTCCATTCACCCTTGCCTGAGTGCGAACACCAACATATATAGCCATAACTACCTTACCCTGCCACTCCTCGATCCCAAGCTTTCTCATTTCCCACTTCACCACCTCCTTTGGGACTCTGTCAAAGGCCTTCTCCAAATCAAGAAAAACATAGTACAGATCCCTTTTTCTTTCATGTATATCTTTCCTGATGCTGTCGAACAATGAATATGGCATCAGTAGTCCCTTTGCCCGGCATAAACCAAAACCGCATCTCATCAATATTCACTCTTTCTCTAATAATTTCTTCTAGAACTCTCTCCAATACCTTCATTATCTGGTCCAAAAGCTTTATGCCTCTATAATTTCCTCTTTCCAGGGCATCACCCTTCCCCATGTACAGTTACCTCCACTTCTAACGAGTACAGCGGGTGGCGTGTTTGGTGAAATGTGGCACCACTGTGTTTGTTTACTTCTTAGTAATAGTAAGTGAATGGGCAGACCCGGCAGAGTTTCCCCTCTGCTACAGTATCTAGTACCCACAGAAACAATATTCTATCGTCATACTCTGTCTGCAGATATAAGTGTTTGACAAGTATGTACAGTATAGTGGAAGGTAGAGAGAAAAACGAAGAGTAATGCCATTGACTCCCACTGTTTCTCTGACAGGAGATGACTGTGAGGCGAGGTGGAACGAAGGGGAGGGGGGACAGGTGGTGGGGGAGCATGTATCGAAACTTCGATGTGTTTCGTTTCTAAACGAAGGATGTGATTATACAGATTTTCTGAGATGACCTGTAACTCAGTATGCAATAACGTGTATTGGATGAATATTGGAATCCTAATGTTCGTCATACAATGTGGTGAACAACTGTAGTTGTGCATCAGTAGTAGATGATGATATATCCGGGGTCTCGAAACGTGGTTCACCTGAGTATAGCGATTGTGCGACCCAACTGCCGTAACATTATTGTGGCTGAACCAGGGTGGCCATTAATGATTCATGATTATGCATGTGACACAATGGGCATGCCATGTTGTGCATCATCCAGTCTGTCTTGTTGTGAGGAAAAACAATCATTATATTCGCACACCAAGGTATAAGTAGATGTCCTGTTGCACAGGATTATTGCTACTTTGAATGTTGGACAGCTACTAGCTTGCTGTGCGAAAATGTTGTCGTCATCATACTGATGGATCACGCGAAGGTAACGAGATACTGTATTTGCATAATATTTTTTTTTTTTAATTATAAAAATTGAATTAACGGTGTTACAAGAGTCCAGTCCACAAATGATGTCACTTTCTTCAAGGTGCTATTTCATTAGTCTGGATAATTGTGACACAACATCTCCAACCATTGATCATCGTTTATTATATTCTCTTTAAAACATTCATACATTCGTTTTCATACAAGTATTACACATTCCTGCCTTAGTTCCATACGAGTTATACTATTTAATCGTGTATCTACGCTCACACACTGTTCAGCCAGAGGGAGCAATATTTTCTTTACCAAGCATGTCTGTCCGTTGTCTGCTATTATAACAGAAGGTTTTAGTATGTGGCCACTGCTACACAAAATATGTCGGTGGCGTGGTGCTGCTGGGAGAGTGTAAAACTGTGTATAGTCTACATGTGCTTGTGCAGGGAGTCTGATATTACATTTCACCAACTTATCCACACTGATGCCAAGATAGCAGCCAAAGTTGGGTTTTAGTGACTATACTGACTGACCATTGAACACACTTTCACCTCCCAGCAGTCTGAATGAGGTCCTGTTTTCAGCCAATAGAAAAATTAAACAATACAGTGAACAATGCAAATATATATGTAAAGTAATGAGTGTTTTTTTGCACCGTGTCATTATATAGGCATAACCAGCATAACAGCCAAGGATAAGCTGGACCCACGGTAGGTTTAAGGTTGAGTGCTGCTGAAGCGTCCAAGTAAACGTAAGCAACATTGGTGCACCAGCATCTGGATGGTAAAACCCAACCACCGAGCTGTAGGCAACATTCCCCCGGGTTCTTGAGCTACCCCACGTCATCCAGTAGATTTATACAAGGTCATTGATAAGGCTGCAGTCTCGTGGTAGTGATGCTATATGGTAAGAAGTCAATATCATATCTCGTTACCCATTATACGAGTAAGGGCCGGAATTGTGTGTGTGTGTGTGTGTGTGTGTGTGTGTGTGTGTGTGTGTGTGTGTGTGTGTGTGTAATTCACCTGGTCAGTCAGGATCACTTGATGGTCGTGATCGTCAGCTTTTACTCTCCTGAAAGGGAGCTGAGAGCTCATATAGTCAGATCTAAGGGCAAGGCTGTGACCTTCACACACGCACACACCCGTCCCCTTGCTCAAGGGGGACAGTAACCACCAACTTCGTCAGTGAAACTTTTCACAACCTGAGCGAGGCGCAAACTCCCGTCTACCAGATGGCGAGTGAGACTGTTACCACTGAGCCAGCAAGCGGTGTGTGTGTGTGTGTGTGTGTGTGTGTGTGTGTGTGTGTGTGTGTGTGTGTGTGTGTGTGTGTGTGTGTGTGTGTGTGTGTGTGTGTGTGCGTGTGCGTGTGTGTGTGTGTGTGTGTGATACCACTGGAAGTCTGTGATTGCATTTACACCATGGATAAATTATTGGCATCTAAAACTGAAAAACCAGATAATCGAGTTAAAGTAAATGTTCTTTGGAAACAGATTCATCGGCCAGACAGTACGAACAATGCAAACGATTCACTCATGTTTCCTGCTCGTTGCTGTCTCTCTACATAGCGGTCAAGTATTTCATTTCTAGAGTGCAGTATTTTTGTGAGAAATGTGTTGAGTCAAGTGTTGAGAACTATAGTGACCTGATTAGTTGGGTCAAGAACCTGGGGCAGAGGGGAACGAGTGACGTCACCAAGCAGAGTGACTCAAACGAGCGCTGGCAGCTTTGCGATTTAGCACGATAATGGTTCAAAACAGCTGGCCGTGGTTATGGACGCCGTGAATGAAATCCGACAGAAGCTAAATCTAATTGCACCTGCCACTGAGTCAGTTAATTCATAGAAGCGCCTGTCGCTTCTGCACCAGACACTGTGCAACAAGTCATTCTGAAACCTAAAGATCCCAGCCAACAAACAAAAAAATCTGCCATCTCTGCAGCTTTGAAAACAGTTCCAATTACAAAGATGACTAGCAGTAGTTCTGGTCATTTGAAAATCACTCTACCGCACTTGAAAGCAAAATCTGCTTCATTGGAAGCTCTTAGTACTTCTCGAGATGTTGCTTCATGCCATGAAGTTTCACCAGTGAAAAAAAAATCTTCAAAAAATTACGATCTGTTCGGTCCCCTCTGATATTGAGGATAAGGATATCAAGCAATGTGTGATGGAAAAAAAAAAAAAAACGTTGTCTCAGAGCTTATTTCTGCTGGAGAAAAGTTCGAAGTGCTGTTTTCCAAATCATCTAGAGATGGCGACGGATACAAATTGGTTATAGTACGTATTATTCCACTTGTTCGTGATGTGATAATGCAGTCGTCAGCCCTCTACATTAAAACTATGCGCTGCCGGGTATATGACCGGTACTGGGTCAATAGGTGTGGCCACTGCCAGCGCTACGGATATGTCGCAGAAGTCTGTCGCATGCCTGAACCGAGGTGTGGACACTGTGTAGGTACCCATCTGTCATCGTCCTACCCAGATAGTGCTGCTGAGAAATGTTGTAACTGCATTGCATTATCTCGCACTGATGTGAGTCATAAGGCTTTTAGTACAAAATGCCCCATTTTCATTTCGGCCAAGGAATCTACCATAAGGAAGACAATGACAGTGTCTGACATAAACCCAAAAAACTAAATAGAGCTCATATTGATGACGATACTGCTACCTCATGCGATGACAATGGCTCCCTAATGTTGCCGACTGGAACGAATCGGAAATTGTGCCAATAGTCGACGGTACTGTTTGATCAGCTGATCAGGTCAGGTGCGGGTAAGGGGATGGGTCTGTTTTGATGTGGCAGCGGAACACGAGCTCTGCTGTCGGGCCCTGCTGCAGATGTCACTGATTGCACCGCCCAGTTGATCCTCGTGCAGTGTGGTGCAGTGAGGATCTGTCCCTTCTCCCCTCTGGGGCTAAGATGCTAATTAATGTGTTTGAGTGGATGATTAAATTGGGAGTGTGTCGTCCTGTCTTGGCTACCTCCCTTTTCTTGGAGGAAGCAGCCTAGGTATATAGAATAGATAGATAGACTGTTAGGCAACATTGCTGGACTCATAACCCGACATGACAAGGTAAAACTTAAGATCCTGAATGAAGAAGCTTCTACAGAAAATACCATTTTGATAGCACTGATGGAATCTCATCTTACCGAATTCCATTTGGACCCAGAGACAGCTAAATGCATATACGTGCTATCGCACTGATAGAACACCGGGTAGAAAAAAGGGAGGTGTAAGTACTTATGTACAAAACACATTTTCAGCATCTGTGGAAGTACTGGCAGCTGGCTCAAACTCGTATGTAGAGTACCATATGCTCTACATTAAACAATTGGCTCTTGTAGTAGTAACACTATACAGACCACCTGAATGTCTGAGCAACCTGTTCATTGCATTGTTAGAAGAAATAAAAAATAAGTTGGATACAATAAGTACTTGTTTGCCGAATATAATTTTCACCAGGGATTTTAATTTTCCAACAGTGGATTGGAACTCTTAAAGTATCATTGGTGGAGGAGTTGCATATCGATTGCAGGCCGAATCACTTATACAGTTTGCCAGGTACTTCTGTCTGCAACAGTTCATTGAAGTGCCTACACAGGAATAAAACATTTCAGACCTCATTCTCACAAATAATGAGGCCATACTGCAGGAGCATGATGTAACTCCCTGGAAGGCCAGGGACCATCATCTGATTATTATTAAAACTTCAATAATGAAACATCTAGTTGACGAATCATCAGCAGACAGGCAAAGTACTGGTTTCAGTGCACTGAATTTATTTAGCTCTTGGACAAACTGGCTTGCCATTGAAAACGAGCTGGGTCAAGTATGTTGGCATCCATCTGATGGTGATTCCCAACCTGTGGCACTTTATGAGGAGATACTGCAAGTTTCGTTTAACCCGCCCCGTCCCGACCACTTTCTCACCAATGGTATCCCCCAATCCCGACCATTTTTCGACCCTTTTTTTTTTTTGCTAAAACTTTCGCTTTTGGTCAGAAACAATGGTCAGTCACAAAGAAATTGTTCCCCGGGGTCCATAATTGCCCTAAACAGGTATGCCTTGGTCCCACCTGGCCCTGTGTTCTCCGTAGGTGGTCTGAGCCTCTAACGTTTTCTATGGTATTATAAGTCTGGGAAACCAATGAAAGTAAGTAGATATGTATTTATTACAAACATAAAATCATGTGATAAAAGAGTAAATTGGATTTTATACAAAAATAGAGCAGAAATAAGCATTGTACCATCGTGCGAAACGAGCAAAATCGGGCAACTTGGTCACGATGAATCGCAAACATTCGAAAATCATGATACATATCATTTTTTTTACTTACATAATACTTCTACAATAACATTATACCATTTTACATTTTATTGAACTGTTTTTACGTATTCAGAGGCCTTTCGATAACATTTAGCGTAATGTTAGCGCTTATTTACGTAGTGAGTGAACTCGCTGTGACTGTTGTTTCAACTCGTATTGTGTTTTTTCTACTTACATAATACTTTTCTAATAACATTATACACTCTTCAACTTTATAGAACTGTTTTGAGATAATTTCAGGCCTTACATAAATATATAGCGTAATAATAGTGCATAATAACACACACGGTGAAGTCGCTATGACTACTATTTCAACTTACAACCTATTTTTGTACTTATATAATAATTCTCCACTGACATTGCACATGTTTACACTTGATATAATTCTATATCTATCTATCTATCTATTGCCAGACGCCTCAATCCCGTTTGGGGTGGCCACAAACAAATCGCCTCCAAGTCGCCCTGTCCCCCGCCATTTCACTCCCCTGCTCCCAACTCACACACCCCGCTCTCATATACCTCTCCACCCCATCTCTCCATCTCATCCTCGGCCTCCCCCTCCCTCTTTCCCCCTCCACCTCACTCACATACACTCTCTTCGTCAGTCTTTCACCCTCCATCCTCTCCACATGGCCAAACCACCTCAGTGTGTTCCTCATAACGCTTCCTATCACATCCACATCAACACCACAACGCTCCTTTATATCCTCATTCGTCAGCCTGTCTCTCCATGTGACTCCACAGGCTCCTCTTAAATAACTCATTTCCACGGCCCTCACTCTTGACTTGTGTCCTTCCAACAACGTCCAAGCTTCACTTCCGTACGTTAGAGTTGGTATCACAATACTGTCATGTAGTAACTTTTTCACTTCCATGCTCACTTCCCTGTTTCTTATCACTGCTTTCAAAGAACCAGCAACCTTTCTTCCCTGCTGTACCCTTTCAAGCACTTCACCCTCCAAACCTCCATCCTTACTCATCACACTACCCAAGTACTTAAACGTACTCACATTTTCCAATTCCTCACCATCCAACCTCGCTGTACATTCACTGACTTCACCTCTCTCAAAGACCATCACTTTACTCTTCCCTACATTCACCTTTAGATTCCGTTTCTTACACACTCTCTCAAACTCATCCACCAAGCCTTGCAGCTCCCCTTCGTCTTCACTCAACAACACAGTATCATCTGCAAACAACAGTACAGGGAGTTTCCAAACACTATCCTCTCTCACCAGGGCCACTCCAACATCCACTACCCTACCTTGTACCTCTTTTATTACCCCATCCATGTACAGATTGAACAACCATGGAGACATGGCACATCCCTGTTTCAACCCAACTTTCAAAGAGAAAAATTCACTTAGTTCACCATCCACACGCACTGCAGCCTTCGCACCATCGTACATACTCTTCACAGCATTCAACAACTTCCCATCTACTCCATATATTCTTAACACTTTCCACAATCCTCGTCTATCCACCCTGTCATATGCTTTCTCCAAATCCATGAAAGCCGCATACAACTTCTTTCCCTTCTCAAGAAACTTTTCCACTAAAGATCTGAGAATGAATATCTGATCTACACAACCTCTTCCCTTCCTAAAGCCTCCCTGTTCTTCTCCAACTAATTTCTCTGTTCTTTCTCTAACTCTGTCAATAAGTATCCTACCATACACTTTTCCTATTATACTAAGAAGACAAATGCCCCTATGATTACCACACACTTCTTTTTCCCCTTTTCCTTTGTACAAGGGAATAATTATACCTGACTTCCAATCCTCCGGGACTCTACCTTCCTCCCAGGCCAATCTGCACATCTTCCACATCCATTCTACTACTATCTCTCCCCCATGCTTCAGCATTTCACCACACACTCCATCAATTCCTGGGGCTTTCCCCGATTTAACTTTCTTCATTGCTTCCACAACTTCTATCCTACTGATTTCTTCCTGTCTTCTCACCTCCCTCCTTCTCCCAGCCATTCCCCAGCCACTTATACTCGCATTACTTCCATCCTCTACGTTCAACAATTCCTTAAAGTGTTCTCTCCATCTGCTCACTTTTTCTCCCTTCTCCACTAGTAATCTACCATTTTTATCTTTCACTCCCCTGCTAACTTCACTTCCACCCTGTCTCACTCTTTTCACTTCTCTCCAGAACATTTTCTTACAGTCCCTCCACTTTACACTCAAATTCCTTCCAAATTCCTCATCCACTCTCTTCTTACTCTCTCTTACTAATCTTTTCACCTCTCTCTTCCTTTCCACATATAACTCTCTCTTCCGCCTCTCAACTTCTTCCACGCCCCTATTTCTCATCCATTCATTCTATGCTTTCTTCTTTTGTGCCACAGCCTGTTTCACCTCTTCAGTCCACCACGCTGTTCCTTGCACCCCCCTCCGTCTTCTCTTCCTTCCACACACCACATCACATGCTGCACATATTTCTTCTGTAAATATCTTACACATACCTTCCACGTCTCCCATCTGCTCCAGTTCATATCTGCCCAATCGTTCCTCCACTTCTCTCTTATACTCACATAATTTCAGAACTTACGATTCAACTGAGCGTCATATTAGCGCGTACTTACACAGGGAGTGTTATCGCGATATCATTTGTTTCATCTTACACTAGTAATCAACTTATAAAATACCTTACTACTAACATTACAACAAATTCCACTTTATATAATTCCTATCACATACTTACTGACCAGAATGTGGGTGTACTCGTGACATCAATTATTACAACTTACACTATTGTTCAACTTATACGTTTTATTCATGCTAACATTACACCCGTTTCCACTTTATATTCTTGCTATCACATATTTACTGACCAGAGTGTTATACTGAGCGTCATATTTTCGCAGATTTACACAGTGGGTGTAGTTTTGATATCACTTCTTTCAACTTACACTAATTCTCAACTTATACATTACTTTCCTAAAAACATAACACCCGTTTCAACTTTATATTTGACTTAGCACCTACTGACTGGCCTTACCATTATAATGAGCGTCATTTCGCCTTCCCACACAGTTTCAGTAGTGTAGGAAATTATGATACTCTTTGAAACAAGGCTGAAGGCACAACGCAACATTGCACTCGACACACTCGTACCTTGTGTCTTTTCTCTGAGTGGATGGTCTGACTGTCGAGTGCTTACATACATGGCAGCGATGCTGGGGTTTACGACGGTTTGGGTCGGAAGGGATTGCCCTGGGATAGTGGCGTCCTGCAAGACGTAGGGGAGCCTGGGCAGCCATGGGGGTGCGGGTGTGGTGTGTGGGTCTGTCCTGGGCATGCTTGGCGATTATTTCACGTGCCAGCTCCCTCACAAACCCCTCAAAGGTCTCGGATACTCCGGTGGTCATTGCGTGCAGGTAGTGGGCGTTCAGGACCGTGATGTCGAGCAAGTGGAAAAAGAGTTTCTTGTACCACTTCATCGTGGTCCTGGCACAGTCAACACTTGAAATCATCGAGTCTTACTGATCCACTTGCCTCATGTTCAGATTATAGTCCAGTACAGACTCAGGTTTCCATACGTTGCGCCTCCTCTCGCTACGGTGATCCACAGAGTCTGTGCGGTGCATCAGGGGGCTGTGAACAGTTGATAGGAGGCAAACTTCCCTGTTGTGGTTCCACAGGGTGGCAAGGATGTTATTGGCCTGGAAGAAAACCACCTCGTTCTTGTCAAGTTTCCTCCCTATCTTGACCATATGGCGACGGTTTCTCTTGACTGTACCACAGACTCCAGTGTCGTGTTGGTGGAGGAACCTAGCGAGAAGAGGGCTAGTGTACCAGTTGTCCAGATACAACACATGACCACGATGAAGGTACTCTTCTATCATTGTCTTCACCACAGCCCCAGAGAGTCCTATACTCCGATCTTCTGTTATATCTGTCTGTGCGCCCGTGTACAAGACTATGTCTTGCACATAACCAGTCTTACAGTCTCACATAACAAAGACCTTGAACCCAAAACGGTGTCTCTTGCTGGGTATGTACTGCCTAAAGGAAATATTGCCTCTCCACAACACAAGACTCTCGTCTATGACGAGGTCTCTGTAGGGATAAAATGAGGAGCGGAACATTTCCCGTAAATGATCAAATACCAGCCTAATTCTCCTCATTTTATCTGTGTTATTTGCATTGGCTGGATCTTCTGCATCAAAAAAGTGGAGGCGGCCGAGAATATACTGAAATCGGTTACGACTCATCACCTTTCCAAAGAAAGGTGTGAGGATCATTGGGTCAGTTGTCCAGTAGGCAGGAATTTGGTTTTTCCTTACCACACCCATCAAGAGAACCAGGGCCAAAAATAAGAACATCTCTGAAATTGTAACGGGATAGTCATATTGTTGGGAATGCCTGCTCGTGGTTCCCAAACGTTCACTTTCACGGCGCTGTGATCGTGAAAATATATTAGTCTGTTCAACTATGCGCCCCACAAACGCCTCCCCAAAGAACAAGTGGAAAAAATCCACCCTAGACGAACCTGCATGCACACCTGGAGCCGTGCAACCAGACCGCCACTCCTCAGTGAAAGGGTGAATGATGGGAGTAAAATTACTCCCATCTTCCCAGTTCCACGTGACACCACCGTCTCCAGCCACGTCCCCATCGTCCCCTTCGTCTGGGTGGGGTGGTGTGGGTGGTGGGGGTGGTTGGGGAGGTGGAGAGCGGCGCCTCTCATCACTCGCACTTCTCTTCCCTCTCCCTTTTCCTTTACCCTTTCCCTTCCCTTTCCTTCCTTTCCCCACATCCTGGGGCTGTGGGGAGGAAGTTTGGGAATATTGTGGGGCAAAAGACGCGCTGGGGAGTGGCTCCACCTCCTCTCCCCTAGGCCTACGTGCACCACGTGCTCGTGCTGCCTCCCTCAAACCACTTGCCCCTTCACCCCGCACTACCCCCACACCACTTTCACTTTCACCCCGCGCTGCTGCCACAACACTTTCCCTTTCACCCAGCAATCCCACCACGCCACTTTCCACTTCCCCAGACAAAAGACTTTCACCATACCTTATATGTCTTCTCGCCCCACCTTCTGATCCTCGGGGTGATATTTTTTCTTTTCCCAACCACGAGGCGATATCACGTCCTAAGCCGCCGTCATCCTCATCGTCCTCATCAGATTCGGGATGGAGAGATAGCCGTGCACGTGGTTGGGGAGCAGGATGGCCTTCCCTTGCCTTACGGTATGTCACATACCGCGTTTTTCAGGGCGAAGGGACCTCTTCATCACTGCTACTTATTTCTTCCTCTGGCTGGACGTAATCGCGATCTACCACATCATCGTCGAGTGGAGAATCACTGTCTCCAGTGAAGGCTTCCAGGGCGGATGCAATTTCCTCGTCTGAGAGACCTTTCCGCGCCATGTCTGACCTGGGTCACTGCTAGCAGGTGAGTGACCGAGACATGGGCGAGCGCGGGTCATGCGGGGTCTAGGACGCTGCCCGCCTGGCGGCAGGTAGGGGAGGCTTGGGTACGTGGGCGAATCGAAAATCTCTCGCGAATTTTGAAAATTGTGGAAATTATGAACCTTGCAATTGCCTGACATTGAAGTACGTCAACGGGATTGGCAGTGACATAACGTGAGGACGTGGAAGTACGTTGACGGGACGCTGCGGGTTAACACCTGTGCACGCCACTCTCCTAGAAGACGACTAAATACGAAAATCAGTGATATTCCTAGAGATCAACGAATACTAATGAGAAAACATGCTTCAGTATGGAGGGAGTTAAAAATGACAAAAACAGAAAACAATAAGTGACTCATAGAAGCCAGGCTGGAGACCAGGAACTGAAGGATTCTGTACTTCGACAACAGCAGTTGGCCGAAATTACTGAAGTTGAAGCAATTAAAACTAATCCGAAATATTTTTACACTTATGTGAAGAGCCAATCGAAATTAAAAACTGACATCATGGCCTTAACTAGTGCAGATGGTAACCTAGAAAGTGAACCATACATACTGTGAGCTTTTCAGTCAACAGTTTGCAAGGGTATTCAACCGACTAGAGCAAAAACTATGGATGATCCAGAATCCATTTTCACTTGTGCCATGATAGATCATCGAGAAATGTGTGACGTGCAGTTACGGAACTTTATATTTTAGCAGCAATTCAGACCATTTGGCCGACTGCGGCCTTAGGACCTGATGAGTTCCCCACAATTCTTTTGAAAAAACTGTGGAAGTGAGTTGGCCACTCCACTGCAGATGCTATTTAATTGATCCTTCCAAACGGGAATTATACCTGAACTTATGAAGAAAGCGAGTATCACGCCTATATATAAGAAAGGTCTACGTACGGATCCATCTAACTATAGACATGTTGCCCTTATGTCTCATATAACGAAAATTATGGAGAAAATTATCGTGAAAACTATTACTTCTTACTTGGAGACGAACCATTTAATGAATCTGGGGCAACATGGTTTCCGTGCAAGTCGCTCCTGTCTCTTGCAACTCATCGAACATCTTGAAAACATAAGGGCATCGTTAGAAAAGGGATGTAATGTTGACGTAGTGTATTTAGATCTTGAAAAAGCATTCGATAAGGTTGCTCATGGTGTTCTATTGCACAAACTAAGGAGCCTTGGAGTCACAAATGCACTTGGGAAATGGATACAATTGTTCCTTACGAACCGAACTCAGGTTGTGGCTGTCAAAGGTGCTACCTCTCAAGTAACTGAAGTTGTGAGCGGTGTGCCTCAGGGGTCCATGTTGTGTCCCTTGTTGTTCTTGATACACAATGCAGACATCAGCAGTATGGTTACCCACTCCAGTGTAAGATCATTTGCGGACAACACCAGAATACAGTGTGAGATAACAGATATCAACAGTACAGTGCACTTGCAAGGTGATCTTAATGCCATCTATGCATGGGCGGAAGAGAATAACATGAGTTCCAATGACAGTAAGTTTTAACTACTACGTTACGGAAAGAACGAGGCAGACAAGAACCAAACCGCGTACAAAACACTCAGCGGAGCAGCTATTGAAGAGAAGAAAATGGTCAGGGATCTCGGAGTTGCCATAACCAGTTATGCAATGTTTGGGATACACAGTGGACAAATGGTAAAAAAATGCATATTCCAGATGGGATGGATTTTATGTACATTCACTTGCCGGGATGAATTAACAATGCTTCTTCCTCTGCTTATGGCACCCATGGAAGCTGAGTGAATCGAAAGCGCTGGAAGGTTTACAAAGAACTTTTACAAGTAAAATATCCTCTGTGAGAAGTTTCAATTATTAGGATCAACTACAGAAATTGCACTTGTATTCTCTCGAAAGACGACGTGAAAAGAATATTATAATTTATACATGGAAAATTATCAATGAGCTTATACCAAATGTGAACCCAGAGGGTGCTATTGGCATCACTACCAGGAACCATCCACATTTAGGTATCATGTGCGTGCCACCAAAAGAGAATATCCGCCCAGGCTGATTAACAACTATTCAGCATCACTCTCTGTCAGTGATGGGACCCAGACTTTACAACTGTTTGCCAAGATACCTACGTAATTTTAAAGGTGTCGGCACAGAAATTTTCAAAAATCGTCTCGATAAGTTCTTAAAGACTGTTCCTGATGAACCAAGCTTGCATCGCTACCGTACGGCTGCTGAGAGCAACTCAGTAGATGCTCAGCTGCGCTACCAAAAAATCAATGGGAGGACGATACCAGAGGAGGAGGCAATGCCTTGTCCTGGGAGCCCGTAACTCCCAATGAACCTTCAGGAACTTCAGTGTGTGTGTGTGTGTGTGTGTGTGTGTGTGTGTGTGTAATAGAGAGAGAGAGAGAGAGAGAGAGAGAGAGAGAGGAGAGAGAGAGAGCGCTTCTGAACCCCGGGGTATTTGCCTACAGTTCGGTGGTTGGGTTTTACCATCCAGGTGCTGATGCATCAATGTTGCTTACGTTTACTTGGACGCTTCAGCAGCACTCAACCTTTATCCTACAGTAAGTCCAACTTATCCTTGGCTGTGTTATATTGGTTAAGCCTATACGATGACGTGGTGCATAAAACACTCATTACCTTACAAATAAAACTGCATTGTTCACTGTATTACTTAATATTTCTGTTGGTTGAAAACAGGACCTCATTTAGACCGCTGGGAGGTTAAAGTGTTAAAACGTCAGTCAGTATAGTCACTAAAACCACGACTTTGGCTGCTATCTTGGGAGGAGTGTGAATAAGTCGGTGAAGTGTATTACGAGACTCCTTGCACAAGCACACGTAGACTATACAGTTTTACACTCTCCCAGCAGCACCACGCAACCGATATATTTTGTGTAGCAGTGGCCACATACTAAAACCTTGTGTTAAAACGGAAGACAACGGACAGACATGCATAATGTTGCCAGTGTTGCAATTCCTTATATGTCCGTTTATCACATAAACGTTGCAGACTTCATCTGCTGCATTAACATGTATCTGGATTCGCCAGGTGCATTACCGGACCCCAGCACAAACAAGGCAAGACTACGCAATTTTCCTAGCAACACCACACCACCGAAATACCTTTGTAACAGTGACTACTGGCCCCATTCTATCGTTGCAATTTCATGGCAGACAATGGACACACATAGTATATCACTCGTAAGACAAAGGGAAGCAGGACTCAAAATATAATGATGCGTACTGTGTATCGGACACTGTGGTGGTGTGCCTGTAGATAGAAAACGAAACTTCGTCATGGTATTGTTCTTCAGAGCCATCATACGAGATTCATAATAACCTAAAGTTCGACAATAGATTTTGATATTACGGATATCTATGATGCCGTGTCCCATGGTGCTGAACATTGAAACGATTTTCCAAAGGCATTAAGAAATACCATATAATAATTGGTAGGTATGGGGGGACTTGATAGGTTGGCTAGTTGTAACGGGGTATTAGGAGAGGAAGAAAATGTTGCAGGACTAGAGAGGGTGGGATGGCCTGATCATCCTGCTTGGTGGCAAGATGTGTGAGGAAGTGGATTGTTGTGGAGTAAGAGAGAATGAGGAGGTTGGCAGGTGGGAGTAGGGCCTTCACCAACATATGTGATGTTTAGTGTTGGTGTGGGAATGTTGTTCCGTCTGGATGAACAGTGTGTGATTGCAGACACACAATCAAATAGTATAATGCGTGTGGAGAGAGAGAGAGAGAGAGAGAGAGAGAGAGAGTCTCTCTCCTTCGTTATATATATATATATATATATATATATATATATATATATATATATATATATACATACATTTATATATATATACATTTATATATATATACACATTTATATATAATATATATATATATATATATATATATATATATATATATATATATATACATATATATATATATATATATATATATATATATATATATATATATATATATATATATATATATATATATATATATATTGTTACATAGCCTATGATTTCATCATCCTTTGTGTAATTCTAACGTACAGTATGCTGCATGTTTGATCACGAGCGTGTTCTACCTCACTCCCCCCTTCTACCCTTATCGTAGAGTAAGTCGTTCTTTCTGTTGTTCGGAGCAGGATTGTCAACCCTTTGTCCCCTATGGCTTCATTTGCGCGTCCTTCTTACAAGTTGTATCAAGCTATGCCGGCCCCTATATAATGAGCTCAGTCTCTGCATTTATTGCCACTTAGATCTACTCCTCATTTTGTTCACATCTCTGTCCTCCCCTGTACAGTTGTTGTTGTTGTGAGTGCTTGGGAAGTCTCCAACCATCTGGCAGCTGTGTGATTTGGGTATGAGTGTTATTGCATTTTTTCTTGTACTGTGTAGCGTAAGGTGTTAATTCTTAGGCCTATTGAAGTTTTTGTGATTCATGTGTTTTGGGTATCAGCCCTTATTAATAATATTTTGTATCTGTAATAATATATCTTGCACTCACTGAGTATTATCTGGTTTTCTCATTTTATCAGGGCTGACTTAGATAAATTTACTCTTGCTAATTTCGTGTAAATAGAGGCTATTGCAGTTAACCATATATTTAACCTGTTTTTTGCCATTACATTATCCTTATGAGTCCTGAATGTTTTGTTGTTAGTTTGAGCATTAAACTTTAACTTATAATTTTACCTAACTCTTTTGTTTTGAACCTGGAACTTTACGGGACAGTAGTGATTTTTAGTATTCTCACTTAAAGTGTACATTATCTTTCTCTGTTCCGTAACAATACACACACACACACACACATACATATATATATATATATATATATATATATATATATATATATATATATATATCTATATATATATATATATATATATATATAGATAGATAGATAGATAGATAGATAGATAGATAGATATAGATATATAGATATAGATATAGATATATAGATATAAATATATATATAGATATATATATATATATATATAGATATATATATATATGCATATATATACATATATATATATATATATATATATATATATATATATATATATATATATATGGAGCCTATGTGGTACAGTGGTAAAGTGTGTTTTAGTACACTGAAAAACGAGGGTTTGCGCCCCGCCGGGTAATAAACTTTGGGAGCATTCTTCATGCCACGTACTGCATTGGCGGACACAAGGGGTGATGTGGTTGAACCAGTGTTGCATACTATAAAGTATGTTTGCACCCAGTCGGCTTGCCCGGGCCGATTACACTTGGTTCACAGACCACGCACACATCCAAAGCCACTCCAACACAACAATTACCCTTACAAGCACTTCTCACTCTACATACGGTCTCTACCAGACAGGCTAAGCCACTCGGTATAGATACATTGGCTGTATCGTCCCAACTTCAGTCGGGATGGACCAGTCCTGCAGTGGACACTCAAACGGCTGATGATATATATATATATATATATATATATATATATATATATATATATATATATATATATATATATATATATATATATTTTTAAATAGCTCGTATATAAGAAGGTTTGCTATGCTCACACCGTCATAGGTTGGTGATATGAGGCTACAGTCACTGTAGAAGGACACCCAGGGAGACAATGACCATCCTATCCTTCCTTGGGTCTATTCAGTCGTATTGTAGCAACTTGTAATGACGCCATGAATGCACCAGTTTGTCTGTCTGTCTGTCACACACACACACACACACACACACACACACACACACACACACACACACACACACACACAAATTCCGGCCATTCCTCGTATATTGGGTAACGAGACCTGATATTGACTCCCGTATCATATCGCATCACTACGACGAGATTGCAGCCTTATCAATGACCAATGACCTTGTATAAATATACTGGATGACGTGGGGCAGCTTCAGAACCCCGGGGTATTTCCTTACAGCTCCGTGGTTGAGTTTTACCATCCAGGTGCTGATGCATCAATGTTGCTTACGTTTACTTGAACGCTCCAGAAGCACTCAACCTTTATCCTACCGTAGGTCCAACTTATCCTTGGCTGTGTTCTACTGGTTAAGCCTGTATAATGACACGGTGCAAAAAAACACTCATTACTTTACATATAAATTCGCATTGTTCACTGTATTACTTAATGTTTCTATTGGTTGAAAACAGGACCTCATTCAGACTGCTGGGAGGTGAAAGTGTGTTCAATGGTCAGTCAGTATAGTCACTAAAACCCCAACTTTGGCTGCCATCTTGGCATCAGTGTGAAAAAAGTCGGCGAAGTATACCAGACTCCCTGCACAAGCACACGTAGACTATACAGTTTTACACTCTCCCAGCAGCACCACGCCACCGACATATTTTGTGTAGCAGTGGCCACATACTAAAACCTTGTATTATAATGGCAGAAAACGGACAGATATGCATGGTAAAGAAGATATTGCTCCTTCTGGATGAACAGTGTGTGAGCGTAGATACACGATTAAATTGTATTATGCGTCTGGAACTAAGGAGAGCCTGAATGTGTAATACTTGTATGAAAACTAATGTATGGATGTTTTAAAGAGAATATAATAAACGATGATCAATGGTTGGAGATGTTGTGTCACAACTATCTAGAATAATGAAGAAAGTGACATCATTTGTGGACTCGACACTCGTAACACCGTTATTTCAATTTTTATAATACAAAATATCCATTCATTATGCAAATACACTATCTCATTACCTCCGCGTGATCCATCAGTATGATGACTGCACAACATTTTCGCGCAGCAAGCCAATAGCTGTCCAACACTCAAAGTAGCAAAAATCCTATGCAACAGGACATCTACTTATACCATGGTTTGCAAATATAATGATTGTTTTTGTTTTGTTTTTTTCACAATAAAACAGACTGGATGATGCACAACATGGCATGCCCATTGTGTCACATGCATAATCATGAATCATTAATGGCCACCCTGGTTCAGCCACAAAAATGTTACAGCAGTTGGGTCGCACAATCGCTATACTCAGGTGAACCACGTTTCGAGACCCCGGATATATCATCATCTACTACTGATGCACAACTACAGTTGTTCACCACATTGTATGACGAACATTAGGATTCCAATATTCATCCAATACACGTTATTGCATACTGAGTTACAGGTCATCTCAGAACATCTGTATAATCACACCCTTCGTTTAGAAACGAAACACAAAGAAGTTTCGATACATGCGCCCCCACCACCTGTCCCCCCTCCCCTTCGTTCCACCTCGCCTCACAGTCATCTCCTGTCAGAGAAACAGTGGGAGTCAATGGCATTACTCTTTGTTTTTCTCTCTACCTTCCACTATACTGTACATACTTGTCAAACACTTATATCTGCAGACAGAGTATGACGATAGAATATTGTTTCTGTGGGTACTAGATACTGTAGCAGAGGGGAAGCTCTGCCGGGTATGCCCATTCACTTACTATTACTACGAAGTAAACAAACACAGTGGTGCGACACTTCACCAAACACGCTACCCGCTGCTTACTATTACTATGAAGTAAACAAACACAGTGGTGCCACACTTCACCAAACACGTCACCCGCTGCACTCGTTAGAAGTGGAGGTAATTGTACACACCTACAGTTACATTCTTCAGCCAATCATCTGGGACAGCACAATCATATATGATCGTATTTATCAAGTTGGTAACTACCCCACTCCTAAATCACCTGAGGCTTTCAGCATTTCAGCAGTCAACCCAGACACACATGCTGCCTTTCCCACCTGCATTCCGCCTATTGCCCTGCTCATAGCAGCAGCGTCAATCAGAGGCCAAGAGTCTGTTGGCTCCAGACTTTCCCTTTCCCAGTCAAACTCTTCATGCAACAACCGGTTGTAATGCTTTCTCCATGCCTCTTTAATATCCCCACTGTTCTCCCCTACATTTCCTTCAACATTCTCCACATACTGCTCACCTATATTATCCTTGTTTTCCCTCTTCATCTGATTTTTGCCACTTAAATATCATATTCTTCCTTCCCACACTATTTTGGCTATAAAGTACAAGTCTCTGAGCCTCGGATTTTGCGCTGTAAACCTCTTTTCTAGCCCCACACTTGGCAGCCAAGTATTCCTCTGTTACCACATTTTTTCCATTCCCGGAAAAAGCCTTCTTCTCTCCTTAACTGCAGCTTTTACACCCTTATCCCACCATCAAGTTATGTTATGTCTTGGGGGGGCTCCTTGTCCATCTTCACACTGAATCAGTAACTCTCAGGAGAATGTTCTTGAGAGCTCTGTGCTGTTCATTAACATTTTTGTCAACGGCTCCTTGTTTAGCCACCACTCTACTCATCTCGCTACAGAAGGCATCCGTACCTCGCAATGATCGCCCGAATCAGCCGTCACAGATAATTGCTATAATAACCCTCAAAATCACCAAGACAAGTTCCACCATAAATAGCCCGTAGTCCCCACAAGCGATGGCGCAACTGGCCAGGGTTGCTTTTTTTTTTTTTTTTTTTTTCCCTATCGACCATTGGGGCCGAAGACCCTGGTCATTAAGGCAAAAAATATATATATATGTATATACATTGATACATATATACATATATATACTAACATATATATATATATATATATATATATATATATATATATATATATATATATACATACATACATACATACACACATCCATGCATATGAACATACACACTTCCATGCATATATATATATATATATATATATATATATATATATATATATATATATATATAGATATATATATATATATATATATATATATACATACATTCATACATACATACACACATCCATGCATATGAACATACACACTTCCATGCATATATATATATATATATATATATATATATATATATATATATATATATTTATATATATATATATATTTTTAACTTATATTACTTATAAACTAAAATGACTAATCTAAAGACCCTAAAACTAATCACCTGACAGACAAATCACTAACCTATACTAAATCCTAAGAGACAAATAACTAGACCTACACTAATGGTAAAAAAGCCTCGACCAAGAGAACACCATCGACTGCAGATATGAAATGCCTTTCTACATTACATAACTGCACTCATCACCTGGTGACTGTCAGTCGAGGCACGACCTAATATAGGGGACATCAATATATGAAAGGGAACCAGACGAGTCAGGAACATTTCCATATATGTCAGTTGTCGGCCCTAATTAGAATAACTTAAGCAAGATGGTATAATGTATTTACACAATTTGTACAAAAAGTGAAGAACCTCGCCCAGCAGACCACCATCGACTGCAAGTGCCCAATACCTTCCTATATTGCACACCTGCACTCATCAGCTGGTGACAGTTAGTCGAGGAACGGGGTTTAATGTAGGGGACATCAATATTAGAAATAGATCAGTGGGTAGAGGAACTATTTCAAATACGTTAACTGTCAACCCTAATTAACAGTACTACGGTATATACAGTATACATATTTACAGGTGATAAAAACTATAACCATACAGTAAAAAAGTCACATCACTCTGATCAGTCCCGTCTCTCTCAGGAAAGCCATCAATTTATTAGTCATAGCAATGTCTCCATCACCCAGGATGGTGGAAAGGGTGAAGGGGACGTCTGCTGCGCCACAGTAATTTATAAGTGAAGCACGTTCACGAATAAATTGCCGACAGCGCAGGATGATATGACTGATAGATAACACCGCATTACAGATGTCACAGTGCGGTAGGAAGCGTCTTTCCATATATGATTTCATGTGAGTTAAAATCGTGGCATTGAGCCGTAGCCGTGCCAATACTTTTTCTTCAAGGCGACTGGGGCGGTTGGCTGTGTCCCAGTCGCCCAGGTGCGGCATACAAGTTGGAATATTTAGTCTGGTCCAATGACCTTGCCACAGAAGATTTATTGATTTCTTTCCGAGAGAGAGACTCGACCGTAGATCACGAGGAACGTCCCAAGTCTCCTCGAGCTCTACAGCCGACTTTGCAAGTAATTCAGCCTGCTCATTGCCGTAAATACGACAATGACCAGGCACCCAGATCAGAGTGAATGACTTGTTGCATGAATGCAACTTATCAACGATGCAGCCCTGGATCTCGTGAGAGTCCGTAGTACAAGATGCAATTGCCTGAAGGGCTGATTTTGAATCAGAAAATATGACAAATGAGTCATGCCTAGAATTGAGAGCATAGTCTATGGCCTTGTCAATAGCAAAAAGTTCGGAGGTAAACACAGATGTATGAGTCGGCAACCGATACCTAAGTGCACATTCAGTCGACCACACACTTGCACCCACACATTCACTCGACTTGGAGCCATCAGTGTACAATTCATGGGACCCCAAGTGACGAACGATGATGTTACGAAACAAGTGGTGGACCTCCGCCTCCAGCGCCTTGGCCTTTGGTGCTGGGAGCCATGTAACATCCACTGTAAAGCCGGGTGGCTCCCAAGGCACTATATTTTTAAACACCAACTTGTCACAGTCACTGGGGTCCACACCAAGCTCCTGAGTCAGTAAGTGGAGGCGAACGGCAAGTGGCCGACGCACCCACCGCATGAGATGGGGGTATTGACGCAGGGGGGTACAGGCCACATTGCCGATATTACTTTTCCTATATGTTCGTAAGCCGTATGAAAAGGCCAGGTGGTCACGGTGAATACAGAGGGGAGGCACATTCGCCTCCACTTCCATACGAGCTACACGGGTACATCGGACGGCTCCAAGACACATTCGCAAACATTTATTCTGTAGCACATCCAGTCCTTTCAGCGTGGCATCGGATGCCGAGCCATACACCTGTGCGCCATAGTTTAGCTTTGATCGATTAAGGGACTTATACACCATTAATAAAGATTTTCTGTCGGCTCCCCATGTAGTACCCGCTAGGTACTTAAGGACATTTAACGGTTTATCACAATGAGCAAGCAAAGTATTAACGTGAAGTTTAAAATTCATTCTGCGATCAAAGTGGAGGGCCAAAAACTTTACAGAATTTTGAAAAGGTACCGCTTAATTATCCACAAATAAACGCAAATCGGGGATGTTACGAGTTGTAAAAACTACAGCGGCACACTTAGGGATGGAAAACTTAAATCCCCACTGCAAGGCCCATTGGTGGACAGAGTCAAGGGCTGCTTGAATCCGCCCAGCCGAAAATTGTGCATTACGGGAGGAGTGCCGTATTGCACAATTGTCAGCATAGAGCGAGTATTTAAGATTCCTGGGGATGGGAGCTGATGACAGAATATCATTGATCATAATACTAAATAAAGTAGGACTAAGCACACTTCCCTGTGGCACCCCGTTTTCCTGGATAAGTATATCCGATGTTACGTTACGGGGCAAGTTGACAGAAAATATCCTGTCCCTTAAGAAATTTTTTTAAAAAATTGGCTTCATTAGAATACCGTGTCGCCATGTCATGCCATAGGCTTTATGGATGTCCAAGAACACCCCTATCATGAATTCTTTATTGGTAAATGCCTCTGAAATACAATGCTCCAAATTCATTAAATGATCTAGTGAACCTCTGTATTTACGGAAGCCAGATTGTTGATCATTTAACAAATTCTTCGACTCTAAAACAAAAAGAAGCCTATTGTTTATCATACGTTCCATGACCTTACATAGACAAGAAGTCAACACAATAGGACGAAATGAAGTGGGATTCATAAGACGACCAGACTCTTTGGGTATCGGTATGACGTGCGCAAAGTACCATGAGTTTGGGAACGTTGGAGATGCCCAAATCTCATTGTACAATGCTAACATCTTAATCAGGTTGTCCTGATTAAGATGCTGGATCATACCGTACGTGATGGTCTGTGGTCCAGGGCTGGTGTCTTTACAGGATTTAAGGGCAAGGAGCAGTTCATCTAGCGTAAACTCTAGGTTGTACAGGGAGTCTACGTCTTCTGTGGCAAAGTCTAATATCTGTAGCTCAGCCGTGCGTTTATGGTGTTGAAAACGCGGGTCGTAATTGGCTGAGCTACTTCCATGAGAAAAACTCCTGGCGAGGATGTTAGCAACGTCCACGGGCTCATCATAGATGTTATTATTAACCTGCAGAGTGGTGACAGGGAAATATAGGCCTTTATTATTTAATATTCTTATAGTGGACCAGACTTTACGTAATGGTGTTGTACGAGTCACCGTGGACAGAAAGGACCGCCAGGAGTTACATTTGGCCATTCTTATTATTCTCCTTGCCTCAGCCCATGCCTGTCTGTATGCAAGAAAATTTTTCTCAGTGGGCTGACTATAAAAAATCCTGTATCTCCTATTGCGTTTTCTTAATGCTTGTCGGCAATCCGGCGTCCACCAATGTGCTCTATGTTTCGCATGAACTGTAGAAGTCTTGGGAATAGCAGCCTTAGCTGCATGTAATATGGAAGTAGTTATATTTTCGACCTTAACATCTATGGTCTCCCCAGATATATCTAAATTGGCTATCCTTGAGAAGGATCCCCAATCTGCTTTCTTATAATTAAATTTTGGAGGTGGAGGGTCCGAAATGATGTCGCGTGTATAAGAAAGATAGATGGGTAAATGATCACTTCCCAAGGAGTCGTCGTAAGGATCCCATGAGAAATCTTGATGTATACCAGGGGAGGCCAAAGATAAGTCCACGGCCGAAAAGGTACCAGAATGATCATCTACATGAGTCACTCTACCATCGTCCAGAAGACAGAGGTTGGACTGTAGTATTAGGTCGGCTACTTGCTCCCCACGACCATCAATCCTCAAGCTACCCCATTGATAGTGATGGGCGTTAAAGTCGCCCAACACAAATTTATTCCCAGGTAGATGTTCAACCAGTGAATTTAAAACATCACTATCAATGGGGCCATGTGGACAGTGCAGAGAGCAAATAGACAGATACGTGTTATTAAATTTACTCTGCACGCAACCGCTTCCAGAGTAGAATTCAGAATCACTTCCGTTTGTGGGTGTGATTTGTGTGTGTATATGGCGACTCCGTGACCTTCATATCTTCTCTACGAGTAGTAGTGTTTGAACTGTGGAGGATCAGGGTGATCCTCCAGGCGCATCTCCTGTAAACAAATAACGTTTGGCCTGTGTATTGACAGCAAGATTGCTATATTTGGTAACTTATTCCCGACACCTCTACAATTCCACTGTAATAGAGTGAATGCAATGGTTTAAGATTTTCGTTGGGGGGCCAGTGTGCTTGGTCTTTTTTTGTCGCCCACCACCAGGCGAGCGACTACTGGGGGACCTATCCTGGTGCTTGTTTGTGGAGATCTCCATAGTCTCGTCAATAACAAGGCTCCCAGATTCCACCGAGGAAAAGTAATTCTTTCTCTCCCTCGCTGGACCAGGAGCAGGAAGGACATGAGGACGTGCCGGCTTGGTGGGGTGGTCAAGTTAATTTTATCTGACTTGTCAGGCTTATGTTTTGGCCGCACTGACTGCGAACCAGCAGCGGCAGCCTGGGAGTATAAAGTAGCAACAGGAATGTCAGTCAGAGAGTTTGAGTGTACAGGAGGCTTAGACTGAGAGGTAGGGCGTGGGGCATGAGGAGCGAATGTTAGGTCAGTCTGTGTCTCAACGGTGCACATCACGGGGCGGGACACAACCGCCGATGCATAGGAAATATTAGGCTTGGGAGTTGCATGCAACTCCTTCACCTTCTCCCTAGCATCGTAAAAGGATATGCCCTCAGTTGCTTTCACAGTGCACACCTCTTTCTCCTCCTTCCACTTAGGACAAACTCTAGAGGAAGTGGAGTGAGCATCCTTACAGTGGAAGCAACGTTCAGTCTCGGATGTACAGTATTCAGTAGAATGTCCCACAGTCGCGCGTCTGCCACACACGAAGTTTGAAGCCCGACAAGCCTCTTCGTGGTGTCCATACAGTTGACACTTTGCACAACGAAGGGGATTGGGAATGTATGGTCTTACGTTGATAATTTCATATCCTACTTTCACATTAGTAGGGAGAGATACTTTGCCAAATGTCAAGATAACTGTTGCGGTCTTTGTCCTTATGCCTTCCGAGAATCTTGTAATAAATCTGGCCTCTGTTACATCTTGCTGAGCAAGTTCCTGTACGATTTCTCCCTCTTCCATAAGCACCAGATCCCTGCAGGTGATAACACCCTTGCAGGAATTCATGGAGTGGGGGATCGTCGTCTGGACATCGTAACTGTGGAACTTCCTCAGTTTCAGCAAATCGTTGACCTGGGCTGAATTCATGGTTTTTAAGAGAAGGCCTCCACTCGCAAGTTTTTTCACTTGTTCCAACTCACCTGCACACCCATCAATCACCTTCTTGATGATGAAGGGATTGAGGCTGGACAGGGGAATGGAACCAACCGCATGAATCAGTACAAACTCGGCATTCTTTAAGTTAATGTCAAGGTGGGTATGGGTCTGGGGCCGTTCAGTCTGGGGGCAGTCCGTCCGTGCAGCAGTCGGGGGGTCGGTCAGGACTACCTCCCTCCTGAAGGGGGGGAAGGCAGTAGTGGCGTCCGCCATAGTTACCACTTCCCCCATGAGGGAGAAGTGGGAAGAAAGAGAAAAACAACCAAGGGAGAAATTGCCCAGGGAAAACACACCTAGTCTGAGATTACCCTCTCAAACCACTTTCGGGAGGACGCGCCTGTGTGTAACTCACACCCCAGAGCGATCAGTGGGGGGTACACTCCAGAGGTGAGTAAGCAAAGGCGATCTCAGTAATTAGATATAGACACCTACTATATCTACTAAGGCCAGGGAGGAAAATGAGGTCTTGCTAACCTAACTTTACTTTGGCTATGTACAAAGCTATTGCCGGTGAGGCAGCCCTAGAGTGCTAGAGGAGAGAACAACGAATACACGACTGCACCCTCCACGACCATTCATCAAAGTCCTTCCTAGGGTTGCGTATTGACCAGCTCTAAAACAAGAGCAAGTTGTGCCAGGCACAACAAACCTAGCCCGATGTAGCGTTTAAATCGGACTCCCTCGCTCACTCACTGATCTTGACTCCTTGCGTTCATTGCGCATGCGCCGTCGGCTGCCAGACGTCTGACTCATTCGCAGCAGAAGCTCTGTAGAGAGAAGAACTAGAGGGATGGTTGGTTATTTCGTTCGTCAGTGGACTCAGGATTTTTGCCAACTAAATCCGTGCTGATTTCACGGTTCAGTCCCATAATTTTTACCACTTACTCTTACGTGCCGTTATAAGGTCTCTTTCTCCTCTATGATAAGTTAAGGACGAATCCTCAGTAAACAGAAGTAGTTGCGTGTTGAGGAAGACAGATAACCCACTGATATTTTCATTTTGATTGTAGTTATACGTGTCAAGTGGGGTTGGTGGAGGATTAGTGCCCCTCCCTGTAAAACAATTAACTCTAAGCCCTTGGCCACCCCGTTTGGGATACATGGCGTCTGGCAATGAATGAATGAATGAATTGTAGTTATGACCCTATTAAAGCTATTACAAGAGATTTACATGGCTTATATGTAGTTTCTTCGAAATTATGTGTGAACTTAATCAGTGGTTTCGAGATGGTTAAGCCATGACCAACGATAACGAAGTTCCATAAACTGTTATCACGGTGAAGCATACTGTAGGTAGATATGTCAATACATACGAAATAACAGAAACAGGTTACGTGTAGTATTTAAATGGAATTCCAAGAGATTTTGTTCAGAAACCATTTGACTGTCGATTCAGTGAATATAAATGTGGGAAACGTGCAGAAACCACAAGATATTGCGCTGTTAATAAAGCATAACAACCAGTGACTCAGTGAGTTTTCTTGTCACTGGCTGCCATGCATCCTCACACCCCATTTCATATATTTCTCTCCATTCCCTCCCTCCAGCTCATCCTTGGTCTCCCCTCTTACTCTCCAAGTCAGACTCTCAACTAACTTCTTATCTTGGCCAAACCATCTCATTATATGTACTATCATTTTCATTTACATATTTTTTGTTGCAGGGAAAAATAGCAAGTTTTACGTTTGGAAGGCCTCTTTATTTAAGCTGAAATGAACAGGTAAGAACCATTCTGATTTACCAGAAGTGGGTTAGTTAAATAGATGTGGAGTTTAGGTTGATAGAAATTCATGGTTAAACATTAATACTAGTTATAATTTTTTGTGGTGGTTGCATTTTATAACTGAACTGTAAGCCACTCTTTGTTTCACCTAAAACAGTATTCTGCTGGTAGCACTGCTGAACTTCAACCTTTCAGCATAGACTATTCACTTCTGGCCAACATTTTCACTGAATCAAATAAGTATTGGAGATTTGATATGGTAAGGCACACCACTGGTTACGTTTAGATTAAATGAAGGTCCAAAGAGTCTAATGAATGAAGGCAGGTGCTGCAGGAGACAGGGAAGAACATAGGGGGGAGGCGGTGGCTGAATTGGTAGAGAGACGGCCTGCAGTCCTAATGGACCCAGGATCGAATCCCAGCTGGGGCAGGGAACAGTTTAAGGATTTGAATTTCCTAAAAAGCAGACTTTCCTGATCTACCAGATGACCCGCCGACATGTCGTAAAAACATCCCCCCTAATACCAGTACACCAGTCCTGTATGAGACAGCCCTAGCATGTATTCAATATGGAAGGTGGGTGTTAGCGCCGAAGTGGTGACATGTGGAGGTGTAGGAGGACTACTGGGCCTCGGAATGGATCACTGCCCCCGAGAAATAGGCCCTGCAGCCTTTGCCCAGGGTCGGACACATAAAAACAAAACAAAAAAATACAAGAGTGAAAAAAATGAGTGGAAGGAAACAGACAAGAGTTTTAAAGTAAATGGAAGTGTTGTTTGATAAATAATGTAATTATCTGCAGATGATACATTTCTTTTCTTGACGATGGTAAACAAATAGTGCTTGGTATGCACTTTAGAAGCTGTATCTGAGAATCAAATTTGACAGTGTAAGAGAGCATCATCATCATTTTAGAGGAATGAAATTACTGACTGTCCAGTGATTCTGTTTGGCCATTCAGAGGAATACCTTGAGAAGGGAGAAAAAGTGAGCAGATGGAGAGAACGCTTTAAGGAATTGTTGAACATAGAGAATGAAAGTAATGCGAATATAACTGGCTGGGAGAAGGAGGGAGGTGAAAAGACAGGAAGAAATCATTAAGATGGAAGTTGTGGAAGCAATGAAGAAAGTCAAAATGGGGAAAGCCCCAGGAATTGATAGAGTGTGTGGTGAAATGATGAAACATTGGGGACAGAGAGTGGTAGAATGGATGTGGAAGATGTGCAGATTGGCCTGGGAGGAAGGTAGAGTCCTGGAGGATTGGAAGTCACGTATAATTATTCCCATGTACAAAGGGAAAGGGGAAAAAGAAGTGTGTGGTAATCATAGGGGTATTTGTTTTCTTAGTGTAAGAGGAAAAGTATACGGTAGGATAATTACTGACAGAGTTTGGGACATAACAGAGGAATTAGATGGAGAAGAACAGGGAGGCTTTATGAAGGGAAGAGGCTGTGTAGATCAGATATTCATTCTTAGATCTTTAGTGGAAAAGTTTCTAGAGAAGGGAAAGAAGTTGTATGCGGCCTTCGTGGATTTGGAGAAAGCATATGACAGGGTGGATAGACAAGGATTGTGGAAAGTATTAAGAATAGATGGAGTAGATTGGAAGTTGTTGAATGCTGTGAAGAGTATGTATGAGGGTGCTAAGGCTGCAGTGTGTGTGGATAGTGAACTGAGTGAGTTTTTCTATTTGAAGGTTGAGTTGAAACAGGGATGTGTCATGTCTCCATGGTTGTTCAAGCTGTATATGGATGGGGTTATAAAAGAGATGCAAGGTAGGGCAGTGGATGTTGGAATGGCCCTAATGAGAGAGGGCAGTGTTTGGAAACTCCCTGTACTGTTGTTTGCAGATGATACTCCGTTGTTAAGTGAAGACGAAAGGGAGCTGCAGGGCTTGGTGGGTGAGTTTGGGAGTGTGTGTAAGATATGGAATTTAGAGGTGAATGTAGGGAAGAGTAAAGTATCGTCTTTGAGAGGGGTGAAGTCAGTGAATGTACAATAAGGTTGGATGATGAGGAAATGGAAAATGTGAGTACGTTTAAGTACTTGGGTGGTGTGATGACTAAGGAGGGAAGTTTGGAGGGCGAAGTGCTTGAAAGGGTACAACAAGGAAGAAAGGTTGCTGGTTCCTTGAAAACAGTGATAAGAAACTGGGAAGTGAGCATGAAAGTGAAAAATTGTTACATGACACTTTTGTGATACCAACTCTAACGTATGAAAGTAAAGCTTGGACCTTGTTGGAGGGACCGAAGTCAAGAGTGAGAGCAGTGAAAATGAGTTATTTGAGCGGAGCCTGTGGAGTCGCATGGAGAGACAGACTGACAAATGAGGATGTGAAAGAACGTTGTGGTGTGGATGTGATAGGAAGCGTTAGGAGAAACGCATTGAGGTGGTTTGGCCATGTGGAGAGGATGGAGAGTGAGAGACTGATGAGGAGAGTGTATGTGAGTGAGGTGGAGGGGGAGAGAGGAAGGGGAAGGCCAAGGATGAGATGGAGGGATGGATTGGAGACGTATATGAGAGAGAGGAGTGTGAATTGGGAACAGGGCAATGAAATTGCGGGGGACAGGATGACGTGGGGGCGATTTGTTTGTGGCCACCCCGTATAAGGGATTAAGGCGTCTGGCAATAGAAAGATAGATATTATTTTCAAGATGTAGAACAAGGAATGGAGCTTAGCTAGGTAGCGGTAAGGAGAAACCAGTAGGAATGGACAGAAAGAGGCCAGTGCATGACATTACACTAAAACTATTCCACTATGTGTACAAGGAAAGGATGAATATTATTGAGTCACGAATGGGAACCATGATAATGAGTCACATGAATTAGGTTGTGGATTAACATGAAGATGCCTAGGCAAACTAATGAAATTTACAGTGTTATGTTGGTGTGGAAGCTTCAGAAAGATCCACAAGGGATGCTCTGACGTGGTACAGCAATACAGAGTAAACAGAGGGTGATTTAAACTAGGAGAGTGTATGAGTAAAGAGGATGGAGTGAGAGGAACAGAAATACTGAAGATGAGGTGGAGGGATGGAATGGAGAGGAATGTGAGGGAGATCTAGGACACCTAGATCTGGCATCTGCTGTCTGGAGACAGGTTGGCATGGAGACACTTTAGCTGAGACTGCTCATCAGAGATTGGGGCATCTGTCTGTAGATACAGCTGGTGACGTTTCCCATTATTTCACCAATAAGAACTTACAAGGGGAAGTCTGTTTATTTTGGTGAAAGCTTGTACTGTATGAAGATGCTCTTTTGTTGGGTGTAATATAAGTGGTACCTAATTTCTACATAAGAAGTGAGAATTTCACAGTTGTAGGTAAAGCCTTCACTATGAACTAAACAAAAATTATTTGCAGGACATAATTTTCATTTTAAAGAACCCATTGGTAATCCAAGGTTCCTTGGTATACAAGGATGAGTGATGTACCATATCTGTTGACCCTCATTATATATCATTTTGCTGTAGTAAACACTATTAGAGGTTTAATCAGTGCCATATAATTAAACTTCCATTATACTGTATATATTTATATCTTATTTTGCCATGGTACACACTAGTGGATGTTGTTCCAGTGCCATATACTTATACTTTCATTAAATATATCAGTGTTCTCCAGCCTTCAAGACCTGTTCCACACCATTTCCCCTTGCTGAACCTTTTCAGTAACACAGAGAGTAGCCAGCATACACTCATAAACCAAACCTTTACTTCCAACAGTCTCCACCACAATACATGCATGTTATGAACCCACATCTATTTCCTTCCCCCTTTATTTTTATGAATGGAGAAAATCTGTAAGTTGGTGTACGGATTATTTTAAATTAATTCATTTTTCCTTCCTCTTTTCATCTTCTTAAAGACAGAAGTAAAACTTTTATTTTGTACACACAACTGGAAGTTGTACCAATCCTAGATCTTTCTGTTTTCATTAAATACATTACTACACTCCCTCTTCTGTCTTTCTTTCCCCTTCCTTCTGCCTATGGGTGACTCAACACTGAGTGACAAACCAAGTGGTTTCCTGTACACCAGGAAACCATTTACTATGCTGGGTGGTAACCATATAACCTGCTTAACCCGCGGTGTCCCGTCGACGTTCTTTTACGTCCACACGTTTTGTCACTGCCAATCCCATCGACGTACATAAACGCGAAAAAAATGCAAGGTCCCTAATTTGCACAATTTTCAATTTTCGCGAGTCATTTTTGGTACGTATACACGTGACACCTTCCTCAACAAGATGCCAGTCAGAGACAATGCCTTACCCAGCATGACCTCCTCCCCCCCCCTGCATGCCATTGTCTCAGCAATTCACCTGTTATCAGTGACCTGGCCAGTATAGCCATGTCATGCCACGGTACGAAATTCAGGGCCAGAGTGATTCCCCAATCAATGACAATGTGGAGGACAAACTTTACATAGCATTAGAGGAAGAAACAGTTAGAAATGATGATCAGGTAATGTGGCAAAAAAAGGTCAGGTATTAGTGAGTGAAACAATGCTTATACTGCCTATATTACTGCTTGAAAACCAATATACTCTTGTACTACATATAAATTCGTAACAGTAAATAAATAAATACCGTTTATGAGTGGTGTGAAATAGTTATCCTCCCATAGAACTCGTTTTCTTTGGTGCCAGCCTGATAGAAAACCCAGTAAGGTAAGGAGGCTCTCCTACCTGTAATGAGTATTTTAAACCTCAGGTGAGCGATTTCTCTATGAATTTTCGATGTTTCTCACCAAAAGCGAAGGTTTGAACCAAAAAAAAAAATTTCCTAAAATGGTTGGGATTGGGGGGAGTCAGTGGTGGAAAAGTGGTCGGGATGGGGCGGGTTAAGGCACCTGATGGATTAGTGCTTAATTAAGGCGCCCCAATCAGGTTATGCCTGTGTAGGTTTATATCCAAGGGATGGTTGGGGCTTATTGCTCACGTCGTGCCACTCAGGGATGAATGAGGCTGGTCATTCTCGTCTTTAATGTCAGGACCAACTTGCCTAACCCTGGGCTCCTCTCCTGATGGGGCAGCATAGGACTGGATGATGGATGGATGAATGGATGGAAATACATTATTTGTTTGCTTTTGTAACACTAGTGGAAGTTGTGCCAGTGCCATATCTTTATGTTTTTATTAAAAATATTAATATAAATTGCTCTAGTAACCACTTGTGGAAAGTACCAATTCATATAGGTAACCTTTGGTTAGGTCGTTATGCTAGGTTGCTTTACACTGGACTGTGTAGCCTATGACTGGGTGCCTCCATTCTTGCCTATCCGTTTGCCCTGTAAGTGTGTTTTTCTTTAATTATGCCTGTTGTCTCAATTTCAGTCATCTTCATTGTATTATTCGGGTACAAATTCTTCCTGATTACCATTTTTCTTAAACCTTTCCTACTATAGGCCTAATTGATTTTCATTTTTGCAAATACTCATGCTTGTAAATAATGGCATATTAATGCCATCTTTCCATTCTTAAGTAGGGTACAAATCTTTAAACCAACAGGTGATACTCATTCCTCCAGACAGTCCTTTCAACTTGAACCTGATAATGGAAGAAGAGGAATAATAGTTTCCCGGGGCTAGCCCCTATCAGATCATATAGCCCTAGTAGGTGCATGGAGGGTGCTACCCCTCTCGGCAAGGCAGCTACTGGGCATGGCTCGAACTCATGACTCCCCCAGTTCTGAGACTGATGCTCTACCAGTGAGCCACTCTGCCCCCCAAAAATGGAAGAAACTTTGACTGGAAAACCAATTGTCATATTGCACTAGTCTTAAAATGGGTTCAGTTCCATTAAATGTCCAAACAGGGAAAGTACAGACAGAAGATAGTAAAACAAACTTCATATTCATAATTATTTTTATTTATCTGTGACTTAAGAAAACGTATGTAACTACTTGAATGTTGAATTGAGCAAGCAAAATGGAATAAGATTATTGGAGTAGATGCATGAACAAAGGAACTGATATACTACCCATAAGCACAATACCAGATAGTGCACCCAAGCTGCCTCCAAGTGGTTGCTGACAAACAAAATAATGGTCCTCCTGCTGTGCAATTCGCGAAATATCAATATCCAAATGTCGAAATGCTGGTTTTCCTAAAAAAATATTGATGAAATCAGTTTACTCAACATATTTTTGCAAATACAGTATCATATGTATCCCCCAACCCCCAACACACAGACACAATGATAACAATAATAAAAATTCCTTGCTTTGGCTTCCAGCATGAACACTGTATTGGCAAAGAGCTTTAGTAGTCTGCAGATACCCAAGCCAGCTTAAACTGGTCTCATCTGAATTATGTGGCTTTGTTTATAATTTTTTGTTGTGTGATATTCTCATTCCAGGAAGACAACATTTTCATTGTTTACTGATAAATTTTCACACCAGAACCATGAGTGTGAGATAAAGTACAGTAGAGTATATACAGTATACTGTGATCTGTGAAGGGAATGCCAAGCAGTTGGATGTTTATATACAGAAGTGATGGTAATGATTGAGAAATAGTTTTCCAAGATTTTTAGATTTCCATAAGCCTCTTGATCCTGAAAACTTCTGAATTTGGGAATTGCACTGTACTACTGTATTAGTCACCACAATACCATAACCATGCAGGACCTCATCAACCCACAAATTATTAATACAGTGTTCATTTTTTTTTTTTTTTTTACGCATAAAGGAGTGCAAAATGCATTGCATAATTTCGAACTAATTACACTTGTCAGACTACCTTCTTTTTCCAAATAACTCCACAAACATCATAATCTCTGAGGTACCGGTATATATTCCTTCAAGATGATTGTTTTTTTCAACTGTGACTCGTAAGAGAGAGAGAGAGAGAGAGAGATTTTAACAGTCTCCCAAACTCACCCACCAAGCCTTGCAGCTCCCTTTTGTCTTCACTTAACAACACAGTATCATCTGCAAACAACAGTACAGGGAGTTTCCAAACACTGCCCTCTCTCATTAGGGCCACTTCAACATCCACTGCCCTACCTTGTATCTCTTTTGTAACCCCATCCATATACAGATTGAACAACCATGGAGACATGACACATCCCTGTTTCAACCCAACCTTCAAAGAGAAAAACTCACTCAGTTCACTATCCACACACACTGCAGCCTTAGCACCCTCATACATATTCTTCACAGCATTCAACAACTTCCCGTCTACTCCATCTATTCTTAATACTTTCCACGATCCTTGTCTGTCCACCCTGTCATATGCTTTCTCCAAATCCATGAAGGCCGCATACAACTTCTTTCCCTTCTCTAGAAAGTTTTCCACTAAAGATCTAAGAATGAATATCTGATCTACACAGCCTCTTCTCTTCATAAAGCCTCCCTGTTCTTCTCCAACTAATTCCTCTGTTATGTCCCAAACTCTGTCAGTAATTATCCTACCGTATACTTTTCCTCTTACACTAAGAAAACAAATACCCCTATGATTACCACACACTTCTTTTTCCCCTTTCCCTTTGTACACGGGAATAATTATACATGACTTCCAATCCTCCGGTACTCTACCTTCTTCCCAGGCCAATCTGCACATCTTCCACATCCATTCTACCACTATCTCTCCCCCATGTTTCAGCATTTCACGACACACTCCATCAATTCCTGGGGCTTTCCCCATTTTGACTTTCTTCATTGCCTCCACAACTTCCATCTTACTGATTTCTTCCAGTCTTCTCACCTCCTTCCTTCTCCCAGCCATTCCCCAGCCACTTATATTCGCATTACTTTCATTCTCTATGTTCAACAATTCATTAAAGTGTTCTCTCTATCTGCTCACTTTTTCTTCCTGCTCAAGGTATTCCTCTGATTGGCCAAACAGAATCACTGGACAATCAGTAATTTCATTCCTCTATAATAATGATGATGCTCTCTTACACTGTCAAAGTTGATTCTCAGATACAGCTTCTAAAGTGCATGCCAAGCACTATTTGTTTACCATCGTCAAGAAAAGAAATGTATCATCTGCAGATAATTACATTATTTATCAAACAACACTTCCATTTACTTTAAAACTCTTGTCTGTTTCCTTCCACTTATTTTTTTCACTCTTGTATGTTCTTCCCTGTCTCCTGCAGCACCTGCCTTCATTCATTAGACTCTTTGGACCTTCATTTAATCTAAAAGTAAGCAGTGGTATCCCTTACCATATCAAATCTCCAATACTTATTTGATTTAGTGAAAATGTTGGCCAGAAGTGAATAGTCTATGCTGAAAGGTTGAAGATCAACAATGCTACCAGTAGAGTACTGTTTTAGGTAAAACAAAGAGTGGCTTACAGTTCAGTTATAAAATGCAACCACCACAAAAAATTGTAACTAGTATTAGTGTTTAACCATGAATTTCAACCTAAACTCCACATCCATTTAACTAACCCACTTCTGGTAAATCAGAATGGTTCTTACCTTTTCAGTTCAACTCAAATAAAGAGGCCTTCCAAACGTATAACTGTTGCTATTTTTCCCTGCAACAAAACATATGCAAATGAAAATTTTCATTCATTCATTCATTGCCAGACGCCATGTATCCCAAACGGGGTAGCCAAGGGCTTAGAGTTAATTGTTTTACAGGGAGGGGCACTAATCCTCCACCAACCCCACTTGACACTTAGGGATGCCAACAGTATCTGGTGTTCCCAGGCGGTCACCCATCCAAGTACTAACCAGACCCAACGTTGCTTATAGTACAAATAATGAGATGGTTTGGCCAAGATAAGAAGTTAGTTGAGAGTCTGACTTGGAGAGTAAGAGAGGGAGACCAAGGATGAGCTGGAATGATGAAATGGAGAGAAATATATGAAATGAGGTGTTTGAGTAGGAGGGATGGCAGCCAATAAGAAAACTCACTGGTCATTATGCTTTATTAACAGTGCAATATCTCGTGGTTTCTGCACGTTTCCCACAATTATAGTCACTGAATCGACAGTCAAATGGTTTCTGGACAAAATCTCTTGGAATTCCATTTAAATACTATATGTAACCTGTTTCTGTTATTTCGTATATATTGACATATCTACCTATGCTTCACCATGATCACTCGTTTATGCAACTTCGTTATCGTTGGTCATGGCTTAACCATCTCGAAACCACTGATTACGTTCACACATAATTTCGGAGAAACTACATGTAAGCCATGTAAATCTCTTGTAGTTGGTTTAATAGGGTCATAACTACAGTCAAAATGAAAATATCTGTGGGTAATCTGTCTTCCTCGACACGCAACTACTTTTGTTTACTGAGGATTCGTCCTTATTTTTTGGCCCAACGACTTAGACTCATTGTACACAGTTCAGAGGAGAAAGAGACCTTATAATGGCAAGTAAGATTAAGCGATAAAAATTATGGGACTGAATTGTGAAATCAGCGCGGATTTTGTTGGCAAAATTCCCGAGTCCACTGACGTACGAAATAACCAATCATCCCGCCAGTTCTCTGCACGGCTTTTGCTGCGAAAGAGTCGTACGTATGGCAGCCGACGGCGCATGCGCAATGAATGCAAGAGTCACGATCAGCGAGGGAGTCAGATTTGAACGATACAGCGGCAACACGTACTTTACTGCTATTAAATAACGATTTATTTCTGCCATCTAGTCTCAGTGCACAATCAGACCATTTGCGCCCAGAGTCCTTATATAAACCAAGATCGGAACTGGGCATGGAGGAGTAGATTGTAGAACCAGTCGAGCAGGGCAGTACTCCCAAGGTGGATGGAAAGCTGATGACAGGGAGAGCTGGAGCTCCCATTTCATCAGCCATCGGGACTAGTTCCTGACCATCCCCCTTTGCTGAAATTTTTCAGTCTCAGTAACAGAGAGTAGGCCAGCATGCTCTCCAATACAAGTTTCTCTAACTGTTAACACCAAACTACATGCACGGTACAAACAACACTTTTCCAAAATTCAGAACATGTCATGGCATCTCAGTACATAGCCTTGGAGTCCCTGGGGGGGGGGGACCATAGATACCCCCACCATCCGCCCCTCTCCCGGTGATGACTCGAGCTGTCCGGAACCACTGTCTGACTCACTTCTTCTTCATTTCTGTAACAATCACGGCCTTTCTCTAACCTTCGCTCTGTTGAGCACCACCTCTCCTCCTCTAAACCTCACCTTCTTTTCCTGAGACTCAGCTGTCTGAGGCAACTGACAGCAAACCTTTTTTTGTATCCTCCTACTCTCTCTATACTCATTTCAAAGCCAAAGGTGATTGTTGTGTGTGTGTGTGTGTGTGTGTGTATATATATATATATATATATCTCTATATAGATAGATATATATATATATATATATATATATATATATATATATATATATATATATATCTTCCTCCTGTGTTCCTGAACTGGATTCTTCTGAATTCTTTACACACGGGCTTCGGCTTTCCTGTCATTCTCTGACTAATTATATCTAGGCTGTTTACTCATCCCCTAATTCTACTGACTATGAAAAATTCTTTGACTATCATACTTCAACGATGGAACACATTCTATCCATTTCTCCTTTCTCTGAAATCTCCATTATAAAAGATATCAATTTTCACCACCATCTTGGCTCTCGTCTCCTTTCACTGATCCACTTGGTGAACAAGCCTACATCTTTTCTATCCTTAGTAACCTAGACAAGCTTCTACAGCACCCTACCCATATCCCTGACTGCCTTGGAGAGAACTCTAACGTACTTGACCTCTTCCTTACAACTAATCCTTCTGCTTACACTGTTAATCTTTCCACTACGCTAGGCTCCTCCAATCACAACCTTATTACCTTAACCTGTCCTATTGCCAGTACAGCCTGTGGACCCTCCAAAGAAATGTCGACTGTGGCACATTGGAGCTGCAGATTGGGAGGCCCTCAGGCAGTACTTCTTTGATTTGCCATGGAATGATTATTGTTTCCATGGCTGGGAGCCAACTGAGTGTGCCTTGCACATTACGGAAGTTATTCTCTCAGGCATGGAAGCATACATTCCCTTCTCATATCCTTTGACTGATGCGAGGAAACCTTGGTTTAATCACGCTTGTTCTAATGCTGTCCGCAACAAGGTGAAGGCCTATAAAAGGGACCGAACCAACCCACCCCTGAATCACATCTTTTTTATGTTTCTGCCCGGAATCATGCTAAGTCTGTTCTCCGCTCTTCTAAAAATAATTTCATTCGTACTAAATGCTCTCAACTCTCCAATTCGAATTCTTCCCACTCCTGGCACCTTGCCAAAACCCTTTCTAACAACTTTACCTCATCATCCTTCCCTCTTCCTTTCTACTCTGATGGCTCTGTAGCTATTTTTTCTACTGATAAAGCAGATCTCTTCGCTCAGACTTTCTCCTCCAATTCTACCTTAGACAATTCCGGTGCTGTTCCTCCATCACTTCCCCCTTAATTCCTCATGGCTGACATTAAAATCTCTTCAACTGATGTATTTTCTACCATCACAGGCCATAATACTAACAAGGCATATGGGCCTGATGGAGTCCCTCCTGTTGTCCTCAAGAACTGTGCTTCTGTGCTTACACCCTGCCTAGGTAAACTGTTTCGCCTTTGTCTAACAACTTGTACCTTTCCTTCTTGCAGGTTTGCTCTCATTCAGCCAGTCCCAAAGAAGGGTGACCATTCCCAACCCTCTAACTATCGTCCAGATGCTTTACCATCCTGTGTCTCATAAGTTCTCGAGTCAGTTCTCAATAGAACAATTTCAAAGCATCTTTCCTATCACAACCGTCTATCTGATCGTCAGTATGGGCTCCGTCAGAGACGCTTCACTGGCGATTATCTCACCTAACTTTCAGACTCCTGATCATCCTCCTTTCAGGACTTTGGCAAAAACTTTGCCATTTGCACTTGACATCTCAAAGGCTTTCAGTCGAGTCTGGCATAAATCTTTAATTTCCAAACTGCCCTCGAATGGTTTCTATCCTTCTATCTGTGCCTTCATCTATAGCTTCCTTTCTGGTCGTTCTGTAGCTGCTGTTGTAGATGGCCATCGTTCTTTTCCTAGGTCTGTCAACAGTGGTGTTCCTTAGGGCTCTATCCTATCACCAGCTCTCTTCCTTTTATTCATCAATGACCTTTTAAGCTGTACATCTAACCCTATCCACTCCTACGCTGATGACTCCACCCTTCACCTTTCCATTCGGTTCCCGCAACGTCCATCTCAGCAGTTACTTCAACAAACAAGGGATGAGGCTATGGCACACCTAATGTCTGACTTGGCTCGTATCTCTGACTGGGGTAAAAATAATCTTGTTGTTCTTAATGCATCAGACTCAGTTCTTACACCTATCAACCCAACAAAATCTTCCACGGGAGTACCCGCTAAAGTTTAATAATATTCAGCTTAATCCTGCATCATCCTTGAACATGCTTGGGGTTTCATTCACTCGGGTATTAAAGTATTATGGAAAGATCATATTACATCTCTTGTAAAATCTGCTTCCAAGAAATTAGGTGTGCTAAGCCGACTCGGTTCCTTCTTTACCCCTGCACAGATGTTGACTTTATACATGGGTTTTATCCGTCCCTGTGTAGAGTACAACTCTCATGTATGGGAAGACTCCCCACATACAGCTCTTCTCAATAGGGTGGAGTCAAAGGCTTTTTGTCTCATTAACTCTCCTCCTGTTACTTGCTCCCTTCAACCTCTGTCTCATCGCTGCACTGTTGCATCTTTATCTCTTTTCTATCGCTACTTCAATGGTCACTGCTCCTTTGAACCGTCTGCTTGCATCCATTCACCTCTATGACGGGCATATAGCACCAGTCTAGCAGCAAACTCTCACCCCATTTCTTTCCAGCTCTCTAATGCAACAGTTAACCATTACTCCCAGTCCTACATTTATGCAACAGGTCAACTCTGGAACTGTCTCCCTCTGTCTGTTTCCTACTAGCTATGATCTCCAGTCTTTCAAACGCAGTGTGTCCAAGCATCTCGAAATGAACGGATCTTGAATTTGGCTCTCTCTTGTATTTTGTTTTTCTCCAGTAAGGAACTCTTTGTGGGCTTGTGGCCTTTGGTTCCTTCTTCCTGGCATAAAAAAAAATCAATAGCTTATAAAGGAGGGAACCCCGGGGTAGGGACCTATAAGCTTTGCGACTGGAGCCGATAGGCAAAGGGCAGTACGCTTAGTACCCTTCCAGCAAAATCCCTTACACACGAAGCTTGGGAGGTAATGGGTTAAAGTCTAAGGTAATTGCACAAATATTTTCAAGTTAGGCCCTCTGAAACACCGTAATCTTGCATTTGACCTTTCAAGGTCACTCAAGGTCAAAGGTCATGCTGCCAAATGAAAGCCCATATTATACTTCCTATATCTTAGTAATAGTAAATATCACTTTTTTCCAACGAGTTTCGAGTTATAGCCCCCTGAATATCCGTGACCTTGAGTTTGACATTTGAAGGTCACTTGCGGTCAAAGGTCAAGGTACCAATTAAAAACCCATATATTATTTCCTATATGTTGATAACAGTAAATATTTTTCTATCTTCAACCAGTTTCGAGTTACAGCCCCATGAATATCCGTGACCTTGAGTCTGACCCTTCAAGTTCATTCAAGAATAAAGGTCTTGGCGCTAGCCCTCTTAAAATCCGTGATCTTGATTTTGACCTTTCAGGGTAACTCGATTACCTCCAGAATTTAATCATTTTCTTTGAGGACCAGTGCCCACATACCCTGAAAGTTTCATGTGATTTCATTTAGCCGTTTTTCCGTAATGCTGCTAACAAACAAACAAACACACACAAAGAAAGGACCAAAAAAAAACTTCGCGGACTCCGTCCGGGCGAGGTAAATATTTTCTCGCTGCCATTGGAACTCACATTTGCAACATTGCAACAAAGAAAACTTGGTTTTATTCTCGAGAACTGAGATATTCAAAATACATCAGATAATTGGTACAGGTTAAGCAGCCTATTCTCTGTATTCTCTGAGGTCAAGAAACTCTCCTAAGCGACACACACCCTTTCATAACACACCCTTTCATATACCACTTCATCTGTGCAAACATCCATAGTCCATATCGATTATGCTACGTGCAAAGACTGTATCATTCTGGACTGGTGAACTGGTTTTAGGGACAGGGTTTTCTATGAATTGTTAGCCGGTGTTGTGGAAGATCAGTAAAGCCTATTTTAGTGGGAAAAAAAAAAAAGGGGGTGTTTTCTCCCCCAGTTGGGATCGAACACAATACCTTGCGGGCATTAGACTACTTCTCTAACTAGTTAATCAAAACCTCCCCCAAAACTATGCTAATATAGATGTAACTGAGATAAGAACACCAGGAGAGGCATTCCTTGACGGACACAAATTATGCTGAAGAGTACAGGTGGCAGTGCAGTTGGAATGGATAACTGGAATGCCTGAAGGGGACTGTTCGTGGGATTTACAGAAAATATCAGTCTTATTACAGTATAAGGGATATCTACCAGAAGGAAGAGAAGAGGAAGAGGAACAGGGAAAAAAACAAATGATGAAACAAACAATAAGTAAAATTCTGACTGGCAGAGCACGTACTGTGAAGACTGTAACTGCACTGAACAAAGTGAATGTATGAAGTGACTACAGAATGGTGATAGGTCAGGCAATATAATTTTCATCTCAGAAAAGAGGAACAGGCTATTCTGGCAGTCTCTAAACCCCCAAGCTGTGAGATAGAGAGCAGTGGTGTCCAGTCCATTAATTCAGGATAAGTTGTTGTTGCTGGTGTTGCTTAACTCCGATCTTTAGGGCCCAGCAGACCTGTCAACCGCAGGTAACTAACTTCCCATGGGATGGTCTCATAGGTTCCCGAAACTGTTGATGTGCTGCGTCCTGTGTGGCTTCTACTGTGCAGTGTTCACTAGGTGAATTATACTGCATTGGTCTATTCTACAAGCAAGGTGCGTGCCATCTGTCATCTACTCAACCCAAATCCAAGCTTGTTGCTGAGGAGGGCTGGGTGATGTCCTGAACTAAGCCGGGCTATGTGAACTCGATCAGTTCTGTTTATATGTAGATATCTCTGATGGGTGGATGCAGAAGGCCGCCTACCTGAGGTGGCGATGAATATCCTGGAGGGAGGACCTGCCCGAAAAACAAGACATTGCAGCCTGCTGCAAATGTGGGCTCCAACTGGTCCTGCAAATGGCCTTCACCTCTCCCCGTGTCCCTAAAAGGGGGATGGAGGGCTGCAATGTTGACACAAAGCAGCACTCCTGGAGATACACTCTTCATTTTTTAACTTCTAGAAGACTTGCAGCAACTCCGGCCAGCAAGTCTCTCTTACTCCCAGCCAGAGAAACTGAACTAAATCTCGGCCCACACAAAAACAGATGCCACGGATGTAACAAGAAAACTGCACGCAGGCACTGGCAGATTAACTGCAACCGCAATAAAAGGTGGTTTCATCTCAGTTGCTCAGGCCTGTCATCATGATGGACATGTAGCTGAGGCAACACACACACACACACACACACACACACACACACACACACACGTACATCTCGTACCTAATAACATCATACAAATAACATCGAGAGAAAAAAAAAACACCTAATGAAACATGCAACATTGTAGGCATATACATACATCCATTCGCATCATGCCTCCATGATAGAACCTATCACTATCTCCACTCTACTGTAGAACATCCTCAGTGTAATAATAGGAGATTTAAGTGCAAAAGACTCCTCATGACTAAACACTCAGATACAAGACAGCCGATGGGCCCTGTTTCTAGAACAGCTTGTACTTTTAAACTTTCTAAAAGATCACCATATCCCAACACCACCTCCACGCAGACGCAATGAGATGGCCTTCTCTCCCGACCTCGCTATCTTTGCACTGTCCATAAAAACTGGAAAACAGCAGACGATCTCCCATCAGACCACTTCCCGATTATCATATTATACATAATAATAGCGGACCCAGACAAAGCAAGGAACACCTTCATTACTTACACAAGGGTAAACTGTCACAGTTCACTCGACGCAGAGCAAACAATAGAGAGCTTGCTACATTACCAACCACTGTGGATCAAAGTCATCATCATCGTCATCATCATCACTATCAGTGGCCTGATTCAGTTAACTGCAAGCCAAAGGACTTTTTCGTCTCTCTCCTTTCTGACCTATTGGCAGTTAGTCAGATCCATCTCATCCCAGTAAATCACCAAACTTCATCTCGCCCACTGCTCTCTGTCTGCCTCTTCCTTTCATTCCATCTCTGGTTTACCACTTAGTTAACCTGGTTGCCTATCTATTATCTGTTTTACGAAGGACGTGGCCTACCCACATCCAATTATGCTTTTTCACCCATCTACTTTCGTCTGCTCCCTTATCCAGGAAGCTCCGTCCGACACATAACATGACACTTTTCATAATCCCAAGGATATCGCTAAATTGCACTTTTTTTTTTTAATCTATAAAATAAGACAGGAAGGAAATCGAAATATCTTTCAAATTTTGATCATGATTATAATTATGATCAAATGTATTACAAAGCAAAATCTTTTTTTTACCTCAGCACTAGTATCACCAACGTAGGTTAAATTCAATTGTATTCTTCATTTATATCAGAGCGACTTCATAATGTTTGACATAAGGAGACGCTTTATCAATATTACCTATCTTTAATTCTTCTATAGATATATGGCAACTTTTCCTTAATGTTTGCCTTCCAGTGATAAACACGTACACCTCCTCGCCCACTGGCTCTGCACATCCTCCTACCCGCCGTATGTCCCACAAGTGATGGTTCGAAAAGCGTCTCACACTTCGCAGACAGAGTGAATTGACACCAAGTTTGAAAGCATTAGGTCGTACTATATAATGTACTGTAAGTTTTAGACCCATAAATATAGTCCTGAGGGCACGATAACGAGTGTCGATATGCATAACGAGAACACCACGAGGAAAAGAAGCGCGATAGAAAGAAGGATGTTTCCTCTACGAAGCGTAATTAAATGCATGCAGTGGATAAGTTAGGGTGGGGCCACTCCTACTTGAAATTTACTATAAGAGACGGAAACGAGGCACAGAGTCACGTCTAAGCTTCATATATTGCTGATGCAGCAGCATGAACACTGTGCTTCTTTTCATCTTGTCGATCTAGTGTTTAGATCCTGGAACATTTATTGGATCGCCCAGTCAGTCAGTTATTCCTAAGAATTCTCAGATGGAAAGAGGTTTACTCTAGTGATGCTCCATATGCAACTTCACTTAAGCTTCCTAATGATTTTCACACAGAGGATGCGTCACTCTAGCAAGCCTCATATGGTGCTCTATTGCACCTCCCAAGGGATTTTCACATGCAAGGCTCGTCAATTAAGCATTTTCCCATATACTGCTTCAATACAGGAAAGCCTCATATGCTTCCGCACCTACCTAGTATTCTGTACTTGTTAGATGCTCAAACATCTCTTGGTGCACTTGGTCCTCGTCCTTCACTAACGTTTTCTTACCTTCTCCAACTCAGTTGAACGGAGGTTATGTTTTCAAATACGTATGTTTGTTTGTGTACAAGTTGTCGCAAAAAATGTTATCGGACCTCATTGAAATCCAGTGCATATGTGGTCTGTGGATCAAGGAAAAATTGACTAGATTTTGAGGTAGATCCGGCCAGATCCGAGTGAAGGAATAAATAATGTTGCTGGCGTAGGTATGCACCCTCTGAGATTCTGTGACAAAATAGACCAGTTTCGTATAATTAACTAGCTATGTGGGACAGTAAAAGTCTTCGTCGGATGGGAAAGAGGAATACATTAGTAAATCATGGTTTTTATTGGCACTGGCAGAAGTATGCTCTCCGTGATTGCTTCTAAGTTTTGGAATAGAGTGCTTCACTCCCGCAAACTTTAGTGGCTTTAGAAAACATCCATACTAGAGCCCTGAAACTCCTGTTCCACGCCCGTACGCGAAATTTTTTTTCCTGCCCAGTTCCGTCACTTTGCACATATGGCAACGTTGCCCTGTGTTTACTTTGGCACCGCCGCGCAGCAGTGAGCCATATCGGATGCCAGGTTTAGTATTCATCACAATTATTTACTTTGTTTATGCTTGACTATAAATATAATACCTGACTATCTATATTTTACATGGATTGAAAGAATAATAGAGACATAGAGGTCATATAGTTTTCGCTGCCTTAGCTTAAATAAATATAAAAAGGGGCCATACCACTGTCTTTACTTCGTCACTCGTCTGCTGAGAGAGAGAGAGAGAGAGAGAGAGAGATTGAAACAGTATAGAATAATAACATGCAGGGTCATCAATAAAAAGTGAGTATGCAAGGAAGATACTCTCTACACTTTGCTAAAATTAGTTATATGTTGATTTAATGAAAATGCGGTACGTCTTAGGGGTGGTACATGACTGTTCGTTGAGAACACTTATCAGTAACATATGTTGTAGGCCTATACTACTTTACCTGTCATTTCTTGTCATTGCTCCCAGACGTACGATTCAATCAGCTGTGTTTACAGGAGAGAGAGAGAGAGAGAGAGAGAGAGAGAGAGAGAGAGAGAGGTTAATGACCCATAATATTTTATCACCTAAAACGCTTTTCATGATCATTCTTAAGGGTTAACCTTGGTAATTTCTGCTGCAAGCTGGGAAATATTGGTATCAATGATGCCTGAATATCAATGTTTCGTTAGACATTTTCTTAGGTATATATGTCAGGTTAGATTTCAGATTATTTTCTTGTTTTTCTTAGGTATATTAGTAAAATCATTTGTCAGGTTAGATTTCAGATTATTTTCTTGTTTTTCTTAGGTATATTAGTAAAATCATATGTCAGGTTACATTTCAGATTATTTTCATGTTCTCATGTCCTTTATTTCATGTTAAGTATGCTTGAAGGGTTTTGTATTTGATGAAATGCAAAGCTTTATTTGTTACGGTATAATCTTTATTAAATATTACACAGCACCAGGCACCATATGCTATTTCCCATGTGCTGATGACAGGCACTGGGTCAGACATGAGACATAATAGACCATTGTGTAAAAAATAAGTAAATCAAGAGAAACAAGGAATTAAAAAAATAAACTCACTTAATATATTCTATTTGGTAATAGCACTGGGCTGGGAACACATTCGCTGATCTTCAGTGAGGGACTGAATGTAAAATAATGACTGGAAAATAAGCAATTATTGTTGTCATATTAAGGGTCTACTTTGTTGTTCGTGAATAATCTCAGACAGTCTGTGCAACTGACCCAGTGATGCGCCATTGCCGATTGTAAACACAGCTGATTGAATGGTACGTCTGGGAGCAATGACAAGAAATGACAGGTAAAGTAGTATAGGCCTACAACATATGTTACTGATAAGTGTTCTCAACGAGCAGTCATGTACCACCCCTAAGACGTACCGCATTTTCATTAAATCAACATATAACTAATTTTAGCAAAGTGTAGAGAGTATCTTCTCTCTCTCTCTCTCTCTCTCTCTCTCAGCAGACGAGTGACAAAGTAAAGACAGTGGTATGGCCCCTTTTTATATTTATTTAAGCTAAGGCAGGGAAAACTATATGACCTCTATGTCTCTATTATTCTTTCAATCCATGTAAAATATAGATAGTCAGGTATTATATTTGTAGTCAAGCATAAACAAAGTAAATAATTGTGATGAATACTAAACCTGGCATCCGATATGGCTCACTGCTGCGCGGCGGTGCCAAAGTAAACACAGGGCAACGTTGCCATATGTGCAAAGTGACGGAACTGGGCAGGAAAAAAAAAATTCGCCTCCGGGACCCCATGACGTCATGCACGGGATGCTCCAAATTTTGAACCAAGCGTGAGACGACTGTATATTACTTAGAGTCTTAGACTGTGGTCAACACCTCTCTACACCATACTCATTATGTATGATCCTTGCTGATTTCGGTATTATTTTGCGTATACACATAATTTTCACTGTGTTCTCACTGTCACTTACCTAGTCAAAATAGTACGGTAAATATGCACGAAATCAAAAGGGTAACATGTCCTGTTATTCCACTCCAGCCCATAGCATTGTTTCCTCGGTGGAAGCAGCTAATGTTACAACCAATCATGCCCGGAGAATCATTGAACAACAAGGAGTAACAAATAATAATAATACAAAAAAAAAAAAAAGTTGAAATATGACTAACCTTGTCACATCCTGGCGGATACTGAGTGAACGAACGGGCAACTGTTAAAATTTTTACGATCTGCTGGGCACGGAGTTGCCGCATATTATAATATTGGCATATTAAAAATTAGCCGGGGGGCCTTTAACGCAGTAATAAAACAACAGTTACTAATGAAACATATAATTATATTGTACACTCTTACGGCTGTGAGGGGAGGAAGGGGTTTTGGGAGAGAATGGTAAAATTGGAGGTTGGAAGAGGAAGTGGAGAGAAGGTTGGGAGGCACGGAGAAATAATGGCATACGGTATATTCAAAATATTGCCCAGACGATAACTTAGGCGGCCAGTTTTCGTTTTGTTTGTATTTTTCTCTGATTAACATATTTTGAAGTATTTTTAATTCTTATTATCACTGTATAATGCAGATACCCAGCAAACAATATTACGTTGCAGCAACGTCACCACAACGTTGTGTTTGTTGCCACAACGTTATGGCACTACATTGTGACAACGTAATCTTGTATGGTTTTCTTAAAGTTGCCACAACGTTGCAGAATAACGTTTTTTGCAACGTTCAGGCAACATTGCCACAACTTTATGTAACCTAGTAGCATCCTTTATACAACTTACCAAAACCAACACATACCTGTATATCTGTGAAAAGGAATAAGCAAAGACTGTTTTTTCTACATTATATTTCTATTGTACTGAAATTTCCGAAAAATACAACTGGTAATGAGTCCATTCAATGTTCATACAATCTTGTCACATCTTAATAATAACAATAATAATAATAATCTACCTATTGCCAGACGCCTTAATCCCATAGGGGTGGCCACAAACAAATCGTCTCCGTGTCGCCCTGTCCCCCGCTGTTTCACAGCCCTGCTCCCAGCTTACCTCCCCCTCTCTCATATACCACTCCACTCCATCCCTCTATCTCATCCTTGGCCTCCCCCTCCCTCTCCCCCCTCCACCTTACTCACATACATTCTCCTCGTCAGTCTCTCATTCGCCATCCTCTCCACATGGCAAAACCACCTTAATGTTTCTCCTAACGCTTCCTGTCACATCCACATCCACACCACAACGTTCCTCCACTTCCTCATTTGTCAGTCTGTCTCTCCATGTGACTCCACATGCTCCTCTCAAGTAACTCACTTCCACTGCTCTCACTCTTGACTTTTGTCCCTCCAACAAGGACCAAGCTTCACTTCCATACGTTAGAGTTGGTATCACAATACTGTCATGTATTAGCTTTTTCACTTCCATGCTGACTTCGCTGTTTCTTATCACTGCTTTTAGGGAACCAGCAACCTTTCTTCCCTGTTGTACCCTTTCAAGCACTTCACCGTCTAAACTTCCATCCTTACTCATGACACTATCCAAGTACTTAAATGCACTCACATTTTCCATTTCCTCCTCATCCAACCTCACTGTACATTCACTGACTTCACTTCTCTCGAAGACCATCACTTTACTCCTCCCTACATTCACCTTTAGATTCAGTTTCTTACACACTCTCCCAAATCATCCACCAGGCCTTGCTGCTCCCCTTCGTCTTCACTTAACAACACACCATTCGCAAACAACAGTACTGGTAGTGTTCAAACACTGCCCTCTCTCACTAGAGCTGCTCCAACATCCACTGCCCTACCTTGTATCTCTTTTATAACCCCATCCATATACAGACTGAACAACCACGGAGCCATGTTTCAATCCAACTTTCAAATTGAATAATTCACTCAGTTTACTCACACTCACTGCAGTCTTAGCACCCTCACACATACAGTACTCTTCACAGCCTTCAACACCCTCCTATCTACTCCATGTATTCTTAATACTTTCCACAATCCTTGTCTATCCAACCTGTCATGTGCTATCTCTCAATCCATGAAGGCTGCATACTTCTTTCCCTTCTCTAGAAACTTTTCCACTAAAGATCTAAGAATGAATATCTGATCTACACAACCTCTTCCCTTCCTAAAACCTCCCTATTCTTCTCCGACTAATTCCTGTTATTTCCCTTACTCTTTCAATAAGCATCCTACCAAATATTTACTTTTCCTATTACACTAAGAAGGCAAATGCCCCTATGATTACCACACACTTCTTTTTCCCCTTTTCCTTTGTACAGGGGAATAATTATACCTGACTCCCAGTCCTTCGGGACTCTACATTCCTCCTAGGCCAATCTACAGTACACATCTTCCACATCCATTTTATTACTATCTCTCCCCCATGCTTCAGCATTTCACCACACACTTCATCAATAATAATAATAATAATAATAATAATAATAATAATAACAGACTCTCATCTTAAATGTCAGGACCAACTTGCCTAACCCCAGGCTCTTCCACTCCTCATGGGGCAACATAGGATTGGATGACGGATGGATAATCGGTTTGGGATTTACACACAGTGGCACATTAAACATCGAACAAGTGTTTATAAATACCAGCCATGCTCAAAACCAACCAAAGATAACCCAATAAGGCCTCTGCGGCATATTTCCATTGAGGTCCTTTTGGGATCAGGATTACCTGGGGGCAAGGGGGAGTAGTTAGTGTTATTCTGGAGGTAAACTTAGCTCAAATTAAAATAATTTGCGAGCATATTTTTTCCCCACTGTCCTCTTTTGTCGATAAGGGCTATGGCGTTGTCTCTGGCCAGAGGACTTAAGTCTGGAGTGTGTAGCCCTTTATGAGTGGTGGCCCTTCCTGATGTCTACCAATAACCCTTGGGTGGATTCGAACATCCGACCCTTCAACCAGAGTGGAGCGCTTTAACCCACTGAGCCATGGTTGCAGCAAAATACAATAAATAAAAAATATTAGTTTGTTGTTACCAGGTTCAAAACTAACACTGACTTTGAAGTGTCTAGTACAATAGTAATAATACATACATACAAGGAGGGCAGAAAAGTTGCAAGAGGAAGGAAAAAAGGCAGCATATAGGAGATAAGAAAGCAATTGAGTAAATATGATCTGGGGCAGATGAGAGAAGTGGAAGATGTGTGCAAGATATTCACAGGCTGTTGCATAGAACTGTGTGCCTCACATGTGAAGAGAATCTCTAACTGGTAGGACTTTAGTTTCAAAGTGTAGGTGAGGTATGGGGGTGGTTTTGGTGCAGCCAGTGGTAATTTGAAAGGCAGTGTTTTGTATGGTTTGTAAGGTGTTGTAGTGAGTGTTGGAGAGGATGGGAGTCCATGCCAGAGAGACATAGGATATTGCAGTACTAACCTGGACGCGTCCCTCAGGATGGACCTGTCCAGAGTGTGTTTAAGAGACAAACCAAACAATAACATGGCCTATATTAATATATAAAACACATTCTGAATTGGCAATTTCCAGGATGATTTTCTAGGACAATACGAAGGACCTTTTGGAAATGTAACATAAAGTACAATAAGAAACACAGCCTTTACTTATTTAATACAATATACTCTATTGCCGTATAGCTATGACATATAACTTTCTACACTGTTGCATATGATATATCATTTACAAATTCCAAACCTCAAGCAGCACTAAGAATTGGTCTTCTCATTACAGTATGTCAATAACGTGTTACAGTCCAAAGACAACAGATAATAGAAGGAAACAACATGTAACATTCAGTGTGTGTGTGTTCCAAATTAAGTAGTTTTTTTTTTTTTTTTTTTTTTTTTATGTGTCCGACTCTGGGCATAGGCTTCACAGCCTGCACTCAAGGCCCAGTAGTCCTCCTACATACATACACCTCTACATGTCACCACTTCGGCGCTAACACCCACCGTCCATATCGAATACATGCTAGGTCTGTCTCATACAGGACTGGTGTATTGGTATTAGCGGGGGTATTTTTACGACATGTCGGCGGGTCTTCTGGTAGATCGGTAAAGTCTGATTTTTTTATTAAATTCAAATCCTCAAACTGTTCCCTGCCCCAGTCGGGATTTGAACCTGGGTCCGGTAGGACTGCAGGCCACCTCTCTACCGATTGAACCACCGCTCAGTTTTTAAAAACTGTGGAAAAGTGTCCACCACAGGATTTGAAGTTGGGCACTCTACTGGCTGAGAGGAAATTAATGCAAGGAGTGATTGTTTCTATGATTAAACAAAAGACTTTGTTATTGTCAGGTCAAGGGTCAGGATTCAGGTTTTGACTATGTACAAGGTCCTCCCAACACCCAAGATTATCTTTTTGTTCCAAAAATTAATTAGAACTACCAGTAAAATGAACAATATTGCATAAATAGTTACAACTGTCCTCCCTGCCTGATGTCTTTTTGGACAGGTACGAGTATCACCATACAAATATAGAACATCCACAAACTGTCCAAAAATAAGAGCCTTTGTGAACAAAAGACTACTACTAAATGAACATGATCACAATGATGCAGAAAGCAAAAGGCACATTTCCTAAGGAGTAAACAAATAAATATCACATGCATGCATGACAGAACATAAAACCAGTCTGAGATCTGTTTGCAGACTCCCTCAGTAAACTTCCCCTCAGTTGAGGCAACTGACTGGTTCCTACAGCCTGAGACTGAGGCCTTCCTATCTTTAGGTCTGACCTATGAGCATCAGTCCTTGTGCTTGAAGACATTTGTGGTCTTCCAAGTAGGCTTCTGTCTTCTAAAAAAAAATAAAAAATAAAAATGTGTCAAAACTGCAAAGCATGATATTTTAGATATAAAATATGCAGAGTTTCTGTTAGTTCCTGGGTTCATCTTCATGGAAACACCTGTATATATTAAGAAGAACTGGGTTACTTTAATTTTAAATTTGTAAAGCTTGACTGAAAAGAAAGCTGGCAATGAAAATTGCATGTGACATTTCACAACTGAAGACTTCATTGTTCAAAAGTAAAGTTTCCCTCCGTCAATATACATAAACCTTCAATAAATATATATCTATATATCTATCTATCTATAGCCCGACGCCCTAATCCCGCAAAGGGTGGCCGCAGACAAAACGCCTCCAAGTCGCTCTGTCACCCACCATTTGACTACTCTCCCCCCAACTCACCCCCCCTCCCTCATATACCTCGCAACTCCATCCCTCCACTTCATCCTCGGTCTACCTCTCCCTCTCCCTCCCTCCACCTCACCTACATACACCCTCTTAATCAGTCTTTCATTTTCCATTCTCTTCACATGTCCAAACCACCTCAGTGTATTTCTCCTAATCTTCTCAAGCACATCCACATCCACCCCGCAGCGTTCCTTCACTTCTACATTCGTCAACCTGTCCCTCCACGTCACTCCACATGCTCCTCTCAAGTAACTCATTTCCACTGCTCTCACTCTTGACTTGTTCCCCTCTTGCAAGGTCCATGCCTCGCTTCCATACGTCAGGGTAGGGATCACAATACTATCATGCAGTGACTTCTTAACTTCCATACTCACCTCCCTATTTCTCATCACTGCTTTCAGTGTACCAACAACCTTCCTTCCCTGCTGTACCCTTTCACGCACTTCATCCCCCTAAGTTCCATCCCTACTCATCACACTACCCAAGTACTTGAATGCACTCACATTCTCCATATCCTTACCATCCAACCTCACTGCACACTCTGTGACTTCATTCCTCTCAAACACCATAACTTTACTTTTGTTTACATTAACTTTCAGCTTCCTCCTCCTACACACTGTCCCAAATTCATTCACCAAACCTTGCAACTCCCATTCATCTTCACTCAACAGTACTGTATCATCAGCAAACAGCAACACCGGAAGCTTCCAAATCTCACCCTCATTCATTAGAGCCACCCCTACATCCACTGCCCTACCCTGCACCTCCTTTACAACCCCATCCATATATATATTAAACAGCCATGGAGACATCACACAACCCTGTTTCAGTCCCACATTGAGATCAAAGAACTCACTCAGCTCACCATCCACTCGCACTGCAGCCCTAGCTCCCTCGTACATACTCTTCACAGCACTCAACAATTTCCCCTCCACTCCATATATTCTTAATACCTTCCACATACCTTGCCTATCTATTCTGTCATAAGCTTTCTTCAAGTCCGTGAAGGCAGCATACACTTTCCTTCCCTTCTCTCGATACTTCTCCACTAAACATCTTAGAACAAATATCTGATCTACACACCCTTTTCCCTTCCTAAATCCCCCTTGTTCTTCTCCAACTAGCTCCTCTGTCATATGTCTAACCCTATCAATGAGTATTCTACCATATATTTTACCAGTCACACTAAGTAGGCAAATACCCGTATGGTTACCACATACTTCTCTCTCCCCTTTTCCTTTGTATAAAGGAACAATTACACCTGATTTCCAGTCCTCTGGAACCCTTCCCTCTTCCCAAGCCAATCTACACAACTTCCATATCCACTCGATAACAATCTCTCCCCCATACCTAAGCATTTCACCACACACTCCATCAATTCCTGGGGCCTTTCCCAACTTAATCTTCTTCATCGCTTCCACTACTTCCGCCCTACTGATCTCTTCCTCCCTCCTCTCATCTCTTCTTCTCCCAGCCATTCCCCAACCACTTATACTCACACTGCTCTCACTCTCTACATTCAACAAATCCTCAAAGTGCTCCTTCCATCTCCTCAGTTTCTCTCTCTTCTCCACCAACAATCTATTATTCCTATCTTTCACTCCCCTACTATTTCCCCTTTCACACCGCCTTACTTTCTTTACCTCCTTCCAAAACAATTTCTTACTCTCCCTCCATTTCACACTCAGATTCCTCCCAAACTCTTCATTCACTTTCTTTTTACTCTCCTTCACCAGTCTCTTATCCTCCCTTCTCCTGCTCACATATACCTCTCTCTTCTCTCTCTCATCTTCTCCCCTACCTCTACTCGCTACCCATTCACTATATGCCTTCTTCTTTTGTTCCACAGCTCGTTTCATCTCATCATTCCACCATGCTGTCCCTTCACACCCTTGCATCTCCTCCTTACTCCACAAACTGCCTCACACGCGCCTATCTCTTCCGTGAATATCTTACATACGTCTTCCACCCCTTCCATCTGCTCTAGCTCATACCTTCCCAATCTTTCTTCCACTATGCTCTTATACTCTGTCATTTTCTCACTGTCTTGCAATTTCTCCACTCTTCTCACAGGAGTTGCTTCCTCCTGTCTTCCCCTTCGTCTCCTCAACCACTTTCTTTGCAGCTCTACCTTGGCCATCACTAAGTGATGGTCCGAGACTCCATTCCCCCACCCTCTCCACACTCTTGCATCCAACACTTGTCTTCTCATTCGCTCATCCACACACACGTAGTCTATCATTGCCTTTCGTTCAACAAGTTCACCATCCATCCTCCTCATTACTCTCCATGTGTACCGGTGGATCATCTTATGCCGAAAGTAGGTGTTGGCTATTGCCAACCCCTTACAAGCACAGATGTCCACCAAAGCACTTCCATTCCCATCTACGTCAGCTGGCACACCCCACTGACCAACCACTCCATCCACTCGTACATTCCCAACTTTGCCATTCATGTCTCCAATCAACAGCACTCTCTCACTCCTCTCAAACTTGTCCATACACGCTTCTACACTCGCCCAAAACTCATCTTTCACTCTTGCCACTCGATCCTCTGTCGGGGCATACACACATACAATCGTCCACGCTTGTATACCTACTTTCATCCTCACCCATACAATCCTTGCACCCACTGTTCCATACTCTCTTATAGTCTCCTTCCACTTCTTGCTTATCATCAGACATACTCCCTCTTTTGCCCTCTCATTTTCATTGACTCCCGCACATATACCTAAACCATATTCCCATTCTCTTACCCTTTCACCTATCCATTTATTTTCAGTCAATCCATATATATCCACTTTTGCATCCTCAAGCACCTGAACAATCTCTCTCTCTTTCACTTCATCATTCACTCCTCTCACATTCCACATTCCCACCCTAAGAATGTCCTTTGTCCTTTCCTTAGTCATCAACGTATGGTCCGTCCGGGTCCGAGGTGCTTTATTCGCTTTTTTAGCTAGTTCTTTTTACGGGGTGGGGCACTAACCCACCACCAACCCTTTTAGTCGCCTCGTACGACAAGCAGGGATACTGGGGGAGTATTCTTGAAACCCCCCCCTACCCCCAGGGGGTAGGGTGAAGGTTTGAACTCGGCACACCTGTATTTGACTGCCAGGCCACTCCACCTTACTTCATCTCACCTCAATTACTGGTTGGACCTTTGTGACTAACCGTCATTATTGGCATGGGTTCTGCCTGCCCTTTCCCTCAGGAAAATTTGCAGTACAGAAGACATCTGGCTTGGGCTGAAAATTGAGGATGGATCATGGCTGTGAGCTCCTCACTCCACAGAACTCCTTCGGCACGTATGAACTGGTACGGATGAACGGGGCCTGTCAATCAAGTCTCTCTCTTCTGTAAGAAAAGCAGATGATAAAAAAAATTGGTGGATTATTGGAAAAAGAAAGAACCTAACTGTATTCTGAATTGCGAACACAAAAGGCATGCAAGGAGTTTTTCTCTGCTGCACGGGTTTGGTAATCTGGTCAGACTAATGTAACAGTCAACTAAAATATTTAACAACCCTTTTCAGTAATATTATGGCTTCTCAATCGTGCATTTATTTAATAAATTGGGACATCATATGTCACTTCTGCCACACACAGTGCTATAAGAAATGTCTTCAGTGTGGTCTTATTAGATTCCTGTAAAGATCTGGGAGTAATAGCCTAAACAGGGATACACTTTCAAGGAAATCCTTGACTTTTCCCAGGACTTACATTATGTAGCTGTTATGGTAATTGCTGTTATGACATACCCTTAGTTGAAGGCATAAACTTGACAGTTGAGGCCAAGACCTGGATGGTGTGGCAGATGACAAGTTGGTCCTGTATTCACCAGGTTTATCTTCATCTGAAGAAGAGAAAACATATAAAGATGTTGAAAATGTTTGCATCTTATTAGTAAAGCAGAAGTCATGTTCCTGAGTAAGTTCGGTGTCACACTAGAAAAAGTAAGTGAAGAATAGCTACTATTTATTCCATTTAAGTTGGTGGACAAATAGTTAAATCATGAAATATTTACATTGTTTTCTGTTTCAGAGAAATGTAAGAATTTATGATTAATGAATCACCTACCATTAGTGTGGTTTGCAGTGTTGAAATTTAGTGGATTTGGAAGGTTTATACATGCAGGCTTCTTACAGCCAGAAAAACCATGTCTTCCTGGCTTGGATGAGGAGTTTGCTGGAGGTTCTTCTTTTCTGCATTCTTTGTCTTCCTCTGAAGCAAGTACCAAAGCAGAATGATTTAACTGTGTAACCAATCATGCATTCAAAATATTTCAGTTTGTATATCTAACTAGAGCCAGGTGTCTAAAATATTAGAGCAGCACTTAGACAATTGGGCAATACGGTATAGCACCAATCAACATAATTTATACTAGGCTGTGGGTAGGATTACGGCGGCCGTAATTATACATGCACGGACTACGATTACAGCAGCCGTAATCTAACCTATCCTAACCTATTTCTAACCTAACGATATCACCAACATAACACCTAAATTCTAGCAGTTGAAACTAAACTGTAGCGGTATTAATCTAACCTAACAACTCCAACATTCATTATATATATACAAGCTCTGTAGGTGCCGTAATCATAGTACGTGAGTGTATGCGTATAATTACGGCTCCTGTAATCCTAACCACTTTATTTATACTAACCATCTCCACTGCAGAAGTCCTCCTGCTCATACTTCAGGGGTTTCTTCCTCATTCTTTGTGGAATGTTGTCATCCTGCTCATAAGTGTCTGGAACCAAAGTGTAAGGTTCATTTAGGTTGCATTGCCCATGAACTCTGGAGTAATTCAAACCTACATGGCTAATATGAAAATCATATTCTACTGTTTCTGTAAAATATACAGCCCCTATCTAAATAAAAATGTACAGTACCTTACATTTGCTAAAACATCTGGTTACCATCATTAATTCTTTGGTGTCTTATGGGCCATAGAGTATAACAAAAAATTTCTAGCTCATATCAATAATTAAGGAATTGTACATCAAATATAGTGGGTCACTCTTCCTTTTCCAGTGAATCAATGAGCAGCACAAGGAGCCTAGTCATACATTTCAACACTAACTGGTAAAATAGTTTCAGTTAGTTATGAGCCCCCCCCCAAAAAAAAAAAAAAAAAAAAAAAAAAACTACAAACATCAGTGCAGTTTTCAGAAGGAATACTGTAATTTTCAACACCCAGTACTCACAAGCCTTGCTGGAAAATTCAATGCACTTAGTCCAAGGAACTAGAAAGTTACCGAGGAGAGTATTCTCATGTCATATTTGGTCCACCATTTGTTGTCTGCCAACTCTCCCTTTTTCACTCTGATTTTGTTCCAGTAGCAATAGTGCCTGAAGTAAGCGGAAAATATGAGCTTTATCTTACACGGAAATACTGTTCAAAGCAACTGATAACATTAATGTATGTTTATATTATACCACAACTAGCAGCAGATGAGTGAATTTCAAAACCTTGGTTTCCCTATTATGAGTGATACAGTATTTCTCCCAGTTTTACCTAAAAATTTGCTTACCTTTCATCCAAAATATATTAGGTCTTAAATGGCATAACCGAACAATGAAGTTTACTTGCCTTTCCATGAGAAAAGATGAGATTGGAGGGCTTTATACACAAAAGAATGTTCCCTTCCAAAGCTGTGCTGTTGAGGACGTTTTAATTTGTATTTTGTGAACAAATGGTTGCCATATCTCGCTTGGCACTGAGTACGTGATTTTATTATAATTATACACTGCTATACAGTCACGATGCAAGAAAATAGTCATTAAAACATCAAACAGATATAACATTTCGAGTTCATGCAACAACAAGAGCAGCATAAAATTATCAATCATGACAGAACAAATGGCACCTTCGTGTACTCATTTTGTTACCAAAGTATTCGGCGTTAATACCATGATACAGAAATGAACCCTGCCACTACACCGTCGATAGCGGAATATACTATCCAGTATTTCGCCTATTATGGTATATTTAGGCTCGTAATTCACTAATTCAAGAAAATTCTCAGAGACGAAAACTCCAAGCAAATTTAGACTTACGTCGCCACAGAGCGCCATCGACAGAGTTCCATCCATTCATCCATTGCCAGACTCCATGTATCCCAGACGGGGTGGCCAATGGCTTAGAGTTAATTGTTTTACAGGGAGGGGCACTAATCCTCCACCAACCCCACTTGACACGTGGGGATGCCAACAGCATCTGGTGTTCCCAGGCGGTCACCCATCCAAGTACTAACCAGACCCAACGTTGCTTAACTTCGCTGATCTTACGGGAAGCGGTGTACTCAACGTGGCATGGCCGTTTTATCGTTATTTTTGTTTTTTTCCTGCCGTTATCCGGAGGGTGTGGGACAGAGTTCCCAGCGGATAATTGCAGACTCGTGAGATGGTTGCACCCCTGCTATTAGACAACTCGATCCTCCATCTCTACTGCCTGCAGCTGGCCGCCTTTCCTTGTTTGCTGGGATACGTATGGCACACCTTGATATTCATATAGAAATCAATGTAATATAAACGTTAGAACAACGTAATTACATGACATCACTTAGAAAACGTAGCAGCAACATTTAGACAACGTTTCAGGATAATGTTGCTACTTGGTTGCAAGATAACGTTGCGAGTAAACGTTTTTATAGCGTTACTACAACGTTATAACTAATATAACTTATAGACAACCATTCCACAACGTTGTACATACGTTGTGTGTTTGCTGGGTAGGAATTAACAATTCATTTCTTCACGTTAGCTCAATGTATTTACCATTGATTCCAAACCCATCGTCACCTCAGTCATAAAATCAGACACTAGAAATGTTGATATTTATTCACGTTAGCTCACTGTATTTACCATTATTAATATGAAACGAAATCCATGGTCATCTCAGTCATGAAAGATGATACAGTAAGCGCCTCTGGATGACCGAAAACACGTCTCGTCGCGGAGATGTTTACGCATCTAATTTAAAAAATCGTTTGTTTTCTTTGCATTTAAGCTTGATAAACATTTTTTTTATCTACATAGCTCCTACACTTCTTCATAACCATCATGAGAAAGTGAAAATGCTTGGAATGTGCTTGTGCTTGGAAGGATTTGTAAGGAAATAAAGAGATTCTGTATTTCCTTCCAAGCTCACGTGGTTGGATGACGATTGCCGACATTTACGTCAGCTGCATTAAAAAAAAAAAAAAAAAAAAAACGACTATAGTGACAGGCGATTTCATTTAGGTGACAGTAAATCATAGAAGGCTGAGAATGTTATAAATACGACGATAATTAGAGAACCTATAGGAGGAGAAGATGAAGGTAAATCAACATGCAGTGACAGACCAAAGATATAACTCAACACCTGAGTACAGAGAGAGAGAGAGAGAGAGAGAGAGAGAGAACAATAACATTCTTTG